>NC_136504.1:27151833-27289333 GCF_053919585.1 Euprymna scolopes
CTACAAGCGCTTGTACCCTCAACGTAAATACCTCTGACAAACAGCAAAATCCCACCCCTACATAGAGATCCCCAGATGTCAGAAAGCTTTCTAAGTTTCTTCCCTAGGACTGCTAAATTTTGTAATTCCCATCCAGTTTCCTGCTTCCCCGATATGCACTAGTTCAAATGTTATGTAAACAGACATCTTGCTGCTCAACTCCCTACATAGTATCCCTGCAAATTATGTCTCAGATAGTAACCCCCTACATCAAAGTGGCACTGTGCCTTATTTGGTAAGTTGGGGGGGGGGATAAAAAAAAAATAAACCTTCCTGCTATTTGCTTATTGCCTTTTGAAAAGCAAGATAGCATTATTTTGTTTTCCATTTGCCAGTTACAAAATAATTCACATTTATATTTTAGATATTGCCCGCAATGAAGATTGAACCTTAATCCTTTAGTAGAATGCAATTTACAACTGAATCTTATTACAGAACCACCATTATATAGCTCCTTATTTCAAATGGCTTCATGCCTTGTCTCCCATGATTTTCATAGAGACAGGGTAGGTGAAATTAAATACTCCTGAACTTTTGAGACGACGATTGTAGGTGAAATTAAATACTCCGTAACTTTTGAGACGACGATTCATATTGTTTGGATTATTTGTATTATTCACACGTTACAGTTGATGTGACCTCCGACAGGTGTATCTTGTCAAACTCGAAATTTGGAAGCTGCGTGGAACTTCGAATGGAATCCCTTTTATTCAACCCATGGGGGTAGCGTGCTCTCATTTCATCAGCCATGATTGTGAAGAAGTCCAAAATAATTCACATTTCTATTTTAGATATTGCCCACACTGAAGATTGAACCTTAATCCTTCAGTAGCATGCAACTTACAACCAAATTTAACCAAGCACTTTATCCACTGCGCCACAGGTGATTGCGGACATTGAAAATGAGAATATTAGTCTGAATAATTCAAATACGATTTTTCTGTTTGTTCATGTTTAATGACCTTTCTGCCTTTATAAGTTCATCTCAGGACTTGATACATGACCAAAGTTCCACATCCGGAGGATCTATATGAAACTCTTTGGACAATGTTCCTTCTACATTTATGAAGAATCTGAAGAAAAGAAAAAGAGCAGTTTTTCTCAAAAATCAAATGACAAAGGAAAAACAAAGAAACAATTTTAAATAGAAAATATGTCCCTTTTTATTTGTTTTTTTTTTTTTTTTTTTTTTTTTTTCTTAAATTTCATTCAAGAATGGACCTCCAAATATCGGGCAGTCTTTATTTTTGTTTTATACAGTTGATATCAACACAGACAGAACTATCAGAAAGACTTGTGTTTCCAGAATAGAATGCAAAAAGTAAAATAAATTAAAAAAAAATTAAAATTAATAAATTAAGTAAAGATTAAAAAAAAAAAATAGAAACAGGTAAAAGGTACACGTATTGAACTTAAAGAAAGATACTTGGGGGGGGGGGTTATAAATATATAATATAAAAGGAAATTATTTTTGCATTCGATATACTATTATTATTACAAACAGAAAATTTTCAGCTTTAATATAATAGATTAAAGAAAAAGAAATAAGTCAAAAAAAAAAAAAAAAAAAAAAATTAAGCAAAGCTTAAGAAAGTTCCAAAATGCAAAGCATTACTCATTTGGAAAGTTAATATCGATCTTTATACATTTAGTACCCTTTTAGATGTTGTAAAGGAGCCGGGATGCAGGTCAAATATTTGACGATCAACATGAAGACCAGTCAGTTTCTGGAATAATTTTAAATCCTTTTGTCAGCTTGTCCAGCATGTTGAGGTTTCAACAGACAACCATAAGTCAGCAGCAATTTTTTTTTTTATTCACCCCCCCCAAAAAAAAACAAAAAAACAAATACAGCGAATTTATCTACAAGTCAACATTGGCTTTACAAAGATTTTGAGCACAGAGGGATACAAGTTTGCAGACCATTACACTGCCATAAAAGAACACCAGATCGGATATTAGAAACTGCAAAGTCAAAATGTATAAATATAACTTGGACCCGGAGAATTCCAAAGTTATCGGCTATTTTAAAATCTTCCAATATCCAAAGTGTCTATTCTTTGGAGATTTAAACATCCAATATAAAATTTTACTATCATAAGAATCTGATTTCTATAAATCCAATCTTAACCTGAGAGGGCATTTTTTTTTTTTTTTTTAAAAACTATTCTTCACGCAAATTTGTTGGGCAGTTAAGAAAAAAAAAAAAAAGTTGTTATAAAATTTGATTTTAAATTTTTTTGCTAAAATACGATGCACGTCATGTTGGTGAAACGGGTAACAATGCAAACCAAGTGTGCCAAGTTCGAATCCAGTTGGTTCTATAGCACCACTTTAGTTTACAGATGTTGGCAACCTTCACGTGGTCCTTCTTGTGAGCTATCCGATTCTAGAACGAATCGAAGAAAACCAATGCCAACAGTGAAATCAAGCCAGTCAAAAGTAAAAAAAATAGTCGTACCATAACGATTCATGTGTGCCGACTTTCTAAGGACATGTTGATGACACTATTCAAGAAAACCCTGAAATTTGAACGGATTACCAGCAAGAAGAATAAGGTTACCCTTTTTCACAGATCGCAATTGCTGACATATCAAAGAGTGAAGAATCTAAACACAGTTTGTCAATTGATTGGCAGTAATTCATGAAAGCATCTAAGTTATTTTAGCTTTTAATGTAAGTAGGCAAAATTGTTTTCCATAAAACAATTCTAAAAATCCAATTTGGATGACGAGGAGAATGGTTCACCACATTCAATCATCTGCAAGTAAAAGTCTTAATTAAAAACTCTTAAAGTACAAAAGTGGCAAGGAGCTCTATCTTGTTAAGAAAAACAAAACCAAAAAAAAAAAATTTTTTTTTAAATATCCTTAACAAATCAAGCAAAGGAAGAAAACTGCAGTATAGCTAACTCATATTTTTTTTTTTTTTAAATATCTATTGCACACAAACCTTATGGTTACAGATATATGCATGTGTGCACGTCAGAAACTTGGAACTTTCTCAAGCTCAGCTGTAAAGTAACATTAAAATAACAGGCAAAAGATATTCATAACAGTTAAACAAGTGCCAGTCCGCATGGACTGACCACAGGTCCACACGTATTGTTTTTCTGATAGTGTCTGAATTGGTGGGGAGGGGAGGAAAGGGGGGGGGTTGAGAGGGGTTTGCATTTTTAATTTTTTTTTTTTTTTCCAGAAGGTGATCCATGTGTGTGTCACATGGCAATCAACATCACTTCACCTGTCACACCTGCATGCACGCAACCAGGTACTCGTTTCTTTCAGAATCGCACTCACACTTTTAAACACATTTATTCTGATGCCTTTATTTACAAACATTCTTCGGATACAATGGCGCACGAAAAAACTTTACATCATCCTGCCTGGTGTAACAGGTTTTTGTTTGTTTTTGTTTTGTTTGTTTTTAAGTATAATCCCCATAAGGGATTTAACGGTGGACAGAGTTACTAAATTTTAGAGAAGTATGGTCAACAGAAAGAAAGCAATGTCACATCTATAAATAAAAAAATTTAAAAAAAATCATGCAATATTGATGATAGGGAAAATGCACAGAAATCACGAGTTGCAGATGCAGTAACTGCCATCATTCAAGATAGATGAGGTGGGGGGGGAGTTTTTAAGATGGGAGAAGAAATAGGTAGGATGTTTAAAAGGATTAGAGAGAGAGGGGGGAAAAAACGAGAGTACACTAGAGAGTTTGGATCTGCAGATAGAAAGTTAGGATGTTTAAATAGAATCTGGAATCTAAAAAGATGGGGAAAAAATAAATAAATTTACAACTTTCTCAGAAAAATTTGAGCCTTTTTTTCCTTTGCTCGTACTAATAACAAAATGATAAACATCTCATTTTATGCCGTAAAACTGAAACTAATAGAGCACCGTTCTCTCAGTATAATTTTACGTATGCAAAAATAATATATGCACAATATATACAATTCTCATCCCTCCTTGCTTATTCACAAACTTGCATTAAAAAAAAAAAAAAAAAAAATGCATGATACTAATCAAAACAAATAACCTGTAGCAACCCTGTGACAAAATCTTTGTCACCAATTTTTATCTTAGTTATATAAGTAATCATTTTATATGAATAAAATTACTGTCATGAAATAGTTACGGGTGCAAACTGAGCTTGGTTTAGCTGCATCATGTTCATCCCTTGGAGAAGGTATGAACCCATTTATCCTCCCTCCAGGGTAGACTAGACTTTATAATGCAACTCTGACATAATAATAATCACTCTCTGCTTATCCTAGCATCGTTTTGGTTGTCTTCAACTTTCTGTATCACTGACCCTAACCCTTTACCACCAGAATCTTTGTTTTATGCAATAAAACAATTTAAATCATGAAACGCACGCGTGATGGAAGCGTGCAACTGACGCACAAACATAACACAAAAACCTCATTCACTTGTTGAACCATGCATGGACTTCTACTTTGAGGACCAGTTGGACTGACAAGCCATAAGAGTAAGAAATGTTTTTTTTGAAAGGTGACTAAGTACAATTTGATGGTAACGGGTTCAAACTCCATGTGCAGACACCCTCGCAGATGTTATCCATTATCTGTAGAAACAGAAGGAATGGTAACTAAATACTAGTGATAGGACGATTCCAATATTTCTCCAATTCTGATAGAATTATAAATTCCTACTCTTTATAAATCTCTAAATATTCAAGTATATAGTTATTATTTTCTGACAATTATGAAAACATGTTAAATGTGCAGATATTTTCCTACGTGTAAAAATGCACTTTTGGGGGATGATCTATAGATGTTAGTTTTACTGGTAGTTTAAAATCAATATTTCATATTTCATTGTTACAACCAGCAGTGAAAGGTTTTGCTTCGAACAAGTTCAAATAAAAAATGAAATTAAAAAAAAAATAAAATAAAAAAAATAAATAAAATAAAATAAAATTTAAAAAAAAAAAGTTTTTGCCATTGAAAATCAAGCACAAATTTTTCCGATACCTCCAAAAGTTCCAATTTTTCTGATTAATCGTCCCAATACGACTAAATACTAATCTTGTTGAATGCTGCTTAACATTGATAAGTAGGGTCTCGTTTGAAGTTTGAGGGGATCTAACCTTTTCAATACATATCCATATATTTTTTTACAAACATTAGACAAAGACAAACGAGTTTCTGGCGGTGACCTATGTAAGAAAATGTCTAAATGAAGGTTTACTGTTTAAATATATTTATCTTATTCCATATCCGTAAATAATTAAAAATAGAAAAAAATTAAATGAAGATGGGGGTGACTATGATCCAAATCAGCTAGAGACACATTATACGGACATGAAAAAGAAAAAAAAAAAAAAAAAAAGAAAAAAAAAAAAATGGAAATGTATACCCTGCCCACCCCTACACAGGATGGGGAGAGAAAAAACAAAAAAAAAACAAACAAATCAAATATATGTGACAGATATTTTGTGTGTGTGTGTGTTTGTGGATACGAGACACCAGACAGAACAATTATCACCATTATTATTATATCATCCCCATTGCACAACTCCTTATAAATTACACGGTAGAAAAAACGTTGTTCAATATGTACATTTTATAAGTATATATATATATTATATATACATATTATATATATATATACTATATATATATAAAATAGTCTTTGTCTTGTTTTGTTTTTTTAATGTTTTTCTTTTATTTAACACTTGTCCCTTTGAGGTTTTTTTTTGTATTGTTTTCTTCTTTTAAAAGAGTCACTCTTGAGTTTTATTATGTTGTTTCCATAAAGTCATTTTTTTGTTGTTGTTGGGGTTGATGGAAGGGGACGCATTGTGGAATGATAAAAAAAAAAAAACCCTAAAAACAAACAAAAAACTTTGAATATAAAAAGATTACTTTTAAAATGACAAATGCACAAAAACTGTTAATGAGTTCCACAATTATAAATAAAATGGGTTGGACTAACATGGAAATATCAAAAAAAAAATTTTTTAGAAAAAGAAAAAGAAAAAAAAAAAAAAAGGGACACTGAAAACTTTGCAACAATTCGTTTCAACGATATTCACTTATTTCTTAATACAGAACAGACACACGCACATAAGTCTTTAAAACAATTAGATACCAGACCATTGTTGACTTAAATCCTAAGAACGCTCACTATAAATAATGCTGTCAAAATATTTGTATATCTCTATTTAATAGAAGAAATAATTGACAACAGTTCAAAGTTAAACTTTATTAGATCATCCAATCAATAAGGGGAAAAAGAAAATCTTTTTACACCATGGTATTTCGAAGCATTAGCTTCTCATCAGAAGAATTATTGATTGGATGATCTATTAAATTGTTTTAAAACTTTGAATTGTTATCAGCTAATTTTTTTATATTTACTTCACATGTCAGTGTAGAGCTCTCTATATTTTGATATGTTATTGTATAAGAATTATTTTTTACCACTTTATTTTATGTATATATTTTTTCCTTCACTTAACATTTGCTTTGTGATCCATCCCTTTTTGTCTGTCCCCTTTCCCTGTCTGGCATTTTTATCAAAATTTGAAGATTGTATCATCACCGATTTCTGAAGGTGTTTTTGATGATTGTGCAAAACATTTTTATATAGACGTTTCTCAGATGTAGCTGTATTGATTCAGTTGAGCAGTTGTTAATCTAAGACTGAACCAATCAAATTGAAGCAAAGCATATCTTCATTTGAAGTTTTTTTTTTTTTAACAATTAGTAAAGAAAAAATAAGGGTCAAGGAACTGAAAATATATCTTATGTTGAAAATATATATATTTTTTTTTTTAAGAATCAAAATTATTTTTTTTAAAATACAAAAAATTAATGCCTGAAAAATGAAGTACAAGAGTCTTTGTTTTTTTTTTTAAATAGTAAAACAAAAGTTTAACAAAAAAAAAAAAAAAAAAAAAAAAAAAGGATTAAGAACGGGTTTTTCAAAAAAGGGGGGGGGCCTAATTTTCCTCTTTTTTTAACAGCATTTACAAAACCCCTAATCACATTTGACTCTTCAACTTAAACAATTGTTGTGACCATTAATGAAACCACAAGAGTGAACTCATTGCCCGTATAGAAGTTTAGTTCTTTTGTATTCTTTGTAGAAAGTGACTTTTATGCAAAGTGTATGTTGTGTTTTCGAGTTATTTTGTCTATTTGTTTAAAAAAAAAAATTGTTGTCTGTATTGTTCCTTTACATCTGTTTATCTAATTTTTTTTTCATCAATTTATTCCCTTTTTCTCTCTCTCTCTCTCTCCAGTTGGAAGGAAGGAAGGCACTTCTGATTGGTTGAAATCTGTTGTCATGTGACAAGAGTTTACCCAGTATCCATACACCTCCAGCAGAAAGATAAAAATAATATAAAGAAACAGTTTTCAATTAAAAAAAAAGAAGAAAAAAAACTTAAAAATATCACAAAATGGTACCTTTTTTTAATGTCAAAGTGTCAAATTTTGTGAAGAATATTTTTATGCATAAACACACACACACACACACACACACACACACACACACACACACTATTTGAGGATTTTGCAGGGGGGTAAAAAAAAAAAAAAAAAAAAGGTAAAAAATTAAAACATACAAGAAATAAATGTTGTCATAGCCAATAAAAGTTACTTTAGTACCCACCTGACTTGTTTTTTAAGTTTTAAAATAGTTTTAAATGCTATTTTTTAATATCAAATATTCGGTTTTTAAGAGTGGTTGTGCAAACAATGTGTTTTCCATGAAAACTAGGCTGCCATCTAGTTTTCAAAATTGCTCATAAAAAAAAAAAAAAAAAAAAGCTAGGTAGTTACAAAATTAACTTTTCTTGGATAAGGTAACATTTATTTTATTGCCTATTTGATGTTTTTTCTTTTTACCTTAGTTTACTAAAGTAACTTTTAGTTCATTGGCTTCTCTGCTAAATCCTCACTGTATCCATAAAAAAGAAAAAAAAAAAAAAAAAAAAGAAAAATCTAAATACTTTTAAAATATATTTTTCAAGGACATATCACTTGACCATAATATTTATAGACAGAAAACATTTAATAATGAAGAGAACAGTTAATCTATTTACTTTATTTTTAGCCACTATGTCAAAAGATTTCTAATTTGGATTTATTTATTGTGATATTTTGATGGTTTTATTTCTTCTTAAAACATTCCATTTTGAATGACGGGGTGGGGTGGGGGGCTTTATTTATTGAACCTAATCGGCAGGACTGAAAACAACTTGTTGAGTATTAAAAAAAAAAAAGTACAGTATGTCTTGACCAAGGACTGAACCCTAGTCTCTTAATTTGTAAGCAAACATGTTTACTTTTATGCCAAATAAACTTGTTTAAAATATCCAGATGTTTTTAAGGTTCGTTCACCTATGCAATATGAGAATTTTTTTTAAACAGTGACCTTTTTTAACTTCTTTCATACACTCCAAACTTTGAAAGGAAAAGGATGAGATTTTGACTGAGAGCCGAGGATGATTACAAAGAAAAAAAATGACTGTAACTATAGAAAGACTGAATTATCTTCCTTCCACTGTAGCTACGATAAGCAATCCTCCCCCCTTAAGTAATCCAATATACCAAATTTCAACTAATGCTTACTGCAATATTGTCCCATTGACTACCATACATTAATTAACCCTTATCCTTGAGTGGCCTCCAAACCTTGATAACTGGAGACTCCTTTGTAAAAAAAAAAAAAAAAAAAAATTTTAAATAATAGGTAAGCTATATATTCATTTGAGCCTGGACTTCATTTAAATATCCTTTTAGCCTACATATTTCAGCATCATTATCAACTTTTATACAAATGATTTCTCATATTGTAAAGTTTTCAATTCATGTGCTAACCAGCAAAATTATACCTTGCCTCTGGATACTATTTTGCTCTATCTTGAATATTGTGCTTTTCATTTAGTTAGGATTGTTCTTTAAATATTAGTAAGTGTAAAGAATGTGTAACCTTGAAAATTTTTTCTTTAAAATATATATATATATATATATATATTGAAGATAAAGATTAATAATTGTAAATTATGAATCAGTTTTAAAAGGAGAAACAAAACAAAATCACATATATATATATAGGTTATTTCGATTGGTTTCCTAGATTTAAATCTAAAGCTATATATGCTAGCAGATGTACCTGGCGTTGCCCGGTACATCTATTAAACAATGTTAAATTCCTTTCTTAACTAACAAAATAAAACAAAAAAAAAATGGAAAGAAACAGACATTAAAGCTCAAAGTTATCTGGTAAGATTTAAAAAGTGGAACCTATTCTGACTAGCTAATTTTCATTTGCTTCTGTTATACCATATTGACACAATAATTACATACTTCGTTTCGTTAGTTTATTTAAAAAATAAAATAAAAATTAGTTTAGCTGGAGAATTGATAAATTAATAATATGGAAATATTTTTCACATATTGAAAAAGAAAAAGAAAAAAAAAAATCAGAAAGAGGAATAAGTTTGTTTTTAATTTATGAATACAAAAATAGTTTTTCTTTTTAAGTTTGAAATGCTTTTAAAAATGTGTTAAGAAATAAAAATTAAAATAAACTAAAATAACTATGTTGCATCCTGGGCAACATCGAGTAAGGAGAGCTAGTTTAAAAAAAGATTATTGCTTTATTTAAAAATATTAATTAAAAAAATACATCTTGCAAAAATCAAGGGTGTGATGGAACCAAGGTAAATACGAATTTCGAGTATTTTATAATTGTGAATATGCCATTTAAGATAAAGTTTATTTTATTGCATAAATTATTTTTTGTTTTTAAGCTTACAAATGCAGACATCAACTGTGTTGGCAAAGATTATAAACAGCAAGCTCCGGAATTTTAGAAAAAATAAAAAATAAAATAAAGATAAATCAAAAAAATAAATATTGTAAAATTTTGATTTTAGGGAATTAAAAAATAAAAAATAAAATAAAATAAAACTTCCCTGTTAGAAAATTCTCCACGGCTTTTTATTTTATTCAGGATTTAAATAAGTTTAATTGAATAAATATTTTTTTGACAAAAGTTGTTTTTTTTTTTTTTTCTTAAAATATATATATATATATATATATATATATATATATATATATATATATATATACTTACTGCTAATAATTCCATTCAAAACTGTTGATGGGCTATCAGGATTATATATGGATATATTTATGTCCCTTTGAAAATTACACCATACAAGGCTCTACAGACAAATGTATCTGAGTTTTGACAACTAAATATTTTCATTTACTAGCCAAATAGAAAAGTTACCAGCCAAACCCACATGAGTTTTGGAATATGACATTTGTTTCATGACTAGTATGTATATCATAAAGGTATTTCTGTATTTTTTTTTTTAATAAATGGAATTCTAAATATGCAGTGAATTTTAGGTTGAGATTGAACATTCAAATCTCTTCAGATTTTTTAAACAGCCTTTGTTAAAAAAAAAAAAAAAAGTGTTTTGTTCTATTAAACTTATTGTTCAAATAATTTGAGTTTACTAGTTTTATTAAAAAAAAAATTAAAATTTAGAAGTTTTGCATGGTGCTGAACTCAAATTTAAATATGTTAAGGCCTTGGGGGCTTTTGGGGTTAAATGGAGGGTGGTGGTGATGGACTAGGTTATTCCTTTTTTTTTTTGCATAATACAGAACTGAAATTTACATACGTTAAGGCCTAAAACTGCACCGTTTGTTCATTTTCACCAGGATTTGATGCTCCCTGGTGCCTTTTGGGGCCAAATGGGAAGTGGGGCAAATGCTGAACTTAGTCATTTTTTTTATGCCTCATTCACAAGGGACCATGCATGCTTCATTTGTTGCACGCTTCTGTCCAGGACTTATTTTATTCAAGAAACTAATAATACACACACCCCCTTTTATTTTATTTATTTATTTATTTTTTTATTTATTTATTTTTATTTTTTTTTTACACAAAATACTTAATTTGGCAGTTTTCTCATATGAATATATTTTTAGCAAACACCTCAAAATAAACAACTCTTTACTAATTTAGTAAGAGCTAGCTTTCCTTATTTGTTTGTTTTAGTTTTGCTCAGATAAAATGGACATGATAATTAAGCGGAAATATTTGCAAACAAATGCAAATTTTATAAAACTAATTACAATAGAACCCCAGTATACGGCTACCCTAGGATACTGTTTTTTCAGGTTACGATGTAGAATACAATGTTTTTCCAGCCCCTGATTATGGTATTTGCCCCGCCTTATGGTGCTATTTAGAATGTTATTTGATTATATTCACATATTATATACTGTACTGCATTTTGTTACTAATTTTTAATGAGGTTTTACTGTAATAATAAATTTTTAATCAGGTTTTACTGTAATAATAAATTTTTAATGAGGTTTTACTGTAATAATAAATTTTTAATGAGGTTTTACTGTAATAATAAATTTTTAATGAGGTTTTACTGTAATAATAAATTTTTAATGAGGTTTTACTGTAATAATAAATTTTTAATGAGGTTTTACTGTAATAATAAATTTTTAATGAGGTTTTACTGTAATAATAAATTTTTAATGAGGTTTTACTGTAATAATAAATTTTTAATGAGGTTTTACTGTAATAATAAATTTTTAATGAGGTTTTACTGTAATAATAAATTTTTAATGAGGTTTTACTGTAATAATAAATTTTTAATGAGGTTTTACTGTAATAATAAATTTTTAATGAGGTTTTACTGTAATAATAAATTTTTAATGAGGTTTTACTGTAATAATAAATTTTTAATGAGGTTTTACTGTAATAATAAATTTTTAATGAGGTTTTACTGTAATAATAAATTTTTAATCAGGTTTTACTGTAATAATAAATTTTTAATGAGGTTTTACTGTAATAATAAATTTTTGCATCATTTAATTAAATCTGCCCTTATTTACCACTTAACCCATGCAATTAAAAGTAATGGCTTGTGGGCCAGTTCTCCATATGACATTTTCTTAGGGAGCCTTGAATTGCACAGTTCCAGGTTACTCTTGAGCAAAATGTAACACCTGTTAGCTTCCATAAGATTCTGGAGGGTTACCATATATAAGGAAAACTACATCAACCCCCCCCCCCCTGCTATCTTGTAGGGTGTGCTGCTTCAGGCAAAGGCTAGAAAGTGGAACACTAATAACACAATAGAAAAGAGAAAAAGCGTGTAAAATCTTTCTTATTATATAGATATCGGCTGAAGAGAGCTTGATATGGTATTTAAGAGTCCCTTATCAGATTTGAAACTGACAGTACCGAAGATTTATCGCATCTAAACTTCCTAAATAAATTTATATATATATATATATATATATATATATATATATATATATCTCTACACACACACACATTCAGTCACTCTGAGGAGTCGTAGACTAAAAACATTTCAGTGGATAATTATATTTTAAAAACTATATATTTTATTAGTAGCTTCCTTCAGTCTTGACAGACTATAGATATCCATTGTAGGGGTGACTGCATGTGGAATTTTTGTGGCAAGAATTGCACAATCTCCAACCACACCTTTCCTGAGCCGGCATTGTTAAATACCAGTAGTATGTGGAGGTTCAAGACGACTGGAAACAATGCAGAGATAGATGGAGAGCACATACAACACTTAGAATTCCCAAAGCAGTCACCCATCTGGTACTAGCCAGACTTAACAATGCTCAACTTTGGTGATCTGATGAGAACCGGTGTATCAATGTGATATATATATATATATATATATATAAAAATAAATAAATAAATCACATTGATACACCGATACAGGGAAGTCTTGAAATAAAGACGAAATGTTGAACCACTTTTAGCTGTTTTCACTTTTAAAAAAGCCTGCAAAACAGGAGTAACGTTGAGCACATTCTGCCGCCATTTCTAAATCATCCGATTTTTATGTGGGTTTCGAGCAATGCTGGTTCAGTACGTCTCTATAATATAGATAAATATAAGTGCATGAAAAGTATTTTTTTTTTTTCATTATATAGTCTAGACTATTCAAAGTAAAAGCCCGATAGTTGTTAACTTATCACAATAGAGCATATATGAATAAACAATATTGACATAAACTCCGAAGTTTTGATCCACCTTTTCAAACCTTGGTGCATTTTGATTAACGGTAAGCAAGCGGATATAAATTTAAAGTTGTTCGTCTACGTGTGAAAATGTTTACCGAAATCCACCATCGCTTTTGAATTTGAAAGCAAAAAAAAAAAATTTTAAAATGAATAAAATTTGGTCATTGAAACTTAGCATATTGTTTAATTTAATAAAATAATTTCTCCAATTTACCCTTTAATCTGCGCAAAAAAACTGGCAGTAAGTTTTTGTATATTTTTCTTCCTATTGTCTTTCGGATAAATTTGATTAGATCTTAATTTTTCATACGTATACATGAAATAAAACAGAATTTATATTATTATTATATTATAGGACGTATATTTTTTTTGTGTGTGAAGGTTACCAATTTTGTAAAACTTTCAATATTAAAAAATAAAATTATATGTTAATGACAAATATTGAGAAAGCAGTAAAATTATTAATGCAAAAAAATGATTAAAAGTAGTTTAATGGCATGGGAAAGAAATTTAATGGCATGGGAAAAAAAAAGATTCTTCACAAAAATTGATTTTAACACCATGTAAACATACACACCTCACACAAACATGACATTTGATGAAATTCAACAGGTTCTCAATAGTTATAGCGAAATGATGCCTAACCTTTGATAAGTCAGCAGAACAGGAAATTAAAGAAATCAGAAAAAATATTTTGGCATGAAAGTGTTTTGGAAAATTACAAATTAAAAAAAAGAATTTTTCAACTAATACAATGATTGTTTCAACACCAATACTGTATCACTGAGAAAATTTAGCTGAAAGTGCTCAATACAATAAGTAGAGCATATACAATAATAAAGTATTATCATATGATTTAATTTGGTATGTGAAGGTTTCAATCTTACAACCTTAAAGAAACAAATATGTGGCCTTGATAAGATTTAAACTTTGATGTACCTAATCATACAATGCAAAATAACATTCTTATATAAGAAAATATTATAGGAATCATTTTACTAGTAACCATACAGATGTTTCTCCTATAAATGTTTCCTGTTCATAGTATAAGAAATGGATATATAGAATAGAAATCATCAATTCTAGATATCCATTTCATGAGAAAAAGTTGCATGGTTAATAATAAAACCAATGATTTTCTGACTTATTTAAGCTCTGGTTTTCTTAGCTTATTAATAAAAATTAGCTTTGAGCTTCTTGGCATATTTCTTGTGTGAATTTTAGAAGTAATATATATATATATATATATATATATATATATATATATATATATATATATATAAAACTCAAATGTTTTCAAAGTTGGTTTTGTTTTTACGTTTGTATAATGCCGGCCTTTTCTACTCATGACGAGAAGCATTTAGCTTTGAAATGCTATGGCGCAAAAAGGTTTCTGCCTAATTCCTCTTTTTATAGTATAGCCCTTATTGCCTTGATGATTTTATGAAGTTTCCATGTAACTATGTTTTATCTTAACTTATTCTATATATATATATATATATATATATATATATATATATAATAATTGGATGAAATGTCTGATAGTGTATACATATTATGGAATAGAAAAACAAGATAGCCACATTTTTTTTATCAGTTCATAACCAACATATTCAAATATGCACATATGTTACATACTAAACCGAAGAAAAGCTTGTCACTCAAAATGTTGGTTACATGGGCCAATGAAGAACTATAAAAAATTTGAATATCTCGTTTTTATACTCAGTAAACATCTTCAGCCATGCATGTATACAAAAACACAAATTTATACCAAAAGTTTTCGAAATTTCCAGACAGTTCTTCCAGGTCTCACTGGGTATTTAATAAAATTCAGGAAATCATTTAAACAAGAAATAAAAATTGAAAGAGACTTGTGTCTAATTTTTAAGACATTTTGGCTAAGCCCTTAGATGATGAAAAAATATTTTAAAATTTTGAAAACACTTAAAATTTTACGAATAATCATGGCTGATCCAAATCAAGTCCAAGACAACAAACTTTTCACACACACACACACACACAAAATACTCATTCATTCAGATAGTTTGATAATAAATGCAGCTTAGCTCGACACTTTACTGCAGTTTCACAGATTGTCCAATCATTGGATGTGCATTATTTGTATGCAAATTACAACTAATTTTTACTCCACTGTATAAAAACTTCATATTTTTAACATGCACTTCGCATGATTGGATGATTTATGGGATAGCAGTGAAGTATCGCAGATAAGTCATGTTTTATCAGCATAAATTTTTTTTCCCCCCATTTAAAAAGAAAATTTTTGCTAATCAATTCCCCCCCACCACCCGAGAAAAAAAAAAGCTTATTAAGAGAGAGAGATAGAGAGTTGATAAATAGTAATGGTATTGGAACAGGTATGTGTGTGTGTGTATATATATATGTGTGTGTGTGTGTGTGTGTGTGTGTGTGTGTGTGTGTGTGCATGCATGCATGCATGCATGTGCACATGTTTTTTTGTGAGTGTTTTTTTTTTTTTTTTTTTTTTGCATTTCCTTTTTTCCAAATATATCCTCCTCCAGCTTCCACTTCTTCAAGGGTTAAAAAAAAATGGAATTAAACTGGAGGGGACAAGGGGATAGGGTGTATTAAAGTATTTAGGGCTGGGGTTATATACAAATATTTTAAAGAGGTGGAGGGGGTTAAAAAAAAAAAAAAAAACATTTCTGAGGAGGAGAGGAGAGAGGGGCACTGTATACCCGAAAGACCCGATCATCTATTCACATTTAGTAAAACTTCAATCCAACATGGACAAGATGTGATAAACTGTCTGGAGTAATAGGGTCCCCAGCCCTTGGCAAAACTGATTCTGATCGAGCACGGATCATATGGTCCATCCATCAGCTGCGGATCACGCATCGCCTCATACTGTTCGGAGCATTTGTAATCAAAAATCTTCAAAGAATGCCCGGGTAGGACTTTCCGAACGACTAAAGTCCGAGAATTTGGCACCTCAAGGGTGGATGAATTGACAAAGATGGGGTGTGTTGATCGATTGTACGCCCACACTCCATTGCCCTCTTGGCTGAGGGTGATGCCCAGGCCGAGTTTTTCTCGCGTCTTGCATATTGACTTGAGGGTTGTCTCATTCTGCAAGATCGCCAAACACATGCCGTCGCCGTGAGGTAGCAATTGGAACACGTTGATGCTGGGTTGGAACACACGGAATAATCTCCCGACTCTGTCTTTCAACTCCCAGTAGGCAATGCTGCACCAATAATTATGTTGTAAGCCATTGGTAGAATCTGAAAAATGAAGAAAAAGAAAATCTCATTACAAGCTTTTACACAGTAAAATTGATTCTCAATATCTTGCACTCCTAACTTTATAACAGTTATACAAATATTTGTTTAAATTTAAAGTCGTTCCAATACGAAGTACCTTCAATAAGTTTCCAGACTTTTGTACAAGCATTTAAAATTGTTGTAGACTCTTGAAAATTCGGTGTTATTGCTATGCATAATATGAGATGTCTGACCAATTTTTATGATTTTAGGTTCAAATGAACAGCTACAGCAAAAATTGGAATGCATCCTACTAAAGTTTGATTCTCTGATTGGTGAATTTTAAAAATGCAATCTGGACGTGAGGAAATTTAAGAAAAATGATATGCAATAAATTTATGTTTTAAACTTGAAAAAAATGCTACAGAAATGTATGTAATCCTCCAGACTGTTTTTGGAACATCTTGCATGGATAGAGCATCAGTTTTTGAGTGGCATAGGAGATTCAAGAAAGGCAGGGAGTTTGTGAGGGATAATAAGTGTTGGAGGCATAAGGAAGTCAGAATACCAAAATTGATTGGCCAAATAAAGAATTTCATAAATAAGGATTGTTGTGTTCCTATAGTGACAATAAGTCTGTAGGAACTGAACACACAATTATTCGTGAGAAACTGAAGATGTGGAAGATTTGCACAAAGGTTGCTCTAAGGGTGCTCAGACAAGATCACAGACTATTTGACCAAGATGGACATAAAGACAGTTTCTCACCGATCCTATAGTCCAGATTATATATATATATATATATATATATATATATACACGCACACACACACACACATTATATAAAAATAAATAAAAGGTGGCAAACTTTCAATTAAAATAAATAACAAAAAAATATTTTGATTATACAAATATGTGGTTTATTCCCAAGATTAATTTTTGGCATTTTATTTAAAAACAATTTCAGATATATGACCCCTGCAGTGTAATCTAGGTCTAAATTTAAAAATGTATTCATTAAATTAGGATGCATTTCGGCAATAACATGTCGAATGTTGTCTTCCAAGTGGTCAATCACGTTTTTTTTTTTTTGTTTTTGTTTTTTTTTTCCAACATAGACATGGGACTTTACATATTCCTAAAGAAAATAATTTAATGGAGTTAAACCACACAAACGAGGTGGTCAGTTGACAGGTCCATTTCATGAAATTATTAGCTCCTCAAATGTTTCTCAGTACAGTGACTATCATTTGCACTTTGCAAATACAGCTCAGGTTTCAATCTCTTTATGATGAATTGCCAAACCAAACTAAACCGAACTCGGAATAACTGATAGTTGCCAAATCCGCAATCAGTTAGCAATTTAAAAGTTCACAATCTCTATAAAAAAAAATACAAAAAAAACAAAAAAACCCATCCTATCACAAAGAAACAGAATAAAATTTTATCAAATGTTGATAAGCTAAATTAATGTTAATTCTGAAAGAAGGTTAATCCATTAGTTAATGTATTGTTTTTAAGCCTGTTGAGTGACTAGCCACCCTCTTCACAAAATAAATGTGGTAGGAGAACAAATTTAGTCACTGATGACCACAGGTGCAGCAGATATATAATTTACACACACACACACACACACACACACACACACACACACACACACACACATTCTTTATTTTGTGTTGGTCCACCAAGTCATTATCTGCTTGATTATACTCTTTAGGACCGTAAAACAATTTTTATACAAATAGACACATCCATCAGAAAAAAAAAATAAAATATATAAAAAAAATAAATAAAATAAATTAAAAAAAATTTTTTAATAAATAAAAAGAAATTAAAAAAGGCCCAAGGAAATTAAGGCAGGCTTATGTGAACAACAAACCTTAAGCTGAGCGCGAGTACACAAACGCATCACACTAGCAAGCCATAAGCCGATTGTAAAAGACGCTTAAATATGGTATTTTAATTCATGCAGATTTCGTATTCATTATTATAAAGCAAGTTCTCTATCATTATTATATTGTACCCAATATATATAGTAATGACTTCAAATGTTCAAAGCAAAACAAAAACTTTGGTGATATCAGCTGGAATCAAAACCAAAACATTCAACGTTTCGGCCTTCATTGCTATCACCAAATGGATAAAAAAAATGCTAAAAATTAAGTGACTTCAAACTGTATTCATGCTCAGAAGTTAGTCAATTTATTCCTGCCAAGATCAACTTTTTTTTCCCCCATTTTGACACATTAGCTGCTATTTTTACATGCTAAAAACCAAATTGAAAGTGTCCCCAGGTTCTGATACTCTGTAGACCAAATATTCAGGAGTTTGGTAGAGACATTTTGCACAGGAGACAAGGTTATATTCCTGTGCTAGACCGTTTTTTCCTAAATTCTACATAATTATGCACAATGCAGAAACAATGCATAAAATGGAACCAATCATCTAACAAGAACAAATGAATAATTAATGAAGTCTCATTTTTCAAACGAATATGCAAATTAGTTTATCGTAATGAAGTCATTCACATATCCATGACTTAATATATTAAGTTCGTTTTAATTTTTTTTTAAATGAAAAAGTAGGCTTTTAATATTAATGTCAAAACAAGGAAAAAAAACTATGTATAGATTAATCAGTTCATCCCATTGATTCTGGCTTTACTAGATAAAAAAAAAAAACAAGCTCACACACACACACACACACACACACACACACACACACTTTGTGTAGGTCTTATTGTCTGCTTGACTCGATCCTTTAAAACCGTAAAGGAATTTTAGTACAAATATTGACACTTTCAGCCAGCAAAAATATTTTTAGATTTGTCTACAATACAAGAAAAAGAAATGTAACCCGGAGAAAAAGAGAAGGGGAGAGAGGCACCAAGGCAGAGAGAAGCAAGATTATGACTGACATTTTTTAATATTTTGCTATTAATTTTTTTTTAAAGATTATGTTACCATGACATATATTGAGTTTCTAACAGTATTTTGTATAATTTTTTTTAGTTTGAACTCATTTTCCAAACTTAACGCATTTAACAGAGACCTCGCCGCCATTTATCTTAAATATATTGATTAAACACTGTATGATTTTCGAACCGAATAAACATTTTACATTAAATAAAAACACTAAAAACCTATCCAGTTAGGTAGAAAAGTAATTTATCTTGCTTTTGATAACATTTATTTGTTATATGTTTGTGTTTTTGGACAACTTTTTCGAATCTATGTGTATAGTAAAACAAACCCAATAATGTTTGAATTAATGTTTAATAATTAAAAAATACCCAGATTTTAATACCCGTAAAGTAGGATAGTCTGTTTACTTACACCCCTCCTCATCCTCCACAAACATCAGTTTACAACAATGGGGGATTCAGCTCCCTATAGAGGGGGAGTTTTAGTGCAGAATTTGCCATAATCGAGACACATCTGCATTCCTCGGTGTGTGTGGGTGTGTGAAGGGGGAAGGCAATAAGCCCCAAATTACTCAAAGGAGGAGGTAATGCTCGAGAGAATAACCCCTTGGTACCTACTTAGACAGATACGAACTTTGATCATGTCAGAAAACTCCTCCCCTGAAAAATTATCACATAAAATAAGTTAGGACTCAAGTCCAATATAAGAAATAAGAAAAGAATATCTACTGTAGTTTAGAAAGGAGGAGTTGCGTCCCTTTGAAAGAGCTCTCCATTATAGAATGATCAACTATGTCTACACACAGGTCTATGTATAACGAATGGCAGAAAGCAGACAGTGAGGAGGAAAAGTTAATCAGCCTGGCTCCAGTAGAGATTAACTTGGGAATGTGTGTGTGTGTGTGTGTGTGTGTGTGTGTGTGTGTGTGTGTGTGTGTGCGCGCGCACGCGCAGTTAAAAGAGGGGAAAGTGCTTACAAAGCTAGACTCAACTTAGTCTTTTCACTTCTGGCTTCTCTAAAAACAGGAGTGTATAAGTTACTGAAAAGAAGAAAATGTAGGCGCTGGTTCAGTTAAGTGTGTGTGTGTTCAGTAGGTGGCCAGAAAAAAAGGAGGGGGAAAGGAGGAGACAGATTACCATTTTGATGAGAAAAGCCCCCCCCCCCCCGGATTGCTCCATTTGAGGAAGCCTTCATTAAGTACCAAGATATATTCACAGTTGTGCCCAGGAATCTGCATAAGCACCCCTCACCCACCCCTACTCTTCACGTCGTTTGTCGTCTGTCACACTTAAATTGAATCAAGTTTGAAATAGCATTTTCATCGGCTTATTGAGCATGAGCACATCTAAGATATCATTTGTTTGTGTGGTATATACACATTTTGGTAAACATTGAAAGATCGCGACCATAAAAAATGGTTTTATGTCGTTTTTGTTAATAGTAAATGAGGAATTATTTCAAGTTAAATGCATAGTATTACTAAATAAATAAAACTAAATATTTCAACGTTATGTGAATAAACGAAATCAAAACAAGATGGCTGACTAAATTTGACCTGATGTCGTGTGATTTCACTTAAATGTTGCCGCATTTTTTTTATAAAGTTACATGCTTAATACTAACTGGATTTTAACTTAAAATGATTTTACATTTAACAAGTGAAGCATGCATGGTCCCCCATGAGTGCACAGTGACAGAGGCATAAAAAAAATGACTACGTTCAGCATTACCCACCCACCCCATTTAGTCCCAGGAGATATCAAATCCTGGTGAAAATGAACAAACGGTGCAGTTTTGTAAATTTGAATTCTGCACCATGCAAAAAAAAAAAAAAAAAAAAAAAAAAAAAAAATGACGAAGTCAATCATCCAAGGCCTCAACATATTTACATTCGATTTCAGCACCATGCAAAATTGCTAAATAGACACAGAAAATTTTGGACAAATATGGTAAAAAAAAAAAAAAAAAAGTCCAAAAATGTGTTTTTATTAGTCCTCCCTGGGGCATATCCAAGAATTATCGTAAAGTAGCGAAGTATAGACAAACAAAATTATATAAATCAGTTAGTTACAACTTTTCAGAAAGTTTTATAAAAATCCAAGGCATCAGTTTTTTTTTTTTTTTTTAATAAACACAAAAGTGTTGATTTTAGTCATTTTAACCGGAAAAGCACCCTGGAGTGAGGGGGGGGGGGTGACCGGAGTTTTCTCGGAAAATTTGTTCTGTCTTTTTTTTTTTTTTTACTCATTTTATGTTTAATGTTTGTGCAAAATTTCAAAAAATTCCAAAGCGTAGTTATTGAGAAAAGTGTGGACAGACGAACAGACAAGGGTGAATTTACAGGCCTACCCTCCTTTTATCAGGGATTGAAGACCAATAATTTTATTTAGCTTTTTTTTTTTTTTTTTTTACATCTTTTTGTACCTATTTTACGCTATTCATTTTAATAGTAAAAAGGTAAAAGTTGTTAAGTAAATTCGTTACTATGACTTATAAGTTTTTACATTTACTGATGTAATAAAAATTTAAAAAATGAAAAAAAAAAATACATATTTATCATTTGTTTGCTTTGTTTTAGAGCAAATCAACCGTTTTTGCTTATCCATTGCTGAGTCAGTTTTAATTTAAGGGTGTTATTTATAGATAAAATGGCAGGGCTATACATTGCGAGTGAAACAGTCGCATTTGCGAGTGATTTTTCAAAATGGCGACTAGAAATAATGAAGCGCTTATCTTTTGGCGATTGTATTTCTTTCACTGACAATCTCCCAAGGCTCACTAAGGAGTGAAAAATCTTTTCAACTTTTTTTTTTTTATAATAAAACGAACAAAGTTAAATTATTTAAACAATAAAAGTTTAATAGAACAATATACTCTAACGAAGGCTTAAAAAAAAAAAATCTGAAGAAATTAGAATCTTTATACCTTCAAGTATCAACATAAAATTTATTGCATATTTAGAATTACACTAAAAAAACTCTTTATGATGTACATACTCGTCACAGAATGAAGATGCCATATTCTAAAAATCATATGCGTTTCGCTAGTAACTTTTATATTTTGCTAGTAAACGAAAATATTTAGTTGCCAAAGGTCAACAAACGATAAATGTATCCATAGAGCCCTGAAGTGTGTCAGAAGTTTATGTGGTTATGTTTATATGGAAATTGTAAATAAAAAAAGTTCTTGCTTGTGTAAAGGACATGTGTATGTAGGGGTCGTGAATTAGACATTAGGGTTACATCTTATGAAAGTTTAATTATATGTATGACCGCGTTCAAAATGATAGATTTGTGTTAATATATATATATATATATATATATATATACACACACACACATACACACACATACATATACATACATATATATGTCGATATTAAAAATATATAGTAAAATTTAATTTTGTTTAGTAAGTTTATCCTCTGAAGAAAAAAGGCTAGAATTTTGTCATTGCTAGTATTTTCAAGTATAATTTTTAGGTTTTGTGTTTTGCAATATTGTTGGCAAATTGATGCCAGGGGTGTACAGTCGAGTAGTATATATTATGCTCTACGAGCAATATAAAGTTAAGCTTTAAACAAACTAAATTGATTTTTGGAACCTGAATTAAGGCTTAAAATTTTCTGATTCCTCTAAAAGTTCTGATTTTTCTGATTCCAAATTCCGATTAATCATCCTAACACTAATTATATTTCTGAAAATCGAACATTTCTCAATAGACCTCCAGTTGCTGCTGTTAGTTACGTCACGATCTAAACTCAACATGGCCACTTCTATATTCCGTTAATTCTATATTCCATTAGGCCAGTGGTTCCCAATGCTAGGATCTGAACTCAAAATAGCTGATTTGAATGTGCCACAAAAGATATAATAGCTAGAAACCATTTAATTTTTTGTTTAATAAAGACATTTAATTAATCATGATGACATGAGATTTATCAGTGATCAAACTTTTCGAATTTTGTAGTTATGTGAAGAGGAAGAAATAGCAAGTCTTTTCAATGATCTTGGTCTCAGATTGAAGTAGGCACATCTACCATCGAAAGCCTTTTTCAATCTCTGTTATGGAAGAATATCCAACTCTTACTGCAATTCTAAACTTCAGATTTTCTCACCTAAAAACCATTTAAAAACAAGACGTAGAGTACTTAAAAATATTGAAAAGGAGTTATGAAATTTTCAATGATTGTGGTTTCAGATTGAAGTACGCACAACTGCCATTGGATGCCTTTTGAATTTCTGTTACGAGAGTATCCAACTCTTAAAAAAAAAAAAAAAAGCATCCAACTTTGTATCTATGTGAACTGGAATTTTTTTACCTAAACTACATCAAGTTTTTTTTCTTTTTTTTTTTTTTTTTTTTTTGAAGCGAAAATATTTTTAAAAAAAATTTGAAGAGTTACGAGTGTATCCCTCATATTCGCGCACGTATTGAAGCAGTAGTTAAGAAACACCATTAATATTCTATACCAGATATTGAATACAAGATATGTTGGCTTATGTTAGAAAAATTCTTACACAATGTAACCCAGCTATAAGAGACTTCCTATCAGGTGCCTACAACGATTTTATATCCGGGGTTTGTTATATTCGGGTCACACTGTACATTAACACAGGCTCTAATTTGGGACCAGAGAAAATCTTATATTCGGATCTTTTATATCCGGGTTACATTGTATAATCTTTATTTTTTCTTGCAATAACGTTTGAACGTAATGGGAACGAAAAAGGAAAAACTAAAATTAGCTTTATATTCATCAACATTTCGTCTTTATTTCAGAACTTTCTCAAGATTATTTAAAAAAAAAAAAAATTAGTCTAATGTTTGAAGATATTTTGTGTGTTTGCAACATTAAAATATTTTTTTTTAACGCTTACATATATGTGTGTGTGTGGTTTTATAAATATCAGAATAAACTAAATCCGACATGAAGGAAAATGTTAAAGAGAAGAGAAACAAAAACTCAAACGGGTACATCAACGTTTAACCTTTGTTTAGCTAAGTCTTTCTCAAGAGTAACAAAAATGTCCAAAAATTAGCAAAATAAGAGTAGAAACGATTTTTTTGTGACAAGTGTGCCATGGTAATTTAAAAAACTTCAGTGTGCTGCCATGTCAAAAAAAATCTTGGAAGCACATTATGCATCCCTTTTGGTATATCTTCATATTCGATTTAATTCAGTTTTACATGCTGGCATGTGTTGGACGGCTTTTTACAAATCGATTTTGAAACTAATCTATCTCTGGCCAGAGATTAAAAAAAAAAAAAAAAAAAAAAAAAAGTGAATGCTAGTTATTACTAGGGCTGTGACAACAGCATATTCTTTTCATTGTGTTTTTTTTTAATCTTGAGTAGATATCCGACACGGTCAGACACAGTTAATCAACCAAGAACCACATCACTCTATATAAAAGCATATAAGATATCAACGGATACACACTCGAGAGTCAAAACAACGAAAAGAATATGCTGTTGTCCTAGGCTTAGTTATTACTTGTCTTCTATCTCTTTTTCGAAATATTTATCATCATGTCCATCCTTATTACTTCTTCCCAGGTTTCTTTGCCCCCCCCCCTACCTACTAATCCTGTTACCTTAACTGTTCTTTATCAACTGATCCAAGCATGTCCATCCACTCTTTCAATGTCACTTTGACAACAACACCTTCCTATACTATCAACATCTAATCTTCCTCTGAAAACAGAATTAAGTTCGTCTTGAACACTTAAATTATACATACATTGTATAATTCTCATACCAGTTCTTTCCATGCAACGCATATCCTCAATCCTTTCTGGTCAGGTTCTAGTTTCATATATCGCACTTTACACAATGCCTGCAAGACTCACGGCACACGGACGCGCGTATGCAAATGCATATTAAATGACATCACCGGTAGGGAAAAGAAAGACTATAAAGAGAACAAACACATGAGAGACGTCAGAGTTGTAATGAGAAATCACACGTGGCGGGAGAATGAGAAAATTACTTGTTTTCTGTCTCCTTTGCGATTGAGTTTTTTTTTTTTTTTTTTTTTTTTTTTACACGGTGGTCACCACTTATCAAGGCCCGGAAGCCACTCAGGGATAAGGGTTATTGCAAGTACAGTACGTTAGTGTGGAGATTTGATGAAGTGTTTACTTAAGGGGGCGGTTCATTAGGAATTTGTTAACGTTGGACTTGAACACATCCAAGTTGTAGTCCGGTGGGGAGCAGGCAGACAGAACAGAGTTCCACAGGCGTGCAGTTCTAAGAACAAAGCTTTGTCCATGGAATCCACATTTTGATTTAGGCACAGATATAGAGTGCTGGAAATTTTTCACAGTGGATTCAGCTAGATGGGTGTTTTTCGTGAAAGATTGGCGAGAGGGGACCAACATTTCATTCTGATCAACAGGTAATGCTCTGCTGGTTAGTAATGACAATATCTGTAACAAGGACTTTCCAATATGAGCATCTAAAGAAACAAACTTATTTGGCGTTTCTAGACATCCTTTGGGCATATGTATAACCAGCTGTATATATCCGGCCTTACCTGGTCGAAAAATACTACCGGCCGGAGGGATTAGTCACATACTATTCAAAATATACCTAATATCCTAACTTATTAAAAAGAGACCACGTGTTGGGTTTTAGGGAAGCATGAAACACATCCATCTTGGTCTATCAAAATCAAACCCGACGTAACTCTCATAGCATAAAGGGGAAATAACTCATGAATTAAGTTTACTTCCGGTTTTAAACAACTGTTGTCAGCTATTAATAATTGAAAATGAAATTAAATATAAATTAGATAAATCAACTTTAATATTTTTAAATAACGCAATTAAAACGATTCTATTACAACAAACAATAACATCAAGCTAATTATTAAAATGGATTTTCTTTAATGTAATATGCAAATTAGTTCACTCATTGAATGTAAATTTATTTTGAATACATGATGTATATATATATATATATATAAATATAAATCATACCAGAAAAAAAGGTGTATATAAGTTAGTTTTCATTATGAAAATTAGTTTGTGAAACAGTACCTTTTGTACATATTACTCAATTTGTGAACAGACAGACAGAAACACGACTTTATTATAATAGATATACTTAAGGTGGGTAATAAAGCAACGTACAACAATCTTAACTCACAGGTTTTTATTTTGCGAGTGCAACTAAACTGTTCGGTTCAGGTAAGAAAAAAAAAACTCCTGGTGTGAACTTGTGGATTTTCTTTAAAAAGGTTATAGTAAAAGTTTACTTCGCATATTTTATTTGTAACATTTTCCGTTCGTTTTTAGAAAAATTCCCAACGTTTTTTTTTTTTTTTTTTTTTGGGGGGGGGGGGGTTCTTGTCTTGTTAATGAAATATGTCGTTGGCAGCCATATTTTTTTTTTTCGCATGATAAAAAAAAAAAAAAAAGGAAAACAAAACTCAAGACAACGAATGTGTCTCCATTGTGTACCGAATAAACCCGGCTTGCTCTTTGTTCATTTAGTTTCTTTATCATCAGGTAGGGAAGGTTTCGGGCACTTCATTAAGAAAGGTGGGGGCAAATGGTTAAAGGTCCCGATTTGATATTCTGGTTTAAGTTCATTAGGTAAGAGGAGATAAGAGGGGTGAGGGGCAAAAAAAAAAATAAAATAAAAAGACCAAGGAAAAAAAGACCAAAGAAAAGGCTAAAAACAGTAAAATAAAAAAATAAAAAAGGTGCCCCCCCAAAAAAAAAGAGTAACAAAATAAAAAAGAGACTACAATAAAAGAGACCAAAAAAGATAAATAAATAAAAAAGGAAGAAAAAAATAAACGAGGGGGTACGAAAAATAATGTAACAAAAAAAAAAAAATAAAATAAAAATAAATAAAAAGTGAAGAAAAAAAAGACCAACCCCCACTATCTCCTTAAAAATCGAGACCCGGTTGAAACATTTTTTAAACAGCCATTACAATATTACCGTTCATTAGTTATTAGTTTATTTATTAAAAAAAAAAAAAAAAAAAAAAAAAAAAAAGGATATCTTTACAGCACGAACAAACATTAAACAAATACAAATTAATTACTAGTTAAACGACACGTTTTAACTTTGTCATCATTACCATGGCGACAATTGGAAAATAAATTCACTTTCGCTTCATTTTAGTTTAGTAATTATTTTTTTATTTATTTATTTTTTTTTTTTTTAGTTTTATCATAAAATCCACATGTATTTAATATCTTCAATAATTGGAAAGGTATTAACTTCAAAAATTGCGTTTCTGTTAAATGAATTTAGCGTAAATCATATTTTCGGTTCTGTCGTTAAATGACGAAGAAAACAGAAATATTGTTTGAACAAGTCACACCTCTCGGTGTAACATTCACAGGTATATGAACTAGAATACATACATAGAAGATACTGCCAAGTCGACCGCAAAGAACCCCCCCCCACCTATCAGGCTAGAAAACACGTCACCTCTGACAGTATAGCCAGCATACTCCGATGCATTGCATGTCACGTCTGGGCTGCTGCACTAACAACTAGTATCAGTCGTTTACTTAATACATCCTGCAGTCCTGCACTGTCGCATCCCTGTACTTACTAACCTTCATCATCGTAAATACGCGTGACCAACAGCAAAATCACACCCCTTTACTGTGGGGTGGGGGGGCACCAGAAATTTGAAAAATCATTCTACTCTAGTCACTTTTCACGGATCATTTGCATTGGTATTTACCCTCCTTTCTCCGACTGTATCAACAAAGACATTTAAATGTAATGTGAACAAACACCATGCTACACAACTCCTCTTTGGGGGAAAACTAACATTTGACACACAAGAGGAGAGAGAGGGGGAGAAAGAGAGAGGGAATGAGAGTATGTGTGTGTGTGTGTGTGTGTGTGCGCGCGCGTGTGTATGTGTGTGTGTGCGTGTGCGTGTGTGTAGCAGCCACAATTACATACAACCACAGCAGCAGCGACACATTGAATGTCTTTGGTTTATAAGCCCAGTGATCAGCGCAAACATTCAACCGTATCCTGGGGTTACCGTATCCCGAGGTTATATACATGTGTATGAGGTTAAAGGTATTAAACAGCGATAACTAATGAATTCAACCAGGTTATTAAAAGTGTTCAATAAAAGATATTTTCATTAATATAAACAAATTTACATGATCGCGACATTGGACATGCTAATGGTCGGTTAAAAGCAGAAGTCCTCATCGGGCGACATAATATATGATTGCTTTCCATGGAAGAAACCAATCCTAGCAACCATTTACTAAGTCGCCTGACGAGAACTTCTGGTTTTAACCAACCATTAATCTGAAACATTAGCATGCCCAGTGTTGCGACCCTGTAAATTTGTTTGTGTATATATATATATATATATATATATATATATATATATATATATATTTGTAACATGTTTTTCCAAGATTAAGGGAGGTGGTGTTTGATCAAGACTGCTGAGGAGCTATGATGTAATATACTTTTGTTTTTAAATCCCCGAAACAGTGTTTCATGGTGAACAACTGATCCCTTAAAAAATAAATTATTACAGGTACTTTAGTGCATTCGAGAGAGCAAGTTGATGCAGTGATTGCAGGTGATTGAATGACTTACTGACTAAATAGTTTTCTAATAATTTTTTTTTGTATAGTTTTAAAAGGTTAAACACTTCCAAGACCACACACACACACACACACACACACACACACACACACACACACACACACACACACACACACAGTGCTTGCTCCATTCTATCTCAGCAAAATACAAAACAAATTTGGCATGGATACTTAATAAACCAAAGGGAAAATCTCACTGTAATCATGGCCTTGTGCCAAACTTTGATTAGACTTAGTAAATCAGCAAGATTCTCTCCAACTAAAATTGCTGATAAGAAATTTGGTTAGTGCTTGTACTTTGGAATGTCACTGGTAATTTTATTCTTACCAAAGGGGAGTGGAGATTCTTGGGTTGAAGGAACACGATTAGGGGTGAGGGGAATGAGGAATGGAAGGAGGGGGGTAAGATTTTGGAAATTAGTTTGTAGCCAAATGGTCTCGATAAGAGACAGGAAGATAAAGAGGGTGGGAGGTGGGGAAGCCGGAAGGAAGAAGTTTAAAGAATTGATTAAAGGAGAGGGCGGTGAGTGGAGGTGGATTAAGGAAGGAGAAGAGAAGGAGAAAAATGTACGAGAAAAGAGTTCAGGTTATTAAATAAAAAAAAAAAAATGAACTGACAATAATATGCTTCCTTGAATATTTTGGGCATGTTTTTATTTTTTTACAGTAATAGACAGTAAACCGAAAAAGTAGTCAAGAAATAACAGCAAATAAATGTTACCAAATGCCAAGTTACTTTTATACCTACTTGAATAAGCGTCTTGTGTTTTAACTTTTTTTTTTAAGAGTTAAAGTTTGAAACGCAAGTAACGTTGTGGCACATATTGGGTGAATTTTCATTAGTACTTTGTTTTATGTTCGAGCTTTGAGCGACTTTCGAGGCATCAAAGCTGACAGCTTCATGTCTGCCATCTTTTTTTTTTTTAACTTAAACATTCGACACTACCAGCGTTTCAAACTTAAACCCTTTAAAATAAGTTAAAACGCCAAAAGCTTATCCAGGTAGGTAAAAGACTTATCTTGCCTTTGGTAACATTAATTTTTTTTTTTTTTTTAATTTTTTTTTTTATTTCTTGACTACTTTTTCGGTTCGTTGTTTATAGTAAAAAAAAAAAAAAAAAAAAAGACTGAACTTTGCTGCTAACACCGACAATGCAAAGGTTGAGTTTGCTAATGAACGCCCAATTATGACAATTTTTTGCTGACTTGTGATTAGGGCGGTGACAACAGCATATTCTTTTCATTGTTTTGACTCTCGAGTACATATCCGACACGGTTAGACACAGTTAATCGGCAGAGAACCAAATCACTCGATATAAAAGCATATAAGATATTAACGGATACACACTCGAGAGTCAAAACAATGAAAAGAATATGCTGTTGTCCTAGCTCTAATTAGGATACACCAACTTTCAACGAGGAGGAGAATAGTCTCACTGAAACAGAATACTACACTACCCCCTCCTCGAATTAAGCATGGAAAGATTTGATGAGTAATATAGTTTCGCCTAAAACAAAATATGCCAAATCTCTATTAGTAATAATATTAGGACAAATTAATAGAAATAAAAATATCAAGGATGAGAGTTCATATAGAAACGTTGTTTTAATTTGAATAAAATAAAATACGCATCAAGTGCGCTTGAAAGCCAAATCACAACGTAATATTAGGAAAATAAACAAATATTTTACTCGTTTAAAATTTATCACAAATATATTTCAGAGATATACTCCATCTTCAGTGTGTTATTTTGTTTCTTTTTTTCCTTTTCTTCTTCCTTGCCATGTTGTAAATTTGGAGAAAGAAGTCTAAAGAGCCGCGCGTTGTTTCTAGCGGTTGTATTTTCAAATGTTTGAACTGTACGTAGGCAACGCGAGAACAACGTCAAGGATGAGAGTTCATATAGAAACGTTTTAATTTTAATAAAATACGCATCAAGTGCGCTTGATACAACGTAATATTAGGAAAATACGTTACTTTTCTATCTATACCTTCTATAATAAGTGTTGTGTTTTATTCTATTCAAACAACAAGTAATACAGAGTTGTTAAGTTAAACCAACAATAAGATGCCGTCTTCGCAGTATCAATAATGGCTCAAAAGTCCAAAAAACAAACAAAATACTAATGGAAATCCACCCAATAAATGTCACGGTATCACCATTTGAATAAAACATTAGCTTTCTAAATTTTTGTAATGAGGATTAATAATTTGGATTCGCCACACAATTGTTCTCATCTAGAGTATTATTCACACAATATCGCGGCTGATGTAACCGCCGACCTTCCTCAGGTGTATCTTTGTCGAACTGGAGAATTTGCAAAGAATTTCTAATAAAAACCTTTATATAATTCAAAGGAATAGCATGTTCTCGTTCTGTCAGCCATGACAGGGTAGAAATCTTAATTCGCAAATTTATTCTTTGTATCCGCTGAACCGAGGATTAAATCTTACGACTAAATTTTATTTAGTACTTTATCCATTATGCCATGGTCTGCATGGATTAAATATAGTTTAACAACGTTGAGTTTAGTCAGCATCACATGATTGACTATTAAGTAACACCAGGCGCTGAATGTGGAATGATGGTGGCAAAACACACACACACACAAAACCTTGTTCTTTTCCCTGACCGAAATATACTTGCGACTGAGGACCATCAGGGAATTTAATTTTTTACTTAGACGAATACCGTATCACGTACAAGATGGATAACAGATAGAGTCATTAAGGCTCACCAGCAGATGAGGAAGGATGCAATTTGCTAGAGCTGACGAACAACAAAGCAGAAGAATTAACAAATTTTCACGACTAAGTTAAACATATCGATGAGAAATTTTATTTTTATAGTTGCTTCACAAGACAATGTATTCTTTACCTGAGCTTTTTATCAAGTTAATCCTGTGGCCAGAAATCTATAGATAAGTTTAAATAATAAAGCTTTTTTCACACACGTGTTTCACAGTATCTATAGTGAATCAGCGTGGCTGACAATACTAGGCCTCGAACCCACAACCAAAGAGTCTATGATCAGGTGTGCATACCGTTACGTCCTGTAATCCCGGTTGAATGATGAGCCTTAGATATGGTAAAAAGGTGCCTGGATAACTGAGTGAATAAATGAAATTATATAACAAAGTCTATATTCCAAATTTCATGAGGTTGACCATCTTACAATTTATTCCTTTAAGTACGGTGACATTTAAAATTCTTAACATCACCGGTTTTGTAGTGCAAAACTATTCATTTAATTATATCAATCAATGAATCTATTCTGCCCTTAACTCCTCAGAAGAAATAGCAACTATGAATGCATTAAAAGAACATATATTGCGTATGATTACAAAATCCGAAAATTGGGAGAGAAGTTACAATTGCTCTTTTTTTTTTTTTTTGCTTTGATTACGCCATTTTCATCGTAATTATTTATATATATATGTGTGTGTATATATATATATATATATATATATATATATATGCGCACATGTGTACACATCACAAAATATGGGGCAACTTTTCAGTTCTAAGGGAGAGAACATTTTAGGGGGAGATAACTCATACAATTATCGCTATATAAAAAAAAGACAATTCGAATATGTTTAGCAAACCTGTTAAATATAAAAGTTCTTTAACAGTATTTCTCATGGAAAGTGTTTTTTCAAATTCACATGAATTTTTATTGATATTTTTTTTAAAGCGTATACATTAATTACTTTGACCTGCTTTGTTTTTTTTAACCAAATTATATTGAAAATAAAATATTCCTTGAAAGAACAAATTTACAAAACTGTTCTGTTCAGACAATACACAGGAACAGATTATTATTTATCAAAGTATTTTTTTTATTTAATTTATAAAATTCCACACTCATTGATCGCAAAAAAGAGAAAACATGCAGTTTCGATTTTTAACTCCCCAGACTTTTTTTTTTTTTTTTTTTAATATATTGCTGGAGACTTTACTCCTCACAGCACAAAAAAAAAAAAAGAAAAAAAAAGAAAAAAAAAAAGAAAAAAGAAAATAAAGAGAAAAAAGAAAATAAAGAGAAAAAAGAAAATAAAGAGAAAAAAAAAGAAAATAAAGAAAAAAAAAAGAAAATAAAGAAAAAAAAAAAGAAAATAAAGAAAAAAAAAAGAAAAAAAAGAAAAAGAAAAAAAAAAGAAAAAAAAAGAAAAAAAAGAAAAAAAAAAGAAAAAACCCGTGGGGGAGGGGATCTTGAGAGCTAGAAAGGATTGCAACTTAAAGTACGTAATGGCCATAATAGTAGTAGTTATAGTAATAGCGACACTACATCTAAACCTGGCCGGTAGGTACAAAAAAAAATCCATTATCACAAACGGTTTAAAATGAGAGACTAGGATTAACGCATTAATTATTAAGTTGGACTTTTAAAACTCTAAAGCAGAAGTAGCACACACAGAGAATGCAAAGAAACGAAATAATGACGAGGACAAAATCATGGTGGCTCAATAAAAACGAAATAAACATTTGACGTTTACTTCATTTGGGTCAATGAACATTCAATTAAAACCTCGGGAAAGAGAAAAATTAACAAGACATCGCCTTCTACGTTGGCCGTTTTAACTTCCCTGCTTCAGTGGGTCAAGCTAGACAAAACGTGTTAGCAATATGCAAATAAGTCACGTTCCCAATAAGGGAAATCTTGATAAAGAGAATATTGTTTTTAAGCTGCCCCAAATAAAGAGTTCGGTTTTATTTTACCCCTGGTGCAGTGGTGGATAGATGCATTGAATCTGTACTTTTCCAAGTGAGCAGGCCAGAGGTTTAGTTGGCCAAAATGTGGTGAGACAACAACAACTATGGAAGGCAGTACTTACTGAGGATACAGTTACGAGACTTAGCATTCTTATCGCAGTAAATCACCTGAAGAAGGCCAGAGGATGAATTGGCCAAAACTTGGTTAACAACTACGAAGATGAGGATAACTTTCCACAAAAACTTTTTCCATGTATGTGTTACAATATTTTGGACTATAATGGGGTAAATATTTATTTATTGTAAAAATTAAAAATTTACAACAAATGTGGCACAAGGTCAAAAAAGGTGGGGGGGGTTAATGTTGACCTAACTAACATGACTTTAACTTAACTAGACTCTTTCACCAAATTACAAGAATCACTCTGTGGACATTCTAACTAAAACCCGAAAATTACAATTATATATACATGATGTGGGGGGTTGGGGATAAAAATCTTATTTACAAAAAATAAAAAACGAATGAAAATTTACAATGAGAAAAAAGTGGTTAGTAAAATAATCCCCTCACTAATAATTGTGGCAGATAGAAAGTTTTGTCAGTCGAAGAGATGTAGGTCCCTCGAAAACTGACTTTATTAAATAAACACCACAAAATGGGCCTACATTACTGACAAAACTGCCTATCCGTCACCTAAATGGGGCTAGGAATGGGGATTATCGAACCAAAAGAGGGGGAAGATCCCGGATATAAGAGAGATTTTCTCTGGTCCCAAATTAGAGCCTGTGTTAATGTACAGTGTATCCCGGATAAAAGAGCTGTAGGGACCGAATAAGAAGTCTCATATCCGGTGACACGGCGTTCGATGATTTTAACCTAGTTTAAAAAAAAAAAACTTAAAAAGGAAACTTTTCCATTTGTGCATTGCATTCAACTCTCTAGTAGGCGGAATAACTGTTTTCACTTAGCATAAAGCATTATTTTCTGCAAGAACATTCTTGTGAACCATTAATGCAGAGAATTATATAAAATATAATTTCTCTTACTTTCATTGTGTACAAGATGACTTAGGGGTAAGATTGCTTGCTGTCTATGCAGTCAGGTTCCGAATGTCATTTATTTACAAGAGAGTCACTGCTTATCAAGGTCCGAAGGCCACTCAAGGATAAGGGTTAATTAATGTCAGGTAATCTGTGAGGTAACCGATGATCAGTAATGGCAGAAATTCAAGAATTTGCTTGTTATTGAACACGAAAATGATCACGTAGTTAAACAGAAAGCAGCTCTGCGACATACAGCTTTTCAGGCGGGTAGTTCAAGGAAAGAAACGTTGTTCATGGAATTGGTGTTTAGTCGAGCACCTGCCATAAAAATAACGATAGAGCAGAGATAGATTACATACTTTTCCGTATTAAGGCTTATCAGTAGAGGTAGACTTGAGCTTTTCAAGCTGAGATTTCTCCCACATTAAAAACTAACCTCGTGGGAAGATGAATAAACAGGAACTCACATTTTAGCATAATAGACTGCATAAGTTGTAACCACATATCTGCGTCCGCACAATGTTTTCTTTTCAAGAGCTCCCTTTATTGTGCTAGAAAATTACTTGCACCTATATTTCTGCAAAGTCATCATTAACCTCTGAATCGAGCACTGTTGCCACATATGGGTCTGTGCATCTACCACTAGTCTCTCCCTTTTAGACAAGGTTCAAAAATGAATCGCCAATCTAATAGGTTCCATCAGCCAAGCTCCAACCCCTGTCCCATCACCGCAGTATTTCACCCCTGTGTCTGTTTTATAAGTTTTTCCGAAATATGCTCTGATGAAATCATAGCCCTTTCATCTCCTCGATGTACATACTTCCAACTAACCTGACAAGCAGCAAGATTCCACCCCTTCACTGCTGAGGTCCTTAGTTGTCGGAAAGCTTTTACTCTAATAGTTTCTTCTCATGGACTGGTAAATTTTAGACTTTTCTCCATTTTGTACTTCCCTTCCTAACATGCAGAAGTTTAAATGCAAGGTAAATAGATACCTCACCTCTCAACTCCCCAGACAGTCATGATACCAATTACTAGTCCTTCACGTCCAAGTGGCAATATGCCTTGTTTGGGGTGGAAAGGGAAAGGAAAACAGATCGCTGTATCGTAAGTACATGTTCTCACATAGTGGACGGTGTTTTCCAAAGAAGGAAGCCTTTCTCTATACACTGTCTCCCCGATAAAACAGGTGAGAGAAAGTCAAGTGAAGCCATTTTGTCCACTGTTGTCGGCTGTTAATTAATACCAACATGCAGGTGCTTTTTCAGGAATGGGACAAGGTGGGGGTGGGGGGCATTTTTTTTTTTTTACTTTTTTTTTTTTAATCAATAAGGCTGACTTGACATCAATCGGAAGATATCCAATGGATTTTTTTTTCCACCTAAATTAGAAGGGGCCCAACGCACATATGGATAATGAGGATGGTGGTGGTGCTGGTGCTAGTGGCGGTAGTGGGGGAGGGGAGGTTAAAGAAAGTCAGGAGATGAGAATTCTTCTTATGGACGTGTGAGTGTGGGAGAGGCGACATTTCTATCTAATCTCTTACATAAGTGCAATTGTGTATTGGGGCAGTAAGATGGGGGGGGGCGATCAAAAGGAAACATGAAAGGGTAATGGAAGGGGAGTGTAAAAAAAATGAAATTTGCACCAGAAGGGAACACGAATGCAGGAAAGAGGAGGAGGAGGAGGAGGGGGTGATTGAAAAGTGGAAGAACTCACCAACTAGTGTTTGGAGAGGATGAGTCAGCCACAGTTGAGGAGTCAGAGCAAGCTCATTGCATTTGTGTTACATATATCACAACCCTCTTTTCCTTGGGTATCTCTTAGAAAGTCTCTCTCATATATATATATGAAAGAGAGAGATGGGGTTATTAAACCTGACATAAGTCATATATAGGGCTAGGACAACAGCATATTCTTTTTGTTTTGACTCTCGAATGTGTATCCGTTGATATCTTATATGCTTTTATATAGAGAGTTGTGCTTCTCAGTTGGTTAATTGTATCCAACTGTATCGGATATATACTCGAGCGTCAAAACAATGAAAAGAATGTGTTGTCATAGCCCTAATTATATAAGACAAGAAAGAAGCAACCTTAGTGGAAGTTAGTATCCTCGATGATCCTGGGATGGAAAAGATAAAACACTAAGCTCTTATGGCCGAAAAGAAACTGGAATCTAAAAAAGATCGCCAGTTCAGTAATTATAAGAACAACCAGACTTATGAAAAAGAATTTCAAAAACTATCTGACAAGTATACCCGAAAAAAACAAGTGCAAGAGAGATACAAAGAATTGAACTTAAAAAGTGAAGATTAGAATCTTAAAAAGATCTCTCGGTTGGAATGTCAGATAGCGAGTGAATGTCAACTATGGTGGGATACACCCATACCCAGCTAAAACAAAATAAAAGTTGTAAAAATTTTGTAATGTGAGAAGAGCATGTACGAAACAGATGTTGGTACATTTTCATGGACCGTTTCGTTCACAGAAAGACAACCAATGTTAGTTACAGTACGTCATACAACATGAATACTGTGGATGAAACGCCCATAAAAATGTATCAATCTTTGTTTTGCAAAGATAAGTCAAATGAATAACGTATCGGTTACTGAAATTTAACCACACACACACACATTATATATATATATATATATATATATATATATATATATATAACTAGTGGGACCTGTGGAAATTCCAAGGGGGACTGATTCCTATGTAATATATTGATGTTGGCATTCTGTAGATATTCAGATGGAGATGTGACGCTCTGATATTATTGTACCTATTTACAATGCCTCCCCACAGGACAGAGTTAGACACCAGGGTCGTTTTTTAACATGGAGAAAAGGTACAAAAATAAAAATTATCTCAGTCATGAAGGATTTCTCCTCCACTGAAAGAGAACGAGAAATGTAAGTGCAGCATCTGAACAGATACTACACTTTGATCTTGGCCATTTGTTAAAACTGCAAAAGTATTTATCCAAGCTAGCAGGGGCACCCGGCATAGCCAGGTCATAAAATATGCTTAAATATATTTTAATCCTCGCATTTTGTATATATCATTATAGAGTCATTGTGCTATCGATTTTTATACATTATAATATTTGCGATTTTTGAAATCGCAACTTATCTATATGACTTGGGTTCATCAGCTTGAATTGAAACCGAATCCCAAACTTATATGAATATATATATAACTTTAGTATAATCGAAACCGAAAATTATGAAGAATTCTTGAAAAAATTATTTATAAAAATATATTATTATTAAGGTGCCATCAGCTATAATCGAAATCGAAACCAAGACTTATGAAGAATTCTTAATAAAATTATTTTTTAAAAAATCGATTATTGGAGTGCCATTAGCTATAATCGAAACCAAAATTATGAAGAATTCTTAGTAAAATTATTTATTACAAGAAATGGAAGTACATTACAGTTAAACGACCCGATGTAAGCAAGACACGCTATCGTATTAATATATAGATGAGTTTTTTTACACACACAAGTTTTGAAAACATTTAAGGCAATTAAGCTACACAGAATTTTCTGCGTTTCATCCCTGTGATTAGTCAAGATATTGGATGAAACAGAAAATTCTTAATTGCGATATATATTTTCAAAACTTACTACTTGGCTCTATTTATGTATTGAGCACTGCCAAAGTATATACTAGAAGTAGATACCTAAAAAAAAATAATTAGAGAGTATCGATTATTCATATTTTAATTCTTTCGACTACTGTTCTCGTCGTGAATGTTATTTTCACGTTTTAGTCGAAGTAACCCCCGACCTTCTCCAGGTGTACCTTGTCCCACTTGGCAATCAGCACGGAATTTTAATCACAACACTTTGTTTAATCGACGGGGGGGGGGTAGCATGCTCTCGTTCCGTCAGCTATGACTGGGTAGAAGTTTTAATTCACAACTGTATTCTTAGTATCGTCCGTACTTAGAATCCAAACTTGCAATCTCTAGAAGAGCATAATTTATAACTGAATTTTACCAAATACTTTATCCACTATGCTAAGAATCCTTGTGGATATATATATATATATATATATATATATGTGTGTTTATTACAAAGATAATTGGTTATATACGTGCATACATGCTTCAGTGAAATCCCCATTCAATGATAACACTTCATCAGACCAAAAAAGGAATTGATATGGTTTGATGAGGCGTTATCCTTGAATTGGGATTCCACTGAAACATGTATGCACATGTGTAACCAATAATGTTTGTATAATAAACAGACTATATATATATATATATATATATATATATATATATCCACAAACAATGCTGCAGCCAATAAAAACCATGAAAGCCAGCGACCAGAAACTCTTGACTCAAGTTTCACTCTCCTTTATAATCCCTAGCAGGAGTGCCCGACGTTGCTTGGGTGTTTGGAGGTGTAAAAAAAAAAAAAAGAAAAAGTTTTTGTAGGCAGGTAGGCTCGAACCTGAAGCCTTGAGGCGAAGGCGGAAAAGAAAGCCTGACATCTTACTATGAAGCTAAGAGGGCAGAGAAGTGAGAATGGTTAATATTAAATGCTTAAAGACGAACGTCTGGTTTTCTAGGTCAAACATCACGCCATAGAGAAATTAAGTCACGCAGAGCCAGCTTTATGCTTTCTGCATATTTATTTGTTTCCCAAGATGTTTGGGAAAACCAGCTCCCACAAAAACGTGAGTGTCCAAATGAATAGCAATTGTCCGATATAACGGGTTTTCCCCAGCATTGATCAAAGCTCATGGCTTTCTGGACGTCCCTGACATGAGTGTAAAGTAGACATATTTGCTCTCAATTCAGTTTCGCTTTTTTATACGGAAAAATCAAACAAACACGGAGAGAGTAAGAAATAGTGCGAAAATAGTGGGTAAAAGTCACTGAAATAAAAGATAGGGACAACCTCCTTTCGTAAATCGTAGATATTGTAATAGAGTATATAAAAAGTTCTAAGAATTAGTGACCCCTTTTATATACTAGCAGAGGTGCCCGGCGTTGCCTGTGTGTTTGTTGGTGTAAAAGAAGAAAAAAATTTTTGTAGGAAGGTAGGCTTGAACCGTAGCTACCGTAATATGATGGCCTAGTGACGACTATAATTTAGTCTGGTGACGTCATGAACATCGATCTGTTGAAATTTGGTCACGTGTCTCATGACTAAACTGGAAGTTGGTTTAAAGTTTTGGAGGGTTAAATAAATTTAAACATGCCGTCGAGATGTATAGTTCCAAAATGCAGAGGTGACTACGAAAATGGACCAAAAGTTACCGTGTTTTCATTACGCAAAAAAAAAAAAAAAAAAAAAAAAAAAAAATTTACCAGTGGATTAATGCAATAAAAAGAAAGGATTTTACTCCATCTAAATATAGCAGAGTAAGTGTTAAAATGTTTGAGATATTTAAAAAAGAAAAAAAAAAACAAAAAAAACGCGCCTTTTATTTTTGTTATCCCAAAAGCATATTAATAATTATTTGTGGTAAATGTTGTGGCCTTGTAGGTGTCAGAATTTTGGAGAATATACTTCCAAAATAAACTATTAAAATTGTTTAAAAAATAATAGAAATATTTTTTATTTTAAAGTGTTTACAAAATGCCGGCAATAAAAAAATAATATTTCTATTATTTTTTAAAACAATTTTAATAGTTTATTTTGGAAGTATATTCCATAAAGAAAATAAACAACCCACTTTAAACGGAGAAATTACGAGTTTTGTATATGTTATTCACAGTTTTGTGTTAGGGTTGTCAAAAATTCCCCCCCAAATTCTGATACTGCTAGTGGCGCTGTAAACGAAAATAACATTTAAAATTACGGCAAACAAGTAGTTTCCAAGATATGAAGAAATATTAGTTTTAAAAAATGGGGGATCACTTTTCTATAAAAATTTAACGTAAAATGAGCACCCACTTTATCGCCATCGTTTTTTTTTAAGGGTGCTTTCTTGTTAACAACTAAAAGCGAAGAAAAATGAGTATGGCCACCTTTATGTTAGGGGTTGGGAGTCAACGTACAATGAACACAGTTTAACATAAAATGAGCACCCCCTTTCAAAAATTGTAAACAGAATTTGTCAAATGACAGGATTCATAGAAGTTGATATAATAATGCAATAAATAAAAAAGCTATGTCCCATCAAAGCGTTCAATTGTATATCCCCATCCAGTTAGAACGCCTGGCCCTCTTTTCTTCTTATTCGACTCAGTGCATATATTAAAATGCATTAGAAACAATTGGCTTGGCCAAAAAGATGGACGTAAATACATGATGTTCCCAAAGTTTTGTTATAATGGAAATCATGAATTAGATAACATCCAAAGTGCTCCATTTTCTAGTTTACATAAACTTTATGCCCTAATTTATTGTTCGTATTTCAGTTAAACTAATTTATCGTTTGTTTTTCAGTTTTGATTTTAAAAATATTGTTTTACTGATTTAAAAAATATTTATTGTTCATTTTTATTTATTTCTACTGAATAAACTTCAGTTTCATACAAATCACATCGCATTCCATTTCTTTTTAAACTTTTTAACAACTTTTCTCCCTTTAAATTCGTTTTTTATTATTAATATTTTTATTATTAATATTGGATGAGTTTCAGTACAAAGTATCATCTTTATTAGTTGTTGTTTTTGATCTTTTTTTTTTATTATTGGTTTTGTTTATTCACAACGCTTCGGCCAACCATTCCTTCGGCCGGAAGGAATGGTTGGCCGAAGCGTTGTGAATAAACAATAAAACAATAATAAAAAAAAAAGATCAAAAACAACTACTAATAAAGATGAGAATAGTAGTTCGAAATAAAAATAAATTAATATATAATGCTCATCTCAAAAATGAATTCCAATTAAGGAATAATATACATACAAAGTATCATGTTTATCTTTTTTAATCCAATTTTGAAGTTTTCTAACGCTTTCTGTAAAAAATGTCTGCTCATTATAGACGGTCTGTGTTCCACTTATCTTGCTTGCTAGGATCTATGGCGATGACGTCATTTTTCAGCTGACAGGCCATCTATGAAGATGGTCACGCTTGAACCCGAAGCCTTGACGTGAAGGTGGAAAAGAAAGAAGAACTGGCATCTTACCGCTCGGCCACAAAGGGAGAGGAATGAAAAGCGTTTTAATTTAAAGATTAAAAAGTTAAATGATAGGTGCGCGAATTTAATGAGGTCAAACATCACGCCTTAAATCTGCACTTAACTTTTGCTGCAAGGCAGTTTATCCCAACTGTGGCTGCGCGGCAGTTTTTTTGGTTTTGTTTCCCCAAGTTGTTAGGGGGAAAACCAGCTCCCCATAAAAAGGGGAGGGTTCAAATGAACAGCAATTGTCTGATATGACGGGTTTCACCGCATTGATCAAAGCTGATTTGCTTTATAGACGTTCCGGCGCGAAAGCCGAAGAGCACACACCATTTCAATTTAGTTTCACTGTATTTATACTAAAAAGCCGAACAAACACGCGACAATGAAATAGCACAAATTTTATAAAAGTCGAACAAAATAAATCTAGACACGATTTCCCTTCGCAAATCGTAAATATTATGATGTAGGGCATATATGAACAGTCCTAAAAAAAATACCCCCCCCCCCAGTGTAAAAAGCCTTTCATGGACATACAAAAATGTGCGCGCAGCATTTGCGTTTTCTATAAATAGATTAGTAGGACATATCCAAACTGAAGATTTGAAACCCAAGTCACTTGCATGTGAAACGAGCACTGTCACCTGAGCCACCATGTCATATACCAGAAAGTTCATCTCGCATTAAAAATTTAACTAGTATGCATAACTAGTATTTCGTCTTAATCTATTGAAAGACTTCTTCAGAATGGGATCGGTTTGTGACCGATCATCAAAAAGAATATATGCAAATATACGAGGAAGGAAGCTGGGAGAAGTGGGGGGGGGGTATTGTAAGACGAGAACATCGTTACAGAGGAGAACGAGAAGCGGGTTCCAACCTTTTGAGATGACAGGCTATTAAAAAATGTATGGATATCGCTGTAGAGAAAGCTTGAAGTCTGCTGATGTAAGCAACTAGCGGAAACAAAAAGATGATTATCGCAACGACAGGAGATGCCTCTGTAACGTAGCACAGGTTTACACACGGGACCCACACGTTGTATGCAGTCTGCGTTGCAAGGAATATAGGACAAGTAATAACTATTCCTTTTTTAGTAACAACGACATTTTCTGATTCTCCCGCCACGCGTGACTTCTCGTTACGACGGAATCGCATCTCCTCTTCATAGTATTTTTCTTTTTCCTTACCATGACGTCACAACTAGGTGTTTGCATATGCGCGTCTGCGCTGTGTTACACCTCTTTAAAAAAAAATAAAAAAAATAAAGCAGGAAGTAGGAGGAAAACAGTCAGCAAAAAGAGAATTCCACAAGCTTGCAGTTCTAGAAAGAAGTTCCTATTTACTTGCCTCCCCACGAGGGCAGAGTTAGAAACAAGGTCGGTTTTTAATGTGGGGGAAAATTCGGCTCCCCAAAATGGGGCGCTCTGGATAGGAACAAGAATGAAAATCTTGTCAGTCATGAAGGATTTCTCCTCCACCGACCGAGGACAGAAAAAGGTGAAGTGTAGCATCAGAACAGACACTACACTGATCTTGGCCCGAAGGCCATATTGGAATGATAAGCTGTGCTACAAAGAGATATCCAAAACCAGCTCTCATTCTGAATACGATTTTCGGTAAATAAAGACGAAACATTCGACATGAAAACGAGTTTGATGCGATTTGATAGATGTAAGCTTACTCACTTTTTCCTTATTTAAAAATAAAACTTGTCAGATTTAATCTGAATTCCCCCCCCCCACACACGCATAATTATATTATATATACGTGTGTGCGTGTGTAATACCTTAGGAAATAAATAAAAACTGCAACTGGGTCAGTAGTTATTATTGTTTGAAAAGCGAAAGTGTGGTGGTTGGGATAGTTGAATGAAATGCACTGATCAGCCTGAAAACGGCAGGTTTTGTTCTCTTCTTCCTCGTCTTATTGTTATCGTTGTTTTCTATCATGATTGTTGTTGTTGCTGTTGTTGTTAGTAATGCAACCCCCACTCTACCTGCTCGACCTCATTCGCAATCAGCACTCTCACACCCACTCGAATCAGAGCAAAGGCATTAAAGTACAATGGGGGAGTTGGGTGGGGAAGACCCATCAGTGCATATTTGATTTTATTTATTTATTTTTTATTCACTCTCCACCTTTTTTTTTTTTTATTTTATTTTATTTATTTTTTTTTTTTTAATTTTATTCAGGCGATTTTTTTTTAAATATAAAATTCGATTCCGAAAAAGACAAACGTGGAAAAATGGAACGAAAGACAGTGAAAAAAAAAAAAAAAAAAAAAAAAAAAAAAAAAGGTGGAGATAAAAGAAGGCGAAAGCAGGGTCGCGAAAAGAAGGCGAAAGCAGGGTCGCGAAAAGAAGGCGAAAGCAGGGTCGCGAAAAGAAGGCGAAAGCAGGGTCGCGAAAAGAAGGCGAAAGCAGGGTCGCGAAAAGAAGGCGAAAGCAGGGTCGCGAAAAGAAGGCGAAAGCAGGGTCGAGAAAAGAAGGCGAAAGCAGGGTCGAGAAAAGAAGGCGAAAGCAGGGTCGAGAAAAGAAGGCGAAAGCAGGGTCGAGAAAAGAAAGTGAAAGAGATATCTTCAGACAGCCTGATCTAATAACGTCACAGAGAAAAGAAAAAACAGGTCAAGAAGAGAAAGGTTTAAAAAAAATGAAGAAAATGACAGAAGTAGACGAGATAAGTGCAAATGAATGGGATACCAAATGAAACAGGGGAATAAATAAATAAGTAAATAAATAAGAATAAATAAGAGACGTAGAAACCAACGAAAGATGGATAATTCTCAAAGAGATACAAAAACATTAAGTGAGATTATTGGGGGGGAAAATTGGCACAATCGGAAATCTATTTTTGTTATTCAACATTTAATGATTTTTAAACTTGTAAGTTCTATTTTGTAAAAGAATTATCTTTTACAAAAGAAAAAAAAAATCATAATTCAACATTTTCAAATGAAGCTATTAAAAAATACTGCAAACATTTTAAAATATATGATAATTGAAATTCACATCTAAATATATCTCGAAGTTATACATAAAAATACATTCCATTCATATTCTAAACTGGAGATTATTTTATTTGTATATTTATAAAAAAATATTAAAATTTTGAAATATAAAAGACAACGATAGTCAAAGTTGTTTTTCGTGATGCTTTCCTGACTGTTGGAAAACTGCTTCTGTGGGACTGTTTTTCAAGAATTCTGGCGAAAGAAGGCGAAAGCCATTAAATTATTGCCTCATTAGCCTCCTTCCGCTTTTCGCCAAAATATTTGAGTCCATAATCAAGTTCTAGTCCATCACCTTACAGCTGCCAAACTTCTGACCGACCATCAATATGGATTTAGGCAAGCCTATTCCACAGCAGATATCCTAACTAATCTCTAAACGTATATACCATTCACTGGACAAAGCAGGGTAGGCTATAGCGGTAACCCTGGATATATCTAAGGTCTTTACAAAATTTCAGACAAATTAACTGTTTTGGAAAAAAAAAAAAGGTAGACCGGACAGATTAAAAGAAATGTACTGCAGATATAACATTTTATATTGTTTTATTTTTAATTTTATTTAATTCCTAACTAGCTGCCTGCCCTATATTGCCCAGTCGTACAATACGCTTAAACATGATATTTTAATTTATGCAGATTGCGTATGTATTATTATAAAATCAATCCTATTTAATTTGTATTACGAGAAATAATTTGCCCAGTGGTCTAATTCACAAAAAAGATTTAAAAAAAAAAAAAAATAAAAATAATAATGATAATAATGTTCAAATTTCATCTGTGTTTGCTGACAATATCACGTCAGCTGATATCTGGACTTGATGAATGCTCTGGAGACGTCACGTCTGATTAATATTTAATTTTAAAATATGTAAACCAAGAAACGATTTGCAACGATTTTAAATGATACCTCTTATCGTAAATTGAACTCATTAAGAAAATCTTAAAAATAAAATGGTGAGGCATACCCGGGCTTGAACAGGGATATCATTCGATCTGTAGTTGAGTGCTCTACCACTGAGCTATATCTCCAGATGACTTTTTTTTTTTAAGAAATGATTTGCTGAGATTTTATTATTTCCCTAAGCAGGTGTAACATAAAATATTCCCCTGTAATAATTGTTTTTTAGCTATAAGATAGAAAAACTATTAAGATTTGATTTTTTCGATACTTATTGGATGGATTTCTGTACAAAACATATCTAAGAACACTGCCAGACTTATAAATTACCGTTGTGTGAAATTTGCAAAAGATAGGCTCGACTGTTTTGAAACCTATGAGAAAGAGACTTTTTTTATTTGATATGTTGAATCTAATCTGGAGCACGTGGATATTACACAGCACGTTTCAAACTGTATAAACATTTTAAACAATCGTACAAGAAATCTATAAATATAAAAGTGAAAAATGTATGTATGTATGTATGTTCGCTTTTTGTGTATGTCTGTAAAAGGCTTTTTTCGCTGGACTTCTCGGTCGGCTCATTCCTTCTTAAAACTTTATATATCACGTCTAAATGATAATATCTACCAATTAACAATGGGGGTCGCCTGCCTATTTAATTTGCTCGACTTTGAAAAGATAAGTATTCAACATTTTTCGATCGCCGCATGTGCATTAGGCTTTTTCGTATAATAAAAAGCGAAATTAATTCTGGCAAAATTGTTCCGGTCACGATCGCTGGAAACGTCCAAAAGCAATCAGCTTATCAGACAATTGCTATTTAATTTGGACAATCCCCTTTTTATGGGGAGCTGGTTTCCCCCACAACATCTTGGGGAACAAAAAAAAAAAAAAATATTAAAAATGTTGCCCTGCAGTAAATACTGCCCCGCAGTCAAAGTTGACCTCATTAAGTCAATTCATAATACTTAAATAAATTCAAACACGTTTCAGTTACTAATTCGTGGTGACCCAATGGTTAATGTCGCACGTTGTTTTTTCAACACTTTAATTTCCAACTTCAACTCAAGGGTTCGGATTCGATCCTCCAATACTTATCTACTAAAACTTTTTTTTTTTTTTTTTATTTACCCCCCATCTCCTGACACAAACATCCGCGTGTTTTGATTTACTTAAAACCACACACCTCCAAACACCTGGGCAACGCCGGGTACCCCCCCCCCCGCTAGTCTATACATATAAAAGGCAAAAGTAGCGCACACGTTTTTTGCATGTTCAAGAAAAGCTTGGGAAAGGGGGGGTCTCAACCATATTACTATGTTTTAGAACTTTCCTTATACTCCCTTGATTATAATATGTACGATTTGCAGACGGACATCGTCTCTACATTTATTTTTTATCTACCTTTAAAACCTTCACGCTATTCCGTCCTTTTGCATGCTTGTTTGTCTTTCGTATAAATAAAGTGAAACTAAATCAAAACAAAGGCAACCGCTTCTCGGCCTTCATGGCTGGGACGTCTGTGGGGAAAACCCTTCATATCAAACAATCGCTATTCCTTTGGACACTGCCAGAGCTCCCACTTTTCGAGGGGAGCTGGTCCCCCCCCCCATTATAAATGACCGTGGGGAAACAAATACCACAATAAAAAGCAGAAAGCTTAACTGGCCCCAGGCCAAGCTTAAAAGACATTTTCATTTCTGTGCCGACGCCTATAATTCTTAACTTAATTTCCCACTCAATGAATTCACTGTCCTATTTGGAATAACGATTATTGAGGATGACTAATTGCTGTACGTTTTCGAGTTCGATCACACCTCTCGATCTCCTTTAAAAAAAAATTTTTATTTTGTCTTTGTGTCAATATTGTTCACCCGGGCAAAAGTTATTTATCAACTTCTTTTTCACATTCTTTTTCCTCCTTTGTGATATGGGTTCGAGCCTGCCTGCCTACTACCACTTTTTTTTTTTTTTTTGCGGGCAACGCCGGGCACTCTCCTCCTAGCTAGTCTATATCTATATATATAAAAGCGAAAATGTGTTTGTATGTCTCGCAAAAACTTTCCACACAGGTCACGGATTTTTGCCAGATTGGTATCATTTTAAACTTCCAACCTTCGGCCGACAAATATCGAAAAATTGGCCAAAAACGTTAATTTTTTCACCCTGAACTCATCATTTTTCTACAGGGAGGGGTGGGGGTCAGCAAAAACCCTCCTCTCATGACGAGTTCGGTTCTACGCATGTGCAAATGACATCGTAACCTTATTTAGTTTAAAGATTTAAAAAAGCGATACAATTTCGGCGACGTTGTCTTAGCTCAGTTGCTTAGAGCGCGGCCTCATTATCTAAAGGTTTTGGGTTTGAATCGTGGTGTGAGGTCTTTTTCTTCTTCGATTTTTTAAATTTTAATATTGAAGCAGGGTTATCTAAGCCATTTTTCACGTAACGTTCGTTTTTCTTTTTGCGTTTGCCTTACGTTAGTTTTTTTTTTTTTTTTACTTTGCTTATTCTTAGGTTTTCATTAACACCCCCCACCCCTCCTGACCACACACACCCAAAAACACCCGGACAACGCCGGGTACTCCCTGCTTTTTTGATTTTTAAAATTTTAATATTGAAACAAGGTTATTTAAGCCATTTTTCACATTTTTTTTTTTTTGGGGGGGGGGGGGTTATTTTTCAGATTTAAAGAAGTTTTAACGTCCGTTTTTCTGGTTTCTTAAACGTTTCATTTTGTCACTACTTAGTTCCTTGTCTCTTTGGCGTACACGTAACCCGTCAAGCTTTTTTTTTTCCACCTTACCCTCGAGGCTTCAGGTTCAAGCCCACCTTCCGGCCAAAACTTTCTTTTTTCTTTTACGCCTCTAAACACCAGGACGTCCCCCACCCCTACACACACGTTGTAATCTTGACATGATTTTTTTTCTAATTTTTTTGTTTGTTTTTTCCGATTTTTTAAAACAGGGTTATTACTACCCCCCCCCCACCATACACACACATACAAACATCCGGGCAACATCGGGTACCCCCCGCTAGTCTAATATATTAAAGGCAAAATGGGTGCAGGCATTTGTGTATGTTCACGAAAGGCTTTTGACGTCAGGGTTCTCGTGTCAGTTACATTCCGAGAGAAGTTTTCTTATACTTCCTTGATCATAATATCTCAGATTCACAAGCGGACACGGTTTCTTTCATTTTTTTTTTTTTTTATAAAGTTTTAAAAAATCCCCACCGTGCTGTCCGTTTATTTGTCTTTTTTGTATAAATAAAGACAAACTAATGGGATGCGACCGCCAACTCCTGGCCTTCGCCATGGTAGTATCTGTTCTGTAATTCATCGTTGGCCAATGTAGCGGAACCCTTCATACTGAGACAATTATTATTTATTTGGATACTTCCAAAGTGCCCCTTTTTTTTGGGGGGGGGGGGAATGGGGGAGCTGCACCCCCCCCCCTTCCCATTAAAAATGACCTTCGTGAAGGTTTAAAAGCAACACCATTTCTGAAAGTTATCTTTTTGATTGACTACATTTAATTAGAATGCTTTACACGTCCGGCCGTGTCATAGAGTAAGATATCAGATTTTCTTTCATTTTCTTTTCTGCCTTCACGTCATGGGTTCGAGCCTGTCTACTACCATTTTTTTTTTGTTTGTTTTCTTTTTTTACTACACCTTCAAACACCCGGGCAACTAGGCTAGTAAATAATAAAAAAAAAAAAATTTCTTAGAATTGTTAAAGGACATTCATTTTTAGCTAAATAATTTAAGCCTTGGTTGACCCTACCTGAGAGCCCATCATTCAAACTCGCTAGCTTAAAATTCACAAGCAAGATGAACTGGAACAAATTCATTGAGGAAATTGCCAAGGCTGCTGCAAAAAAGTTGGTTCCCTCTACCATACTAGAAAATTACTCAAACCTTAACCCGAACCATACAAAGCCACGATTTGCCCATGGATGGAGCACTGTTGCACACCTGGATTGGCACCAACTTCTGTCTTTTGGACTTTTAAGAGTTAGACTAGAGGTTAACACCAATCCAGCTGTGGCAACCCAATGTAATAGATCCTGCAATATAAACCAAAGAAAAAAAATTTTTTCTTGAAGGGCCCCTATTCTATAAAAGGAACTGACATATTGCCTATACGAAAGTGGTAACATCCAGAAGTATCTTTATTAATCAATATTGACTACGTTTAAATTAAAGTGTAGCAATTTTGAGGCCATCCATAACGGTATGAGGGCCTTTTTTTTTTTTCTTTTTACACCAAAGCCCCCATTCCCAATCCTTTCTTCAGTATAAAGAGAAGTAAATTATTAATAAGCGACATTTAAGTTTGCGTGCCGTGTATCTGTAGCAGAAAATTTGTCCGCTCCTTTGTAAAGATTCATATTGAAATAGATTTAACAGACATTTAAGATGTTTCTATGCAGTTCTATAACAATATCTACCTATTTGAGTCGTCTGTCCCGTTCAAGATCGAAACTGCATTTCCTTTGGGGGGTCGGCTGTTAACCCACAGTTCGAAACTGCATTTCCTTTGGGGGGGTCGGCTGTCAACCCACAGTTCGAAACTGCATTTCCTTTGGGGGGTCGGCTGTCAACCCACAGTTCGAAACTGCATTTCCTTTGGGGGGTCGGCTGTCAACCCACAGTTCGAAACTGCATTTCCTTTGGGGGGTCGGCTGTCAACCCACAGTTCGAAACTGCATTTCCTTTGGGGGGGTCGGCTGTCAACCCACAGTTCGAAACTGCATTTCCTTTGGGGGGGGGGTCGGCTGTCAACCCACAATTCGAAACTGCATTTCCTTTGGGGGGGTTGGCTGTCAACCCACAGTTCAAAAAAGCCATTTCGAAATTTAGTGTGGCAAACCAATGCAAAGGAAATGCATTCAGCTTCATTGTCACGTTTAAGTTCAAAATGGCAGATTGTCTGGACATAACACAGGAATGTATGTTTTCTTTCCTTCTTTGCTGATTACAGGAATGTTCATATTCCCTACAAGAAAGAAGGAACAGACCTAATTTTTAACCTATATTCAGTTGGGACATTCTCAACCACTAGGGGGGAAGAAGAAGGGGTGGTGAAGGGGGAGTGAAAGCAACCAAGCGTGCTTACCCACACGCATGCATGTGGAGAAAGGTCGCTGGGGGAAGAGTTAGAGTGTCTGCGCTAATCAATCTAATTGGGGCGGGGTGGGGTGGGCAAAGTGTTATTGGCTGGGGATGAGGGTAAAAGGAATGGCACCACGGGTGGCAGTATGGCAGTAATAGATAAGAGGAGAACATTAAAATATTAAGGAGGGGGTAGAAGAGGAGAAAGGGTAAAAAAAGAAAAACAAGTTAGGCTATCAAGAGTCACAGAATTGGGGTCTATCAGGATGACTTAGGATGAAATAATAAAAAACAGATAAATAGAAAGACACAACAAATGGGGGGGGATAAAGAGAGAGAGAGAGAGAGAGCGAGGGGGATAAAGAGAGAGAGAGAGAGAGCGCGCGCGAGCGAGGGGGATAAAGAGAGAGCGCGCGCGAGCGAGGGGGATAAAGAGAGAGAGAGAGCGAGGGGGATAAAGAGAGAGCGAGGGGGATAAAGAGAGAGCGAGGGGGATAAAGAGAGAGCGAGGGGGATAAAGAGAGAGCGAGGGGGATAAAGAGAGAGCGAGGGGGATAAAGAGAGAGAGAGAGAGAGAGAGAGCGAGGGGGATAAAGAGAGAGAGAGCAAGGGGGATAAAGAGAGAGAGAGCGAGGGGGATAAAGAGAGAGAGAGCGCGCGCGAGCGAGGGGAAAAAGAAAGAAGGAGACAGAGGACAGGATAGGGAAGAAAACAGGATGATGGGAGGATTTAGAAAATAGAAGGGGAAGGAGAGGAATTAAAAAGCAAAGAATGAAAACAACTATTGAGATAGGAGAAAGTGTAAGACTTTTGCCCCTGCTTGCCACAGTTAACAGATACTACGCTATGATAACAGCCAAAGGGTCACAACATTAAAAAAGGAACGAGATAGGTGACGACAAAATGGGATTTAGATAAAAAAGGGATTAGACTGAAAAATATAACTTTTTTAAATAAATAAAAATAAACTACCGAAATTTTATATTTTTAATTAAACCACCCAAATTTTATAATTATTTTTAATTAAATAAACCACCCAAATTTTATAATTATTTTTAATTAAATAAACCACCCAAATTTTATAATTATTTTTAATTAAATAAACCACCCAAATTTTATAATTATTTTTAATTAAATAAACCACCCAAATTTTATAATTATTTTTAATTAAATAAACCACCCAAATTTTATAATTATTTTTAATTAAATAAACCACCCAAATTTTATAATTATTTTTAATAAAATAAACCATCCAAAATTTCTACGAACGATCCCCCCCGCCCCTTCCCATCATCAGCACTCTCTTCATGAAGGGTGGAGGGTTGTTCGTAGGGTGATCGGAACAAGCCTCCGCATCTGTAATAACTATTATGTTGCAAATGACGTTCAGAAGATTTGCACTGAAAAAAAAAAAAAAAAAATTCATGTGGTGGGATGTGGGTGCCAAGAATTATCTTGGAAGTGTTTGGAAATCTTAAACCGTTTGCAGAACCGATTTAAAAGATGGGTGTCAGAATTCTACAAGATGAAAGAATAACGAAAATGGTTGAACTACTTTGAACACTCTTTACTTTCCTAGTCGGTTGGTCTCATCTCTTACCCTGCTTTCAGCATAAACTGATTTAACTCGGATTTTTTTGCAGGCCTGTGTCTTTTGGACAGAGGTGTGTTTATCGGTGTCCATAAAATCAAATAGAAGATACTCTCCTGCAACTGGAGAGGAGAAGAAAAGGAAAGAGAAGGAAGGAGGAGGGATGAGTTTTTAAATCCCAGAAACAGTTTCATATAACATTAGGACTATTGGGAAGCAAGTTGATGCAGCGATTACAGGTGATTAAATGACTTAATGACTAAATAGTTTTCCGATAAATGATAAAAAAATATAAAAATTAAATTTTTTTTCACATAATTTTGAAGTTTAAAAAACTTCCAAGACTATATATACATATACACGTTTACTGGAAACACTATAAAAGCAGAGTTAGGCACAGGGTCAGTTTTTAATATAAACAATAACACTGCTTCCTAAATTGGGACAAAAACAAAAATGGTCTCAATCCAGAAGAATTTCTTCACTGACTGAGAACAGAAACGATGTTATGTGATAGTAGCTCACAGGATGAATACCAGGTTACAAAGTCAAAGGTGATTTTGCAATTTTTGGATTGGCACTAATTATTTCCTATACTGAAGATTGTGTAAGCATAAAACACTAGTTTCTGTAGGTAAAAATATTTAAAATGTAAAAAATTATATATTCTAGAAGAACCTGTGGAAAATCCCATGGATTGAGAAATATACTGAATCAACAAATGTTTTAATAAAGCCGATTTTTTCTGAAGAGACTATATCAAAGGGAGATCACTTATTCTTGCCCAGGGTTGCCAGATTGGCCTTTTTAGAACTTTGTGAATTTGATCTTTTTTGAAGCAGTTTGGCCTTCAAAAATTATATTATGCCTTTTTCAAAATGTTTGGAGTAACGAATGAAGAAACTAGCAAAATTATAAATATCCCTCATTCCTTACACTCTATAAGAACCAACAGTTGACCAATCATAGATCTTTATTAAATAAGGATGCAGGGTAGGCTGAAAGAAAAGAAAAAAGAAAAAAAAAGAGAAAAAGAAAAAAAAGAAAAAGAAAAAAAAGAAAAAGAAAAGAAAGAAAAAGAAAAAAGAAAAGAAAAAGAAAAAGAAAAAGAAAAAAGAAAAGAAAAAGAAAAAAGAAAAAGAAAAAAAAGAAAAAAAGAAAAAAAGAAAAAAAGAAAAAGAAAAGAAAAAAAGAAAAAGAAAAGAAAAAAAGAAAAAGAAAAGAAAAAAAGAAAAAGAGAAGAAAAAAAAAAGAAAAAGAAAAAAGAAAAAGAAAAGAAAAAGAAAAAAGAAAAAGAAAAAAGAAAAAGAAAAAAAGAAAAAGAAGAAAAAAAAGAGAAAAAAAAGAAAAGGAAAAAAAAAGAAAAAAAAGAAAAAGAAAAAAAAAAGAAAAAAAGAAAAAAAGAAAAAGAAAAAAAAGAAAAAAATTTGTTTGATCTGTGATTAAAAAGCAAAAAAAAAAAAAATAAATAAATAATAATTTCCGACATTAGCAATGTTTTCAAACTCGCCACTTCAGTTTAAAAATATCCCAGAATCAGACCCCCAACCTCTGCTTGGGAAGAAATCTGAAACCTCGGTAATAAGAAATACATAGAACCTGGCTAATCTAGGTTATATTAATGCATATTTTTAGTAATATAATACTATTAGAATAGTTCACTTTCAAAATAAACATTTTCTGGCTTTAAAAAAAAGAAAAAAAAAGAAAAAAAAAAAAAAAAAGATTACCCCCACACACACACACACACACTTTACACACGCAATACTACTAATTATGCATCTCCCTGGAACTATTGCTTAAATTTAGTTTCGTTGTTTGTTGAATAAGTTCATATGGCACATCACAATTAGAATTATAAAGGTCTTACGTACAACATGAAAAAAAAAACTGGTGTTAGGAAAGTCTCCATCATTCCAGTAATCATAGGATCAACTGGACTCTTGAAAAAGAATTTTAAAAACTGCCTAGCAAATATACCGGGGGAATCAAGTCCAAGAGAGATACAAACAATTACACTTAAATGGATAGTCAGAATCTTAAAAAGATCTGATAAAGACGGTGAATATATTGCACCCTATAGGATGCTCCATCCCCAGCAAGAAAAAAAATTGGTAAGAAAATTAAAAGAGAATAAAGATAACAAGATGACCTGTGACATGTTGGATCAACAGTGATCTCTAAACATATAGCTCATCAGCCAAGCAGTCCCTCTTATGAGATGCAGCTATATCCAATATAGGTTTCATTTTGTGTCTTTATTTTTGCTTATGTCCAGTCCTGTAAACTAAATTGTTTTTTTTGTTGTTTTTTTTTTCTTTTTAACCCCAAAACTAGGCAGAGTGCCACTTTGGACAGGACGAGCTACTATTTGTGACCAAAATTTACAGGGATACAATGTAGACAATTAAGCAGCGAAATGTCTGTTCAGATTACACTTGAACTTCTGCGTGCCAGTACAGCCAGGGAAACAAGGAACGAAGAAGAAATTATAAAGTCTAGCAGTTTAAGAAAAATTATTAGAGTAGAAGGCTTTCCAGCATCTAGGGATCTCTATAGTGTAGGGGTGAGATTATGCTGCTTGTTGGGTTAGTCAGGGTTATTTATGTTGAGGGGGAGCAAATACTACGAGTTTGTAAGAACAAATTGCATCAAACTACTTTTAAAACAGGCATAGGGATGCAACATTTCATCGATGGGACAGAGGTTAGAGTTCAGTTGATAGTGTTAGGCTGGAGAGTATTTTTTGGACCCTGTCTAAGAGGAAGAAACTAGTGGTAGGTGTACCAGACCAGATGTGCCAATGATACTCCATGCATGGAGACAGTGGCTTTAGAGCTATGGAATACTCTCAGGTGTGAGTAATTTTCGGGTATAGTAGAAAGAACTCATCTTCTTCACAGCAGCTTTGGCAATGTCCTCAATGTATTTGTTCCAATTCATGTTCCCTGTGAATATTAAGCTGAGGACGCTGAACAAAGAGCTTTCAGGTAGAGTTTTATTAGTCATGGCTATCAATGGTTGAAAAGTTTCTTGTAATTATTAAAGGAAAGAAGCTTAGCCTTAGCAGCATTGAATGTTATGATCCATTTATGTTCATGTTACACTAAAGACTAAGATTTCAGCCATATGTGTTCATTTGTTTTACCTTTGTGTCCGATATAGAGAGTAGTGTTATCAGCAAACATGCCCATCTTATTTTTATCAAAGAGGCCATTTGTGAATATCAGGAATAATAAAGGCACAAAGATCAACACCTCTACTACACCCGCATTTATATCAGGTTGTTTTGATGTAAGACCAAGGACAACCTGGATTTTTCTCTGTCTAAGAAGGATTTGATATATGTTAAGTATTCATCCAGCAACACTAATAAATGCTGAGTTTTTTTTTTGTTTTTTTTTTTTTTACAGGCAATGGAACAACCACCATGAAAAATGTTCTCCCCTTTTAAATGTGTCCAGCTATTGTGGGTATATGTACAGGGTCTGTGTATATAAAAGCAGGGGGGGGTTAAGGTCATATTTGATCGTCCATTAAGGTCTCAGAAAAGAGGGACTTGAGTATCTTGTTTGTAACACCGCCTGCTGTAAGATTAGTTCAAATATGAATAAAATAACCCTGCACTTTTCTGCCTGCCATTCGGGTTTGTTTTACAGAAAGGGAAACAAAACATCTTTCTATCCTCTCTCTCTCTCTCCCTACATAGGTGTATGCATGTGCGTGTCTGCATGTGCGTGTCTGCATGTGCGTGTCTGCATGTGCGTGTCTGCGTGTAAACATATACATACATCATGTTAGCTACTGTGGAAAGCTAAATGTTTTAGTTTTGATTCTAACTGAAAAGAAAATCAGTCATTTGTGGTGTTAGAGGATGCAATTAAAAGTAAAGCCCTAGACTAAGAGTAAACAACTTCTTCCAAGTAAAATTTTATGACGGCTGCAATGCTGATACGAACCATACCAAAGTGGTATTCATTCTAGGTGGGTTGAACACGGAATATAAAATTCACAGGTGGTTACTCAGCCGCTTGGGAGATGACAATATTAGGTTTTTGCAGTTCTTGCAAGATGCTGATGTCCTCATACATATGCCACCTGATATTCCAAAATGGTTACACATCTGCTACTGACCAGGTTCAATGTTGCTTAACTTTGATGATCTAAAGAGAACCAGTGTCTACGTGATTATACCATATAACACGTACAAGTCAATATGGTACATATTTGTTGACCAATTCTGTTGGCACTTTGGTAGGAGGCACCACTTAGTATCGCTGTCACGGAAGACAGGACCTACAATCTTTAAAAAACGTTGGAATTAGAACTAAATGATTACCTAGTACTTTATTTGTTATGCGACAGGTCTTTGCAGATTCTGTATGTTCAACAGAAAGATGGCCAGACTGCGGCAGAAAGAGGCCTAAAGTTTGACAAGATACATCTGAAGACGATCGGGTGTTATACTGGCACAGACGTGAGAATAATATTAAAGATGAGCACAGTAGTCTGAAGAATCTAAACATTTTTTTTTTCTTATTTGGTTTGGTTGTGATATAGAAAAAAAAAAAAACTTATGACGATTTTTAAATTGTTCTTTTAGGTGATTTCATCTTGACATCACAGTTAATGTGGTCGTCAATTTACCACAACATAGGGAGTCACTTATTTGGGAAATTTGAGCCAGCCAGTACAAGTTTCTATTGTCACTTAAAACGCAACATTAAAAAAAAGTAGAAGGAAAAAAAAAAAGCGATATCTGATTTCGCCATCATAGTTCTAATTCCATAAACTTCTTGGGAACAGCACATACAGATATTTTTAGCTAAAAACCAGTTTATATATATATATATATATATATATATATATATATATATATATATAATAAATTCCACAGCCAAACAACGACGCAGCTCACAAGAGTCATGACAGTCAAAGAACCGGAAGTCCAAGACTCGATATATATATATATATATTATAAGATAAAATTAAAAGCCAAGAACAATGCGAGATTTTTTTTTATATAGAGTAAAATTAAATGCAAACAAAAGAAATAAATTTCTTTTTTTATTGTTGTTTGTTTTTTCTTTTTCACACAAATTTTAACTCTAAAAAACAGTAATTTTTTTTCTGTTGTATTCAATGGTGTTGTAAATCTCAATATATTTCAGACTTATTAGTCCATTTTCAAGAGAAGACAGCGGAAGAGTGTTCAAAATTGGAAAAGTAGCCGCAGAGTTTGCCACGTGATACCGCGAAATATAGAACAAAAAATGACGTTAGGAGAACGTTAAAATAAATCAGTTGATGTTTGAAATACTTGTTGCGTTTGTGAATCAAGGGAGATGACTATTCAAGCAAGGTTTTTTTGTTTTTTTTTAATTATTGTTTTTCTTATGTTTTAAACTTATATTATAAAAGCGGAGCTCAATTCCAGTCTATTGTTTAGTGTGGGAGTATTTTTTGAAATAATTAAAGATTCGAGGATACAAAGTTGACCTACGTTTCTTGAAGAAGCAAGAATGTTGATGTGAAAATCTGGTTCTGAATTAATGCAAGTGCGAATATGTTTATAGAACGACGAAGCAGTAGTGTTTAAGTGCTCTTTAATGCGGTGATGAAGCAATCTGGTAGTGCTTCCGATGTAAGATGCACTGCATTTAGCGCATTGTAGGTCGTAAACAACGTGGTTCTTAAAGCATAAACCTGTGTGTGATATTGGGCAATTAGAGAGTGAACAAGGGGAAGGTGTATGCGATGGATGTTTTCGGTTGAGCTGTTGTCTTAAAGTAGATCTAGTGTGGATGAGTTGAATGTTGAGCCCCTCGCTGCGGATGGCTTTTCGGATTGAAGATGAGATTTTGTCACTGAGGAAGGGTAGTTTTAGAAAACAATTGTTAGAGAAGGGTCGGGTGTTGCGTTTTTTTTTTTAAGTGAGGATAGGATCGTATTAGGGTAGCCGTTTAGTGAGAGGGTCTGTAGGAAATTGTTAGTGTGTGTATGTTTGTCGGAGATGTTAGTGCATTTGTCTTGTATGCGTGAGATTTCGGCATGTGCGTAGTTTAGTTTGTCCTTGAGAGGTAGCGCAGATTTGAAATGTACGAAGAGGCGTTTGCTGGCGGGTTTTCTGTAGAATTCAGTGCATATGGCACCATTTTTTTTTATTTGTATTTTAAAATCAAGTAGAGAAAGAGATTCCGAAGAGTCTGGGTGTTCTATAGTAAATTTTAAGTTTGGGTCGGCGTTATTGAATTTGTGGAAAATGTTAATAGCTTCTTCGCGGGAGTATGTGATAATTAAAATGTCATCGATATATCTAGTAAAAAGGAGATAAGAATAGCAGGTACTATGGGTGTGTCTTTCGAGTTTGTCCATATAAGCAATGGCAAGAATACCGGATAGACTGGAGCCCATGGGTAGTCCAGATACTTGTTTGAACGTGTTTTGTAGGAAAGTAAAGTAAGTGTTGTCTACTATAATACGGAGGAGTTGTAAGAGATCTCCTGGAGTAATTCCGAAGCATTGTGGGTTTTTAGATGCTATAATGTCTGCCATGAGATTGATGGCTGGATGTGCAGGAATGGAGGTGTATAAAGAAACGACGTCTAGGCTAAATGGGTATCTGTAACTTAAAATTTACTATAGAACACCCAGACTCTTCGGAATTTCTTTCTCTACTTGATTTTAAAATACAAATAAAAAAAAATGGTGCCATATGCACTGAATTCTACAGAAAACCCGCCAGCAAACGCCTCTTCGTACATTTCAAATCTGCGCTACCTCTCAAGGACAAACTAAACTACGCACATGCCGAAATCTCACGCATACAAGACAAATGCACTAACATCTCCGACAAACATACACACACTAACAATTTCCTACAGACCCTCTCACTAAACGGCTACCCTAATACGATCCTATCCTCACTTAAAAAGAAAAACGCAACACCCGACCCTTCTCTAACAATTGTTTTCTAAAACTACCCTTCCTCAGTGACAAAATCTCATCTTCAATCCGAAAAGCCATCCGCAGCGAGGGGCTCAACATTCAACTCATCCACACTGGATCTACTTTAAGACAACAGCTCAACCGAAAACATCCATCGCATACACCTTCCCCTTGTTCACTCTAATTGCCCAATATCACACACAGGTTTATGCTTTAAGAACCACGTTGTTTACGACCTACAATGCGCTAAATGCAGTGCATCTTACATCGGAAGCACTACCAGATTGCTTCATCACCGCATTAAAGAGCACTTAAAACACTACTGCTTCGTCGTTCTATAAACATATTCGCACTTGCATTAATTCAGAACCAGATTTTCACATCAACATTCTTGCTTCTTCAAGAAACGTAGGTCAACTTTGTATCCTCGAATCTTTAATTATTTCAAAAAATACTCCCACACTAAACAATAGACTGGAATTGAGCTCCGCTTTTATAATATAAGTTTAAAACATAAGAAAAACAATAATTAAAAAAAAAAAAAAAACCTTGCTTGAATAGTCATCTCCCTTGATTCACAAACGCAACAAGTATTTCAAACATCAACTGATTTATTTTAAAGTTCTCCTAACGTCATTTTTTGTTCTATATTTCGCGGTATCACGTGGCAAACTCTGCGGCTACTTTTCCAATTTTGAACACTCTTCCGCTGTCTTCTCTTGAAAATGGACTAATAAGTCTGAAATATATTGAGATTTACAACACCATTGAATACAACAGAAAAAAAATTACTGTTTTTTAGAGTTAAAATTTGTGTGAAAAAGAAAAAACAAACAACAATAAAAAAAGAAATTTATTTCTTTTGTTTGCATTTAATTTTACTCTATATAAAAAAAAATCTCGCATTGTTCTTGGCTTTTAATTTTATCTTATAATTTTCTTCAACAATGCTTCAAGCAAACTACAACCTACTTATATATATATATATATATATTAGTATAGTATGGTAGCTTCCTTCAGTCTTGACAGACTATGGATACCCACTGTAGGGTGCCTGTGCCTGACTTGTGCAACCTCCAACCACACCTCTCCTGAGCCGGCGTAAAATCCCAATGGCAAGTGGGGGTTCAGAATGACTGGAAACAACACCGAGATAAGCGGAGAGCACATACAGTGCCGAGAATTCCCAAATCGTCACACATCTTGGACTAGCCAGGCTTAACGTTGCTTAACTTCGATGAGATATATATATGCATACACATAAGGGTAATTCCTAAAGTAAAGTTTGTTCTTTTAACTGAAAAAGGTTGAAAACCTACAAAGATGGGAGTGGCACCATTAAACAAATAACCTTTTGTGCTCTGGAATTTATTTTTCTACATAGTCACCACCATTCTCAACTCACTTTTGCTAGGAATTCAAGGACACATCTGCTTCTGACATGTCCATCACAAGAATTGTTTTCTCAGTCTCACATCGTCAATATCTATAACAGAAAGATGAAACTTTCAGGGCATTAATGCATAAGGTCAGTCATCATAACAATGGAATTTATAATCTCTTTGATCTATTTGGGTGGAATAAAAGTAGGAGGCATTACTTTTGGAATGGCCATCTCCTATTTATTATTATATTAACACAGAGTTAATCAACGTTTGTTTCCATATGGCATTTTGGTGCTCATCAAGCTTCATGGCAATATTTAAATATTATAATTGCACAATAACTTTATTATGTACGTATTTAGTATATGAAAAAAAAAAAAAAAGAGTACCTTCACCAAAATTTCACCCCTCGGACACATTAAGTACATAAATTTGCAACGTCATGGTATGACAATCACAGTAGCCAAATGGGTTAGAGGGCCGTCTCATAAATATTAGTTTGTGCACTCCTGCCAAACTTACGATGTATGTTTTGATTTGGTTATTTTTTTTTTTTTGAAAATATTTACTTTGGTAAGCTTTCGCATTTAAACAAGATTCAAAGATTTATTTTTTTTGTTTTATATTTTATATTATTTGACAATGTTTTTTTTTTATCGGCGATTAATTAAATTAAAAAAAAAAAAAATTTTTATTTTTATTTTTTTTTTAATTTTTTTTTTTTTTAAGTCGGCGGTTGATTTAAAAGATCAGATTATTTTTAAAGGCATGATCATTACGTAAATCAGTTTTTTTTTAAATCGTAACTGCTTAATACTTTTTTCATCGCCCCATGCCCCTATTCCGAATTCGTAGCAGTGACCAGACATCAGTAGGCTTTTTTCTTTTTTTTTTTCAAACCGATATAAATTCAAAAATTATTTAGCAACTTCATTTTACTTATTTATTTATTTTTTTTTTGGGGGGGGGGGTCACAATTCACGAGGTATGAAAATCGTCCAAAAAATAAATATATAACAAATAAATGTTATAAAAGCAAAGATAAGTTGCTTTTTCTATGTAACTGGATAAGTTTGTAGTGTTTTTATTTAATGTAAAATGTTCATTCGGTTTGGAAAATAATATTAAGTGCAAATAGAGAACAAGAAAAAATGGCCGCAATGTCGTTGAAGACTTGATAATCACTTCAAAATAAGAAATAATAGAAAATGGTGGCAGAAACACACCCAATAAATATTCCTGTTTACGAATTTAGGAAAACTCGATCCCGGACAACTCGACCCCTTTTTGCTAGGTAGGAAAATTGATCCCTTATTGAATAAATATCAATTGAAAACACATTTTATAACCGTTCTTGAAGATATTGTCTTCAAAAGAGAATAGACATCCCATAATATTTTTTTTTTTTTAAATATTTTTACTTGTTTACTATTTAAAAAAAAAAATTATTTAATTTTTCTAAGTTTTGGTTTCCTACCTAGCTTGGAAAGTTTTTGGTCTTTCAACTTATTTTAAAGAGTTTAATTAGTTTAAAAAAAAAAAAAAAAGTAATGTCAAGTGTTACTTATGAACAAAAAATGTCCGACATAAGAGGATCACTGCTCACAAACAGAAAATTAAAGAAAATATTAAGGTCGCTATAGTTTTAAAACGAGCCCCCCCCCCCTCCAAAAGAAAATAAATTAGTATATTTTAGGTAATAATGCACATTCCATAATATTTTTTAAAATATTTTTACATGTTTGTTTTAAAAAATTAAATTGATTTTTCTAAGTTTTCGTTTTCTACCTAGCTTTGTAAGTTTTTGGTGTTTAAACTTATTTTAAAGAGTTTATTTAATTAAAAAGAAATATGTCAGACTCGACATTACTTAGTAAATAATTTTTAACAAAAAATGTCTGAAAATTAAAGAAAAAAGATATAGTTTTAAAACGAGCCCCCACCCCCACCCCAGCTCCAAAAGAAAATAAATTTGTATATTTTTAAGTACTGCACAAGTGCCCCCGAAATGACTTTTAAATGATACCCTCCCCATGTTAGAATGGCTTTCGAAATAATAACATTATTTCAGCGCGGTACCAAAATTACATAAGACCGTGTTTTCTTTTTTGTTGTTTTGTAATAACACAAGAATTATTTAAACTGAATTAATTCTTCTAAATAAAATAATTGCTCTCTTTGATAATACAGGTTTTCTTTTCTTTTTGCTTCGTAATGCCACAAAAAGTGTTAAAACTAGAGTATATTTTTAATAAATATTTGGTTTCGTTTTTCGTATCTTGACTCCGTGATCAAGTTTATTTTTTTTTTTTAAGAGTTAAAAATATTTTTTTTAATATTATGGGGGTGCATAATCTCTTTTAAAAACAATATCTCTTTCAAGAATGGTAATAAAATGTGTTTTAAATAGATATTTATTGAATAAGGGACCAGTTTTCCTACTTAGCAAAAAGGGAGGGGGTACGAGTTTTCCGGGCACCCCAATTTACAATACATCCCCACGGGACAGAGTTGAACACCAGGGTCGTTTTTTAACGTAGGAAAAAGGAACAAAAATTTTAAATTGTCTCAGTCGTGAAGGATTTCTCCTCAACTGAGAATAATAAATCGAAGTGTAATATCTGAAGAACAGATACTTCGCCCAAAGGCCAAGAACATCCATCCAATAACTGTTAGTCTGGATTGTAGGACAAACCCCCTTTTTTAATATGGCAACGTCAGGTACTCCTGCTAGTATATATCATGCAAATCTTTGAAATCACAAAAGGATGCTATCCAGAGTGTTGATGATTACCAGATGTGACAAATGCAGACTTGAATCAGGTAGGGGAAGTCTTCTTCATTATGTCTGTCACATCAAAAAGCTATGAGGGCGAATGCAATCACTGGAATACTTCATTTTTTTTTTTTTTTTTTATACAGTGATCACCACTTATCAAGGCCCGGAAACCACTCAAGGATAAGGGTTATTGCAAGTACATTACGTTAGTGTGGAGATTTGATGAAGTGTTTACTTAAGGGGGCGGTTCATCAGGAATTTGTTAACATTGGACTTGAACACATCCAAGTTGTAGTCTGGTGGGAAGCAGGCAGACAGAACAGAGTTCCACAGGCGTGCAGTTCTAAGAAAGAAGCTTTGTTCATGGAATCCACATTTTGATTTAGGCACAGATATAGAGTGGGGGAAATTTTTCACAGTGGATTCAGCTAGGCGGGCGATTTTCGTGAAAGATTGGCGAGGGGGGACCAGAGATTGGAGTTCAGACGAGCACCTGCCATGGAAATAACGATAAAACAAGGATAGGCTCGCAACGTCTCTTCTGTGGGAGAGAGGTTGCAGGGTAGAGAAAAGGGCATCCCCCACTAAGCCACAAAGTCTATTTTGTACTCTGTCAAGGCAGGATAGGCTGTTTTCAGCAGCTCCTGCCCAGATATGGCAACAGTATTCCATCCTTGGACGTACTTGGCTTTTATATAGAAATATAACATGGAACAATGATAATGTTTCGTTGATGCCCCTTCCCACATCCCTGTCCTTACCCTCAACACTCAAGCAGCAACACACTTGCTTTCATGGGAGCAGATCTCAACACTGATGGTAGTTATTTCTTCCCCACAAAAGTAAAATGCGACAGAAGGTCGTTTTTAATGTGAGGAAAATACCAGCTCCCCCAAAAGGGGCTCTCTGGTAGTTGCAAAAATACAAATTGCCTTCATATAGAAGGGGTTCCCTTACATTTACTATAGACAAATTAACTTGAGTGTAGCATCAGAACAGATACTACACTTGAATCTTAACCTGAAGGCCACCGAGGTTTCAGCTCTAACAGCTAATAGCTCCATCAATAGGAATTTACAGGAATAAAAACATGATCAATTGGGAATGGATTTCTTTGTTATTGGTTTTCATTAGTCTTCTGTCTGTGGCTAAAACATGTATGCAAATATGTAGCTAAAAAACAAATTAGAATGCATAATTATATACAACAATAATAGTTTTTTTAAATAATTAAAAACTAGTTTTATACCTACAGACACTAGGGTTTCATCGTTATGCAATCATCAGTGCATAAAGTTACACGTACTGCCATAGGGAGATTCAAACCCAATCACAAAGTTACTCTTGACGTTTTACCTCCAGGCTACCAGTAATTAACACAGGAATTGGGTATGTATAAATGTCAAGTTAACAGGCATGAAAAGTAAAGTGTCACAGAGTATTGAACAACAGGAAGTCAGAATGTTACTTTTTGAGCCTTTACGAAGGCTTCATTTTATTTTCTTAAAAGGGCTTTTTATAACAATATTTTTAAATAAAATATTAATTATCTACATACATACTTATAAATAATTATTTTATAGACCTACCTAGTACATACCAATGTATAGGTGTTTAGTGATAATGACTTCCACTCGGTCAGCATGCGAAGGTTAAGGGATGAAAGCTAAGGACCCCCCTCCTCTACGGCGTGTGTAATGTATGAGTGTTAGTGGCAGCTTGGGGAGTAGAGTAGACTGTTAGTTTTTAGGAGAGGATTAAACTTACAGAATACAGTAGAATTAATTATTAGAATTTATAGTCAGGTAAAGTCTAGTTAGAGAAAAAAAAATAAAAAATTTTTTTTTAATCTAACATTCAAATCAGACAAAGGCAGTCTTGGAGGTAAAGTATATTTTTATTTTTTATTCAATTTTCACCCCAAACAAGGCACAGTGCCACTTTGAAGCAGGGGGCTACTATCAGGGACTGAATTTGCAGGGGCATTATGAAGGGAGATGAGTAGAAAGATGTTTGTTCACATTACACTTGAACTTCTGCATATCAGTATGGTTGGGAAAACAGAATCCCGGAAGGGAATTCCAAAGACCTGCAGTTCTGGGGAAGAAACTATTGGAGTAAAAGGCTTTCTTGCACCTAGGGATCTCTACTGTAAAGGGATGACACTTATTAGCTTGTCTGGTTTGTCGAGGGGTAGTTACGTCAAGGAGGTACAAGTGTTTGCAGTTCGTCAGAGCATTCACCATTAAAGTATTTGTAGAACAGGCAGAGGGATGCAACATCTCATCGATGGGACAGAGGCTGAAGCCTAAATGACAGTTCAGGACCTATCAGGTTAGCGACTCTCTTTTGAACCCTTTCCAGGAGCGAGAGACAAGCAGCAGATGCACCAGCCCAGATGTGACAACAGTACTCCATACATGGGCGAATGGTGGCCTTATAGAGGTACAGGATACTTTCAGGCGTAAGTAGTTTTCTAGCACGGTAGAGGGAGCCAACTTTCCTTGCAGCAGCCTTGGCAATGCTCTCAATGTATCTATTCCAGTTTATATTCCCTGTAAACGTTAGGCCGAGGAGTTTAAAAGAAGTACTTTCAGGCAATGTGTTCTTGGTCATTGCTATTGGTGGTAATTAATATTAATTATGTAATATACCGGATATACGTAGGAATCGAGGGGGTTAGGGTTAAGGTTAGAGTTTCATGCTTATCCAATCATCAATGCAGGGGGATGATGATCAATGTTAGTCGAAGGATTTGAACCCTGCAATGAAGCCACCTTTGGCTCCATTAGCAAGGAACACATCCCAGGGCCACCGTTCATCGCCACAAAATTAAGGGAAATTTTTTTTTAACATTAATGAAGCTTAAAATCTGATCCAGCCGATCTTAGAGGGATCGAATAACAGGAACGTCATGAACTCGCACACAATGCTAGTTGAACGACTTTTTCAATTTCCTCAGACAGTGGTCAACTTTAAGTATTTCTTTTTCTTAAAGGCGCGACAATTATATGTACACGATTACCCAATTCAGGATGGGTAAAATTAATTCTTTCAACAGATTAGTTTTGCATCACTATCAGTCCTTTTACAAGGATACAATGTCACTAATCCTTATGTCTACAATCCTTATTCTAATATGGATCAAAATCTAGTAAATAACAGATTCTAGAAAATATATCAAATTTAAACCAATCATATTTGCATTCTTCGGACTATCATTCTAATCTTGAGTGTCATTTTCACGTTTTTATCGATGTAACTCCAACCTTCTCCAGGTGTATCTTGTCGAACCCTGAAATGTTTCTGTCAAACATGTGAAGTTGGACGGAATTTCGAACAGACCTATTACTTCATGGCAGTAACATGTTCTCGTTTCGTCAGTCATTACTGGATAGAGGCCCTAAGTAAATCGTAATTGTATTTTTTGATCACCCACAGTGGGAATTGAACCTTCAACCTTTAGGAGAAGGTCACTTAATATTGATTTTTCCATGTACTCTAAGAACTGCATCACAGCTTTTTGCAGAAGTAATTTAAGGCTTAAGTTTATAAGGAATCTCAAGAAATTGAAATTCAGGGAATCTTGCAATTAATTGGTGTCTAATCAGTACAAATCAAATCTATTATATAAAACTCACCTGTCTGTTTAAATGTATGTATGTATGTCTACAGATTTTCATGACATCGGTTTCGTTTTGAAGCTCAACCCTTCGGATGACAAATATCGAAAAATTGGCCAAAAACATTAATTCTTTCACCTTCAACTGGGCAGTTTTCTACAATGGGGGTAGGGGATCACTTTTTCACTGATATTTTGGAAAGTCTTCCCCCTCTTTTCAATTGACTAACCTTAATTTAAACCTTTGCCACTTCCAGTTTGGCAATGGGCATCATGGCAAAGATGTCACATTTTTTTTTTTCATGTTCTTTTCCTTCACGGTACAGGTTAGAACCTGCCTACTACCACATTTTTTTTTTTTTTTTTGCTGCTCAACATGCACCTCCAAACACTTGGGCAACACCGGGCATCTAGGCTAGTTTAATATAAATCTGAAATATTTCAATTTGAAGATGGGGTGGGGTATGCTCATATTTGCTAAAACCTCTTTAAAATACTTCCAAGGAAATGAAATTTGAGAAATATTAGTACTTAGTGTAAAAAGTAAGAAAAGGTATGTGAAACATTAAGTATAATCCCCACTTGGAGCTCTTTATGTCTAACAGCGGTTTCAAAATTTATAATGATCAGTTAATTAGTTTAAGATTGAATCCTGCACATGTCTAACTTTATATAAATAGAAGGTTAAAAAAAAAAAAAAAATTTCAATGGAATAAAAGCTCCTCTAGACTCTTAATAGCCACAACCTAATTTAAGCTTGACTTGGTGCCACATCCTGCCCTCGTGGGGAGGCAGCTCAATGCATAAGATAGAGTGATAAAGATACAAGGTGGAGTGGCTCAGTCTTTGTTTTTTTTCCACATCATTTTTTTTTTTGAAAGAAATAAGGTTTGCTTGGCCTTTGGGTCAAGATCAAAGTGTAGTATCTATTCTTCAGATGCTACACTTCAATTGACTGAGACAATTTTTATTTTTTGTTCCTTTTCTCCACATTAAAAAACAACACTGGTGTCTAACTGTCCCGTGGGGAGGTATTGTAAATAGGAACAATATTAATCCCAGTGTCAACATGGATGAACACAAATGTGAAATGGATATAAGTGGACAACAGAGTTGCTTTAGGAATTTTCTTTAAAAAAAAAATTGCAGCAAAGTGTGCTTGAGTGCTTACAAGGGGAGAATCTGTGATTAAAAAAAAAAAAAAAAAAAAAAAAAAAAAATGAACCTTGACCTTGAAAATATAAATAATGCAAAGTAATTACAATGATTGGACATTAAGGTTACATATTTCACATATTTTGAAATGAAATTTTCCAATTTTATATACAACTATAAATATTAATAAATTTTCATATATAATTGCTTGAATTAAAGTTTAAAATGCAAAAGCCAAGTATTATGGTTCAGTTGTGCTCTAAACAGTAATATTTATTCTGAACATGCCGCTGTCATACCTACTGTTGATTTTATATGCTGGGCCTTATTACTTGTGCGGTAATAAAACTTCTCAAATGCACTCGTGATGTTAGACTGTATTAAACATTAACTTTAGTCAAAATCGTGTTCCTTCTTTCATCGGATATTATCAATTATTGATACTTATCGAAGACATTCTCTTACAAAACCTATCTCGGAACACTTCCAGGTACATAAAGTACATTTGTGCAGAATTTAATAAACAAATTGGTCCAGCCATTTTGGAGTCCATAGAGAAGGAACTCAAAGTTCCTTTTCTATAATTGTAGTAATAACTAGACATAAAATAAAGCGTTGTCTTGTATTTGGCAATTTTCCTTTTTGAACTTTCCAGGGAGAGGTTAGAGTAGGACTATATTTACCTGATGGTGACTGTCTGTAAAATGTTGGGGTAAGGCCAGTTTCCGTGGAAACAGGCTCTCTGCAAACAAGAGAGAGTCGATCTGTAAAAAAAAAAAGGACAAAGTAAAAGCGACATACGAATCTATAGTTTTAAAAAAGAGAATGTGGGTGCGTGTGTGGACACTTCTCAACCTATATACTCAACGAATTTTTTATCTACAGACTTGAAATTTGGTAGATGGTGTATTCATACACGTGGAAAACTTTTTAATCAGTTTTCATCCGGCTTTTCCTTCTCTCTTTGAGAAGGGGTTGGTTTACTGCTAATCATCTGGTTCTATTGGGATGCTGCTGATAGGAGTTTCTCTTTGTCTTCTCACTTTGAAGTTAATTGTTTAAATTGACGTGAACACTAGGATACTTCAATTAAAAGTCAAATATAAACAGGTAAAATTATAGAGGAATAAAAGACAAATCAAATGAGGAATAGGTTGTTTATACACAGTTACATTCAGTTTAGCTTAAAAAAATTTATGGTTTTTGAAAAAAAAATGACAAATGCGGACTTTCTTTTTGGCACCACTATATCCACCGGACATTATGCATAAATATTACATTTTAATTAATGCACAATTTTTATTTATTATAAACAGAAATACCGGAGGTATTAAATGTAAGGTCAAATTCCTTACAAAAAAAAAAAAAAAAAAAAAAAAAAATGAAGGAAAAAAAAAATCGGAAAGAAACAGACATGTGCATGCGAGTGTTGTTTTTTTCTTAATAGTTCACTGGTAAGTAAAAAAATAAAAATAAAAAAAAAAACACTCAAGCAAAGATCAGAACGAAAACCAAATGACTGAGTCAAGTACGGTAACCATTAAGCCAGCTTCACACGATCTTTAAAAGGCGTTTTCAAACCTACTTAACATAAGCAATCTGTCAGGTGAACTATTTACACATGCACATTCGTGAAACAGTTAACATAAAAATATAATGACCCCCCCCCCACACACACCTCTCCACGGACGAATTTTTTCAATTTTGACCCTTTAGCAGCCTTTTTTCTGGATGAAAACCAATCAAAAAGTTTTTCACGTGTCTGAATACCCTATAAACCAAATTTCAAGTCTAGATGAAAAATTTGCTTAGTATATAGGTATATAGGTATATAGGGAAGTGTCTTCACACATACACACATTCTCACTTACCCTCTCCTCACTTTGTCTCTCTCTCATATATATTTCTGTAGAAATATATATTTTTTTATATATATGAAGCTCAATGTGATTACAGAGCAATACAGAATAAATAAAAAAATTATATTCCAAAATTCATGATGTTGACCATCTTATAATTTATTCCTTTAAATTGACTTATACAATTCTTGACAGTATCTGATTCAGTAATAAATTCCCGATTCCGATTCTTTATAAATTTATAAATATTTCACACTATAAAGCTGTTACTGTTTCCCCGCTTACCGTAAAAACATGTTAAATGTACAGATCTTTTCTCAAACGTAAGGATACACTTGTGAGGGATGATCTATCGATTTTAGTTTTACTAATAGTTTAAAATCAATAGACATTACATTGAAAGCATTGCCAGGGCCGCTGTGAAGAAGGTAGGCTCTCTCTACCGTGCTAGAAAACTACTAACATCTGAAAGTATCCTGTACCTCTATAAGGCCACTATTCGTCCATGTATGGAGTATTGCTGTCACATTTGGGCTGGTGCATCTGCTACTAGTCTCTCGCTCTTAGACAAGGTTCAAAAGAGAGTCGCCAATCTGATAGGTCCTGAACTGGCATCTAAGCTTCAGCCTCTGTTCCATCGACGAAACGTTGCATCCCTCTGCCTATTCTACAAGTATTTTAATGGTGAATGCTCTGGCGAACTGCAGACCCTTGTGCCCCCACGACGTAGACACCCTCGACAAACCCAACAGGCAGATAAATCCCACCCCCACAGTAGAGATCCCTAGATGTAAAAGATCTTTCTACTCCAGTAGTTTCTTCCCCAGAACCGTTAGACTCTGGAATTCCATTCCAGGCTTCCCCAACTGTACTGACATGCAGAGAAGTTCAAGTGTAACGTGAACCGACATCTTGCTGCCAAAATCCCTACATAGTGCCCCAGTTGTTGCTGCCCCTGATAGTAGCCCCTACACCAACGTGGCAATGTGCCTTGTTTGGGGTGAAAATGTAATAATAACAAAAAAAAAAAAAAAAAAAAAAAAAAAATTAATTATTTTAGTATTATTATGAGCGATAGAATATTCTTTATAGAAAATCAAATAAAAAAGCCAATTAAAAGAATCGGTTTTTGCATCGGAAAACGGGCACCCATTTTTCCAATTCCGATTAATCGTCCCACTACTAATATATATATATATGACTACTTCATTTAATCACAAATTAACATACGAAAGTATAATTTTATGCGTAAACTTTAAACATTTACTTCAACAGTGCTCAATACATAGGTAGAGCTAGGTAGTAAGTTCTAAAAATATATGGCAATTAAGCTACACAGAATAGCGTAGATGAAACGCGGAATATATATTTTATAACAAATATATAAGTTATAAAATATATATATCGATTAAGCTACACTGAATATTCCGCGTTTCATCCACTCTAAGACTCTTCAGGCAGTCCTAGACAGAGTGGATGAAACGCGGAATATTCAGTGTAGCTTAATTGCCATATATATTTTATAAATTACTAACTAGCTCTACCTACGTATTGAGCACTTTTGAGGTAAATACTTCAAGTTTACGCATAAATCTATACTTTCGTATATTAATTTTATGTGGGTAAATTAAGTAGTTATATATATATATATATATATATATATATATATATAATATATATATATATACACACACACACACGAGAGAGAAAGAGAGAGACACACACACACAAATACTTTTCATTTATGCACACAAGTTTGTCCCTACAAAATTATCTACAAACATACAAGAACCTACATGTGGTAGCGTGTTTATGCTTTCTAGCATAAACAGAAGTGCAACTTTCACAAGCATGTACCAACCTCTAGATAAAATGGTAAGATGTCTAACGCACATATTTATAGTTTGCGCTGGCACACACACACACAAAAAAACATATATATATATATATATATATATATATATATATATATATATATATTGATATGCCTTAGTTTTAAGCCATGGAGGACATTGAGCTGGAAGAACCAAGCCTTTCTTATATATGAACAGACAACATGTGTGTGTGTTTGTGTGTGTGTTGCGAGGTAGTTGTGTTTTGTGGCATACCGGCAGCTTTTAACCGCTTTGTACAGTAGCTGGCTTCTTTCTCCCTCCTCCACGCGTTCTCACTCCCTTTCTCTCTCACTCCCGTCGACATGAAGAGACGAAACGGCTCCGAAGTAATCATGTTGTCCAGACAGCCTGGAGCCAAAAAGAGTGGGCGAAGAGCGGCAGGCGCAGGAAGATGCGCGATCGCGCGCTAACACACACACACATATATATATATATACACACACGCGCGAAAGAAAAAAAAAAACAGATTTAAAAAATATCAGAGACAGTGAGTGGAGGGGGAGAAAAACGTAATAAAATAAAGTGTTTGAAAAACGGGTGTTTAAAGAGGAAGAAAGAGATGGGAGGTACGCGGGGTGGATAGGGGGTGGAGAATAATAAAGAAAAAAAAAAGAAAATAAGGGTAAAGGAGAGGGGGCGCAAAAGGGATCACAGAAGATGGAAGAGATGGGGGCGGAACTAAAGAGAGAATCAAAGTTGAATTACACACGTAAGGGGAAGGATAAAAAAAAAGGGGGACCAGTTTTTTTTTTTTCGTGTGTACGAAAATGTGTACATATTTACAGTACAAAGAAGGAGGGAACAAAGATAAAAAAAAAAAAATATGGAAGGAGCGCGCGCGTGTAGACGTGACGTTGAACAAGTGAGGAAAGAAAGTACATCTAGAAAAGCTTAGTCCACCGTAAGTACAAATAAGTGCGTGCATACATTTCCTTTATTTGCCGAGCTTTCGACCAACTTCGCTCACCGGCTGGAGACCTACAAATATAATGCAAGCATGTACAGATATATATATATAATCCATGAACATACTTGCATTATATTTACCGGTCTCCAGCCGAGCAAATAAAGGAAATATGCACGCACACACACACACTGAACATGCTAATGTTTCGGATAATTAATTTGCAAGAAACCAACAATCACTCGTCAGGCGACGTAATAAAGTTTATTTGCAACCGAAGGCATCAGGTTAAAAAATGGAAGAAGTGAAATTTGTTTTTTTTATTATTTATGAAAATAAAATATTAAAACGCTAAACTGAAGTAGGAGGGGGTGATATTAAGTGACATTTTAAACTTAAAATAGAAGGCGATAGGGGGAAAGAGAATGTCAAGATTTAACAGGATAAATGGAAAGAGTAGAAAGGGCTAAAAAGAAAAAGAAAAGGACAACTTATCCTGTTAGGTCTTGACATTCTCTTTGTAAGAGTTGGAATTTGAGCGAATGCTGTTGGCTATGCGTGTATGTTTATATATCCAGTTAAAAGTTCAAAGCTAAATACCCACAACATTTGTATTTTCTTGATCTGTGTTGGATGTAATTAAGAATTATCGTCCCTTATAGATCTTTGAAAAGACTAGAGTTCTAGAAGGGTAGAAAGGACAATATGGCAGCTTCGCTGGATACGGAATATTGTTCTGTAATTAATTTAATATTTCTGCCACGAATAAATTATTTAAAAATACAACGAGCTTGCCTACTTGTTCTATGTTATGCATTAATCCTGACATCACAATTTCTCTGAACACAGCAAAATTTGATGAGATTGGATTGAATACCAGATCTCAAAAACAAAAACATGAACACGCACGCACACACATCTTCGGAGAAATCTTTCCTGTATAAAAAAAAAAAAAAAAAAAAAAAAAAAGCGAAATTATTTACGTCATGAATCAAAATTTATTGGATTAAATATTGCGGAACCAGCAAGCTGAATTTTTAAAAGCTCAAAACAGTTTAATTGAAACTTTGACGACACAATTTTACAAACAATTAAGGGAAACACCAAAATCAATTTCTCGAGATGGCATAGCAAGCACTATAACGGATTTTAAGTTCAATCCAAATTTAAAACAAACTTTTACTGCTGGGTATGGCCAATGGAAGGATACGTCTCAACAAGTTTGCATCCATGGACAACGCATGGGAATTGCGTTTACTATTTCGCAAGTTGGCACAGCAGAACATGAAAGACATTTAAATTTCATCCTCCCGAGAAAAAAAAAAAAAAAAAAAAAAAAGATTTCTACATTTGATGAAACGATATCACAGTTATCAGACATTTTTGGTCAGTCAGCATCTTTATTTGATATCAGTTATAATTGTTGGAAATTAAAGAAAAATGCTACAGACGATTTTATCAAATATGCTGGAATTGTCTACCCACAAAGCAGAAATTTTCAGCCGAAATTGCTGACAGAGGATCAAGTCAAATGCCTCATTTTCATTGCAAGGTTACAATCTCCAGAAAATGTGGACATTGGTTGAAAAAGAAATGACGGTACATTGTCTGACCACAGAATGTCAACGACTAATAAATCTAAAACGAGACAGTGGTGCAACAACGAAACCCAGCAGTTTCAAACATCGAATCAGTAGAGAAATCCCCGATTGGAAATAGAAGTCTCCAACACCTGTTGGTCATGTGATGAGATGCACTATGCTCGTTTTTGCCCATTAAAAAGACACAGGAGTCAACATTGTTCACAAGGACAGATTTTGTGGTAAAAATAACTGCAACACACAGCTAAAAGATAAAAACCTCAGGACATTTCCAGAAAACCACACCAAATTCAATTTTTGCCACTTTCAATATAAATTTGGAAGCTCAGAGAAAATATATACTGGTTGAGATAAACCACAAGCCAGTGAACTTTCAACTCGATACCGCTTCGTATTTCGCTTAAATTTCACGTTCGACATTGGAGTTGTTGGGAAAACTAACTCTTAAGACAACACGGGTTGTTTGTGATGTATCAGGAAGCAAGATAGAACTTACAGAGGAGTGAACATGTCACTTTTAGAAGGAAAATATTTTCAGGTGTGTGTCAATGCTTGTGATGTATCAACTCTGAATCTTCTTGGTTTGGATTTTATTGAAGCACTTGATCTGTTCAATGTTTCCCTCAATTTCCAATTCTTTAAATATCAATGCTGCAACAGATGCTGAAACACATTTGAAGAACATACTTAAAGCAATGTTCTCCAAGAGTGTTTTGGGTATCGTTCTGAAGTTAAAGCAACTTTAAAACTGAAGGCAGTCTTCAGACTAAAGCATCTGCTTCCATACACAGCATACTAGAGCAGAAAAAGAATTAGACTGTCTACAACAATAAGGAGTAATCCAACCTACAACAATAAGGAGTAATCCAACCTACAACAATAAGGAGTAATCCAACCTACAACAATAAGGAGTAATCCAACCTACAACAATAAGGAGTAATCCAACCTACAACAATAAGGAGTAATCCAACCTACAACAATAAGGAGTAATCCAACCTACAACAATAAGGAGTAATCCAACCTACAACAATAAGGAGTAATCCAACCTACAACAATAAGGAGTAATCCAACCTACAAATTACTCATCCTGAGCAGCACCTATCGTCATTGTGAAGAAGGCTAATGCCAAAGTAAGCCTATGTGTAGACTGTGGCACAGGACTAAATGACAGACTGGAGACACATCAGTATCCACTACCTGTACTGGAAGATCTGTCCTCAAAACTTAACGGCGGAACTTGTTTTACAAAACTGGACATTGCAGATGCAGTAATATCACATTTTTCCTGATGGAAAAGTCGTTGATGCCTATTGAACAAAAGTTTAGCCAAATTGAGAAAGAAGCCCTAGCTTTTATCTACGTGGTAAAGAAATTTCAAAAAATGATATATGGCCATCATTTTACTCTTATCACAGACCACAAGCCCTTAAGTATTTTTGCTTCCAGGAAAGGAAGTTTACTTTGTACAACAAACCGCTTTTAGATTATGACTTTTCTATAAAGTACTAAGCAGGCAGATGTGTTATCCAGACTCATCTCTTCTCATCAAAAAGTAGTTAAAAAACAGTCATCACTGCTATATCTGTGGAACCTAAAGTTGTCTCTGCATTTGTTTCCACAGTGTGATCACTACCTGTCACTTCAGAGATGATCCATGAGGCTACAGTTGCAGATCCATTACTACAGAAAAGTCGATAGTTTCATCTCAAAGCTGGCCAAAAACAGGCACTGACCAGCTACTTCAACTATTTTTTTTTCAGAGATCTTTATCTGAGATTAATGGAACACTTCTCTTTGGAGAACGTGTTGTCTCATCCAAACTCCAGAACAAAAGTTCTCAAGCAATTCCATTGAGGACATCAGAGAATTAATTGGATGAAAGCCTTGCCATGTGGCTATGTGTATTGGCAAATATGGACAGGCAATTAGAGGGACTTGTAAAAAGTTATGCCAAATGTCAACTAATTTCAGATGAACCATACTACCTCAAATGGAACCAGAAATTTTCAGCAGATTGGGCGTTCCTGAAATCTTAGTTCCTAATAATTGTACTGTATTCACCTCAGCAGAATTAACTGACTTCTGTAAACAAAACAGTATTCAGCATCTCAATTCTCCACCTTTCCATCAACAATCAAATGGCCAAGTTGAACGCTTGGTCGAGCACTCTTTGTTAAAAAGGAGAAGGAACTATTCTAGAGATCATAAAAATATTTTTAAGTAGCTACAGAGCTACCCCCAAATCCAAATTGCCCTAATGGAAAATCTGCTGAAGCAATGATGAACAAAAAAACGTTTCCCAATGGAAGCTATTCGTCCATCAAATTATCTTTCCAAGAGAAACAGGATGATAGAAAATCAATTCAATCCCCAGCATGAAGCAAGGTCACATAAATTCCCACCAGGACAACCTGTACTGGCAAAAGACTATCCCATTGGTAAAGAAAAATGGACACATGGTCACATAGTACAATAGAACACCAGGATATGGCATTAATCTGTTTCAAGGTTGGTGAAATTGCCGTATGGCAGAGCCTAAGCAAAATGTTATACAGTACATATTAAAAATTAGTAACAAAATACAGTACAGTATATAATACACGTCAATCAAATAACATTATAAATAACACTATAAGGGGGGGGGCAAATATAACCAGGGTCCCGAAAAACATTCCACATCGTAACCTCAAGAAAAATTTTAAAAATCTATCCTAGGGCCACCGTATCACAGGGTTCTACTGTACATCATTCTGGTAATGTAATCTATGATGTGGATGTACAATTTGGGTCAGACATGCAAATCAACTTCGTCACTCATATCTTCCAAAGAGCCAATCAAATAATCATTCTATTAAAAATTTTACTGGACACATTTGAATTACTTCAAAGTGTTTAAGCAGCATGCAGTAAACAAAGCAAGAAAGGTCCAACCTGAAGGATGCAACAAAGATGCAAACACATTTCAACTCTACAAATAGACCCACATCAAACATCCTGTAAGCATCATATTTCAAAGGGGAGGTGTTATAGTGCTAAAAGGGGAATAACTCCAAATAAAAGTAAGAGTTATTGCCCCTTATAGATCTTGGAAAAGAGTTCTAGAAGGAAACCGACGACAATATGGTAGCGTCGCTGGACACAGAATATCATCCTGTAAGTAATTTAATGTTTCTGCCACAGATAAATTGTGTTTAAAAATACAATGAGTTTGTCTACTTGTTCTATGTTCTCCAATAATCCTGACAATACAACACATAGTATGTATATATGAGGAGAATAATGGAAATCTATTATATATACAAGTGAACGTGTCTGTGTACATTTTCCTACACAATAACTGTCAATTTTCAGTCTACAGATTAGAAATTGGATATACAGGGTACTGAGATTTGGGAAAATCTTTATAACTCGTTTTGGCTAGAAATTTGGCTGTTAAGGGGTCAAAGTTCAACAATTTGACCTTTGAGAACTATCAAACTGTCAATTTTAGGTCTAAACACTTGAAATTTTAGATATCGGTTCCTTGGACATGGATCTAATTTAATAACTTGATTTGAGCCCAAAACAATAAATGTTAAGGGATCATAATAGGGGTCAAATTAAAAAAATTGACCCTTTCTTTTGCTCAACATACACCTCCAAACACCCAGGCAACGCCGTGCTGAAATGCTAGTATATGTATGTATATATATATATATATATATATATATATATATATATATATACATACACACACACGAGTGATATTCTTCCGGAAAAAAGCCTGCACTTCCTGCATAACAACCAAGTATATCCTAGAATGGAGTACTGTTGCCATATCTGGGCCAGGGCCGCTCAAACCACATTAGTCTGCATTGGCAAAGTTCATGGCCAGCTTTGAAACCTGGTGTGTGATGACCTCCTTCCAACAGAATAGACCTTGCTAACATGTATCTACTCTATTTCCATGGCAACTGCTCATCTAAGCTGCAATCTTTGGTCCTCCTTGTCACACTTTCAAAAAAAATAAATAAATAAAAACTCACCTAGCTATACGACAACCATCATCAATTTCCCTCACTATCTGTGCCTAAATCTAAACATGGTGTCGTCTCTGATATTTTTATTAAATATAAACTAAAAATAAAAATGTATCTATAAATGATAAGAAACTTTAAAGAATAATAATAAAAAACAATAGAATAATTAACCTTTTTTCTGATTGGTCTAAAACTTTTGGTTATTTGAAGCCGCCATAAGAAAAAAGAAGTAAAAGAACTGCCATCTATTAGCATAGCTAGAAAGCAATCGTTCGTTTTGGACATTAGATGAGCATCGTCACCTTTCATCCCGCCTCCCGGGCAGCTATACTCTGGTAAGTTGGTCCGTTATATCCTACATTTTTTTTTTTGGGGGGGGGGGGGGATTTTCAAGTTGGGTCCAATTTTTGCGGTGGGTTAGTTTATCAATGAAGATACAGAACAGTAAAAAATGGATTTCTACATAACACCGTTGTTCCAGTGTGGTTCACGTTCTGCATAAGTGTCAAAGCACGTTAAGGTCCTTTCCTGATCCTGGTTAACTTGAAGAAAGAATCTAATCAACTTTAATCATCCTTCTGGTATAAGGGAGTACCTGAACAGATAAAAACCAAGTGTATTAAGTTCTATAGGTATATCTAATCTCTTCAAAGTATTCACAAAACCTAGAAACTAAGCTGCTTTCCTAGAACTACTTGCCTGTGGAACTGTTGTAATTTCCAGCTGACTACAATATGGTCGTCTCAAGTCCAATGTAAACAAGTTTTTGCTGAGCCGTCCCCTTAAATAATCAAATCATACCAAATTCCAACTACTAACGAAAATGTATCTGCCTGGTCAGTATCTCTCCATATCTGCACAGCTTGGAATAAAAATAGTCAAACCGTTCATCCCCCACCCCACCTAGATTGTAATTTTCTACCCCTCCAACCTTTTAATATTTCTGATTCTAGTCTAACCAATGATAGTCTTTTTTTTCTCACACATAAACGCATAAAAAAATGTCTATTTTATAAGTAACTCCCCACATTCCCACAGTTGGGTGGGAGTATTGATGAGCACCTGTCAGCTCAATCTGCAACAACATCCATGAGAGCAGAGGAAGGGGCTACAGCAATTACAGAGACAGGTAGGACAAAAAGGATACATTTTAAATAACAGTCCCGGAAACCACAAAGGGAATACGTTTGAATAAAACTCGGTATATCTAGTAAAATAGCTAATTTACTAAGAATAATGTAGCTATGCAATATATAACGTTTATATAGTTTTTCGTTCATAAATGTAAATCTAACGATGCTGCAGTGTTCAGAAGATAGTGGTCAATAACAAATGCAGGTGTATTTTGGTAAAATCTTTATCTATCAGGGCTCTACGGACAAATTTATCTTTAGTTGACCTTTGACAACTAAATATTTTCGTTTACTAGCCAAATAGAAAAGTTACTAGCTAAACCCACATGATTTTTAGAATATGACATCTTCATTCCGTGACGAGTATGTACACCATAAAGATTTTTGTGTGTTTTATTTTTTAATAAATGTAATTCTAAATATACACAAATTTTATGTTGATACTTGAAGGTATAAACATTCGAATTTCCCCAGACGTTTTTTTATACAGCCTTCGTTAAAAAAAAAAAAAGTATATTGTTCTGTTAAAACTTATTTAAATAATTTGACTTTGCTCGTTTTATTTTTTTAAAAAGTTGGAAGATATTTTTCCCCGAGTAGTGAGCTTTGCAAGTGTGTCGGTGAAAGAAATACAATCGCCCAAAGATGACCATTCTATTATTTCTAGTCGACACTTTGAAAAATCACTCGAAAATGTGACTGTTTCACTCGCAATGTAGAGCACTGTCTATACAAATATTTTCGGCTACATATGTGCATATGTTTCAGCTGTGACTTTATTAAGTCTAGCTTCCTTGGACCACACTAAATACATTCCTATAGCGCTTGATATATTTTTATAGTACTATGGGTCATAGCATCAAGGCGTTCACCTCCCTCCCACGGGCATCATTAGATCTGGGTATAAACACTACCTATGCAGAATTTTTCTTTAGGAAAAAAAAAAAAAATCCTAACAGCTTGTCTCAGCTAAACTTTAAGGTAAAGAATAAAACGAGTTCTTTTCAAAGCAAATAAAAGAAGTCCCCCTGTTGAGTTAGTTATAATTAAATTAATCTTAGCTCAAAACCTTTATTTCAAAACGAAAATGTTTGAGATAAGCTGGAAAGGAATTAGGAGGAGGAATAAATATTATAAATCTCAAATTGGTTTTATTATTAGATGTAAAAAAAATTAAAACAGTATAATAGATATTATCCGGAAGACTAGACTCCTTAAAATATATTCACTGTGGCCTAAAACATGTATGCACATATGTAGTCAAAAATATTTGTATGAACAAAAAAAAAAAAAAAAAAATGCTACATATAAGACCCCCTGTGCTAATCAAAGACAGCACAAAATTTTTTTTCCTAAACAACTCCAATAATATTTAACAATAAAGTCAAAAATAAATTAATGAAAAGACACGGGTGCACATAGGTAGGAAGAGCATAGGTTATTCTTTAATCTGGTCATAAACTGTGTTTTAGCCTTCATACCAAAATTAGCATTTTCAGTTTTGCAACAGAACTAGCACAAAAGGGAAAATTATTTCTTTCGTGAAAATTTCAATCAAAAAAGTTGAGCACTCTAGAAATTTAAATGGAAATCCGGAATTCCTGGTGTGTTTAGATTTTTAATATGTGAAAAAAAAAAAAAAAAAAAAAAGAATCGCTCTTTGTTGTAATGAAAGACTTTTTTTTTTTTTTTTTGCTGACTGAGATTTAGAAAATAAACTTTACTTTCTATTTTTTGTTATTTTTATTTTGGAAAAGTTATGAGAAGTGGGGGGGGGGCGGATAATAAAGATATATATTTTTTTTTTTTATCATCCCAGAGGAACTCTTACTTGACCTATATAAGTTTTCTGTTTGTTTATAGAGAAAACACATTTATTGGGTTGACATTAAACAAAGTCCTGCCTCCATGAAGAGTGACAAGTAACCCCCCCCCACACACACACACACACGTACCCATACTTCCCACACACACCCAAGAGAGAAATTTAACCCCCGGACCCTACCAATGAGTCTCCCTGTATCAGCAACCCCAAACCAGAGCCCTTCTTGATGGGTTTAAAGAGAGAAGAGTTACTTGCCCTTTATTCATTTGCAAGAAAGGTAGGTGGAGACAGTAGTGGTAAGAAAAAGAATTCCAACAGACATCTTAAAAAAAAAAAAAAAAAAAAAAAAAAAAAAAAACTCCTCCTTCATTAGTTCTAGAGTCAATCTTTTGCTAGCTCACTGAAGTGTGGACAAAAAGAAAAGGAAAAAAAAAGTAGTAGGGTATATGGTAGACAAATGGGGCTGAGTGGACGAGGGGGGGCATTATTCCAATGCAGGTAAAGGGTTCTACAGGAAATAAAAGAAAAAGGTCTTGTGACACTAATATATATATATATATATATATATATTAGTGTATAGGGGGTGTATGCATGAAAAGGGAGACTCTTAGGATTCCTAAGATTGAAATGAATTCAGGGCACTTGGCCCTTCTCTTGTCATATGAGCAGTTCTTGTAGGGCTCATATTTTAATAGACAATTGTAATGAACTAGAAGCCTTAATCTTTCTTAAAGTAAAGTCAAGTATGAAGGAGACGAGGTCCCAGGTTGGGAGTGCAGGGTCATTAGCAAAACAACTTTTTTTTATACTATGAATAGAAAATAATGTGAACATTGAATGATAGATTTAGGTTAAGCAAGGTTGAACAGGGTGAGTAAATTGTATGACCAGCAGAAGGGGTAGGAGAGAAAAAAAAGGCATAAGATTAAACTGTGTTTGCTTAAACTAAATACATAAAAAATAAAAGGTGCAATATCTTTACACTCAAGAATTCCTTTAAAATTACCCCTATGTAGGTTTTCGGGGGTGCTGAAAATGAAAATGCTAAAATTTTAAGGAAATAATTAGTTCCCAAGATATGAAGAAATTATAAGTCTAAAAAGTAGGGGGGGGGGATCACTTTTCTATATTAATTTAATGTAAAAAGAGCACCTACTTTATAGCCACCTTTTTTTTTTTAGGAGGGGGTGTTTATTTGGTAATTGTGGCCTGCAAATAATTAGTTTTCCAGATATTAAGCAATGTAATTCTTTGTTATAAGTGGTGGCCATTGCTGTACGCACAAGCACACATTTTTGCTTCATATCTTGGAAACTACTCGTTTCCTTGAATTATAACGGTTATTTTCATTTTCAGCACACTCAAAAACCTATAATAATGGTACTTTTAAAGGATCTTTTGAAGGTGGAAAGATACTGCACTTTGCCTTTTGCACTGTTGTTAAACTAATATCATAATTATTTATGCAATTTATAGACAGTGCTGAAATAATTAGGTTATTTAGAAAGCTAGTCTTAATGTGGAGAAGGAGGGGGGGGTTAATTTTTTGTACTTTCACCTTTTTCACATTTTAATAAACGAAAGGTACCTTTTAAAACGGGGGGGGGGGGCTAAAGTAAAACCCTTATACTGCACAAGCATCCTTATTTCTTTTTGTATCCTTCATGAATTTGTAGTTATCCCATAAATTAAGAATAAAAAAACTATTATATTGCAAAGAACTTTCAAACTAAGATTGCTATGATTAATTCCCATTTGTATCACCGAATGTTAACTAGCAGGACCCGTTAACTGGCATTGCCTGGTGGCAGCATACCCCCCCCTCTCCGCGTTAAAAAGTAAAGTATGGTTCTTGTTGGTGGCCACCCTCCAACTTACCCATGTTAAGAACGTTTTTTGGAATAGACTCCTCCCGTTCAACCTTCTTATGGTAAGAACAGCTGTCGGAATAGATGCCCGCAAGTGAATTACAGTCCAGAATGCAGGTATTTATATCTTGAAAAGTACCTGTCTGCACCAAATATAAATGACCTCGTCATTATGAGTATACTGAATAACTTAGAACAACTGGTAGTAAAGAGGTGAAGGCCAAGTTTATGTTTATCAGGGTGAAGGTCACCTGTATGTTTGAGTACATTCGGTTCTGCTAGTAAAGTAGTGTTTTCCTTGTTCTGAATGCAATATGAGGTGTAGATGATCACTTAAAGTGGCAATAACACACCAAAGTTAATATAGTAAGACAAAGTTGAAACACTATTTATTGTTCAGGAATACAGCAGATAAGAGATGACAGGAATTCGGTGGTTAACGACACACTAACTAGTGGTCTGGGTGTCCCAAGTCCAAATCCAGTTCATTTCACAAAAATCATTTAGGATGTTTGCAATCTTCATGTGGTCCCTTCCATGAGTACCAAATATCCTTCTAGAAAGAATTCTGACTAGAAAAATACTGAGGAAAGCAAAGCCAACACTACAATTTTCAGATTCATAAAATGTGATGAGTGCAGATTTTCCAATCTACCAAGGTCTACCCTAGCATTTTAAAAATTCATTCAGTAGGCTGAAATTTTTTTTTTTTTTTTTTTTTTTTTTGTAATTTCTTAAGTGCAAACTCAACTCACCTGTAGAAGATTTTACCCGTTCCGACCGACATATACTGGCTGGCAGAGTTTCTGAAGATGAAACAAAGAATATGATAAGATTTTTAGTGATTAGACAAAGATCAAGTCCATTTGGATCGTTTTCAATCAAAATAGAAAAGCTACAAAAATATTTTGTTACAACTAAATAAATTTATTCATAATCGTTAATAAAATTAACCTTTTTAAAACCAATACAAAGAAAATGTTTTATTGGATATCCTGTTGGTTCTGCAGACGACAAAATTAAATCTTATCTTTAAACTTTCAAGATCATATATATATATATATATATATATCAATCACACACGAGCAAAAAGTTAAAACATGTTAAAAAAAACACTTTAAAATGAGTTAAAAACATTTAATCTGAAAAGGAAACACTAGATAAGTGGATAGGCCTTAATTCACGGAGTTTCGAAGGAATACTTTCCTTCTCATCAGAGGGTAGGAATTAGCAAAATGTGAGATCGGATTTTGCATGCAAAAGTATTTGATGAAACAACAAGTAAGTCAAAGATCTTGATAACAAAAAAGTGAAGCAGAGGGAATATGGTGAAGAAAAAGGTGATCACACGTGAATGGATAGTCTGGTGGAAGATAAATAATCCAGTGACGGTAAAATCATATATATATATATATATATATATATATATATATATATGAGAGAGAGCGCGAGAGAGAGAGAGAGAGCGCGCGAGAGAGAGAGAGAGAGCGCGAGAGAGAGAGAGAGCGCGAGAGAGAGAGAGCGCGAGAGAGAGAGAGCGCGCGAGAGAGAGAGAGCGAGAGCGAGAGAGAGAGCGAGAGAGAGAGAGCGAGAGCGAGAGAGAGAGCGAGAGCGAGAGCGAGAGAGAGAGCGAGAGAGAGAGCGAGAGAGCGAGAGAGAGAGAGCGCGAGAGAGAGAGAGCGAGAGAGAGAGAGCGAGAGAGCGCGAGAGCGAGAGAGCGCGAGAGCGAGAGAGAGAGAGCGAGAGAGCGCGAGAGAGAGCGCGAGAGAGAGAGAGAGAGAGAGAGAGAGTGCGAGAGTGTGCGCGTTAGAGAGAGAGAGTGTGCGCGTTAGAGAGACAGAGTGCGCGTTAGAGAGACAGAGTGCGCGTTAGAGAGACAGAGAGAGAGGGAGGGGGAGCGCGCTAGAGAGAGAGAAACTGAAAACGAGTGTAACTAATTGTTGAACGAAAGAGAAGCGTCTTACAAATATTACTAGTCAAGTCTTTGGCGCCACACAGCAATTTTGTGTCTGTGCAAAGAAAAAGAGAAAGATAGAGGAGTGCCGTAATAGCGGCCGGGCATAGGGGAGGACGGGAGGGTAATGGCAACAATAATAACAATGATGATGCTGATGATGTCAGATCATACACACACGCACACACATCGGTACGAGTTGATTACACACACGCTGATATATGCGTCATTTAAGTAAACATCAATACGCGCCACCAAAGTTATTTGTATGGGGCATGTATTTAAAAAAAAAAAAAAAAAAAAAAAAGTTGTTTTAAAAACGGGAACGGATCCACTCGTAAGATACATACAGCAATTCTCGATTACCGCGTTTAACGACGAAAATAATATTTCAAACTTATCCTGGCCCTTCAAAATCAACAGATTAGACCATTCCTGTAATAATACGATCCCTGTTGATTTAGTTCTGTGCAGTTCTAGGAGGTCCACGCTCCTAAGCTCCGTGTTCTCTCTTCGAGAAAGGGAGAGTATTGCTAATCGCCTGGAGCGCCTTTACCGGGAATTCCGACGTGGCTGTCCAGGCACTTTTTGCAGGTTAGACTGCCCCCCCCCACTCTGGAGCGCCGACTTATCAATTGCACTTTCAACTGATGTCTGCTTTCTTGAACTAAATACCCTCAAACTTGAACGTCAATGACAAAAGAATGCGTTAAAAAATAAAAAAAATAAAAATACCAAATAATTAAGCCAATCTAATTCGCTCATATTTTTCTTTATTATTCAGCAAAACACGGTATGTTGTCAAAGAGACTTAATGGGCTGCTATTTATGACACTATACAGAGAATTGAGCAACGAGTTTTTTTTTTTTTTAATTTTTTTTTTTTTTTTACATAGGCATCACCACATTATCAAGGCCAAGAGGCCACTCAAGGATAAGGGTTAAAGAGTGTACAGTAGAAATTGGACAATATAGTAATCATTAGTAATGAAAATTTGGTAAATTTGATAGCTTATATGGAACGGCTCATCAAGAACTTATTTACGTTAGACTTGAAGACAACCATATTGTAGTCAGCCGGAAAGCAGGAAAAAGGAAGACAATTCCACAGGCGTGCAGTTCTAAGAAAGAAGCTTTGCTCATGGAATCTACGTTTAGGTTTAGGCACAGATAAAGAGTGGGGGGAATTATTGATAGTGTTTACAGCTAGACGAGTGTTTCTTGTGAAAGTTTGGCGAGGGGGGACCATAGATTGAAGCTCAGTCACTTAGTACAATCACGGAAGCAGGGGACGAGGACAGAATTCTAAAGCCTAGCAGTCCAAGCGAAGAAACTTAACAGTAGAAAGTTATTCCGGCATATAGGGGCTTATACGGCCAAGAAGTGGGATTTTGTTACTTGTTGGGCTAGTCGAAGGTATTCACCTCGCGTGGGGGGGGGGGGGTGATAAGTGCTACGAGTTCGTCAGAGCACATATGATTAAAGTATTTTTTAAATAGGTACAGGGATACAACACTAATGGAACAGAGGTTGGAGTTTAGTTGATAGTGTGGGACCGGTACTCAAGAGTTACTCTCATTATCAACAAATTTCATATAACCATGCTGTATTAATAAAAAAAATAAAATAAAAATAGCGTGACCGACAGATGACCGACAACAAAAGAAAAGTCCGAATATCTCTTAAGAAATGAGAAGGGGGAGGGGTGTCCGGTGGAATACATTGAAGGAACCAAGCAATTCTTTGTATATACTCGTTTTCTAGCTTTTTAAAACGAGTTTATATAGGATGTTGTTTTAAGAGGCGGCGAACTTTAAATTGATAAATGGAATATCTCGGGAGTTATCATAAAATCTCGCGTTAAGTTCCTTTGCAGGAAGACTTCTTTGCTCCGAAGTCAATCTTCCTCTGGCAATCACTGTATTAGTTGGCTTCCAAGAATTTACGCTAGTCTTTAGATTATTGTAGGGATCATCCGTTGTTCACCATGAAAAACCGTTTCAGGAGATTTAAAAAAACAAAACATGAATTTCACGGCACCCCAGCAGTGTTGATCAAACACCACAAAAATAAAAGTACCGGAAATGAGATCTAGGTTTCGCTCCAGATATCATTTTCTGGTACGTTTTTTGTTTTCTTCTAATCTATTCATTTGATTGAAAATGAATTATTTTCTTGTATTCTCTCTTAACTCATAGGATTAATGGCAAACATTGGTTGCACTTTAAATGTTTTTGGTGGCAAAAATTTGCTTCAAATTCATTTATAACCACGGTTGTTGCACTAAAAATATAAAATTTTGCAATATACTGTAAAAAATTAAAACGAGAAGGACGATTGCAACATTTTACACACACATGATGAGAATGGAAATAGTATTTTTCCGACGAAATAGAGAAATAAAAAGGAACAAACTGAATTATGTGTTCATAAACGTTTCGTCTTTATTTCGTCCAGAGGAAGTCTCGAAATAAAGACGAAATGTTGAACATATACTCGATTTGTTCCATATATATATATATATATATATATATATATATATTATACACGCGCGCTAGTAGGCTGCCCAGCGTTGACAGATCGTCAAATACGCCTTAATGTATTTTAATTCATACAGAAACTGAGACATGTGCATGCAACTATCATGTTTTCTTTCTAAACAGTTCACTTCCTGTAAAAAAAAAAAAAAAAAAACTCTTGCCGAGATCGAAACCAAAACCTAAAGACAGCAAGTCAAGTACAATAACCGTTAGGCTAGCTTGACAAACTATTTATTTCGTACACAAGTAATCCGTCCTCTGAACAATTCACGCATGTGCATTCGTGAAACAGTTGTCAAATAGATAACAATCTGATGACCCCCCCCCTCCCATCCCACGTACCAATTTTTTCAATCTTGACCATTTAGCAGCCCTTTTTCCGGATGAAAATCGATTCTAAGGTTTTCCACCTTATATACCAGATTTCAAATTCGTTCAGATTTGTCCTCTCACATATTCTCACTTTTATAGATATATACACGCGTGCGCACATACATACCTACCTTAGCAACCCGGTTGGAGTACCACAGCAGGGTACTAAAAGCTGTACTAGTGGCAAAGAACCAAGAGAAGATGAGGAATCAAACCTCAGAAGGAAAGACGACGGGGTTCTTAGGATGAAAAATAATTGCGCTAGACTGCTTCTTCTATAGTACAAGTTGAAAGTCTAAGTTTGTTTTTATTTTTGTTATTATATTCATTTCTTTTACCTAAAGTGGAACAGAACAGCAGACACTCAAAATGAGCCTGAGGGGGTCCCGGGTCGGTTATACGTGTAGTTATTCTGTCTCCAACACCCCACCGCCTCTCCAATTTTTATAAAGTACTTTATTTTTTTATCTTTTTATTTTCTAACCAGTTTGTTCAGCTGGGGACGGGGCATCCTACCGAATGCCAGACATTCGCCCGCTATCTCATATTCCAACCGAGTAGATATGTCCTCGTATCTGTATGAGAATCCAGCTGAAAGCCAGTCTGTCACGATTCGATTCTTGTTGATCTGTTTTCACTTAAGTTAACGCGTTTTGTTTTTTTTTATTAAATATGAGTCACCTCTTATCAACGCTAAAAGCCACTCGATAATTAAGATGGAATTATTGTCAGAATAAAGACTATCATAAGAGGATTTGAAATTATTAGCCCAATAAAAAAAGCGCTCGTGAATTTTAGGTTTGACATTTGTTTTCGTTTGTGAAGAATCCTAAAGGGAGACAATTCAAAAAGTACTTTTTTAATTTATTACGAAAGTTGGGTTTGTATTACTGTACACAGATTCGAAAAAGTTGTCAAAAAACAAATATATAACAAATAAAGGTTATCAAAGGCAAGATAAGTTACTTTTTTACCAAACTGGATATATTTTTCATGTTTTTATTCAATGTAACATGTTTATTCAGCTCGAAAAACATACATCGTTTACCGATGTATTAGAAAATTCAAAATGGCGTCCAACTCTCTTTAACGCGGTAAATTCTGGAAAAGGTGTTATAAATAATAAACTAGACAAAATACTATTAAAAAAAAACACCGAATATATGTCAACCTATGTCACGGTAATATATATTGAGCGAGTTTCTAACAGTATTTTGTCTAGTTTTATATTTATAGCACCTTTTCCAAAACTTACCGTGTTAAAGAGAGAGTCGGGCGCCATTTTGAATTTTCCAATACATCGGTAAACACTGTTTTTCGAGCTGAATAAACATGTTACATTAAATAAAAACACTGAAAACATATCCAGTTAGGTAAAAAGTAACTTATCTTGCCTTTGATAACGTTTATTTGTTATATATTTGTTTTTTTGATAACTTTTTCGAATCTGTGTGTGTACAGTAATACAAACCCCGAAAGTTTAATTTAGTAAACCTTTGTTTTGTTTTAAGTCATACATTTTTTTATATATAATAACCAGTTCTGTTCATTTCAAAATGTTTTGCCAGAGATTGTTCATAAAAAAAAAAAAAAAAAAAAAAAAAAAAAATTCGTTTTTCGTATATTTTCAGATCGTACATAAAGAAAAATATTTATTTCAAAACTAGAATCGATTTAAAAGTTTTTTTTTTTTTTTTTTTTTTTTTTTTACTTTAATTCAAATTTAAGTTTAAAACAAAACAAAAAAACTTGTTTAATCATCAACGCTTTCTGGATATAAGGCTGCGGAAAAATGTTTCTTGTTTTTAAATAGACTTGAAGAAAAGAAAGAAAAAAGGATAGCGCTCGTTGAAAAGGAAGAGAAGATGTATGGGTTGGGTGGCAGAAAGATTGAGACACGCAGGCGCTACCAAGGCAGAAAAAGGTCGGAAGGTCACTCATGTGGTTGAGTCGATGGACTGCTAAGTTATTTATACTGAACAGGACAGATTGAGAGAGGCGTAGAGACCCGACCCACCGCCAAGCCATTGCCAGCGAAACAAGAACAGCTCGGCAGATATTACACCAAGAAAAAGTTCTTGGTTCCACGCAGGTTTTCAAAAACTTGAAAACATGTGTTAAAGAAATTTTATAATGAAATTAAGAAAAATGATCGGTGCAAGTCCAGGATTCAACCTAATTAAAAAAAAAAAAAAAAATCTTTATGATGTACGTGGCCGTCATGGAACGAAGATGTCATTTAAAAAATCGCGTAAATTGATTAAGTTTTTTTTTTTTTTTTTTTTTTTTTAAATTTTTACTACGAAAATAAAATCTTACGATATTTAGCGATCAATAGGATTATCGTAGCCACTACAAAGCTCATTTTGATCTGATTCCAGAGAGGTTGTTAAGGGCTAGTAACTAAGGATGAATTTTAAAGATGGCGGGTAGAGACTCACCGTAATTGCTTCCTCCTCAAATTTTATTTTCTTAGTTAAAAAAATGAATAAATACTACCAATTTACATGTCTTTTGGAATATGACGTCTTAGTTTCGTGACGGGTACCATCATAAAGATTTGTCTGTATTTTTTTATAATCAAGTTGAATTTTAGACTTGCACTAAATGATCCACAAAAAAATGGGGGTATTATTTTATATACTAAAAAAGTCTCCATTTATCAAGACAAGCCACTCGAGGATGAGGGGTCAACTTATAAAGATCGCGATCATAAACGACTGACGAGAAAAATATATGGGCATTAAAAAGTAATTTTCTGTTATTTCGTTATAAATTACTAAATGAGGAATCATTTCTATTAAAATCCATTAAGTATCATGCTTCTAAAATTGAGAAAAGCAACTAGCAAATAGCAATCTACCCATTAATCTTAACTAAGGGCTGCTTCGGTTAGGAGTAGTTAGGGTAAATTTTTTACTTTGTTTCCACCGTAAGATTTATCTTTAAAATAACGAGTTCAGGGGTTTTGGGTATGCTGAATTTAATTTTTCCGTAAATAAGTAGTTTCCCGGGTATTAAGCAATGTAAGTCCTTATCTTAAAAGGTAGTGATCATTGTACGCGCAAGCGCGCTACTTATTTACGGAAAATTTTAATGCGATATTCGTTTTCGGCATACTCGAAAATCTACGACACTCGTCATTTTAAAGAAAAACGTTAAAGAGGAAGCAAAGTAAAAATTACCTTCCTTTGTTGGGGCCCACTTTAGCACAAAAACAGGATCCATACAAACGACACCATTTAAACCCCGCACCCACCTACCCTTACTCAGTAACCCCAAAATTAGGGTTAATGAGTACACTACAACTAGATAGATCACGTTAACAGAGCACCTTTTTTTTTTAATTATTTATATTTAGCAAAAGCTTCGAAACTGACAATAAACCATGTATGTCCGTATGACATAAGTTTGATCCATCAATTTTTTTACTTGTGTGCTGACATCAGAGGTGAAACAGTGTTTCATTTTTTTTTTTTTTTTTTTTTTTTTTTGAAGTATTAAATCCGTGTGGAACCAAGATACCCTCAGCCGGTGCACCCATTTTCCTCTCAATTTTTCATACTAGGTGTGGACGAGCATATATATATATATCAACTCGTGGCCAAAGCAATTTCCTCCAGACAACCAGGAGCCACCCAGTTTTATACAAAAACAAGTTCCATGTAATGTCACCAGTTGAATCAAACCCCCCCCCTCTCCTCCAAGGTCTGTGTCTCTCTACCCCCCCACACACACACCACCACCACACACAGACAAACACATTTATTGGATGAAATAAAACGGAATTGCAGGATAAAGAGAAGACCATTAAGTGGTACAGTGTACCAACCACTGGTACACAATAAAGTCAACACAGAGGTATGTCAGTATGGATCAATATTTCGTCCAAATTTATTCAGGCTTTTAGCTTCTTTCTTAGAACAGCACGCTAGTGGAACTCTGTTCCGTCTGCCTGTTTCCTACCTGACTACAACTTGGAGGTCTTCAAATCCAACGTAAACAAATTCCTGATGAACCGCCCCCGTAGACACTTTATGAAACCTCAACACTAACGTACAACGTACTGTACATGCAATAACCCTTGTCCCTGAGTGGCTTCCGGGCCTTGATAAGTGGTGATCTTGTAAAAAAAAAAAAAAAAGAAAAAAAAAAAAAAAAAAAGAAAAAAAAAAAAAGAAGAAAAAAAGATACATGTTACAAGGAAGCACAAAGTGTTAATGCATTGCCGTGGGCAGGATCAACAAAGGTATAAAGAATCTACCAATACTGTTTCATTATTTCCTTGTTTATCTTTAACATTACTCACTGATGCCTATACTGGACAGTTGCTTTTACTACCCACAGCTGTACATATCCCTACTATTATATACCGGTTGTATTGACTAGTTTCCTAAATGTAAATTCAATGAAACTCGCGTGATTATCAAAGAGTGCTCAATGCAGAACAGAGTTGGTATATAGTTTGTTTATTATACAAATATTATTGGTTGCATATGTACATATGTGTTTCAGTGGAGTCCCAATTCAGGGTTGGTTGGTTGTTTTTGTTTTACAGCATATGAACCTTTTTCAGGTTATTTAATGCCGAATCCGGTGATTTCGAAGAAAAAAATTTTAATAGAATATATTTGTTTTTTGCAAGTCAGTTTCTATTTAACCCATAGTTGGGACCCTAACAGGTACTACCACTCGGGGTCAGAGTGGACCTGGGAGCAATGGCAATTAAAGGGTGACTCCACAGAGCCCGCAAGCTGGGGCCTCACCATCGGATATAGTTTAAGGTCATATCCAGGACCCCCAATTCAGGGACAAAACTTCAAACTAAAAAAGAATTGATATTGAAACGGGTGTCCAGACTACATTGTTTTTCATAAAGATATTTGGGCGCGATCTACATTCCGGGGAATCTGTGAAATCTGGTGTGGGGATGTTCTTGAGACGATTTAAGTTGATCCTGTCCATGTTCGTGTTTAATAAGACGTTTAAAAGTGCTTGACAATGTGCGAGCTGGGTATATATTATACCGGTTGTATCGATTGGGTTCCTAGAGGAAAATCCAATGAAACTCGCGTGATTATTATCTCTATTATATAATAGGTACTTGTGTTTGTTCCCTATGAACCTGAAAACGGTTGGGCCAATTTTTATGAGATTAGATACAAAAGGTACTTTATGTTCCTGGCAGTGTTCTTAGTTTTTTTTTTTTTTTTTGTCAAAATGTCTTCGAGAAGTATCAATAATCAAAATAATCCGATGAAAGAAAAGTGATTTTGACAAAAAGTTAACATCTAACACAACATTACAAATGCATTTGAGAAGTTTTATTACCACATAAACCGAAAGGCCCGACATAAAAATCAACAGTAGGTTCTTTGATATGGCAGAGAAGTATTCAAAATGAATGTTTCTGTTTAGAGCTCAATTGAACCACGATACTTGACTTTTGCATTTTAAACTTTAATTTAAGCCATTACATAAAAAATAATTTAATAAAATCTCAACATTAGGTTCTCTACAGTGCAATGTAGACTAAAATGTATTATGTCCCAAGTCACTGTGGGAAGACATGTTAAGCTATCTCCTAGTACATCGAGATGGATTCCCTGAACTAGAGCAGGCAATTAATCGATTTGATTGAAAGACAGATTTCACAAATTTGATAATAAAAATATGGGGATGTGAAACATTCATTGATCTTCCTCACATCCTGGGCAATGTCAGATCTCCCTGCTAGTAAAGTGTTTCTTTATACCATGCATCTTGAAAGAGATTTTAGGCGAAATATTGACCCATAAATGCTTCCGTGTTGACTTAATTGTCTTCTTCCTAGATGCCCTTGCTATCTCCTCTAATTGCATTTTATTTCACCGATAGATTCTGAGTTTTATCTTCTAAATATAAAACACTAGTCTTGGTTCCCAGCGTTGCCCGGGTGTTTGGAGGTGTGTGTTGAGCAAAACAAAAAACAAATAAAAAATCTTTTTAAAGCGGTAGTAGACAGGCAGGCTCGAAACCGTACCGTGAAGTTGGAAAAGAACGTTAAAGAAAAAAAAAAAAAGAGAAAAGAAAAAGTGACGTCTTTGCCATTGCGTCCATTGCCAAAACGGAAGTGGTGAAGGTTTCAATAAAGGCTAATCAATCGAAAAGAGTGGATGACTTTCGAAAATATCGGCGAAAAAAAAAAAAAAAAAAAAAAAAAAAAAAAAAAAAAAAAAAAAAAAAAAAAAAAAAGAAATTTTTCGATATTTGTCGTCCAAAGTGTCGAACTTCAAAACGATACCGATCTCGTGGAAATTTGTCGCCTCTGGTCGAAAGTTTTAGGCAGACATACATACATACATAAATACATACATATGAACAGGTGACATTTCTATTATAGATTACAAATTTTGTAAGGAAAAAAAAAACTATGCACAAGAAAACATTGCAATTTCCAAACTAAGGATTCAGATCAGTTTTTGCTGCATTTAATGGCCTTCAGCCTGGGATTAATGTGTGTTCCACCCTTAGTTCGGACAAAAGAAATCCTTCTCAAACAGAAGGATTTTTATTACTGGTTCATCCCGTTCCTATTTGGGGAAAATAAGTTTCACCCGATTAAAAACCTACCTCGCATCTAACGGATTGCATGGACACTATTGGAAGCTTTCAAATAAATTTTTAAGTAAAAGCAGCGTCACAAAAAAAAAAAAAAAAAAAAAAAAAAGGAACTATTTAAATATTTTTGTTGTTTACCGTCTTTTGCAGCATAGAAAGTTGCCTTGTCAGATTTCGAAGTCAAACCCAAATAGCATTTAAACTGAGACACCAGTTTCTGAACAATCATTTTTCATTTGTTAGTGTTTGTACAGTGTTGTAATGCTGTACTGCTGTAGGCGTGTCAGAAATTTCGTGAAAAATATTGAATAATTCCACCCCGTTTTTCCAAGAAAAATGTAATTCAAGCCCTATTTTTTTTTCAATTAAAAGGGGGGGAAGGACCAAGGTTTCATTAAAAAACAAAAAAAAAAAAAAAAAGTTTTTTTGTTTTTTTTAACTTTACAAGTAAATTTCTAAAAAAACTACTTTTTTGTTTTAAATTTGAATATATTATTTATTGATCTTTTATCTTCAATTTGTGATATATAAAACTTTGGTGACTAAATAATTATTTACTTTTTAATAGACACTTGAAAATGGGGGGGGGGCGAATAAAAAATAAAAAAAAACAAAAGTTTGTCTAAAATATTATATTCGGTTTATTGGAAAGAGCATACAATTTCACATTGACCCTGAAAATATCGTAAAAATTGAATCAATAGAAAAATTTTGATAGATTTTTTAAGTTTAAAAATTGAAAAATTCTGAGCTGGTAAAATTCAATTAATTTCATTACTGTTTAAAAAAAATAAATAAAAATTTCTATTACTTTTAAAACCACTTTAATAGTTTATTTTGGAAGTATAATCCATAAAGAAAATAAACCCACTTTTAAGAGAAATTACGAGTTTTTATTTTTATTTTATTCGCAGTTTCGTGTTAGGGGTGTCAAAAATTCCTACAAAAATTCTGATACACCTAGTAATGCTGTATATAAACATACGGCATAATTATATTAACACTGATTTTCGTTTGATCATCAAAGTTAAGCAACGTTGAGCCTGTTCAGTACCAGATTGGTAAGTATTTGGGTACACCAGGTGCTGTATATAGGAGAATGTTGACACCTTCCTGCAAGAACTGCAAAACCCCAACGTCATCTTCCCTGACAAGGATATATAAGCGACTGAAGACTGCTTGTGAATTTTATATTCCCATGAAACTTCCTAAAAAAAGGCAGTTCAACCCACCTAGGCGAGTGCCCTTTGGTACTGTGTTATAAAGCAATACAATAATGTACTTCCCTACAATTTATTTACCTAGCATGGATACCCGGCGTTGCTCGGGCGGAGAGCGTTTGTATACTAAGGATATTGAGCAACCAACCCCCAAAAAAAAAAAAAAAAAAAAAAAAAAAAAAAAAAAAAGTCAGTTAGGCTGGCTCAAACCGGTAACGTGAAAGAAAAAAGGAGGTGAAAAAACTAACATGCTAGCTATCACAGCCACGACTTATGTCACGCTGGGTCGATTTTTTTTTTTTTTTAAAACGTACATCGAAATTGCTAGGCAGAGGACTTGCAATAAAGTTGACGCAAAAAGTGATCCCTCCTTACTTTTTTTTTTTTTTTTTTTTTTTTTTTTTACATATTTTTCGGCAAAGAGATCGATCTTGCTAACAATATCAATTTTGTTGCAGTCCGATGTGTCTGTCAAGTTTTTGGCAGACATACACACAAACTAACATATTTTCTTTTTCTATATTAGATCATTTAGTCTGCCTTACACGACTCGCAATATGGAACATTTTCAAATAACTCAGAAAGGGGAAATAACACATTTTAAATAGATTATAAAAGTTGTTTACTTTCAGTTTAAAAACTGAAAGACAAGAATTAAAAAAGGATTTCGTTGTATAAAAGGTAATACATATGCAAGAGACCAGAGCGTACGACCACGTCACACAAGATAAAAACAGTAAATATAAAAAACTCACTATAGTAAGAATAAACATACTTGCATGGATAATCTTAATTATAAAACTCTCTGGACCGTCTGGGCATCATTGTTTCCATCTTATATAACATTCAAATCTAGATAAGATGGTATTTATTTGCTCCCCCACTGAGCAAATTAGGCACAAGGCCGTTTTTAATGTGAGGTAAAAACCAGCTCCCCTAAAAGTAAAAAACCTTTGAAATCTCTATATTAGGCATAATATCGTAAGCAATAGAATATTGACTCTAATAATAAGTATGAATTTTGCATTAAAGTATATTTAAGCTTATGTTACAACCGGGCAACACCCCGGGTGGTGTGCTAGTCCAACCCTAAAAACAAACAAGTTTGCTGACCTCCTACATAATTCACTAGATCCGACACCAATAGTCATTTTTACCATTAATACGGAATAGCCGACTCATTATTTTACTGCTAGAGAATGTGTGTGCACGTGCATATGTACTGGTCTGTCCATTGGCTCACCCAGCTGCCCAAGCCCAAAGTCATTGAATATAGTCAGTTAGGCTTAGTTGACTATCCATAAAACAGCTCTCTATTGGGAAAGATGTATGGTTAGGGTCTCCTACCGACACTTTTAGCTGCTTTCGCAGTCAAATCTCAAGATGAATAAAGCCAGGAGAAATGGGTGGGTAGGGCTAAAATCAATGCTAATGATAAACATAGAGAAAGAAAAGAGCATATTGGAAGGCTGAATTTTTTTTGTGACATGAAAACCAGCCGATCAGGTCAGTATTTTCTTTATTATATAAAAGTAAAAGATTATTTTCCCTTATTTATTTGATCTTACTAGCTCTCTTAAAAGACACCTACTTCAAACCGTTCAGTCAATTATACCAAACGTTGGTTCATGTTTTTAAAAAGGGAAGTCATTATCAATCGAGTTCATATTTCATCTAATAGGCAGATTGTTTTTTTGGTTTTTGTTTATTATTAAGAGAAATTTAGAGAAGCTAAATAACCCACAACCTAAATTCCCTTCTTGCTTAAATACTTCAAGGTATTGACATTGAAGTATTTAACAATATCAAGCTACAGCTACCCTCGAACACAAGTAGTGGCCTGAAAACGAAGACTCCATGTCGGAATTACACTTTTAAATAAAACAATGCCAGAATTTAAAAAAAAAAAAAAAAAGTCATGTTATTACTAGTGTTGAAACAACTAATCAGAATCAGAAAATTTCCGAACATTTCGGATTATTGGAATCGGTATTGGAAAAAAAAAAAAAAAATTGCGCATAATTTCAGACGTCAAAATGATTATTTTAATTGTCTTTTATTTGAACGTGTTCAAAGCAAAATCTTCCTTTGCTTGGTAATAATTCTAAAATAAATATTCATGGATTTTAAACTGTTAGTAAAACTAAAAATCAATAGATGATTCTCAACAGTGCCTTTTTTTTTTGTTGAGGAAAACACCACATTTAGCATTTTTATGGTAATTGTGGAAAAAATAACTTATAGTTAAATATTTAGAAATTTATAAAGAATCAGTAATTGTATCAGAATCAGTAAAAATATTGGAATCGTCCCATCACTATTCTTTACATCCAAAGGGGGTTGGGATTCAACAATTTTTGACACAAGTTGAAGGTAGTTTCCTTTTCAACAGCCAACTCACCACGATTGATAGTCATCGCCATTCACAGTGTTAAGAAAAGCATTCAATTCACATAAATATGGGTAACTCACTAGTTTACGGCGATTGTTTATTATTTATAGTTAAATAGGTCTCAGCATTATTGAAAAATGACTTTTCATACGGAATGCAGAATTTCGTCATGTTTTTGGGAAAAACAATATTTTACAAGTATTAGCTGTTTATTCTATTGCGAAAAAGAACATAAAATTCAAAATGACGGTATGTCTCAACTTATCACCTAGATTAAACAAGGGCAGATAACTAATCTGAACGACCACTGGAATCCATGCAAGTAAACTAGAAAAGTAATCATGTTATTAACAAGTGTTGAGATGACTAATCAGAATCGGGAATCGGAAAGTCCAAATATTTGGGAGTTTTGGAATTGGTATTGAGAAAAAAAAAATGTGCATAATTTCAGATGTCAAGACGATTCTTTTGTCTTTTATATTTGGATGTGTTTAAGGCAAAATCTTCCTTTGCTGGTAATAATTATAAAATAATATTTATAGATTTAAAGATACAGAGAAAGAGGGAAACGAGAGAGGGAGACGGTAAGGGTAAAGAGGGGAAAAAAAGATAATGGAGGGAGGAGGGTGAAGAGATAATGGAGGGAGGAGGGTGAAGAGATAATGGAGGGGGAGGGTGAAGAGATAATGGAGGGGGAGGGTGAAGAGATAATGGAGGGGGAGGGTGAAGAGATAATGGAGGGGGAGGGTGAAGAGATAATGGAGGGGGAGGGTGAAGAGACAATGGAGGGGGAGGGTGAAGAGACAATGGAGGGGGGTGAAGAGACAATGGAGGGGGGATGGGGAAGAGAAAAAGAGATAATGGGGGAGAGGGAAAAAGATAATAGGGGTGAAGAGAAAAAGAGGGAGACGGGAATGGAAAGAGAAGAGAGATAAGAGGGGAAAGAGAAGAGGAGAGATGGATTCAGGAGAAAGTTAGTTAAAATGAAACAAACATTTCATGCATATAAAAAATACAACTTTTGCAGCACAAAAAAAAAAAAAAAAAAAAAAAAAAAAGCCATAATTTTAGTGCAACCAAACGGATTTTCCATTACAAAACAAAGTGGGGAAACTAACGATTTTGTAGGTGGGGATAAAATTTAGGCCGGCCCTCTAAACTATTTATTTTCACGAATGAGAACTGCATCAGCAACCCCCCCCCCTCCTTAGCTCTCCAGTGGGTAAGCGTCGACTTCCAGCACCACTCCATTCACCCATCCAAAACAAGATAAAAAGAGATGAGCAGAAGAAGATGTTAACATGTTTACAGACAGATGCGAAGTTATTACCAAACGGCAGCAAAAGGGAATTCATTCTGCGATTAATAGTGATGGCACCACAGCAGAATTTCCACGCCCTAATCTTCGCACCATCTTACGCATATATAAGCGAAGAATACCCGTCCCAGCATGGTTAAAATCAACCCCCATTCCAAATCTTGAATAGACCAGGTTCTTTTTTCACTTAATTTTATCATTTTGTTCTATCTGCAGATATCCTACCGGATGCCGGACATTGACCCGCTATCTCATACATTTCAATAGAGATTATAACCGTCCCTTTAAATGCAATAGTTTGAATCTCTCTTACACTTAGTTCACGGAGTACATTTGCCAGGCAATTTTGGAAATTCTTTCATGCGCCCGGTTGCTCCTATTAATTACTGGAATGATGAAAATCTTCCCAAGATTCCAGTTTCTTTTCACGTTATACATAAGATCTTGGTATTTCGTTATCTTTTCCGTGTCAACTGTTTAATTCAACATCATGAGGGACACTAACTTCTACTAAGGTTGCTTCTTTCTTGTCTCATATCACAATATTCGGTTTAATGGGGACATTTTCTAGGTACGTCACTGTAGGAATTGCGCAGTCATAGTGGATGGTGCACAACATATTTCCAACTGTTCTCTCTGGTATATGTTACCCGGACTTGATGCTACACTGGATATTCAACGTTTTACAGATGGCCCAGTGGAAATATTTACACACTCTGTTGAGTTGAATCCTATAATAACCGTCCGCCAGCAGAACCTTACAGCTGGATGTCGGGTGGATGACACTACCTTTGTGTGGCAGAACCTACACGTTCTCAGATAAACATTAAAACAAAGATAAGATCTACATATTTACAGGATTTTGATTATAAAAAGAATCATCAAAATTTAAAGCTTAATATAATTACAAATGACAAACTTCTACCTGTTATGGCTGACAGAACGGGAGCATTCCCCCTCCCCACTGAATTAAATAAAAGGGTTCTGTTTTAAACATCATGGAGATACTGAATTTGGCAGAGTTTAACCCGACACACCTGAAGAAAGTTAGAAGTGACATCAGTTGAAATATTGCGTGAATAACACTCAAGATGAAAACTAATCAATATAATCCAAAGAATAAGCTTAAGGAGTTTTAAGACGAAATTCAAATTTAGGGAATCTTGCTTGATTTGTGCAATGACTAGGGCTAGAAGAACATGTTCTTTTCATTGTTTTGACTCGAGTATGTATCCGTTGATATCTTATGTTTTTATATAGAGTGATGTGATTCTCGGTTGATTAACTGTCGAATATATACTAGAGAGTTAAAACAATTTTTTTTTTTCATTATTATTTTTTACTTTTTTATTTTTATTTTTTTTTTTACACAGTGATCACCACTTATCAAGGTCCGGAAGCCACTCAGGGATAAGTACATTACGTTACAAGTACATTACGTTAGTGTGGAGATTTGATGAAGTGTTTACTTAAGGGGGCGGTTCATCAGGAATTTATTAACATTGGACTTGAAGACATCCAAGTTGTAGTCCGGTGGGAAGCAGGCAGACGGAACAGAGTTCCACAGGCGTGCAGTTCTAAGAAAGAAGCTTTGTTCATGGAATCCGTGTTTTGATTTAGGCACAGATATAGAGTGGGGGATATTTTTCACAGTGGATTCAGCTAGACGGGTGTTTTTCGTGAAAGATTGGCGAGGGGGGGACCAGAGATTGGAGTTCAGACGAGCACCTGCCATGGAAATAACGATAAAACAAGGATAGGCTCGCAACGTCTCTTCTGTGGGAGAGAGGTTGCAAGGTAGAGAAAAGGGCATCCCCCACTAAGCCAGGAAGTCTATTTTGTACTCTGTCAAGGCAGGATAGGCTGTTTTTAGCAGCTCCTGCCCAGATATGGCAGCAGTATTCCATCCTTTCAATGAAAAGAATATGCCGTTGCCACAGCTCTACTAATCACTATGGATCAAATTTGATCATGTCTTACATATTTGAAATTTCATATTACTCCTAAAAGCTCTTTTAAAATAAAAACTCTGAAATTTCAAAAATTGATGCCAGAAGTTTCTAAATTTCCATAAACGGCTCCAACTCCCTTGGCATAAAACTAAACCAACTAACATTTTGTTCCCTTCCACCTAGCAGCTGTATTCAAAATTCATAATGATCGGTTAATTAATTCAGATGTGAAATCTGTAGAAACACAAAATAGCCAACATAAAAAAAAATAAAATAAACTTGAAAATATTTAAGGGCTTTAAATTGTTACTTTTTTTTTGGAAGATGTCCTATAGATATTCTTACATTAATTAATATGTTAATGAAATTGTTTTCTTTGCTGTATTCCTTTGGAGAATGTAATTTCTTCTATGAAAATACTTAAGGTGAAGGACGAGGCAGGGAGAGGAAGGGTTAGGTCAATGAGCGAGCTTAAAATCAAATTAAGAATCCCAGGCAACACCAGGTAGATAAAGCTAGTATATACACACGCATACATACATACACACACATAAAATTAGAGTGAGAGACAAAGAGAGAGAGACTGTCATAAATAAACGTGAGAGAATAACTAGTTAAAGTACTTTAAGGGGTTTTACAATGAACCAGCAACTTTCTTCGCAGCCAATCACAGACTACTTTCATTGTAGACTATTTAGATTCTCTATAAAAAAAAAAAAAAAAAAAAAAAAAAAAAAAAAAAAAAAGCTGTTCTCATTCTTTTAATGATGAGGTTCTCATTCTAAAGAAAAGAAAGGGGGAAAAAAATACAGCCTCAGCAAAAAGCTATCGACAGAGCCAGTGCAAGAGTACTTGACAACTAAAGTAAAAAAAAAAAAAAGCCATGATCTGCATTTCCCGTTGAGGATGACTTAGGCCAACGGTTTTCAAAGTTTCTGAATAGAAAAAGACGAGCATATTGCTTACTTTAGAGCTGCGGACCAAAAAAATGACCTGGATGTATTTCGACCTACCGTGCTAGAAAAGCCACCATTCGCCCATGTATGGAGTATTGTTGACATATTTGGGCTGGTGCATCTACTACTAGTCTCTCGTTGCTGGACAGGGTTTAAAAGAGTCGCCAACCTGATAGGTCCTGAACTGTCATCTAAGCTTCATCCTCTGCCCCATCGATGAAACATTTCATTCCTCTGCCTGTTCTACAAGTATTTTAATGGTGAACGTTCAGACAAACTACAAGCCCTTGTACCCTCTCGATGTAAATACCCCCAACAAACCCGACAAGCAACTAAATCCCACCCCTTCACAGTAGAGATCCCTAGATGTAAGAAAGCCTTCTACTCTAATAGTTTCTTCCCAAGAACTGCTAGACTTTAGAACTTCCTTCTGAGTTTCTGCTTTCCCAACTGTACTGACATGCAGAAGCTCAAGTGTGAACGGACGTCTTGCTACTCAACTCCCTACATTGCAACTTATGTCTTCCGATAGTAGCCCCCTACATCAAAGTGGCAATGTAATTTGTTTGGCATGAAAATGGAATTAAAAAAAAAAAAAAAAAAAAAAAATCTAGTTTGGTCATTAGCTTTGTTATTTTTTTATTTATTTTTTTTTGTGAAACTAGTTCTTCAAAACCTCATTTTTTTTTCTTTAAATCATCTTTTCTGAACAAAGAGTAAAAAAAAAAAAAATCATCACCTTATTATATTCATACATTTCCATTAAAAACATTTTCCCTAAATATTTTTAGGTTTTCAATAAGAGCTCTGCGGGCCAGATTAAGAACTTTGGCGAGTCAGATCTAGCCTGCGGGCCATAGTTTCGAGATCCCTGCCTTAGGCGGTCAGCAATAAACCAAAACTTCCTTCCAAAAGGAGGAGATAATGCTTAAGAGGGTGGCCTGCCAAGACTGACCATTAACTATGTCTCTGCCGGAAGGTTCCTAAGGTAAATCGAAATGGAATTAGTTTCCAGTAAAAATTGTGCACTTTGCGTGCAATTTTAGAAGCTAATCGAGGGGCTATGGAGTAGCTTTCGTTAATATTTTTAACGTATAAACCCATTGGCAGCTATTGGTGAATAGAAGGTTTGATGAGACTCAAGCTTCAAAACACTCATTAAATTTCATTTGTTTTGTTTTTTTACATCTTTCCTACCAGACATAAACATAAGAATGACGTAGCAGGCAGCGTATTTGGCAAATTTATATAAACAGTCCCGAGTTTATTACGTTCGCATTACACAAGCAATATAATTACTTTGCTCTATCAGAATAAAAGTAAAAACACAAAAAATAAAATAGACATTCTCCTCTTTCAGGTATAATCACATTGACACAACAGTTCTCGTTAGATCACAACAGTTAAACAACGTTGAGGGTGGTCAGTACCAAATGGGTGACCAATTAGGGAATACCAGGCACTGTATGTAGGAGGATGTCAACACCTCCCTGCAAGAGTAGCAAAAACTTAATGTCGTCATCCAATATATTATATATAAATAAATAAATAAAAGGTAAAATGTGTGTTAGTGTGTGCATTTTTGTGTATGTCCGGCAAAGGTTTTTGGAGAGGAGGGGGCGCTCGGAGGTGGCGGTCACTGTTTCTTAGAACTTTTTATATACTACCTAGATTATAATATCTATAATTTACGAAAGGAGGTCGTGTGTATCTTATTTCGGCGAATTTTACATGCTATTTTAATGATATTTCTTTTTTTTTTTTTACTCTTCTGTTTGGCTTGTCCATATATAAGCGAAACTGAATCCATAGCAAAGGCAGCTCCCTGGCACTTGTGCCGGAGACATTCAGAAAGCAATGAGGTTTGATCAATACAGGCAAAACCTGTATATCAGACAATTGCTATTCATGTGGACACTCCCCTTTTTATGGAGAGCTGGTTTTCCTCAACATCTTGGGGAGAAACAAACAAATACGCAGAAACTGGCTTGTAGCCTAAGTTAAGTTTCCCCTATGGCACGATGTTTGACCTCATTAAATTTACGCATATTTCACTTAACTTTTTTAATCGTTAAATTAAAATGCTTTTCACTTCCTGTCTGGTCGTGACCGAGCAGTAAGATGTCAGGTTTTTTCACTTTTCCACCTTCGGGTCAAGGGTTCGAGCCTACCTACCTACTAAAACTTTTTTTTATCAACACACCTACAAACACCCGGGCACATGTGTACATATTTTGAGCGTGTTGGTTAAGATTAGAAGCGTAATATTAAATAGATTTTAACTCGAAATGATTCCCATTTCCTAATATTTATTAAAAAAAAAAAAAAAAAAAAAAAATTCTTATTGCTTGTATACAATTTTTCATTGTTCATGATGTTCAAACCACGTTTCTGAAATTTTGAGATGAGGATTGGTTATTCGTATTATTTGGATTCATCGGACTACTGATCTCATCTTGAGTGTCAATTTCACAACAACCTCCGACCTTCTTCAAGTGTATCTTGGGAATTTGGACAGAATTTCAAACAGAACAATGTAAAAGTGATATTCTCCTGAGGCTTGAAGGTTCAATTCTCACTGTGGGTGACCAAAAAATACAATTTCGAATTACTTAGGACCTCTATCCAGCCATGGCCAACGGAACAAGAGCCTACTTGCCCCGTGAAGTAAATCAAAGGTTCCGATCAAAATTCTGTCCGAATTCCCGAGTTCGACAGATACAGTCTCAAGCTCAACAAGATACACCTAAAGAAGGTCGGAGATTATATCGATCGAAACGTTGTGAAAATCACACTTAATATGAAAACATTGGTGGGGTGAATCCAACTAGTACACTTAATTGTGGTTTTACCCCAATTGGCTTCTTGTACTGGTTGAGTTATTCTTGCAATAGTGTTTATCCTGCTCAAGCTGTCTCCTTTCCTAACCTGTTCTACATCTTGGAACATGGCAACCCATGCGCACAGTCCCAAGCAAGGTCAGAGAACATGGTTACTGAATTGAAATTCTACCATCAAAAAACAGACCATTATTCGTGAACTTGAAAACTCTGCTGATGGTGGTCAAATGTCCTCCACAAAGAGCTAAGAAAGATCACGCCATAAATTAATCCTCCCCCGCCCTCTTGTGGTCGATGAGCTACATGTCCAAATAATCATGTATTTTTTCACATCATGACCAAACAAGGCGATACATGTTACTTAAAGTTTGCAGATAGTCAATTTCGAAATGAACAAGCTGAGCATGCGGGGGGTCCCCCCTCTCCCCCAAGAGTGAAAAATTAACTTTTATCATGACTAATATTTGTGCAAAATTGAAAAAAAAATTCAAGGAGAAATGGTTATCGAGAAAAGTCTAAACAAATGGACGAACAATTTTAGGGCAATTTTACCCCTAGAGGAGGCAATAGAGTTATCCCAGAAAATCCGTTCTGCCCAAAATTTACTTTCACCATGACTAATGTTTGTGCAAAATTTTTATAAATCCAAGGCGTGGTTATTGAGAAAAGTGCGAACAAATGAACAGGAGTGAATTACTAGGTCCAATCCCTTCTTTGTCGGGGGACCAATAATTCAACCGAGGCAATTGATGAGGGGAATTAACACCACAGCATTGTGAAATAGCATTTTTGGTCTGTTGGACTTCAATTTGAATACTTGCATCGCTGAATGCCCAGATGGAACAGATACATTAAATTTTGGATTTGGCCAAGCATCTCAGAAAGAGGATCTGTCGGTCAGTTCTTCAAGCATAGTTGGCATCTAAAGAATACCATATCCTACACATTTTGCTCCCGAATTGGATTGGTATTATCTTTGATCTTTATATATAAAAAAAAAAAAATCATTTATTTCTCTAAACTGGTAGGTGGGGTGGGGAGTGGGGGGGGGGCAACCTGGCTCGTGTTTTTTTTTTTTTTTTTTTTTTTTTTTTTCATACCAAGTCAAAGATACACCTCCATAGCAGTAAGTCTGACAGTTTGGGCCATTTTAGTCAGGTGGTCTTTTACTCATTCTGTTGAAATATTGTTCTGTTCAGTTCTAGAGGATTAACTCCATATTTATCTCTCCCACGACAGGAGTATAGGAGACAAGTGTCGGAAAGTGGGATTTAAAGAGCCAACGCCCTAGACAAAGAGCACTTTGGCCTACAAGAATTTTATTTTCCTTTTTTAAATTTAAAAGATCCTTGACAGCATTCACTGCTAAGGGCATGTATTCAGCAATAAACTAAGCCCTATTCAAAGGGCGAGAAGGTAAAGAATGAAATGGTGACCCTCCTAGAACTGCGCAGAACCAAAGCCATACTCTAATCAAAAAGGAAAAAGCCATCTTAATAATGACCTAGATTGTTGGCTTTGATGCTGAGAGGAAACCCCCAGCTGGAAACTCTCCTATCTCTTTAAGAGGTTAGTTTGTTAATCGCCTGAGGCGCCCCAATGCCGGCAGGGTTGCTCAGGCATTTTTTGTAGGCCAGTGTTGTACCTCTTGGATGCTCGCTTTTTACTCTTCCCACTTCAATTCCAACCAGGTTACAAGGATGCGGAGGGCAGTGAGAAGGTTGGTTAGACGGATTTAGCACTGAACTGGTCTATGATTGTTGTTCTTGTTGTTCCCGATTCTCTAACACGGTAGCCGAGTTTGGAGTGATCTCTTTTGCACAGAGAGGAGGACGGATCGAGCGCAGATTTGTTGCGGGTGTGCAGTGCACATCGGTGGTGTTACAATAATAATAGATAAGGGTAAACAAACCTCTGCTCCCCACCCCGCCCATGCTTGTCTCTGCACTCAAAGAGAGAGAGAAAGAGGGAGAAGTGGTAGAACCGTGGCAGTTGCATCAGCAACTGAAGTTGTGGAGGCTCTCATGTTATGTGATGATGGGATCCTTTTCAATGGATCACTTCTCACAGGAGGGGTTGGAAGTGGAAGGGGATGTATTCCGATAGGATAACAGTAAACAGTTAGGAGGAGGAGGGTGCGGAGGAGGAAAGGCAACAAGAAGAAATAGGTGTTAGGAAACTGAGAGAATGGGAGATACAAAAAAAAAAAAAAAAAAAAGAAAAAAAAAAGGAGGCATAGATAGGAATGGGAGATCCTAAAGAGAGAAGATGTGACAAAGATAAAGTGAGAAGGGATGAGAAGGAGGGGGGTGATAAGGGAGATCCGAAAAAAGGTAAGGAAGAACAGATGTAAGGGGGAGGGGACTGGAAGAATTCCAGGGAATTACTGCATGATGGCAAGAAACTATGAAGGGTCAAAATGTACAAAAGAAAAAAAACATTTTATATATATATATATATATATATATATATAAGAGGCTTCTTCAATCTTTGACATACTATGGATACCCACCGTAGGGGTGCCTGCACATGAAATTTTTGTGGCAGGAGGTGCACAATCTCCTACCACACGTCTCCTGAGTCGACATTGTTAAATACCAGTGGCAAGTGGAATGTATAGTCAGGACAACTGAAAACAAATGCCGAGATAAGCGGAGAGCACATACAGTGCCACAAATTCCCAAATGGTCACCCATCTGGTACTAAGCAGGTTCAACATTACTTAACTTTGGGGAGAGAACCAGTGTGTCAATGCGATTATGCTATATATATATTTGTAGTCATCGACATACAGTCCTGTTTCGTTGTATTACAACTCATCAGTGCCGCTAGATTAGCACCTCTCCGAAGCCGTGGATTTAACCTAGAACCATTGCGTTGATAGTCAGCAGTTCTACTGATCGACCCACAGGAGCAGTGCCCGTACATAACTTTGCGAAATGTCTATTTCAAACAAACATCCGTCCACCACTCTTATAGTGCTCAAACTGCTTATTTATAAACAAACAAGCATTGCATTTTTCAGCCAATTAAGTAGAGGGTGAGATTTACGACAGTGCTCTACCCAAGGGGGGGGGCTTAAAATATATTTGCAGTAAATGACCTTGAAGCAACCAAATCTAATAATTTAAATAGAAAGACATATTTCCCAGATGGCAGTATGGTGAGAACTTGAATGCAGACTAGACACTATCCTCGAATGTCTAACGTCTCTCTGGACAAGGGTTTTTCAGGACAGTCTATCATAAGGATACGTCACCCTAGAAATAAACCCGACTAAATCATAATAGTCGCTGTTCAAAATAAAATTCTTTTGGTACGGCTACCTTACAGTAGCTTATACGAGGATTAATGCACTTCTTCAAAAGATGTTGCCTATAGTAACAGCACAAAGGAGGATGCTCCACCAGACTAGATAAATTCTTGTCCTAGAAGCCGAACAATACCAAGAGATCACAAGAAAGAAATACTAGAACAATGTCAATTCAAGAGAGAATAAGTGGAGCATGCATGGTCCCCCGTGAGTCAACAGTGGACGAGGCATTAAAAAAAATGACTAAGTTCAGCATTGGCCCCCTCCTCATTCATTTAGCCCCAAAAGTCTGCAGGGGATGTCAAATCCTGGTAAAAATGAACAAACTGTGCAGTTTTAGGCCTTAACATATGTAAATTTGAGTTCATGCAAAAAAAAGAAATGGCTAAGTCCATCATTCTCCCCCTCCTCACCCCCATTTAGCCCCAAAAGTGCTCAAGGCCTTAACATTTAAATTGTAGTTCAGCACCATGCAACACTGCTAAATAGACATACATAAAATTTGGGACAAATAGTAAAAATAGTCCCAGAAATGGAGTGTTTTTATTAGGCCTAAAAGAACCCCTGGGGCACACCCAAGAGTTATCGCGAAATATAAGCAAACAAAATTATATAGAAATTAGTTACATTTCAAAAAGTTTTATAAAAATCCAAGGTAACAATTTTTTTTTTTTTTTTAATAAGCACAAAAGTGTCAATTTTAGCCATTTTAACCTGAAAGACACCCCGGGGGGGGGGGGGATTTTCCCCCGGAAAACCAGTTTTGTTACTTTTTTTTTTTTCTTTTTTTTTTAACTCATCTCATGTTTAATGTTTGTGCAAAATTTCAAAAAATTCCAAGGCGTAGTTATTGAGAAAAGTGTGAGAGGTAAAGGAGAATACTCTTATTTGGATTTTTCAAACTACAGTTCTCATCTTTAGTGTAATTTTTAACGTTTCGGCTGATGCAACCTACGACCTTCTTCAGATGTATCTTGTTGAACTTGGTAATGTTTCTGTCAAACTTGCAAGGACGGATGGCACAGTGGTTAGAGTACTTGAAAAAATCAATTGTAAAAGTGATATTCTCCTGAAGGTTGAAGGTTCAATTCTCAGTATGGGCGATCGAAAAACACAGTTGCGAATTACTGTTCGAGCAGAAGTAGGTTCATTCCATAGTCTGATTTTGCCACGGTTTGCTTGATCTGAGTTAGTTAATAGATATTTTTGTGTATGCCACAGTTGCTCAAGTGGCAGTATACTCGCCTCACAGGCAAGATTTCTAAATCCTGACTTCGGATATGCCTAACTGATGAGCCCGAACTCTAGTCTTGAACTCCCGGTTTGTTTGCTGTTATGGCTCTTGCGAGCTACAACATTGTTTGACTGGAGATTATATATTATTCAGAATAATGAAATACAATAAATCTACTGGTGTGCAAATCCAGTGATTATCTGTCTACCAAAATATTATTGGATGTAATATTTTACATAAGACTATCCCAGCTAAATAAAATTGCTCAATATACTAGATACAGCAAATAAATCATAATTTAGGAATTTAAAATTTGTGATTTAACTTTTTCAAATATAGAAATGTTATTGTATGCAAGAAAGAATACAGTAATTTTACTATACTGTATTCTTTGTCTTGCATACAATAAAATTTCTATATTTGAAATTTATTTAACTTCTTCAAATCACAAATTTGAAATTCTTAAATTATGAGATATATATATAGATAGATAGATATGTGTGTGTATGCGCATGCATATAGTCTGTGTGTTTCACCGTAAAGTGATGTAAATTGGTGAAGTAGTTTTATTTTTAAATAAGAAAATCATTTTAAAGCGATTAATAGGAATTCGTAGGCATTACAACAAATCTAGCAAGTATGAATTATAATAGAGTTATCTGCCCCCCTTTTTTTAAGATTGTTGTTTTTGTTTTTTTTTTTAATGGCAGGCATCACTATCAATCCTACGATACTTATAAAATCTGTTTCCTTATTTTAAAATACTACTACTAGGTCAATTTAGGTGACTTTTGGAATATGATATTTTCATTTTGTCACGGGTACGTACATTATACAGATTTTTCTTTAGAGCGTGGATTCTGGACAAGAGCAATAAAAAAAAATTAGCAGATTTTATTAAGTTATATATATATATATATATATATATATAACTCTTTATTATTGAAACAAAGAACTAGCAACAAGAGGAGACCACCAGGCTGAGCTTAGAAATAATAACAGTAGTAGTGCGGTGGCTAAACGTAGTAGGGCCGTTATAGTAAGACAAAAAGAGAGAAATTACGGTCGTTGTAGCAGTAGGAGTAAAAGCAGAATGGAGCAGGTGGGAGGAAGGGATGATTGGGGGGGGGTATGAAATGGGGCGGGGAGGGAGAGTGGGTGGGATAGAGGAAGGCCAGATTGTTTAATCAATTGTGGCGTCGGTCGGGCGTCGGCAAATAGTGCGCCAGGGTGCACACGGCTATGGTCGGCTCCAGTTGTAAGTCTGGGACATAAGTGTTGGTGGAAAGAGGAGGGGTGGAGAGAGAGAGGGAAGGAAAAAGGAGGGAGAAAGACAAGAAAAAAAAAAAGACATGACCGACTGGCTCGAATAAGACTAGCTATCTCTCTCTTACTTTCTCTTTGTTTATAATAAGGTGAGAAGGCCCTCCTCACACAAACATTCCACTGAGGGTACAGTATATTTTAGCACGTACGCCACATACAGTTGTTGTCTATGTTAAAAATGCAAACAAGCATATTGTATTAACTAACGAAGAAAAAATAGCAAACAAAAAAGGTGCTTGTCCAGTACAGTGGATTTTGAAACAAACGCATTTCGGGTGAAACCATTATTACAACGTGTCGTGCTGAAATTAGTATGAATTCCAAAAAGGTAAATATGAAGAATTACTCCACCCTCGAAAATTCCTTGAAAATTACCACTCTTCGAGGTTTTCGGGGTTGCTGAAAACGAAAATAACGTTTAAAATTACGGCAAACGAGTAGTTTCCAAGATATGAAAAAAAAATGTTAGTTTTCAAAAATGGGGGATTACTTTTCTATATCGTAAAATGAGCACCCACTTTGTGGGCACGATTTTTTTCCGGGATGGGGGGGGGTTATTTCTTTCGGAAAATTCTTTAAAATTACCACTAACATTTAAAATTCCAAGAAACAAGTAGTTTCCAAGATGTGAAGAAATGCATTCACTTTATGTCCCCCCTTTTTCTTTTGAGAGGAGGGACTGCCGGTTTGTTTTTCGTTCTTTTTTTTGGAGGAGTGATATTCAATTATAGAACTTGTATAGTTTTTTAATAGGTGCTTATGCAGTAGCAGTATCAGAATTTTTGTAGGAATTTTTGACACCCCTAACACGAAACTGCGAATACAATATAAAAATCTCGTAATTTCTCTGTTAAAAGTGGGTTATTTATTTTCTTTATGGATTATACTTCCAAAATAAACTATTACAGTTGTTTTAAAAGTAATAAAAATATTTTTATTTTTTTTTTAAACAGTAATGAATTTTCCGAACTCAATATTTTTAAATTTTTAAACTCAATATTTTTAAATTTTAAAATTTTAAAAATCTATCAAAATTTTTCTATTGATTCTATTTTTACGATATTTTCAGGGTCAATGTGAAATTTTATGTTCTTTCCAATAAACCGAATATAATATTTTAGACAAACGTTTTTTTTTTTTTATTCACGGTTCCCCCCCCCCAGTGTCTATTACAAAGAAAATACTTAATTTAGTCTCGGATAAGTACATAATTATTTACTCACAAATTGAAGAGAAAAGGTCAATACATAATATATTCAAATTTAAAAAAAAACGGACATCGTGTTCTTGTAGAATTTTACCTGTAAAGTTTGAAGTTTAAAACCTTTTTTTAAACCACGTTATTTGTTTTTTCTTTTTTCTTTTTTTTTTTTTAATGGAACCTTGGTCCTTGCTCCTTTAATTGAAAAAAAAATTAGGGCTTGAATTACATTTTTCGAGGAGTTATAAGCTTGGAAAGACAGGGGGTCGAATAATTCACGCCTCCAATTTTGTAAATGTCTAAAAATAATTAATTTCGACTCGGATAAGTACATAATTATTTACTCACAAATTGAAGAGAAAAGGTCAATACATAATATATTCAAATTTAAAAAAAAACGGACATCGTGTTCTCGTCGAATTTTACCTGTAAAGTCCGAAGTTTAAAACCTTTTTAAAAAAAAAACACGTTTTTTTTTTTTTTTTTTTTTTTTTTTTTTTTTTTAATGAAATCTTGGTCCTTGCTCCTTTAATTGAAAAAAAAAATTAGGGCTTGAATTGCATTTTTCGAGGAGTTATAAGCTTGGAAAGATGGGGTGGAATTATTCGCTATTTTCACAAAAAATTCTGATACTGCTACTTATGCAGTTTAATTAACCGATTTAACGTAAGTAACGCGCCGACATTAACTAAACAGAAGAACAGTTTAATATTTTACAAAAATTCTGTTTACATTTTTTGGTGGAGAGGGGGGGTGTTGTGAGTTTTTTTAACAGGTGCTTTTAGGCAGTTTAATGTTAATTAAACTGCCTAAGCACCTGTTAAAAAAAACTATACAAGTTCTATAATTGAATATCCCCCGCCAAAAAAAGAACGAAAAACAAACCGGTTGTCCCCCCCCCCTCAAAAAAAAAAAAAAAAAAAAAGAGGAGGGGGTGACCATAAAGTGAGTGCATTTCTTCATATTTTGGAAACTACTTGTTTCCTGGAATTTAAAAAGTTAGTGGTAATTTTAAACGATTTTCCGAGGATTGAAAGAAAGTCCTCCCTTCCTCAAAAAAAAAAAAAAGTTATTATAGAAAAATGATCCCCCAATTTTTTAAACCATACATTTCTTCATATCTTAGAAAATACTAATTTGCCGTAACTTTAAACGTTATTTTGGTTTTCAGCGACCCCGAAAACCTCTAACGGTGGTAATTTTCAAGGAATTTTCGAGGGTGGAGTAATCCTTCATATTTACCTCCAAAAATTACGAAAAACGATTAAATAGAAAATGCGCTAGATTTATTTTTTAAGGGGGGGGGGATATCGCAAAGATTAACGGTTCGACATTTTCTATTTTTCCAATGGTGAATTTCCAGGAAAACAAGGGATATAATGTCTGTCCTACACATTAAAACAGACACTAAAATTCTACAATTCGATAAATTCTATTTCTACTCGTAATTATTTTTCAACTGGATCATTTTTCTTAATGAATACTAATTCCAACATGACACGTAAGTACGTTGTAATAATGTTTTCACCTAAAAGGAGTGTCTCAAAATACATTATTCTCAATATTCTCCCAAACAAATATTACAAGATTAAAACGTGTTTTTCTGACTTGATATGTACAAAGAAAAAATATATATTTATACCGTAGCCCCCACTCCTTTTCAATACACGAATTTTCACCCACGATCTTTCTTTCAACTGCTGGTGTTCCGGTGTTGGAATCGATGAAGATGATTTAGGGAAAAATCGACGAAAATAGAGTTGGTTTAAATTAGCGCCAGCCATATTCGTCGGAACAGATTACCAAACCTTTAGCGACTTCTCGTTGAATAATTAATTGGCTGAATTGTCGCCTGCCCTCTTTGAACGTTAGGGTTGGAGTTAGGGTTTACAAGTGTTCGGTAACCACGCCAAGTCGAAGTGTTCTCCTTACTCTACTACAGTGTTGACTGCAATAGAAAAGGTACAAATCGCATAAAGTGCAGCTATCGCACACAAGCAGATTCATGATAGATCGATAAGTTAACGTGAAACACTTTAAATAGCAATACCCCGATTATATATAATTATAACTCAGACACGTGTCTCGTCTTCAGTCATTGAATAAATATCTGGCACTTGTTGTGCACTAGTGCGGAGATACAACTATTTTTGCATTTCAGTTGGGATATTTGGAGAGTGCATAGCAGGGGTAGACAATTTCAGGTTCGAATCGATAACCTAACAATAAATGCATGTTTTTTTTTTTTTTTTTTTTTTTTTTAGTTTTTTATGCTTTTTTTTTTTATTTATAGGAAAATTATAGCACTTACACATTTATTGAATTAAAATAAATATATAAAAAAAATTATAGACACAAAATAGAGTTTTCTGCCCCTGATGTATGATTGTCCCTCCAAATATCCCAACTGAAAAAACAAAAAAAGTTGTACGAATGCACAAAGGCCAAATATTTTGGGTAACTTGTGCATTTTAGTTTTCATATTTCTTGTTCATTTTTAAAAAATTCCACTAGGAACAAGGAAGAAAATTCAAGTTTTTCAAAGAATTTCTTCGAAAATGTTAAGTTTCGCGTAACGTTTTCATACCAAAAGCAAAACCAATACACTGTTTTATTGTTTTAATCCAATTATCTGAATTTTTATTAAACTGAATTTTCGAAAACAAAACTCTGACAGCAACGACTTTTTTCTTCAATCTTAATTCTGTTAGAGAAGGAGCCAGTAAAATCGAAGTTTATTAATTTATTTATTTTTAAATAGAAAGTTTTTTTAAAAAGGGTAGCTCTAGAAAAAAAAAAAATAGAAATCGCATTGTAAAGATGGCCACTGAGTTTCGGATATGGGTGTAAAATGGCATGTTTCGTCCTCCTGTAAGGGGGGGGGGTATGGGGTAAAACAAAGAACAAAAAACAGATTTTTTTAATTATAGCTTTAGCGTGACGTCACATCTAGTTTATTGGAATTAATAGGCCCATTAACTTATGGTGCCAACGAAAAAGTTATTTTGCTAAGGTAATGTTTTAAGCTCTATTTTATGCAAATAGTATAGTTTAAATAGGTCAGTTGACAGAACCTTAGACTGAAGATTGGAAGTTTTTTTTTTTTGTTTCAATTTCAGACTATGGTATCTTTTTTTGTTGCTGCTAGAAATTATTTACTATTAATGACATTTTCTATTTCTAAAAGTTGTTAAAATCTGATATTCTGAAATGAGACAAATTCGGCCATGTATTACATTAAACAACAACAAAAAATGTGACCGACGGAAGGACAATAATTACAATTTACATGCGATAGATACTTTACTTGTTCATTAATTAATATTTATAGAAAATTTCATAAAGATATGACAAATCCGTTTTTATCGGGCGGGATGGGGGGGGGCGTTAAAACAAACAAATTTCACTTTCGTTGTTTATCCTTAATTTGGAATAGAGAGAGCGAGGTAAATAACAGTGAAAACAATTTGATAATAGGTCAGATAAATACACAATAATGGTCACTAAAAGGTTTACAAGTGCCCACTTCCTTTATACTTACGTAAGTACCGTCGATGTGTGGAAGGTGGTGACACTAAGGGTAGTTAGGCGACTTCTGTCGGAATGGGTGACGACCCCCCCCCCTATTTTTGCTTACAAACTCATCAAAACACAAGTGAAATGATATCACCGATCATTTGACGTAAATAGTTTTTTTTTTTTTTTCTTTTAAACAAATGACCCAGAGAGGCTCCTGGCACAAAAACGGTTGACACAAAATTAGGAAAAAAAAAAAAAAAAAAAAATGATTGGGGGGGGGGGGTAGCCGCGTCTAATTACAGAGAGTGAACTGAACTACTACGTATTTACTCAATAACACTTGCACGTCACGCCTATCCTTGCGCTCCAATTGCTGTGACGTCGCAGGAACAAACAAAAGCTATAAAAGTGAAATTGTCTGCGTGTACATTTCCCCCTATCAAAGTACTCTGTCAATTTTCGGTCTACAGACTCGAGATTAGACATAACTGGTATTGAGATTTGGGAAAATCTTTCTAATCGGGTTTCGGCCAGAAATTTGGCTGTGAAGAGGTAAAAGTTCAACGATATGACCTTGAAAACTCTACCAAATCCTCCGCCAATTTTGAGTCGAACCACTAGAAATTTGAAATGTAGGTTACTTAGACATGGATCAAACTTTAATTTGATTTAAGACAAACAATAAATGTTAAGGGGTCAAAATTGGGGTCAAAGTTTTTTAAAAAATTGACCGCTGCGGTCTACCAAATTACTCAGCCAATTTCTGGTTTAAACATTTGAAATTTTATATAAAGGGTATTCAGAAATAGGGAAAACCTTTTAATCGGTTTTGGTCGAAAATTTGAGCTGTCAAGGGGGTCACAGTTCAAAAGATTTGACTTTTGCGGTCTCTAGCAATCTATTCAGCCAATTTTTGGTTTAAACATTTGAAAATTTTCATAAAAGGTATTCAGACATGCAGCAAGCATTTTAATCAGTTTGGGGAGGGGGTCGAAAATTTCGCTGCCAAAAGGTCAAAGTTGAAAGAGTTGACCTTTGCAGATTCTACCAAATTCCTCTGCCAATTTTGGGTCTAAACACTTGAAATTTTAGATGTAGGTAACTTGGACACGTGTCAAACTTTTTGTTTTGATTTGAGATCAAAATAAATGTTAAGTGGTTAAAATGGAGGTCAAAGTTAAAAAAAAAAGATACCTTAGCGATCTCTACCAAATTACTCAGACAATTTTTGGTCCAAACATTTGAAATTTACATAAAGGGTATTCACACGTAGGGCAAGTTATGAACAGTACATAGGGCCCGAGCAAAGCCGGGCTGAACTGCTAAGTAAGTAAAAACAAAAATCAGACTCGGCAGTTTTTTTTTTTTTTTTTTTTTTTTGCAAATGAAATGGATTTATTCGTGGTTTTTCAAAACAACGCATATCATTACATTTCCAAAGTCTCTTCGCACAAACGTCTGCTTTTCTTAAAAGTCTAACCCCACACCGACTTTCACACGTCCATCTTGCCTGGTCTACACTTTCCTGTTTTCAACAACAAGCTGTCCTTTTTCCTTTTCTTGTGACGCAAGCTCGCGCACTTGCTAATTTGCATACATGCTTTAATGGCTGCTGCTGCTAATATTTTCGCTAGCCAGCTATTTTTCGGCTGCTGCTGATATTTTTATACACGCTGTTGCATCGCAGGAGAATGCTGGGAAAAGACCTTATATCTTTAAATAACGCTGACGTTCGTCAGAAACGTTGAGACCCCTATATGGGAAAAAAATTTTATTACTTATGGGGAACAGTTAATGAGAAGCATTTAACACTGGATTTGAAGAAGGTCATTTTGTAGTGTGCTGGGAAGCAGTCACAGTTACGCGTTCCACAGACAAGAAATTCGTAAGGAACTTTGATCATGAAAATTCCAGTTGACGCTAGGCACATGGAGCAAGGAAAAAAAAGTCTTTGCAGAGGTGATAGCTAGACAATTTCTTGCTGTGCAGGAGGGGGGGGACAGATTGGAGCTCAGTCAAGCACCAATCATGGAAATAACAATAAAGTAAAGGTAAAATACCAAGTTAAGAAACTAGCGCGGTCTATCCTTCTCTTGAGGGTAGATGGGATTCTCTTAAGCTATGGTAGGCACCCCATCTAGTGATGGCGTCACAATAAAAAAAATACCTTTGATAGTCCTGGGGAAGCATCAAGTATTGAGCTACCAACAAGGTTTGAATTACACTAAAACTAGTGTAGTGAGTACAATTTCGGCTGTGGCCGCGCTTGATTGATCGAGAGAGACTCAACATTTCTTCTATTAGAGAGAGACCATAGGAAATAAAGGTAATTTCACCACCAGATTACTAAGTCGACTTTGTCAAAAGAAAAGAGAATTCTAAGAGTGGAACCTCCCCAGGTTGAATCCTCGACTTGAATTTTGGTGCAAGTCGAGGATTCAACTTAGAAAAAAATAAAAAATAAAAGTAAAAATCATTATGATGTACGTACCTGTTACGGAACGAAGAGTGGTTCCTAACAAACTAATCTTATCACCGTATAAAAAAAAGGGGGGGGGTATTTTATATACTGAAAAGTCACCGTTTATAAAGACATGCAACTCAAGGATAAGGGGCCAACTTAAAGATCGCGGTCATAAATGACTGACGAGAAAAATACCTGTTTGGGCATCACAAAGTAATTTTATGTTGTTTCCGTTATAAATTACGAAATGAGAAATCATTTCTATTAAAATTCGTTAAGTATTATGCATCCAAAATTGAGAAAAATCATTATACTAACCCTCACTAAGGTTTAGGTTAAGTTTAGTTTGTTAGAAGCCACTCAGCCATGCACAAAAAATCATGTTCCACAAAACGCCACCATTTAAATCACCCCCTCCCCTTTCTCAACTTACTAACCCCAAGTTTAGGGTTAATGGGTACATCACATATTCCAATGTAAAAACAAAAAAAAATCGATAGACCACATTTGATAGTGCACCTCAATTTTTTAGCTATTCGTTATTTCAATCCTCTCATAATATTCATCTTCATTCAATTGGCAATTTATTAATCTTTTCTTAATCCTTATCTTCAGCTATCTTTTTGACTCAAGTGAAAGTGGAAATCTCCGTCCAGTTTCAAAAAAACTGGAGAGCCCCTGTAAGAGTAGTTGCGTGTTTAATTATGAGGCAAGGGTTGCGCAATCCCAACCACATCTCTCTTGACTCGGCAAGGAGAAGCGTTAGACGACTGGAAACAATGCAGAGATAAGCGGAGATTCCCAAATGGTCAGCCATTTTAGTACTGATCAGGCTCAGCGTTGCTAAACTTCAGTGATCTAACGAGAACCGGTGTGTCAACGTGATTATGCTTTATATTGTCTTAACAAGTAAATGCGCATAAGGAACAAGAGGAAGAGGGAGGGCTGCCTAGCATCAATATCGTACGCAGAGAAAGGAAAGATCAGCAAACTAGGATTTTTTCTATTTAGCTTTCTGTTTAATTTTATACTACTGTATTTTTATTTCAATATTCAATTAACAGTTAATAACAGAAATATTTTGGATTTTACTATACAGATTATTGGCCATATAACGTAGGACAGAACAAGTAACCATTTTTTTTTTCTTTGAAAAATGGACTCCATTTAAAACATGTTTCAGAAGTACGAGTATCTTAGATTTTTTTTGTACTTAGGCATAGAATACGGACCGTGGTGAAATAACGACGATATTTAGAAACCTGTTCTTAACACGGGGAGTTTCTTTTCTTTTTCTTTTTTTTTTGTTCTTTTTAAAACTATTTTGTACATTTACCTAGCAATTTAATAAACAAATAACCGTAAACACTGAATTTAACTTGAAAATACTATACAAAAAAAAAAAAAAAAAAAAAAAAAAAAAAAAAATCAGGATTTGTATTTCGCATAAATTCCGATTTATTTCTTATCGGATTGCGATTTTGTACTTAGGGTTAGTGGTGTTGGTGTGATTAATGAAGGACAGTTCTATTTTTAATAAACCAAGTGTCCGTGTTTATGTGAGGTTGAATTTCTGTAATGATAATTTTCTCGAATAAAATAAAAATCACCCTAAAAACGAAGCGGTCTCTATTCCTAAGTTCTGCTTAAGGGATTTATAATTTGGAAAGAAAATAGCTGCTTCTAAATCGATACGATAATACTCCAGAAGAAATAAGAGGCAGCAGGGAAATGGATAGGATTAGGGAGAGGTGTGGTGTGTGTGGGGGGGGGGGGGGTCAGTGCTGATTTAAACGGACATAAATATTTCGCACCGGTAAACCAAGTTTAAACTAAGCCACATTTAATTCATCAGGAGGAGTATTCGAAAATGTTATCTTCAGTTAGGCATCTAAAAGCTTCGCAAGACGCAGCGAATATCAACAAGTACGGTTTTGTGTGTGCGAATGGCAGTTGAGAATTGGGTCAAGTGATAACTGGATTGGCTGGTAATCGTGGTGGTGGAGGGGAAGGGTATTGACACAAACATTCAGATAGTTTTACACGGAGAAAGAATGTAACATTTAACCCCCATTTTTACTGAAGAAGTTCACAGGGGGAGATAACCAATTCCCTATCTGCAAACATGAACGTGAATTCGCATCTTCGACGTAACTTCTACATAAAGGCACACACATATACACAGATCATTTTACTCTAATCTCAGAAATCAAGGAGCCCTTTCTTGGAGGGTTAACATTTAATCTCTATACGAGGTAAATAGATATTCGAGTGTTCACCTAACGTTGAATTTCTATTTATAATGTCTCCCCACAAAGGTAGAGTTAGACACTAGGGTCGTTTTTTAACGCGGAGAAAGGAACAAATATAAAAATTCTCTCAGTCGTCAAGGATTTCCCCTCCTATGACTGAAAGCAAAAAAAAAATTGAAGTGTAGCATCCGAACAGATACTACACTTTGATCTTGGCCCGAAGGCCAAGAAGTCTTGCATGTTGAGTTAGTAAAAAAAAAAAAAAAAAAAAAAAACACTAATTTTTTCCCCCTTACATGTGCATACATGTTTCAGTGGAGTCCCAATTCAAAGAGACCCACCTCTTCAAACCAAGAAAGACAACGTTATTGGTCCGACGAGGTGGGTCTCTTTCTATTGGGCCTCCACTGAAACAGGTATGCACATATGTAACAAATGTTTGTATAATAAAACTATCTACCTGTTGTGTCTTGCATTGTGTACTCTTTAATAATCACGTTGGTTTCATTGGATAGGAAACCAATGCATATAATAATATAATTATAAATAATTATTCTTCATACCTACAGACACTAGTGTTTCATGCTTTTGCAATCATCAGTGTAGGAGGTGACAATTCCTACATGACAAGAGATTCTAACCCAACATGAAGACCTCTGAGCCATTAAACAATTGACATGCGAATGGAGGGAATTAACTTATTATGGCAAGACCCCGGGACACCATATTCGGGCATATACAGTCAAGAGTGTTCAAACGAGCAGAAATCGTGAACATTGCCCACATTCACACACAAGTTAAGCAACAAGTTGCTATTGATACAAATCTGATTGAATGCGCAAAATCACTGAAAAACGTCAACCTTGTAAAATAATTCATTGTCGGATACAATTTTATTAGACTGAAATTAAATAGAACTACATTTTTTGTTAGTTTTAAGAACATAGGCCAAGTTTCTACAAAGAAAATGGAAAATCGTCAACATTAGCGATGGGACGACTTCAAAATTTTTCCTAATTCAATACAACTAGCCTGAGTACCTGGCGTTGCGCGGGTGTTTGGAGAGGTGTGTTGAGAAAAAAAAAAAAAAAAAAGTGACGCTTTAGCTGTTGCGACCATTGCCAAAGCGAAAATGACATCGGTTTGAATTAAGCTTAGTCAACTGAAAAGAGGCGATGACTTGTGAAAATATCAACGAAAAAAGCGACCCCTCCCTGTAAAAAAGGGTCCAGTTGTGGGTGAAGGAATTAATGTTTTTGGCCAATTTTTCGATATTTGTCGTCCGAAGGGTAGAGCTTCAAAATGATACCAATCTCGTGAAAATCCGTTGCCTCCGTCGAAAGTTTTAGGCAGACATACAAACATACACAAACTAACAGACAGGTGAGATTATAATAGAAGATTACATATTCTAATTTGCTCCAAATCTTTTTTTTTTTTTTTCGGATTATTATTAACGCATGTAAAATATGCATATATTATCACAAACGTAAAACTACATGCAGGGGTGGGGTGGGGTGATCCATGGATTTAGTTTCGTTGATAGCGTGAAATCATTAAATATCTGTTTAATTATTATGGAAAATTTACTTTTTGTGAAAAAAAGATTTGAAAGAATTGTTTTTGGAATCGTAAATTAAGCACATTTTTTCCCCCTAGTTGCAATACAGACAAACTGATTCCTCAAAAAGTTACGCCTTTCTTGATTTCGATTAATCGTCGTCCCAATACGAAACATCAAATTCAGCTTAACGTTTTATATGCTGGCATTTGTTGGATGGCTTTTAGAAATGGATTTCCAAACTACCTTTTTTTTCCTGGTGGGTTATTTTTTTTAATCAATTTCTACCAAGTCCATTTTTATCATTTCCTGTTTTTCTTAACCTTTATTAATGAAACAAGTACTAGCTCAACTTTGCTGCATCAACTAACTCCAACTCATTTTTTTCAACATGGCCAAACCATCGAAGTCCCTGGTTCAGTGTCAAATATTTAGCTTGTAATCTGTATGCTATGTGGAACGGACAGGCTCTTTATTAAACAACTAGAAGACCACCCGGCGTTGCCCGGCCATAAAATATGCATAAATATTAAATTTTAATTCATGCAGATTTAGTATTTATCATTATAGAGCCAATAGACTATTGATTTTTATATTGTACCCAATAGATAGTAATGATTTCATGACATGCAATCAGTAAGAATTGAAGCAAAAACAGATGTCGGCAGCTTTATCTGTAACCACTATATCTATACGCATAGAAAACCTTGCAGATTGTGTTTTATGGGATATCAACCCTTTTCAGGTTATTTAATGCAGAATCCAGTGATTTTGAATAACAAATTTTTAATAGATTTATTATTTTTTTTTTTTTTAAGTCGGTTTCTATTTAACCCATTGTTGAGACCCTAACAGATACTACCACTCTGAGTACGAGTAGACATGGGAGCAATGGCAAAGGATGGCTGCCCACTCCCCAAAGCCTGCAAGCTGAGGCCTCACCAATGGATATAGTTTAAGATCATATCCAGGACCAAAACCTTGCAGAATACCCTCTATTAGACAGTCATACACCCGATTCAAAATCTTGTACCACTATTTTAGCCTTACACATCAGATTTCAAACTTTGGACCTTTATTTGACTGGCAACCATACACCCAATTCACAACCACTATTCTATGCAACGATTTGGGTCACTACTTTGGTCCCTCAGCACTGAACTCATAAGGCCCTTTTTAAGAATGGGGCATAGCTCAGTTTAGTTTGGTTTGAGAAAAACCATCTTACTCAGCAATACTCTCTCCCCAAGGAAAGGTTATTTATTTCCGGTCGTTTTAAAGTCTCCTAATTGTCGGCTAACTCTTTATCTTTAGAGTTTGTCAATATGTGGAAATAATTTTCCGGAAAAAAAAAAAAAATTCTGTCACATCTTACTACTACGTGAAAAGCCAGCCACATGATAGTTTGTTTCCTGTCCCTTTGTTTGTCATACAATACCCCAGAGCTACCTCCTCCTTTGAAGGGGCACTATAGTAAACATTGGTTGTCATAACACCATCCTCTCAGAAATTACCTCCTTGAAGATGAGATTGGATAAATGGGTAGTGTAATAACATTTTCATTGGTGGTTGGCATTAAACGGAAAAGATTCAAAACAGACGGGGGGATATATATATATATATATATATATATATATATATATATATATATATATATACGAGTGTGTGCGAAATTGTATTAATTATAACTTTTTTCCTTTTCTTGTTAGACAGTTGGCCTCCACTATCTACTTTGCCCAAAGGCCGAAACTTTTTAGTGTAAAATAATGAAAAACAGACTGCCTGTATATATATATATATATATATATATATATATATATATATAAGTAAATTAGAAATTAGAAGCAAGGCGGGAAGAGGGGCGTATGAGTTAAACATGGTTTGTAGTGTGTGTGTGTGTGTGTGTGTGTGTGAACACTGGTTGTGCTGCGAGAACAAACTTCTTGGATAATTGCTTTTTTTAGAATAACTCATATTTAAACAACCACTTTATGATTTCTTTTATTTCGAGTAAAACAAAGCACACACACAAGAATTTGACGAGTTGAGTAAAAGTTAAAAGTTTAAGTATGAAACGGTAAGGAAACAGATATAGGTAGATAATTGAAGTGATAGATATATAGTTTGGTAAGTATGTGCATAGGTATAGACCAGTAAATAACACAAAGGGAGAAAGCTATACAGACAAGAGAGGAAAGAGGGGAGGAGAGGAGATGGGAGGAAGGGAGGGGGGTAAGGAGACGGAAGGGAGGGGGGTAAGGAGACGGAAGGGAGGGGGGTAAGGAGACGGAAGGGAGGGGGGGTAAGGAGACAGAAGGGAGGGGGGTAAGGAGACAGAAGGGAGGGGGTAAGGAGACAGAAGGGAGGGGGTAAGGAGACAGAAGGGAGGGGGTAAGGAGACAGAAGGGAGGGGGGTAAGGAGACAGAAGGGAGGGGGGTAAGGAGACAGAAGGGAGGGGGGTAAGGAGACAGAAGGGAGGGGGGGTAAGGAGACAGAAGGGAGGAAGGAAAGAAAGGGAGACAGAAGGGAGGAAGGAAAGAAAGGGAGACAGAAGGGAGGAAGGAAAGAAAGGGAGACAGAAGGGAGGAAGGAAAGAAACAATTTATGAAAGAGAAAGAGCGATACAATTAGATAGCATAAAGGAATAAGAATAGAAAGCAGAAAAAAATGGAAGATAAGAGAAAGAGAGAGGGGGTGAGAAAGAGGAGAAAGCGAGCGGTTATGAGCGAAAAGAAAAGACATTGAAAGCAATCAATCCAGGAGCGAGACTTGGAGTCTCCAGCGACCGCCAACAAATATTTCTTCTTCGCCTAGCCGGCTCGCAGTTGTTTTTCAAAGCAGTCGTCGGCCTTTACCCGTCCGCTCACATGCAGCGGTGAAAAAGACGGGGCACGGTCGAGAGTTAGGTGGTTAGTTTTAGGGAGGGGTTGAAAAACAAAAAAACACTACCAACACACATTACACTTAGTACCCCACCCTCAACTGCCGCAAGTTCTTGAAAATAAATAAAATGTTCGCGTATTTCCTTTCCGTCTTACGCGCTCACGTAGTACCGAAGTCTAAGTACCCAGCTTCATTTCGACATACTATCAATCCGTCCTAATCTTTTTTTCACTTGCCTTCTTTGTCCCAACAGATAAAACGTATAGGAAAAAACAAAATGTATTTTAAAAACTTAGAATTAAAAAAATAAAATAAAATAAAATAAGGGACGAGAAGGCGGTGATCGCTGGATAATTCTATAAAAGACAATATATTTTATCTATATTTATTTATGCGTCCACGTTTACTTACCTCTCCGCGAGAGCTAAATTAGACACCAACTATTGGAGAGGGGGGGGGTAAGTTGCTCCTGCATTTATCGACCCGCGATTTCCACGAAGTTACTCGGGTGTGTCCGGTAGATGACGGAAATAACCGGAAACGGACAGGCGAGCCTTATTAAAACAAATACACACACAAATTGTTACACTATCCCCTCCCCATGTTAAGAATGGCGACAACCACCGAAATTCATTAAGCAATACATTAAAAAGTCTTAATACTCAAAGCTACTTATCGACCGTTTCTGGTTCGTCTCGTCATCTGTCGGACACACCCGAGTAACTTCGTGAAAATCGTGGATTGATAAATGCAAACCTACTTTTGTTTTAATATGTGTAAATACAGCTCTCCAAATATTTAAAAAAAAAAAAAAAGGGGGGCACTTGGAACAAAAATTAAAATCGTCTCAAATGCACCGTTTGCACCGAATATGAAGAAAATAGACCAAGTGTAACATCAGAACAGGTATTACATTTTGTCCATAGATTGATTTTTTTTTAACAACTCACGTTCACCCCTAATAAGCCAAATCGCCACTAAGACGTACTATTTGGTACCATGCCTAGGAAAGATTAAGATGTTGGTTTACGTTACATTTAAACTTTCGTATATCAATAGTCAGGGAAGAAGGAAGGGAATTCCACAGTCTAGCTGTCTGAGGGAAGAAACTATTCGAGTAAAAAGATTTCTGGCATTTAAAGGAACGTCAGTGAAGGGGTGAGATTTTGTTAAGCGTGTTTGTCGGGGATATGTACGTCGAAGGGACACAAGTGCAACGACTTCAGAGCACATTCCATTAAAATATTTGTAAAACAGACAAAAATGCATTACGACGATGGGACATGGATTGGAGCTTAGTTGACAAAGTGAAACTTATTAGATTGAAAACACGTTTTGGACGGAATATGAGACAGAGAGAGAGAGAGAGAGAGAGAGAGAGAGAGAGAGAGAGAGAGAGAGAGAGAGAGAGAGAGACACACACACACACACACAAGTGGAAAATACACCAGCTCAGATGTGGCAACAATACTCCATGCATGGACGAATAGTGGCTTTGTAAAGAATAAAATTTAAAAGACATTGCCATTATTAAGTTACACACAGGTCAGAGAGTAATTAAGTCTAACCGAGTTATTTGCCCTTCACGTCAGATCCGGATTGTCCTTCCATTTTATCATATTTACGTTTTGTAACGTTTCCACGTTCGGGAATAAAGTCTATTCATACTTTCAAACGATTTTGTATTATAAATATTTATTTATTGGCAGATCTTGTAGTTGAAGATTGACAGAACTTGGTATGTCACGAAGAGGTCAAAGAGCAAATCCTTAATTACTTAGCTTCTCCAGAGGACCGAGATTAAAAGCTTCAGCCCTCTCTTCGGGGAGGGGGGGGGGATAAATAAATATTAAAAAAATATTGGATTGTAGAAGGAAAAAAAAAAATCCCTCGATCAAGAAGTATTTCTCCTTCACTAATGTAGGGAGTTTAGTAGCAAAATGTCGGTTCGCATTACATTTAAATTTCTGCAACTTGGTACAGTCAATGGAAACAGGAAGGAAATTCGAAAGTCTCGCAGTTTAAGTCGAGAAACTTAGAAAAGAAAGCTTTCCGGCATCTAAAGACAATTACAGTGAAGAAGGGATGGGATTTTGCCCGTGTCAAGTTAGTTGAGGGTATTTAAATCGGGGAGGGGGGCACAAGTGCAATTAGTTCATCAGTTCATATTCCATTAAGTTACTTGAAAAACAGGTACAGAGATACAACACTGTGGGAATGGACAGAGTTTGGTAGATAATACAAGACTTACTAGATTTGAAAAACTTCTGCTGGGGCCTCACAGTTTAAGGTCATATCAAGGACCGACATTCAAAGGAAGACACAGTAAAATATTTATGAAAATAAAGTATTCTATTGCTTTACTTCCAGCAGCCTCATGACTAGGGACTATGACAACAGAATATTCTTTTTGTGGTTTTGACTCTAGTACATATCCGTTGATATGTTTTTTTATATACAGTGTTGCGCTGTTGCGGTTCTCAGTTGTCTGTGTTAGATGTATACTAAAGAGTCAAAAAGATAACATTCTGTTGTCCTAGCCCTACTCACGACTCACTTCCCTTATTTGGTCTTTTAATCCTCACATTTTATGAGCGACGTTTCTGACAAAGGGGAATAATTGCTGTTTTCTGGGTATTATTCTATCCATCTCTAACGTAGGCTAATTTTTAACATTGAAGTGGCATATTTTAGTTTCATACATCAAGAGGCTTAATAGCTTTTGACACAAAGAAAATAAATCTATACATATAAAAGCGAAAAGGTGTGTATGTATGTATGTATGTATGTATGTATGTATGTTCGCTTTTTGTTTATGTCCAAGAAAGGCTTTTTTTCAGAGAAGCGGTCGGTCGGCTCACAACTTCTTAAAACATTTTATATCACATATAAATCATAATATCTATGAGTTAACAACGGAGGTCGCCTGTCTATTTAATTTGCTCGACTTCGAGAAGATAAATATCCAACAGTTTTCGCTTGCCACATGTGGATTAGGCTTTTTCATATAATAAAAACGACATTAATTCTGGCGGTATTTTTCCGGTCTCGATCGCCAGAAATGTCCGAAAGCAATCAGCTTTGATCAATGTGGAAATATTTTCCTTATATCAGACAATTGCTATTCAATTTGGACAAGGGGAGCTGGTTCCCCCCCACCCCACCCAACATCTTGGGAAAATAAAAATAAAAAAAGCGTTCCCCGCATTAAATAAAATACTACCCCGCAGTCAAAGTTGACCTCACTAAGTCATTAAAACGTGCACCTGCAAATTCTAAGTAATTAAATAAATTCAAACGTCTTTCCGTTAGTATGTCGCGGTGGCCCAGTGGTTAATGTCGCATTTTTTTTTCACACTTATTTCCAACTTTGCCTGAAGAGTTCGGGTTCAATCCTCGTACTCACCTACCAAAACTTTTTTTTTATTATTATTTTAACCCCCCCCCCCCCGGAGTTTTGATTCACCGAAACCCACACACACCTCCAAACATCCGAGCAGCGCCGGGTAGCTCCCGCTAGTCTTATATAAATCTCACCTGTGTTTAAAAGTATGTATGTTTGTATGTCTGCCTAAAACTTTCGACAGAGGCAACGGATTTTCACGAAATCGGTATGGTTTTGAAGCTTGACCCTTCGGACGACAAATATCAAAAAAAAAATTGCTAAAAACATTAATTCCTTCACCCTCAACTAGGCACTTTTCTACAAGGAGAGGGTCGCTTTTTTGGCCGATATTTTCGAAAGTCATCCCCTTTTCTCAACTGACTAGCCTTAATTTAAACCTTTGCACTTCCGGTTTAGCAATGGACGTAATGGCAAAGACGTCACGCCCCCCCCTCTGCGGCATGGGTTCGAGCCTGTCAACTTACTACCATTGGGGGGGGGGTCAACACACACTTCCAAACACCCGGGCACCCAGGCAAGTAAATAATAAAAATAAAGAAATACACTTTTTTGGCGTCTTCTCTTTTTCAAATAATTTTTTTACCAAAATCTTTTAAGTGATTCGTTCATTTCATTTTTTTCAATAATTTATTACCTAAATCTTTCAAAAGAGATTCGTTCATTTAAATATTTTTAATTGCATTTCATGTACTTTATTTCACGTATTGTATTATTAAAACGCATTTCATTCCTATACCCGCATTTCACAATTTAAAGTTTCCACATGACATCCAATCGGTCAGCCATGATGCCTGTTCAATCTACAAAAGCCCATATTACCAAATATTGCATCCTCCAGGAATAAATGTTTACTTCGCAGTAAATATATTTGTAGGCATTCATAATCCACTGCGTATATTATACAAAGAGGAAGACTGTCACGAGACAACCCGAGTAAATAATTAGAATGTAAACTCATGTAGTGTTTGTTTCATAGATGAGATAAACAGGGAAGTGGGGGGGGGGGGCAAAGCATCGGCTTGTTAGGTCAGCAAAGAAAAATGTCCCCAGTTTTTTATAATTTCTAGCCGGAATAAGTTTTTTTTTTTTTTTTTTTTTTTTTTTTTTTTAGAAAAAACGCAAGCAAAAGACGAGCTTGAGCAATAAACACGGAGAGGAAAAAGTAAAGGGTTCAGTTCGACTCAAATATCGATTTGTCTAGCTTTTAAAAGATCTTAATGTTATAATATTATTGAGAAAAAAAAAACGAATTTGCTTCCAAATTCTTATTGGGCCATCTAAACTTCCACAAAACTGGTTACGGCCAAATAAAAACATGCAATTATAAATATAGTATTTAATTTAGTAGTTTAGGAATAGATTTTGGTTGGTTGTTTTACGGCATATCAACCCTTTTCGGGTTATTTAATGCCGAATCCAAAGATTTTGAAGAAAAAAATTTTTCATAGAATATATTTGTTGTTTTCAAGTCGGTTTCTATTTAACCCATAGTTGGAACCCTAACAGGTACTACCACTCCGGGTCAGAGTGAACCTGGGAGCAATGGTAATTAAAGGGTGGCTCCACACTCCCCAAAGCCCGCAAGCTGGGGCCTCAGCACTGGATATAGTTTAAGGTCATATCCAAGACCCCCATTGAGGGACTTTTACTCTCTGCAGGAGGGCAGTCGATGTATTCTAATGCCCCACCGACAGGGCCAGTTTAGGAGTAGAGCATGCTCAACTACTCGCAAGGGTATGACACTAAGAATATATATATATATATATATAAACTCACTACAATGAGAGAAAATTGAACTGAATTACTCCATAAAATATTCCTATGCCACTTCACAGAATCTACACCTAGATACTATCAAACTGATGTATAATGTCAATTGAAAGTTATATATATATATATATATATATATATATATACACACACACACACACACACACACGGTCTTCTTGTTGATTTTTTTAAAACGATATTAAGTTTAAATGCCGCCACCTCGGAGAACCGGTGTTTTTCTTAGAAAGTCGCCCATTTATTTATTATTATATATATAACCGTTCTCATTGGGAGGTATATTTGGATAACAAACTAAAATAAAATCTGCCTTCGTTTGTACTAAATGCCCTACTGCTACCACCTTCTCAAACCAGAGAGAACAAATATTCAATAAAAGCTGCCTTACAAAGAATAATGACGAAACCTTTAACAATACAATTCATATTCCCATCATTACCTTCGAGGGGGGTGGGGGAGGGCACGTGAGCGAGGATGGAGGGGTGAAAGTCACATTAAATCTATTTTAAACTTAGGCTCACACGCGCGCGCGCACACAGAATTAAGAAATCCTCCAACCGACCACAAACCAATCAAATATATATATATATATATATATATATATCTTAAGCACTAAATGCCCATAATACCTAATTTTTTTACTGTTAAACTTTAATTCAAGTAAGAAATTACTTTTGCTTAATGAATATAATAGATAAACCAAGTCAGCCATTTTAATCTTAATTGTTTGCCGCCCCCCCCCCTTAAGAATAGGCATATCCTAGAGCAAAGGGAAGTAATACATCTACTTTAAACAGGATGTAGTAGTAGTAATAGTAATACAACTTTTTTAAGCAAAAAGCAGATGATAACTGATTTTATCATTAAACTGATTTGTTCACAAATGTTTGAGCTATGAAAGTTATTAACAAAAATGTGTAGAAAAATGGTTTGATTGAAGTTAGAATTTAGATATTAATTTCAATAAAAATTTCCCCATTGCCCTGCAACAATTAATGCTTCCATTCTGAATTCAATACAATTATCGATTCAAAAGCTGGTGTAACACATTGAAAAACGACGGCAACTTCTCTTCCAACTTTCGGATTTTTATCATCATGCCCATATTCATTTGAATAGATTAGTTCCTTTTTCTTCTGAGGAGTTAAGGGCAGAATAACTTAAAAAATTAACATAATTGCACAAATGATTCTGCACCACGAAACAGGTGTTGTCAAGAATTGTGCATGTCAAAGTACTTAAAGAAATAAACGGTAAGATCGTTAACATATTGACATTTGGAATATAGAATTTTGTCATACGCCCACACACACACATATATATATATTAGTGTTGGCACGATTAATAGGAATCGGCATTGGATAAATTTGTGCCTATTTACCGATGCCAAAAACAATTCTTTTCTCTTTTATTTGATTTTGTTTCAAGCAAACTCTTCCACTGCTGGTAGTAACAGTAATATAACAATAAATACTTGATTGGTAGTAACCAATAAAACGAAAATCTAAAGATCATCTTCCACACAAGAGTTTTTTTTTTTTTTACGTTTGAGAAAAAAAAAATCTGCATTGCTTAAGAGTTTTTACGATAATCAGGAACAAAAACTAGTTTTAAGCATTTAGAGATTTACAAAGAATCGGAATCTGTAATTGTATCGGAATCATTTTACTATGTAATGTGTATATATTTTGCAAATGTCAAAATATGCTTGGGAGATGCAAGGGGAAGGAGTTATAGATTTTAGTTTGAATATTTGATTTTTAGACTTATTCATTTTTTTTTTTTTTTTTTTTCACCCATTTTTCAGATTCCAGATTCAAATTAATCATCCCAACATTAATCTAAACATTAAACTGAAGCACATATATATATATATATATATATATATATATATATATATATATATATATAAGGAATTACAAAATATTTTTTTAGATTTTGTTTTTGTATATATATATATATATATATATATATATAATACCCTGACGGATACGGATTAAAAAAAGAAATCTGTACACATGTCTTGCAAGAGTTCAAACTCTTGTAAAATCCAACTACCAATATCAATGGTGGATGCAGGGATGTAATACACCAGTGGTTGAAAAAAAAAAAAATTTAAAGAAACACCCAAAATTGAGTTGAGATGGACTTTCCCCACCAGGAGGCCCCTTTGTGTTTGAATTTGAAGACAAAGTAAAATACATGCCTATTTTCCTAAACAAATAATTTCAACTAACAAAGTAAGAATTAAGAGAAAGTGAGGGGAAAGGAACTGAAAGTTATTCTTTAATGAAACAAAAGTCACCTAACTCCTATGGATTGTTCATAGTTTTAGTCTTAATTGTAAAATTAAGGTTTTCTCATTCTAAAGAGAAGAGTCACAAGAGAAGGAGGGCGTCAGTTTTTGATGATTAAAAACATCTGAAAAGCTGTAATGCAATGGTTCCCAACCAGTGGGACATGTATTGGTTACTGGTGTGCTAGCAGTGTCAGAAATTTCGTGAAAACTATTGAATAATTCCACCCGCCATCTTTCGAAGCTTATAACTCCTCGAAAAATGTCATTCAAGCCCTAATTTCTTTTTCCAATTAAAAGGAGCAAGGACCAAGGTTTCATTTAAAAAAAAAAAAAAAAACACAAAAACAAACAACGTGGGTTTTTTTTATAAAAGGTTTTAAACTTCGGACTTTACAGGTAAATTTCTAAAAAACACTCCTTTTTTTTGTTTTTAAATTTGATCATATTATTTATTGATCTTTTATCTTCAATTTGTGATATATAAAACATTGGTACATAAATTAATTATTTACTTTTTAATAGACATTTGAAAATGGGGGGCGTGAATTAAAAAAAACAAAAAAAAAAACGTTTGTCTAAAATATTATATTCGGTTTATTGGAAAGAGCATAAAATTTCACATTGACTCTGAAAATATCGTAAAAATAGAATCAATAGAAAAATTTTGATAGGTTTTTAAAGTTTAAAAATTGAAAAATACTGAACTCGTAACATTCAATTAATTTCATTACTATTTTTTAAAAAATATTTCTATTACTTTTTATACAACTTTAATAGTTTATTTTGGAAGTATAATCCATAAAGAAAATAAACAATCCACCTTTAAAAGAGAAATTACGAGTTTTTTATATTTTATTTGCAGTTTCGTGTTAGGGGTGTCAAAAATTCCGATACACCTACTGGTGTGCTGCGAAGAGATAATAGCAAGAAGCCATTTTATTTCAATTTCTTAATCATGAGGACACCGCTCAATTCAAATTTATCGAATTTCTGGAATCTAAATGTTCCGCACATGCTAATAAGCAAGCTTTTTATCATAAGTTATATTAGTGATGGGACGATTAACTATTATAATAGGTGCTTATTATTCTATACTAGCTACTGAATACAGAATTCGCTGATTCATGTGAATAAAAATTCTCATTATATAATCTTTGCTTTTCATTATTTTATTTCAAAAAGTCTTTATGACTCAAAGATATTTTTTGTGCAAGATCTGCTGCCAAAATTTAAAAACGTCAATTTTCCGCTGCCAAATATAAAAAAAAAGGTTGAGAATCACTGATCTGGCATATTAGGGTGAAAATCAACCTTTTCCGGATCAAACTAACTTGGAACCTGAATGTTCCTTGCAGCTTGCCCAGGAAGGAAATGCATGTCAAGGATTAGAATGCAGGAAACTGTCAATCGGTCCACCTAGAATGTTGTCTGCGAAACAGACTTGCATGGTTTTGTTCTCAGTAAAATCAAAAATTTCTGCACAAATGCAGTTTAGTTATCAGACCATACAGATGTTCAACTTCGGTAAGAAAGTTAAATATTCATAATGCTCTAAAGGGGATCTTATAGGAGTTCCCCTTTAAGAAGTTTGGGATTCCTGGAAGTTTCCTTTATATATGAAAAATTTGGAAAAAAAAAAAAAAATATAAGCAATAACAAAAAACATGAAACAATTTTTCAAACAAGGTCATTTCAAATACATTCGTGCATTTTTAAGACATTTTTTTATTCAAGCATGTTTGACTAAAAATGACGGATAGTTTTGGTCAGTTTAATCTTTAATCAAATGTTTGCAGAATATTTTGCTTTGCATTTTATGTTGGAACAAAATTTTTTCTTCAAAATTAATAAAAAGAAAATTAAGACATTTTTAATACGCCCCCCTCCTCTTCCAGATTCAAAACGAGGCTGTTTGGACAGTAAATAGGGTTAGATTAAAAAAAAAAAAAAAAAAAACGAGGCATTTGGACAGTAAATAGGGTTAGATTAAAAAGAAAAAAAAAAAAGAAAAAAAAAATCAATTTTATAAGTCACAGGGTGAATATTGGAAAATTTTAAATATAAAGAGTAAAGTCAAATTAGAATTCTAATATTCAAACTATGCATATTTGCATTTTCAATTAATATTCAGCAGAAACGAATCTGTGCCGAGTGTTCATGAATGGAGTTTTAGGGAAAAGCAATATTGGAGGAGGGGGGGGGGTAGATTAAAAGAAGTGGTGATCCAGGTCATGCCTATCTACATAACAGCCATGCTCCAATGTTAGTACAATTGTTATTACCTGTTACTCCTACTTGAAATAATGAACTCGTCCATGCAAAGTAATTCAATAATTTCAGAAATTGAATATTTGTTCATTTTTCAGGTTAGCCGGTTTGCACTGAATGTCAACTGTTGTCAGTTATTTTATGTTTATACTTATCTTCTGTGTATGATTATTCTTTCAATTCAATCGATGAGGGCCCCCAAACATGTACTACGAATCTAGGTCAGAGTTGATTCAAGCATAGCGATGACCAGAGTGGCAGAGTCATGGGGATTTGGAATGAAGTCATAAGAATTTTAAAAGCTTAACTTATCTTAAGAATTGGAATACTTTAGAGAGAGAGAGTGGGGAGGGGCGTCTAATGTTTTGGAATACTTTAGCGAGAGAGAGGGGGGGGGGAGTCTGATATTTTGGAATTCTAGGAGCTAGAGTCAGATTATATATACCTTACGATTTCACAAACCTGGTGGTAACTAAGGGTTAATTCCACACACCTCGCCAAAGCTCTGAAATTCAATGAAGCACTTTAGGTCATACCCAGGTCTGTTCAACTAGTCTTTTATTAATCTTTACAAAAAAAAAAAAAAAAAAAAAAAATACTTAACTGGAGAGAAATTTTAACTATTAAAGAGAAAACTATCTTTAAATCATAATTAATATAGTTACGTCCACGGCAGGCAAAGATATCAAGTTAACAAAGAGAGGGACAATTCAGACATTGAGAAAAGAAAAAAAAATTATGGAAATAATTTATATGGTCCAACCAGTATAGCAAGTAAAATTATCCCACCCTCATAAAAAAAAAAAACAAACAAAAAAAAAAAAACAACTATCCACTGTTTTTTATCCAACATGCTTGCATATATACGTTTCAGATTTTTTTTAAATGATTGATAATTTGTATTATTCAGAATAGCGTCCTCATCTCGGACATTATCCTCACAACATTTCACCCAATGTAATCTCTGACCTTCCGGTGTGTCTTGTCCAAGTCTGGAATCTATAACAATTTTAAACTAAACCCTTGATTTAATTAATCCATGGATTAAAAGGTAGAAGTCTTTAAAAATTCTTATGCACGCTTTCAATATCGCCTGCACTTATTGAATGAACCATAACCCCACCCTCCTCAAACTTTCATTTAGAACTGATTAATTAGCACTTTATCCGTTGTGCCAAAGATCCATGTGGATTAAATAAAAGGGTTCAGTTAGAGTACATGATTCCCCGGGTTGGACAAGAAGGTCGGAGGTTACAGCGGATGAAATATTGTGTGGCTAACATTGAAGAGGAGAAGAGCGGTCCGAATAATCCAAATGATCTTTATGTATTCGTGTCATTATGATTTCGTGAATGATGGTCTAATATAATGAAAGTAAATTCAAACACTTTACCTTGTAAAAATTTGAAGATAACATCATTGTGGAAGAAGGTCGATTGAGATTCTTGGGTTATTAAGACATCCTCGTCTTCGTCATCGTCATCATCATCATGATCATCGTTATCATCACCTTTAAAAGTGGCATAATTATACTAATTAACGATTGTGCTTAGATGAGCATAGGACAGAAGGAGAGGGAGAGTTTATATATATTTTCTTTTTTTTTTTTTTTTTTTACTGCTAAGTAATATGTAACAGGCAATCATACAGGGACCATAATAAAAGAATTTCATTCAGAAACCTGTAAATTAGATCTGTTCAACTTTCATCCAAATTTACATTGGCGAAGGGAATGTAAATCCTTTTCTATTAATTTTTTGTTTACACAAAAACATCTTATAAAAGAGTATGCGTATAAACATATACAAGTAAGTTTGTAGAAATGCATCTACTGTTAGTAAGACGCCTGACGTTGCCCGGTCGTAAAATATCTAATTATTATATTTTAATTTATGCAGACTTTGTATTTATTACTATGGAGTCAATACTATTGATTATCATATTGTACCCAACATATAGTAGTGATTTCAAAAGTTATAAAAAAAAAAAAAAAAAAAAAAAAAAAAAAAAAAAAAAAAAAAACAACCTAGGGTGCCATCAGCAAGAATCGAAACCAAAACATAGCTCTCCAGCATTATTTGTTACTAGCTGAGCTAAGTCGATACACAAATACTTTATACCTTTCACAGCCTTATTTTTTAAAATTTTTTTAAAAAGTTATTTATGCACATGCACGCATAGAAGTAACATGTTTAATCGACTTATGCCAGCCTGGTTCTAATTCTTTGTAATTTTGATCCATATGGTCGCTATTTTTATCAACTAAAAACCAAATCGAATTTATTCCACAGGTCCGAATATCTTATATATTAAGTTTCAAGTCTGTAGACCAAAAACTGACAAATTAGTTTGTGACCCTTCTGCACATGGAAGGGCAAGGTCACGCACACATTTTAATTTTTTTTTTTTTTTGACTGCATGTATACATATTTTGATATCGATAAATGTATTGA
>NC_136504.1:27294333-27351833 GCF_053919585.1 Euprymna scolopes
TTCATATTTTTGGCCGTAAACACACACACACACACATATATATATATATATATATATATATATATTATAGGGGAGTTAAAGGAAGAGAATAATTAGGCTTCAAAATACCATGGTATATAGAGTCCCCATTTACCCTACCCTCTCCCTAATTGATGTATATCCTTATTGAATATATATATACATACACACATTTACTTAACTAAGCACTGTCTTTCATATTTGAATAACAGAATTTGAATGTATACTAGACACTACCTTCATTCTCTTTTGTACAAGGGTTTGTCAGGACAGACTGGCATGAGAATACTTCTCCTTATAAGACCAGCTATTCAAAATCGCAGTATTAAAAGCCCAAATAAGATCCCCCATTAGTATAGCCAACCCATAACGTTTGAGAAGGAAAAGAGTTGTACTTTATGAGAACACTGATCAAACTGAAATTAAAACATGTATGATATATACAAGTCTGTGATATGTTGAATTTAGTATTTCTATGAATGTAAACTGCATGTTGTTGGCATCCATCAGTCTAAATGGCTACGGGGTTGTGCTTGTACAGTTTTTTTTTTTTTTTTTTTTTTTTTTTTTTTTTTTTTTTACAAGGTAGTCAGCACTTAAAGTAAAAAGGCCCTTCAAGGATAATGGTTAATAAATGTAAGGTGGTAGTAATCGTAAATGGCATAGACTGGGTAGAAGTTGGATTATTTAAGAGGACGGTTCAACAAGAACTTGTTTACATTGGACTTGTAGGCTACCATATTGTAATCGGCTGGGAAGCAGGCCAATGGAACAGTGTTCCACATGCGGGTAGTTCTAGGAAAAAAAACTTTGTTCATGGAATCTGCATTTAAAATAAGGTACAGATAGAGGATGGGGAAGATTGTTGATAGTGCTTGTAGGTGGTCGAGTGTTTTTTTTTTTTTTTTGTGTGTGTGAAATTTTGGCAAAGTGGAGACACCATAGATTGGAGATAAGATGAGTACTTGCCACGAAAATAACGATAGAGCAGAGACGTCCCTTTTGTGGGGAAAGAGGCTGCCGGTGGTTGAACACTCTTCTGTGGCTAAAGACAATCTGATCTACATTGTCGGTTGCAGACGTCATAAGTGAACGTCAGTGCGTATTGTTGGAGGTTTTTTATTGACTGGCCTTCCGGAATTGTCATTTGGTCTTCGCTTGTTCTGCGATGGACCTTTCTTCAGTGGTCAGGCATTTTGTTTCATTTGTCTTTAGATGTTACAAACTTTAGCTTTGCCCCCCCCCCCTCCGGCTAGTAGATTTTTTTTTTATATACAAGTCCTTAGTTGTGACACAATAAAACAATATCATATACAGTTATAAAATGGAAATAGTGGAAACTGTTTTTACAAAATAAGAGAATATATTTGCGACTAATTGGTGAAATTATTAATAGAAATCGATGTGAATATTAATAGCATATTAACATGTTATGTGTAAGATTTTCAACGGACAGAATCGAAATAGTTTATAGGGAAATACAAACAGACAAACAAATGAGAAAAAAGCCCCTAAATATTAAAGGAAGTATTTTTTTAACCCTTTTACAATGTAGGGAAATGGCAAGAAACAGAAAGCCACCTCCAGAGCACGCAAAGGAAATAAAAAGGGAGACAAAAAAAAAAGAGAAAAAAGGGAGAAAAAGAAAGGGGAACGAAAAAGAGAGAAAGTGGAGAAAAGTAAAAAGGGTGACTGATAGACAAACTATCGTGAAAATTGCTTATCAACAATTCCTGCTCCTGAGTTGAGGTGGTTAAAAATGAATAAAGATGGAAAAAAAAAAAAAGAAAAAAGAAAACTAATAAAATAAAAATAATCGAAGAAAGAAAAAAAAAAAAAAGGAGACAAAGAATCCGACTCCACATCTTTGCACTTTACACAAGCATTCATAAAATGAACACTGCTCAAGTCATGTGACACATAAATTATCCTCTCACCACCACTAAATCTACTGAATGGAACTTTCACCCATGGTGACCTGTCGACTGACGGGCTGCATGCATGTTCATCAACAAATATAGATTTATTTTGTTTTCAATTTTAGGTAACGTTCTTAGAGTTTATTGACCCAGAGGCCTTTATGAAAATAGACTTTATGTCGAGAGTCTTATTAAGCCGCACGTATTCACCGTTGCATGGAAACCTTTTATTTATTTTTTGCTTCGTGATTTTTCTTACCAAAATTGTACAAATACCCGAGATATTTTTCCCCGACTTTTAAATTTATAAATAACTAAAATAATTAAATGGTTCACGAGATTGACAACCTGAGTATACCAAGTCAGAGTTCAGTTCGCCCCCCACAAAAACACTTTCACTTAGGATGTTGCCAACTTTCATCCGGTTTCTCCCAGTATTTCATGTCTTTCTAGAACGAATCTAACTAGAAATATATCAGCCTACAATAGAATCATCTGATTCACACGAAATGAACGACCGTTCATAGAACGTTTACAGGACAATGATATGAATGGTTGTTGATTCATTCCGTAGATTAGAGATAGAGTACTTTCATAGACCTTCTTTGTTCCCTTCCGAAAATTAAAATGAAGATATATAAGGTGTCTGTCATAGACTCTTCAAAATTCAGTATATTATTGCTATACATCTTATGAGAGGATAGACCATTTATGATTTCAGACACAAATAAACAGCTACAACAGGAATTGGAATACACCCTACTAAAGTCTGATTGTCACAGCTGGTGAATTCAAAAATGCAATCTGATCGGAAGGACCACTGTAGAAGAACGATAAGCAATAAGATTTTTTTTTTTTTTTAACTTTAAGACAAAAAAAAAAATGCCACAGAAACATATGGAATTTTTCAGACTGCTTTTTTTTTTTTTTTTTTTTTTTACAAAGGCATCGCCACATTATCAAGGCCCAGAGGCCACTCAAGGATAAGGGTTAAAGAGTGTACAGTAGAAGTTGGTCAATATAGTAATCATTAGTAATGAAAATTTGGTAAATTTAATAACTTATATGGAACGGCTCATCAAGAACTTATTTACCTTAGACTTGAACACAACCATATTGTAGTCAGCCGGAAAGCAGGAAAACGGAAGACAATTCCACAGGCGTCTTGCATAAATCGAGCATCAGTTTTTGAGTTGCATAAAAGATTCAAGGAAGACGGAGTATGTGAGGATGAATGTGGGAGAAGTAAGGAGGTCAGAATACAAGAGTCGATTAGCCAAATAAAGAATTTCATAGATAAGGACCATCGTATGGCTATAGAGACAATAAGTGCACAGTTTGATGTCAGTGTGGGAACTATGCACACTATTTACGAGGAAGATTTGCCCGAATTTTCTCCCAAGAGTGCTCTATCCTTGGGTGGCATCAAGACAGTTCCTCATCCTCCCTATAGTTCAAACCTTGCTCCCAGTGATTTTTGGTTATTCCCTAAAGGAAAGCCTTTCATCTTGTCTCATAATGACAGCTTGTAAGAGGCTGTGACGAGGATTGTTGACAAGCTCACACAAGAGGACTTCCAAGAGACCTTCCAAAAGTTGGAACAGTCCAAGTGCATTGCAGCCGGAGGAGATTACTTTGAAATGGACTACAGTTTTATTCATAGTACATGCATGTAAAAGTCTGGAAACTTATTGAAGGTACCCTGTGTTAAACTTTATACCATGCTACCGTGCTAGAAAGCTACATATGCCTGAAAGTATCCTGTAACTCTATAAGGCCACCATTCGCCCATGTATGGAGTACTGTCGTCACATTTGGGCTGGTGCATCTGCTACTTGTCACTCACTTCTTGACAGGGTTCAAAAGAGTCGCCAACCTGATAGGTCCTGAACTGTCATCTAAGCTTCAGCCTCTGTCCCATCGACGAAATGTTGCATCCCTCTGCCTGTTCTACAAGTCCTTTAAATGGTGAATGCTGACGAACTACAAGCACTTGTAGCCCCCTCAACATGAACACCGTCGACAAACAGCTAAATCCCACCCCTTCACAGTAAAGAGCCCTAGGTGTAAGAAAGCCTTCTACTCCAATAGTTTCTTCCCCAGAACTGCTAGACTTTGGAACTCCCTTCCGGGTTCATGCTTTCGCAACTGTACTGATATGCAGAAGTTACTGTGTAACGTGAACAGACTTCTTGCTGCCCATCTCCCTTCATAATATCTCTAAAACTTATGTCCCCGATAGTAGCCCCCTATTTCAAAGTGGCACTGTGCCTTGTTTGGGGTGCAAATTGAATTAAAATCCTTAGTCTAATTTTGTTCCAAATCTATATCACATTTTCATTCTAAAAAAATCTGCAGAAGTAGAATACCTATTAAAATTTCACAAAAAGGTAGAATACCTATTAAAATTTCACAAAAAGGTAGAATACCTATTAAAATTTCACAAAAAGGTAGAATACCTATTAAAATTTCACAAAAAGGTAGAATACCTATTAAAATTTCACAAAAAGTAGAATACCTATTAAAATTTCACAAAAAAGTAGAATACCTATTAAAATTTCACAAAAAAGTAGAATACCTATTAAAATTTCACAAAAAAAGTAGAATACCTATTAAAATTTCACAAAAAAAGTAGAATACCTATTAAAATTTCAAAAATCAGAAATATCTGAATTTTTTTTTTTTTTTTTTTTTTTTCAAAATTTATCAACTTACTGTACACAAAATATAAATAATGAAATAGACGATGTGCAATTTCTATTAGTGATGGGACGATTCCAATATTTTTCAGATTCTGATACAATCACCGATTCTGTTCTAAATTACTGATTGCGATTGCTTTTAAATATTTATATTATTTGGATTCTTCAGACTACTCTTCTCATTTTGAGTGTCATTTTCACGATTCTGATAACGGTAGTCCGAAAAATCCAAATAATACTAATAACCATTCTTCATCTTCACAATTCAGAAACCTTTAAATATTTATAAAGTGTTTTTTTTTTTTTTTTTTTTTTTAAACTTTTAGAGGACTATAAAAACCCACGTAAATATAGGCATATAAATATTGTGACCATAAAAATAGTTGTGCGTGTGAGTGGAGTTTACAGCTTTAATTTTTCCGATAGTTTCAACGCAATACATATTTAGAGAGAAAAAAATATATATATAAAAGAATCGTTTTTGGCATCGGAAAAAAATTACAAATTTTCCTGATTCCGATACCTCAAAAAATTCTTTTTATTTATTATTCCCGATTCGGATTATTAGTCCATAAATCATCACCTCCATTCAGTTTCAAGTGACAATGGATACCCCTTGTGAAGGTAGCTGCTGATGTAATTGTGAAGCAAGTGTTGCACAATCCAAACCACACTTCTCCCGAACCGGCACTGCTAGATTCCAGTATCAAGAAGAAACCTAGGACAACTGGAAACAATGCAGATAAGCAAAGAGCACATACAGCACCTGGTATTTTGAAATTGTTACTCATTTTAATACTGACCAGGCTCAATGTTGCTTAACTTTGGTGATTTAACAGAAACTGGTGTTAGAAATGTGATTATGCCGTAAGCTATGCTTATAAAGGATCAACATTTTTCAATCTGGCTGTGAGATTTAAACGCCATTCTCCTGTTTTTTCTAGAAAGAATCTAACGAAATATATCGGGGTAACCAATGTCAATAGAATCATCTGATTCATGAACGCCATTTTCAACCTCAGACAATAGAAGAAAAATAGTCCTAATAAATTGAAAGTATGTGTCAATGACGAAACTATTGAGAAGTTTTCCTTTTTTGATGCCATCGAAGCAAAGGGAATAGCAGGTTCAAGTGTGATTGCAAGAATTGGGTGTGGATGAAATAAACCAAAAGGAACTTCCAACATTACTAACCAGCATAGCATTCAGGGTTCGTACAGATTTTTAATGTTCATTTTTCAAGACCTCCAGACAAAATTCAAGTTTTCAAAACGAAATTTGATACATAAACAATGGTATAATTAAACCAAAAACCTTAATTGACAACAGGAAAAGTCATTTTTATTTGTTTATTTGCATGAAGTAGTTTTAAAAGGCCAGTTATTTACATGGAGTTCTCTAACGTGCATCAAAACTGGTAAACTATTTATTGCTTTCTTGTTTTGTGTCTAGTGTCAGCCATGTGCTAATTCAAGTCACTTTCACCCATTTTGTTAAAAGCAATTTTTTTTTTATCATACACAACAATATGCCTCCCGACACGGCAATCATATTTACATTCCCTGACCAACTAAAATTTGGCCTACCAAGTGCGATTAAATAACCCCCCCCCAATTGTAGATTGGTCTATACCGTTTTCGTTTTACTTATGAATTTTTCATTTCCAGTATTGCAGATATGGCAGTTACATCCCTTTATCACAAAACTACCTGATGCTAAGGTAGTTTTGTGATAAAGTGACATAACTTGTATCCACAATAATACGATGCAATTTCAGAAAATTTGTATTTCAATATTTAGAACAATATTTTAATGGTATTTTTATTAATATTTAAATTCAACCAAGCATGTGTATGCAACGTGATGAAGTATAAAAGTGAAACCTAACCAGTGATGGATCAGGACATGTGTTACACGGAGAGAAATGATTTCAGCATGATACAACGGATGTGTAATGTGAATCTTGAACACAGATTTAGTTTCATTAATTTCAGAGGAAGATTAAATTTGGACAGTATATGGAGATGTGTGCAGAATAGACTTGAATGGCATTGCCATGTTGACAAAACTGAAAATTCTTAGATGTAGAACAGTCAAGGTAGCATGTTCAGCTTATAGAGAAAGAGCAAGAAAAACATGGGAGGAAGTGATAATAATGGACCCGAGGAAAAGAGGGATAAAGACCTGATCAGAGATAGGTTACTTTGGAAGTCAATTTCTTGAAGCTGTAAAACATATGCCCACAAGTCAAACTGGATAAAACAAATATGATGTAGATTATGCATATGCAATCAAAGATGTAACGGTTAAATAATTTGCACATTTATTTGGAAAAGAACGTCTCATTAATTAAATATTCGTCTCCATTGTTTTCAATTCTAATTAGCGTAAATAGAATGGTTAGATTTAAAGTAAAATATTTTTTTTTATTATTTTGTAGATGAAGACTGGAATTTTTTGACAAACAAATGTTTTTCTTTTTTTAACCTTCTAATCCCAAAAAAGGTGTATTGCCACTTAAAGTGACTATTTGGAATCACATCTAACAAGGAACTGTAATAATTGAACAACAAAGTGTCGTTTCACATTACGTTTAAGCTTCTTCATGCTAATACAACCTGAAGTAGGAAGGGAATTCCAAAGTTGAGCAGTCCGAGAGTAGGACTTCCACTGTCTAGGGTCTGCAACAATGTAGGGGTGGAATTTTGCCGGTTGATCAAGAGTATGTAAACTTGGGGGGGGGGAGTACAAGTCCTATAAGTTCATCAGATCATATCCTATTAAATTGTAAAATAGACACAGATGCAACATTGCAGTGATGGGACAGAAGTTGAAGCTGGACCAATAGTGTGGGACCTATTAGATTTGAGCATGACTGGTAGCAGATGCATTAACGCAAATATGGCACAAATATTTCATACATTAGTGAATGGTTGCATTCTCATGTGCAAGTAATTTTCTAGCATGGTAAAGGGAGCCCACTTTTGCAGCAGCTTTGGCAATGACCTTAATGTACTGGTTAATTTATTTCTGGGTGGATTTACAAGTTGTGATTCAGTTACTTCTAACGACAATAACTTTGATCAGCTCGAAACCAACACTCCATTCCAGAGCAAGTTCGTCTTACCAGAATCATAGATTAAAAATCTCGAATCTAACACACATCGCGACTAAGGATATAAATCAGTACTTTCTCCCCACAAAAAAAAAAAAAAAAAAAAAAAAAAAAAAATCTCCATATTATTAGGATAGCATCTGTATTAGTTTGTGCATCACGCTTATATCCGAGTAACTGCCGTTTGTTATGGACTTCCATTTCTTGTAATAAATAATTTTACCAAGAATTCTTCATAATTTTGGTTTCGGTTTGATTATAGCTGAAGAAACTTAAGTTTATCAAAGTCATATGGATATTTTATTTTAATGAAATCGCAACTTTATATATATATATATATATATATATATATATATATATATATATATAATTAAAAAAAGTCGATAGAAAATTAACTATAATAATATATACGAAATCTGCAAGAATTAAAAATATATTTAAGCATATTTTATGACCAGGCTATGCCGGGCGTTAGTGCTATCTTAGATAAATACTTTTGGAGTTTTAATAAAAGTGCTAAAATCACGTTAAAAACTGACCCTGGTGTCTAAGTGTCTCGTGGGGAGGCATTTTAAATAGGTACAATAATATCAGAGCGTCGCCATTTACACTAAACATCTGCAGAATGCCAACATCAATATATTACATATGAATGAGTCCCCTGTGGAATTTTCACAGGTCCCGCTAGTAAAAATAATTTTCATTACGGTATAAACACTGATCACTAATAAAGGAGGGGCGGGGTAACGATGGTTAAATGGTTAACAACAAGAACCTGAGTGTGTCAAGTTCGCCTGTAGTTCATGTCAGATAACCGTGAAGAAGCATTTAATTGTCTAAAATCTATCTATGTATTTATCTATCTAGACAGAAAGCAATGAGTGGACAGATTTGAATCACCATGTTTTGACATTATGACGAAACTGTGACCCGGTGGGTGTGCATCGGAAGTATGCAAACGGGGATCGGACATGACGTGTCACGTGTTCCGGTTTACGCAAGCATAGTTGAAGTTTAATTTTTTTTTTTTTTTTTCAGTGATAACCACTTATCAAGGCCCGGAAGCCACTCAGGGATAAGGGTTATCGCAAGTACATTACGTTAGTGTGGAGATTTGATGAAGTGTTTACTTAAGGGGGCGGTTCATTAGGAATTTGTTAATGTTGGACTTGAACACATCCAAGTTGTAGTCCGGTGGGAAGCAGGCAGATGGAACAGAGTTCCACAGGCGTGCAGTTCTACGAAAGAAGCTTTGTTCATTTGAAACACCGAACAAAATAAGATAGGTTAAGAAGGTCTCCTTATGAGGAAGGCAACGGTCTCAAAAGAAAACCCATCAGCCAAAGATCGTTGGTCACTCCATTTCTGCCAACATGATGCCTGGGAGCGAATAAAGACCATATAAAAACATTTGTCTTGGGTCCCTGTCTTAAAGCGCTTTCCTTTAAACAGATCCCGGCTTCTAAGGGCAGTTGGTGATTCCTCGAGAAGCGACCAGCAGCATAAACAGATATGTCATCATGTGTATATTATGTATATGTTTACACGCAAGCGCACATAAAAAACTAGACGAGTCACGGGCCGTTAGGATAGACATTTAAGACATGAGGACAACAGTCCGTTATATACGACAAACAACGTACATACATATATGGCCCGTTAATTAAAAAAAAAAAAAAAAATTTAACTATAAGTCCTCCAGGAAATGAGGTAAATAAAATAAACACTGATCACAAACTTCCAGACCATTGATAATTATCCCTGCCTAAAAATTTTGAAGTGGAAATTACAGAAACGTTTACTGTCGTACATTGCTGAAACATTTGGAAGATTATAGATTTGCAAAAATGACTATAGAGTTTCGGTATTAAGTAACCTACAAAGGACTGATATGCCGCACAGTAGATAAACTGAAACCAATGCTGAAAACAAGATCCAGAACTTGAACAGCTCTGATCCTATTACCACACAACTATCAAGACAAGTGCGATTCATGGAAACTAGGTTATGTGGTGGGAGGAGGAGGAGGGGGGGGTTGTACAATAGAAGACATTTTATAAATTTCTTCCCATCCCAGAGTTTCAGTTTTTGATTTACATTTATGTGTTTTTATTTATTTTTTTTACCTATGAGCACACGAAAATGTAGCATATTTGGAAAAATTTTAAACTATATGGGTTTTGTTGTACGCGTTTTTTTTTTTTCATATTGTAACTATTTTAACTTTATATACCACGATCCTTTCAGTCGATGTAACCTCCGACCTTCTTCAGGTGTATCTTGTCGAACTCCAGGTTTCTGCCAAACTCGAGAATCTGAACCGGATTCCAAAATCCCCTTTTTCAGTCACGTACTTGGAAAATCATTTGTAAAAAGTGATATTTCAATTCTCAGTGTGGGCGAACAAAAAATACAATTAGGAGTTACTTAGGACTTCTATCCAGTCGTAGCTGACGAAACAAGAGCATGCTACCCCCACCCTATGGAGTAAATAACGGTTTGCGTTTGAAATTCCGCCCAGATTTCCGAGTTTGACAAGATACACCTGAAGTATCGACTGAAACATTGTGAAAATGACTCTCAAGATGAGAATAGTAGTCCGAAGAATTTAAATAACCAATCCTTATCTCAAAAAATTCGGAAACTTAAATATTGAACTTTATTATTTCAATTATTTTGTAAGTTAAAATATAACTTAAGTGTGTTTTTAAGGGGGGGGGGGTAATCAGTACGATTACATTGACAAATTACTTAAAAGGAAATACCATTGGGAAATTAAAATAAAAATTAAGATAAAAGAATGACTGTCCCAAGCTAAATTTTAACAAATTTATGACAACTTTCAATTATTTAAGAAATACAAATGCCGGCTATAATTTACTTCAAATTTCTAATTTCAGAAAATTATTATTATTTCTTTTTTTTTTTAATTCAATAAATACACAGATAATCATGCTTTATTTTGTGTCATTGTGTTAATTTAATGCTTGTGTTTTGCGTTCACCAAAAAATATTGTATAAAAATAGCACTTTCGGAGAAACTTAATTTGTGCCCCCCTTGTTCAGAGTGAAAGTTTTCGAAAATGAAAAAAAGTAAAAAAATTAAACTACATAAATACGCTTTTATACATTGATTTATTTTTTTGGAGGGTGAGGGCACAAGTAGGTCACAAATGATTAGGTAAACCAAAATAGGTTTGGACTAAATTTGATCGTATTTCCTTAAAAATAACTTTGGTCTCAGTACAAATATTTTTATACACCAAAGTGTGTGGATAGTAATTCCCTATTAATTGCTCATAATTTAATACCGAAATATAATTCTTAGAAGAAATGAAGACCAGAACGTACATAGCATGACGTTTCATTTAGAATTCAATATGGCCGCCAGCATCTACCACCAGCTTCCCATGCAACTCCAGAGAATGCAGTTTTAGATTGAATAACGCTTCCTTCCACTTACACTAAGAGTGAAACCATTTTGCAGAAGTTATCCATTGTTTTCCACATCAGGAAAAAAATGTATTTTTCCTGGGACTGGCTATATGTGCTGTTATATATAACAATTGGAAGGTGGAGAAACTGATGACAAACGTAATTTTAATCTTGACTCCTCCACCAGAAAAAAAAACCTGTTACACTACCCTTTTAAGGTATTTAGAGAAAATGTTGGCTATAGTCAAATTGTCTGCTATTTTTGACTTCCGGGTTCTGTTCCTCATTTATCTGGATAATTAGACAAGATCAAGCGGACAAGAAAGCCACTCTTAACATTGTGAAGTGTGGGTGGGATGGGGGCTTTCACGTTATCTGAGAGGAAGATAATCACTAATCAAAATGGACCATATCTTGATTGTCATTTTCGTCCTGTCTGTAGAACAGAAACCGGAAGCGAAACAAAGAGCAGATAATCCTGGCTATGAACACAAGGTCTTGTTACTAACAGACCACGACAGTTGACAAATGTAAACTCTACAAAAGGTTTGTACATCTATCAGGACAATCTATCGATTAAGAAAATCGTGGGGTTTTAGTCATTTGTGATATTGGTTTTTACCTCTCCTCCCATCGCAGAAAGTAATGGGGATTAAAAAGCCAGAACATGAGAGACGATTACATTCTAGCTGCAAAAATTTCTTAGCAGCAACGTCGACATTCCCAACATTAGACGATTAGCAATCTAGTCGGCATTTCCTGTTCAGGGCGCCTGAAACGATTAGTAATAAAATAACCAGTTCTCAAATGATGAAAAGGCAAAGAGAGCTAGGATGGTACCCCCCCCCCAAAAAAAAAACACTGAAAGATCACACTTTAATCCGACCGATGCAAGATCAACGTAAAAATGATCCGGCCTCGATTTGCTCTGCAGAAAATCTACTCCGACAGGTAAAAGATACGAGAAACATTGATACCCAGCCCTACAAGAAAGCTTCTACCCCCACACATTGCACCACAAAAGGTGGGTGGAGGGTCGTCACTCCCGGATGCAAGGTTTTCGTACCTGCCCACATTTTGTACTTGCTAAAGGAATTCTGTAACTTTACTTTAAACCCCGCCCTCATCCTCATCTAAAGCAGAATAAACATACACTCCGGTGCTACAATCGGTGAAAGCCTGTGAACGCCATATCCCGTGGCCGCTCCAGACAACCCTGGGCCCGAGGAGAAGGGGGGGGGGGAAACTGCGTTAAAGAGACTTGAACAATCGCGCAGTATAGTTTACAGTCGAGAACTTTATATACAAAAAATAACTTAGCAAACACAAATTTAATCCAGACAAAGCATGATGCCATTTTATGTTAGGAGCTTAAAAATACTTCCACGATCAAAAACTAACCAACGACACACGTTATATCAATAGATTCCAACCCAGAAAACAGCAATTCTTACTTTTTCAGAAAAAAAAAGTCGTTTATGGTATGTGTGGACTAACTAAATGACAAAATGAGGGAAGTTTTTTTTCTCTCCAAATGTAAGATTTTATTGATATCCATCTTTCAGATATAGATAAAACCTATTATGGTCAACGCATGTGTTGTTGGCGTTTCATTACTTAAAAAATAGTTTTTAAATCCTATTTTAAATCCCTGGCCCTTAAGATTAGAGACAGCACCCCCACACACACTTTTTTTTTTTTTTTTAGCCATCTTTAAAATCTGAGATTAGTGATCAAACAAAATTTGCCATATTTGATGGACTGGTGTTTGGCCAAGTTAAACTAAAGATAACATTAAAATAGATATTTTACCGTTTCCACACTTTAAAATTATACAGGTCGGTAGAAAATTGAATTTTATTACTCTTATCAAAAGTTCGTTGTTGTATGTTTTATTTGTTTTTTGTATTTCTAGACTTAACTATGCTGCCCAATTGCTGAAAATGGTTACATGCTGAAATGACGAACATTTTAGTTCAGCTAGTTTCTTGTGATCAAGAAGACTAGTTCCTGAATCTAACCCTTAATTTGTTTATGCCAGGGCACTTTTAATGAACGACGTTGTCCCGTTTTCGAACTGATATCGGCACTTTTCTATTAGAGACACTAAACTTTTTATCACATTAAAAATGGGCAAAAGTTATTGCCCGTTGACTTAGAATGGGTGCTTTATGCCAATTTGATGGTTGAACAAAGTTAAATTTGCGCTCATTTTTGCATTATCCCTAACAGTGCATCAAGCGGATACCATAGTACTTAGTTCGCTGTACCTTCAAAATTTCAGCCAGATCGGCTCAGCATACGAGAAAAAATAAATAAAAAATGGCACGGCCAAACAGACCGAGAGAAATATATTTAGCAATAATAAAAGTGCTCTTAAAAAAAAAAAAAAAAAAAAAAAAAAAAAAAGTGATAATGCACTTACTGATCCGAGTTATTTTTTTAAATAGTATTTAAGTTTATTTAAAGTTTTTTTTTATTATTCAAGTGTAAGGTTAAAGTACAGAATAGGTACAAAACACTCCCCTCCAGATGTTAAGAATGGCTTTTTAAATAATAACATTATTTCAGCACGGATCAATAAGTGCATGAGTAAAAAATAAAAATAAAAAAAATCGCCAGTAAAGTGTTGCCCCCCCCCCCACAAATGCTTAGTTACGTAATATTTTTTTGCGTTTGACGAAAAATACAACATCGCATCAACCGTGCGAAATAAAAAAAAAATTAAATTAAAAAATTCAGGTTTATTTTTTCGTATTGTGACACATAAAATAAAAAAATAAAATAAAAAATTAAAAAAGCTAAGTGGTAGTTAAAGGACGTGTACTTATGACTTAACACCGACATCTTGACGTGAATGTCAACGTAGAACAAAATTGACGCAAGTGCTTCTTTGCTTCTGTGCCGCGGCCAAAACATCAGATTTTTGAAACGCGAATAAAACTTCAACTCAAGTCATAAGGACATATTCTTTACTGTCTTGGTTTGGTTTGGAGTGACTTAAGCTTTTTGGAGCCAAGAATTTCGTATCACGATTTTGCCAGAGTATCTTAAAAAGTAGGTTTCACTCGTTTGGCGGTTCCTACTATAGGACGAAAGAGAAATTAACTTTCACTTTTAGGGGGACAAGAAAAATGTTTAGAGCTTATTGTGTGCACATATTACCTTTGAAACATACGCGCACACACAGCTGACCCAGTAGTAAAAGAATTGGTTGTTTGTATTTTCTGCTGTTGTGGTTTACTGCCGAGTGCACAGTTCTTAATAAGATGCCGGTACATCCTCCCACTCCACTAGAGAAGGAGGAGGATAAAGAAGGTGACAGAGAGTCTACATTCTTATCACAACTCACGTACATCCCCCACCAATGACCCAAGCCACATTCCTCAAGTATTGGGATGAGGTGGGGGTGCCCGCTCCCCACCCACAACACACATATACTAAGTAGTTAAGCCACAATAAAAGGCAGACACATGAAAGGCTGCTGCGTCAGATAATTAATACAACTACATAAAAAAAAACTTCACTGTTGAAAATTAAAAAAGAAAAAACACCAATGAAAACCAGAGTTTTTACTTAATTCACGAGAAAAAAAAATCGCTATTATTATCTCACATTTCTTAGTTTTGATATGGCAAGCGAAATATATATATATATATAAGAAAAGACAATTGCAAGCATTTGTTTACAAAGTCGTAATTATAGTTACGGATGACCCAAATATTTATTCACTGCTTCTAAACACTATATCAGGTAGCGAAAGTCGGTCTTTTTTTTTTCAAATGAACAAAGTATAGTATCTGTTCTGATGCAGTTTCTATTCTTGGTCAATGAAGGAGAAATCTTTCTAGACGGACACATTTTTTCAGCGTCTTAATCCAGAGTTCCCCTTGTTTTGGAGAGCTGTACTTCCCCCACATTAAAGATTAACCCTGCGTTTAACTTTGCTATCATGGGTAGGCGAATGTATAAGAATATTTTAATTCGATAATGCTAGTAAGACATTTAAGTATAAACAGAAAACAAAGGGCCCGTGGCATAGCGAATAAACTACTTGGTAAAATTCATTTGCAAAAGTTACTCTTCTGGAGGTTGATGGTTCAATCCTCAGTGCGAGTGATCCAAAATACAATTGCGAATTACTTAGGACTTTGACCCAGTCATGGCTGACAGAGCGAGAGCATGTAACCGTCAGCCACTTACAAAAGCTCAGTCAGTATTCTGATTACTGACTGAACTTTTGTATAAGCAATATCGACTGAAGCGGTCTCCAGTTACTTGTAATTGGCTTACCTCTGAAAAATAATAACCTGGAATTATATATATGGCACAATCCCGTTCACACACCAATTCTCGACAGATCAAAGTTAAGCAACGATGAGCCAGGCCAGTACCAGATGGGTGACCATATGGAAAAGTTAGACGCCGTATGTACCGCACAGTAGAGGCGTAGAAATGTCCAGGTTGGTATTTGAGGGTGCATTAATTCACTGATGTAATAACCCGCGCTCTACTGTATGCGGCAGCCATTGCGCTGACAAACATTAGTAGTAATAACAAAAAATGTCGTTGGTTCTACACAAAGCCTTCACCACTATAAAAAAAAAAATCATCTGTGTTTAACTGACTTTCTTAAACAAGGAATATACCTTCCAGAACAACCGTTTTTTGGAAATCACACAAGAAACTAAGTATCTCTCTTATATTTGGAATCATAATATATATTTGATTGAATGCAATAATTGCCTTTGATTTGTCACTATCTTAGAAAAAAAAAAAAAAAAAATATTAAGTGTTTTTTTGCCTCTACAAGTTAGAAATTATTCGGAAGATTTCTAACATAATATCAAAATGTCAAAGTGCTCGACCATAGTCAAAGTCACCCCAAAGGTGACCCCTTTTCAAAAGCTTCTACATTGAGGTATAGGGCAGAGTGGCACTCGTTTACCAGTAGTGCTCCACTTATCCTTGATTCTTCACTTTACACTGCAGGGTTTTTTTGTTTTTTGTTTTTTAAGTGTTTGGTACGATTCAACCATGGATTGAACCCCCGTCTTCCAGTTCATTAGTGATCACATATCAAATGAACACCAATATGAATGACGCTAAGACAGGCATCTGCAAACGTGCGGGGGAAAAAAAAAAAAAAAGCCTCCAAATGAAACCAGTAGAAGGAAAAAAAAAAAAAAAGTAAAACTAATGCGAAAATGAAGCAGGATATACAATTATGGACAGAATTAATGCAAGATAGTGGAAAGAAAAGCAATGAAATATTCATTGGGTCAAATTTCCATGACCTTGTGTATCATTTCATATAAAAATACATTTAACTAGTGGGACCTATGAAAATTCCACAGCAGTATCTTTTAGATGTAATATACTGCATCTGAGCATTCTGTGGACGTTTGGGGTGAATGGAGACCGCCGCGATATTATTGTAGCCCTTTTGTTAAAACTGAACAAGTATTTATCTAAATAATCTGGTTAAAATAATGTCAGAATATATCTGCTTATTATGGTTTATCTCCAATATTCTTATAGGAATGCGACATATTTCCATTGCATGGAACGGAAATCCACGATATACCATTTTTAAACAGAACGGATACTATGCTTGGATCCTAGCCAGAAGATATATTTTAGCCCAAAAGCGACTTTAAAAATTTTTTTTTTTTTTTTACACACATTGCCTGTTCAGTGATCGGGAGATCCTATTTATTAAAATGGATAGGTGATAACATACTACGAACATTACATTAGCATTTTTATATACGACTAATGTTCGTGGGAGGTTTTTAACAAACAGAATCTCCCGACAGAATAATCTATAATATGGAAACCGTAACACGTAAATATGTACGTTAAAATTACTACGGTATTAATATATAGACTAACAGATCCCATGGAAATTCCACGGTAGTTGAAACTTTATAAAACATAAGATCAATAAAAAAATTAAAACAAATAACGACGAATTTGAAACAATTTTTTAGCAAATCTTTTCCAACCTTTTGAAGTTAAAGATGGATTTTAAAAAAATTACATTTTTTTAAAATAATTTTTATATAAATTTTTAAAAAATTACATTTTTAAATAATTTTTTATATAAATTATAAAGGAACAAATGTCAATTCATTTGCACATTTCTGTAATTAAAAAAAAAAAAAAAAAAAAAAAAAAAAGAAGTCTCTCGACATGACTTTTTTTGAATAAAATCAAACAGCCAATTTGAAACACTAAACAGAGTTACGTTTTTATTTTTTTTTTTTAATTTTTGGAAGAAATGGTTTTAATAATTTTTAACTGATAAAAGGAGGTAATTCGTTTCTCAGTTTGCGATGATTTTTTTTTTTTTGTGACACCAGACAAGTACAGGGTGGAACGATAAAATTGTCGCTCTAGAAAAATGACATGATTCCGTTTGATGAAAAACGTTTTTTTATTTTATTACAAACCATCTACTAGTTGGCCAGTTGTGTACAAATCCCAAGAGTGATAGGAGCCTTCCATTATGTCTGAAAATGGCACAATGTTCAAAGATCAGAAATGTGCCACTGTACAATTCGTGCTATCTACTGATTATGTTATGACAACAGGACCATTGCCAGCACCTTCAAAATGCAAATCTGGACGGATTAACACTTGAGGGCACAGCTCAATGAAGTTTCCGACCATAGTTTTGGTCTGGATTTAAGTGACGGCCACATCGTGCAACTTCACATCTTCAAAGCCGATTTGAAAGTCAACACCCAAGTGTACCTGGATGTGCACGTGATGATCTCTTTGTGCAATCAGGTGACCGCTGGCAGATCTTGGGTGTGGCAGCAGGACTTGGCACCAGCCTAAAAATCCAAAGAGACCCAGGCTTGGTTTTAGGAGTTCTACGACTGTGCCCTTCTCTCACTGCCCCCACCCCCCGAAACTGCCGGACTACTTCATTTGGTCACACATCGAGAATATCACCAACATGACCTTCCATAACACCAAAGCCAATCTGATCGCCGTTATCCCCCAAGTATTCGCCGAGCTCTCACTGGCACTTGTAGAAAATACCTGTATAGAGGCGGTGATTGAGGCTGAATGAGGCTACATTGAATAGATGTTAGCTCTACTACATAATCAAGTTACTTTTAAAATACAACTGTTTTCCTTAGGGTGACAAATTCATCGTTCCACTGTATATTAATATTTAGATGATATCGACTTATTTAAGTTATGAGAGCATTCATAGGCTTTACAAGTTCAGTAACCAGCATAGCATTACCAATGTCGACAACTGGAAGAGTTCGTTTGCATGTAAGGTTATGATATCTGAACGTGAAACCTGGGCAGTGAGGTTTAAGGACATGCGTTGCATGGAAAGAAATGACAATAATCCGATGAACAACGTAATGAGAGTCTTAAAAGACTTCTATCTGACTAGCCTGAGTGCCCAGAGGTGTGTGTTGAGCAAGAAGAAAAAAAAAAAAAAAAAAGTGGTAGTAGGCAGGCAGGCTCACACCCGTACTGCGAAGAAGGAAAAGAACATTGGGGGGGGGGGGGACATCTTTGCCGTTGCATCCATCGCCAAACTGGAAGTGGCGAAGGTTTAAATTAGGGCTAGTCAATCAAAAAGAGGGGACGACTTGAAAATATTGGCGAAAAAAGCGACCCCGCCCTCTTTGTAGAAAAAGTGTCCGGTTGAAAGTGAAGGAATTAATATTTTTAGCCAATTTTTCGATATTTGTTGTCCGAAGGGTCAAGCTTCAAAACAATACCAATCTCGTGAAAATCCGTCGTCTCTGTCGAAAGTTTTAGGCAAACATACATACATATATACATTTAAGCAGACAGGTAAGATTATTATAGATGGACCCTGAAGAGAAGAAACAGAAAAGGAAAAAAAAAAAATCAAATTTGGAGAGTACAAGAATATATGAGTAGAAGAATAGACTGGTGGTATGGCCACATTGAAAGAATGGATTAGAGTTCTTGGGTTAGTAGATGTAGTATAATTAGTAGGTTCAGTTTAAAAGAGAAGACAACATGGGAATGAATAGAATGGGGTTAACAGATCGAGGGATAAATAAAAAATCTGGACAGATTGATTAGTTAGAAAGTTAACTTCTGAAAGCGGTCTAGCACACATCAGCAGTAAAATGGAGGTTTATCAGAATAAGATGATGATGAGGAGGTCAAACTAATTTGATTCTATAAAGAATTAGAAGTACAAAAATAGAAGAATCGGAATGACAGGTGCGTGTATGATTACTTAGCACCATTAAAATTGGCTAGCGTTCAACAGAGTTGTAGGGATGCACACGAATATGTTATGGCTGTACATAGCTAAATAATAATAAAAAAAAAAGTCTCATAGATTACGGAGTATCTTAAACGATAATATATGCAGAATGCCGTCAGCATTCACACTAAGTAGATTGAGCTGCCCCCCCCCCCAACACACACCCTCGAAGGAGGAAGTTTCATGAGAAGATCGAATTTATGTGCGGTCACCAGTCATATGGAGGTGTCGACATTCTCCTACATAAAGTGTAGGATATTCTCCAAATGGTACCCCATCTGGTATTGACCAGGCTTAACATTGCTTAACCGCGGCGATTTAATGAGAACTAGTGCGTTAGGGGTGTCAGAAATTTCGTGAAAAATATTGAATTCCACCCCGTCTTTCCAAACTTATAACTACTCGAAAAATGTAATTCAAGCCCTAATCCCCCCCCCCAATTAAAGGAGCAAGGACCAAGGTTTCATTAAAAAAAAAAAAAAAAAAAAAAAAATTTTTTTTTTTTAAAGGTTTTAAACTTCGGACTTTACAGGTAAATTTCTAAAAAAAAATCACTACTTTTTTTGTTTTAAATTTGAATATATTATTTATCTTTAATTTCTGATTTATAAAACTTTGGTGAGTAAATTAATTATTTACTTTTTAATAGACACTTGAAAATGGGGGGGGTGAATTTATAAAAAAACGTTTGTCTAAAATATTATATTCGGTTTACTGGGAACAGCATAAAATTTCACATTGACCCTGAAAATATCGTAAAAATTGAATTAATAGAAAAATTGATAGATTTTTAAAGCTTAAAAATTGAAAAATACTGAGCTCGTAAAATTCAATTAATTTCATTATTGTTTTTAAAAAAATATTTCTATTACTTTTTATACAACTTTAATAGTTTATTTTGGAAGTATAATCCATAAAGAAAATAAACAACCCACTTTTAAAAGAGAAATTACGATTTTTTTTAATATTTTATTCGCAGTTTCGTGTTAGGGGTGTCAAAAATTCCTACAAAAATTCTGATACAATTACTAGTGCGTCAACATGATTATGTCCTATCCAATAGATGCAGAATACCAGTTTGATATTAGAAATGTTTTAGATGAGAAATGAATTTGGGTTGAAGGTTCAACAGCAAGAATATAATTACGAAAAAAAATAAAAAATAAAAATAAATAAATAAAAAATAAAAACTTTCTACATGCTCATGGCCGAAGGGATAAGAACAAGCTAATCTCCGAAAGGGTTCCATTCAAAATTCCATACAGATTTTCGAGTTCGACAAGATGCACTTAATTTTAAAGTTTTCTAATAGTAAGACTGTCTCGATTCTCTGGAGATTAAAAAAATAAATAAAAATAAAAATCGAACTCGCAACTTCTAGGATCCTTACTTGTCAAACCGACTTTTTCTCAGACCCCATCACCATAGCGTATTTTTTTTTTATTTTGAAAATTGCTTCAGACAAGGCGTAAGGCCACTTGAAGTAAGGAGCTAACAGAAGTAAAGATGATCACAACAAAGACAGATGCCTATTGACCTTAGTCTTGAAAAGGCCAACGTTCTAGAAAAACTGAGCAGGAAGAGTTCTAAAACCTTGCAGTTCTTGGTTGGTTGGTTGGTTGTTTAATGGCATATCAACCCTTTTCAGGTTATTTAATGCAGAATCCAAAGATTCGGAAGAAAATTTTTTTAATAGAATATATTTGTTATTTTCAAGTCGGTTTGTATTCAACCCATAGTTGGGACCCTAACAGGTACTACCACTCCGGGTCAGAGTGGACCTGGGAGCAATGGCAATTAAAGGGTGGCTCCACACTCCCCAAAGCCCGCAAGCTGGGGCCTCACCACTGGATATAGTTTAAAGTCATATCCAGGAGCACGCAGTTCTTGGAAAGAAGTTACTGGATTGGGAAGCTTTATTACAATGAGGAATCAAAATATCGAAGTGATGTAGACCACTAGACCAACGAATCAAACAAGCTGGAACAAAGGAAGCAGGGAATAGATCAGACAAATTCTAAATAACATTCGCCATATTAGCATTTGTAGAAAAGACTGAGACTAGCAACATAATGTGTGAGAGAGGTTATAGTGAAGAATAAAGGGAGAGGTGAAGCAATCAAATTACAGAAACGTTTCCGCAATTCACCAAGAACCTTCTAATGGGACAGAGATTCTTCAGTCTTAAATACAACAATACTCCACACGTGGTCTGACAGTTTGTAGAGATAGAGAAAGCCTTGAGTGTGAGATAGTGTTTAAGAGCGATAAAGAGAACAGATTTTACGGTTAAAATTTTTTTTTTTACCTGGAAGTCACCACTTATCAAGGCCCGGAGGCCACTCAAGGATAAGGGTTATTGCCTGTACAGTAATCAATGGGACAATATTATAGTAAATCGTTAGTAATGGAGATCTGATAAAGTGTTATACTTAAGGGGGCGGTTTATCAGGAACTTGTTACGGTCATATTCAGGACCTCTTTAAGACTAGCATTACAGCAATCTTATTCTCAGTTACTCACCATGCAATACATGTCCTCAATCCTCACTGATCAGGTTTCACTTTCATACATCACCATAGTGCATGCATATCACAATTTTCTTCCTCTATCACGTTAATTACTGTAGTCCTCCTACTCCAACCACAATTTTTATGTATTATCCTTTTCCTCTCATGCCCCATTATTTTGCTCCTAATATAGTTGTTGCTAGACGTCGCATTTCTACCAAGCAGTTTCTCTCTTCCTCTGATGAGAAGCATTAGGGTTCGAAATAGCTTGGCATATAGAGTGTACTAATTGATGTAACGTCCATATTGAATAAACGATTAAATCTACACGCATTAGTATATATTTTGGATTATCGTCCTTTTATGCTTCATCTGTACCATTATATAAAAGTCACTGTGTGTGTGTGTGTTCCTTCCTCATAGGTTCAGTCGTTTCGAAACCTTTTCAAATTTCACACAAAGGTTAATTTATATTTCCGGCAGTGTTCTTAAGAATGTTTTGTACGGAAATTCATCCGAAAAGTATCGAAAATCGAAAAAAAAAAAAAAAAAAAAAAAAAAAAATCGAACCTGTAAAATGTCTTCTCTTATAAATAAAAAATATTTACAGGGGAATATTTTACGTTACACCAGCTGGTGTAACGTAAAATATTACCCTGTAAAAAATGTTTAGCTATAAGAGAAAGAAAGACTAAGTGTAAGATTGTTAAGTCCAAATATCAGCTGACGTGATATGGTAAACAAACACAGACGGAATTTGATGAACGGCATTTTTTAAATTTTGCTATTTAGTCCACCGGGCAAATTATTCCTCGTCATATATAATAATCAATAGAGGATTGATTCTATAATAATACATATGCAATCTGTATAAATTAAAATATCATGTTTAAGCGTATTGTATGACCGAGCAGGAGTCTTCTATATAAGCTCCAGCTCCACCTCAATTTCTTGATAAGTCACCTCTTATAGAATCTCTAATTCTTTCAAACCTCCCCCCCTCTCTCTCATATATATATATATATATATATATATGAGAGGGGGGGGGAGAAAGATAAATTTTTGAAAAATAATTTCAAGAGCTTTTACATAATTATTTTATGAGTCACTTTTAATCATGCAAGTCCTATCTTAAGTTTTCAAGAAAACAACAAGTTTGACCGACTTATTTTTATTTTATTTATCTTTTTTTTTTTTTGGCACTTGACTTCTTGCACTTTTTTAATGTCCTTAAAAACACACACACAATCTCCACTGAAATTTTTCTATCTCTGTAACACTTGCTTGCAATATTCGTACCCCCATAATTTGTGACCCCCTCCTCCCCTGATTTAGGATTTTCTTAAAGAGAATGATTAAATACACTTAAAAACTTCAAGAGGAAAATAGAAAAAAAAATGTTTTAAACAAATATTCGAAAACTTGTAAACATAGAAGCCATGACAATGCATTAAAAAAAAAAAAAAATAATAATAATAATCCAAGTTTTCGGAGGGGGGTGTAAATTTCATGTCTCTGATTTTTTTTTTTTTTTTTTTTTTTTTTTAATGTTGATGCATGCTACCACTGGATTTAAATAAAGGGTTTCATTTGAAATTCCGAAGTTCAACACATGCACCCTGAAACATTGAGAATACTATTAAAAATGAGAGAACAGTACTAAAAAAAAAAAAAAAAAAAAAAATTTAAATCTAAATACGTAAAATCTTCAGAAATATTAAATATTTGAATTTTTTTTATATTGGCGCTTCTACACTATTGGGGCGACATTTCAAAAATCGTAAAACTGAATTTCACATCAAAACAATGGTATCTACGTATTGCTCGTATTTTTAAGATTATATCGAAAATTTACGAAAATCGATAAGACAGAAAATCGAAAGAAAATAAAAAATAGAATTTGATGCAAGAGTTAAAAAGGGAGGTAATTTTCCATTTTGATTTAAAGATGGCGACAATTTTTCACCTGCTAATACGATTAAAGTTGTTTTATTTAATAATTCAGTAATATTCAAGTAATTTCGACTGCATAATTTGGAAGTTACCGTTGTAACTTATTAAAATTGAAAAAAAAAAAAAAAAAAAATCAGTTGAAACCATTTTTTTTTTTTTTTTGAAAACTCCATTTACTGACTATAAAATCTCGTCCCAATTCTGTAGAAGCGTTTTTTTTTTTGTTGTTGTTTTTTTAAATTGCAGAAAATGCAACTATGTTGTGACTGCAAACCGCAAGATCGTGTGCATCTGCTGATTGGAACCGAATCAATGCTTGATTTAAAAAAAAAAAAATTTTTTTAACAAAGTGCCAGGACAACAATTACGATTTTATTCAAATCAGTACATGTAGAAGATTTTGCGATCTCCAGCGATACGAAAAAAAAAAAAAAAAAAAAAAAATTAACTGCAGGAAACATACCGTGATTTATCAGTTAAGACATTTTTATATAACTTGAGACTTGTTACTCGTATAATGTTATAGTGTTCTCTGCCGAATTTCAATGCATGTTTATAAACACTGTAAATTAAACGGTATTATGGGGCCACATCGGTTCCACAATGTTAAGCGATATATATATACTAGCATGGGTGCCCGGTGTTGCCCGGGTGTTTGAAAGTGTGTGTTGAGGAAAAAAAAAAAACAAAAAAAAACAAAGTGGTAGTAGGAAGGCAGGCTCGAACCCGTACCGCGAAAGAGGAAAAGAACGGAGAAAAAAGTGATGTAGGTTTAAATTAAGGCTAGACAATCGAAAAGAGGGGATGACTTTCGAAAATATCGGTGAAAAAAGCGACCCCTCCCTGTAGAAAACTGCCCAGGTGAAGAAATTAATGTTTTTAGCCAATTTTTCGGTATTTATCGTTTGAAGGGTCGAGCTTCAAAACGATACTGATCTTGAAAATTCGTCGCCTCTGTAGAAAGTTTTAGGCAGACATGCAAACATACATTTATATATTGGTAGCTCAAATTTTCGACCAAAACCGATGAAAAAGGTTGCCCTATCTCTGAATACCGTTTATGTAAAATGTCAAATGTTTACACCAGAAATTGAGTAATTTGGTAGAGACTGCAGGTCAAATTTTTTTTTTTTTTTAACTTTGACCGTATTATCACTCCTTGACATTTGAGCTCAAATCAAGTTATTAAGTTAGATCCATGGCCAAGGAACCTTTATCTAAAATTTCAAGTGTTTAGACCCAAAATTGGCGGAGGAGTTTGGTAGAGTTCACAAGGGTCAAATCGTTGAACTTTGACCCCCCCCCATAGCCAAATTTCTGGCCGAAAATTGATTACAAAGAGTTTCCCAAATCTCAGTACCCTGTACATCAAATTTCGAGTCTGTAGACTTAAAATCGACAGAGTTATTGCATTCGAAAATATACACACATGTTCACTTCAGGAATTTGCCATTCTTTAATTTAAAAAAAAAATATTTTGTAAATTAAAGAATCCGCTGTCGTGTTCCCGTAATCCTTCTCCAAGAACAGGTCAGCCGGTTTGCTTTTGAAGAGGTAAGAGGAGGAGATATCGTGTGTTTGTCAGACATACCTTTCGAATCGCCACACGTTTTATTCCTTTTTACTTCTTTCCTTTCGATCTGAATGCCTATATATGCATTTTATTCAGTGACGTCACGCGTAAATGCTGCCGCGACATTAACCCAGCACGTGAATTGTCAATATGCGGACGTATTTGAATGATGAAGCCGGCAACTACGTTACACTGAAATGATGACTACTTGAAAATACCAGGTGCTGTATGTTTTATCTACTTCGGCATAGTTTCCAGTTGTCGTGAACTTCTTTTCTGCTGAATCAAGCAGTGCAAAGTCAGGTTAGGTATGGTTGAGGGTTACACAGCTCTGGCTTCCCAATCGCACAGGAACCCTTACACAGGGTACCCCATTTTCTCTGAGCATTGAATGAAGGCTATGATGTAAATTAGTGCAATGATACAATTAAGAAAATACTGAAATATAGGATAATTTTTTTTCTTTTTTTTGTAAATGTTCCCAGAGACATTAAAAAATATTAGATTGGTCGCACCCACATAAAGTGAGAGGATGAAAAAATAGTTTTCTTTTACGGTATATCAACCCTTTCGGGGATTATTTAATGCAAAATCTGGTCATTTTTGGTATAAAAAAAAAAAAAAAAGCCTAAAATTTTTTTATATCTTCAAATATTTACAGGGTTTGGGTTGGTTTGAATTGTAAAGGAAAATTGTGGCTTTGCAGAACACGATTGTATTTTGCAAGGGGAAATAAAAAGAAAAAATAGATTAATTAGTATCAATATGGAAAAAAAAAAAAAAAAAAAACCCCTAATATTTTAGTATGTATTAGCATAGACACCTGACATTGCCCTGGATTGAATGATGATTAATGAAGGTTTCGCATTCCTATATTTAGATCAAAATCTGTGAAATCGATCATTTTTCAATCAAATCGATTGATTGCCTGTTCTAGTTAAAGAACCAACGCTGTGCACCGAGAGGAAGCTTTACATGCCTCTATACAGGGACTTAGTCCACAATATATTGTAGTCTACATTGCACTGTAGAGAACCTACTGCTGATTTTATAAAATTATATATATATATATATATATAATGGTTTGAATTCAAATTTAAAATGCAAAAGTCAAGTATAATGGTTCAATGGTGCTCCAAACATTCATCTCGAACGCAACCGTCATATCAAAAAAACCTACTATTGATTTTATATGCCTGGCCTTTCTGCTTGTGCGGTAATAAAACTTCTCAAATGCTCTTGTGATTTTAGGCTGTATAAGGGGTTAACATTTTCATAAAAATCAGCCCAGGCGTTTCGGAGTCCATATTGAACAAACTCTCGGCGACACAAAATGTCTTTTATATCGAGACTCAACATTGCGAGTCAAACAGTCGCATTTGTGAATGGTTTTTCAAAGTGGCGACTAGAAATAATGAAACGCTTATCTGTTGGCGATTATATTTCTTTCACCGACAATCTTCCAAAGCTCACTACTGAGTGAAAAATCTTTTCAGCTTTTTTTTTTTTTTTTTTTTTTTTTTTAAATCAAACAAAGTTAAATTATTTAAACGAGAAACGTTTAATAGAATATACTTTTTTTTTTTAACCAAAGCTGTTAAAAAAATATCTGAAGAAATTATGTTTATACCTTCAAGTATCAATATAAAATTGGTTGTATATTTAGAATTACACTTATTAAAAAAAAAAAAAAAAAAAACACGGAAAATTCTTTATGATGTACATATTCTAAAAATCATGTGGGTTTGGCTAGTAAACGAATATATTTAGTTGTCAAAAGGTCAACTAAAGTTTGTCCGTAGAGCCCTGTATACAAAAGTGGAGATATTGTCTTTAAAGTATTACAAGAGAAGAACATATACTTTTGATTAATTATGGTCGATAAAACAAAGGAAACCCTTATTTTATTAATGTTTATGCAATTCTCTATATAAGCGGCAGGTACGTCCAAGGATGGAGTACTGTTGCCACATCTGGGCAGGAGCTGCTAGGAAGGACTTGTCCTGCCTTGATAGAGTTCAAAATAGACTTCGTAGCCTCGTAGGAGATATCCTTTTCTCTTCTCTGCAACCTCTATCTCACAGAAGAGATGTTGCGAGTTTGTCTCCGATGTATCGTTATTTTCATAGAAAGTGTTTGACTAAGCTTCAATTTATGCCCCCCCTCCCCAAACTTTCACAAGAAACACTCGTCTAGCTGAAAACACTATCAATGATTCCCCCCACTCTTTATCTGTGCCTAAACCTAAACGTAGATACCATTGAACAAAGCTTTCTTAGAACTGCACACCTGTGGGATTGTCTTCCTGCTTCCCAGCTGATTACAATAGGATTGTCTTCAAGTCCAACGTAAACAAGTTTTTGATGAGCCGTTCCACTTAAGTTAACAAATTTACTGAATTTCCATTACTAACGATTACTATATTGTCCAATTGACTACTGTACACTCTTAACCCTTTATCCTCAAGTGGTCTCTGGGCCTTGATAAGTGGTTATGTCTATGTAAAAAAAAAAAAAAAAAAAAAGTTAAGATCAGCTGAAAAGCCAGTTCACTAGGATTAAAACACTAGAGGCTAACAAAATGCCTGAGCTGCCTTGTTGGTATTCCTTGGTAGTGGTGCCTCTAGTGATTAGCTATAAACTAATTCAAAAGAGAAAATGGCAATCCTTATACCTTGATATAAAAGTTTTTTCTTCATACTACCCCACCGATACTCCCAGCGGACATCTTTATTACACAAAGAAACAAGCATAAGCCTAATATGGGAAAGGGCTAACCCCAAATTAAAGGGAATAAAATTAATATTACATGTACAGTCATTGTACACACAAGAAAATGTTCCCACCATAAGATGTTCTGGATATATTTGATAATTCATTCATATTCTTTCATTCTAGAAACACTTGTAGACTTTAAGAGTGGTATAGCACAACGGATAACAATTTCTGTTTACCGTAGGTTTTGGAGCTGGTAACCATAGATTTTTTGGGATGGGTTTTGAAGCTGGTAACCATAGATTTTTTGGGATGGGTTTTGGAGCTGGTAACCATAGATTTTTTGGGATGGGTTTTGAAGCTGGTAACCATAGATTTTTTGGGATGGGTTTTGAAGCTGGTAACCATAGATTTTTTGGGATGGGTTTTGAAGCTGGTAACCATAGATTTTTTGGGATGGGTTTTGAAGCTGGTAACCATAGATTTTTTGGGATGGGTTTTGAAGCTGGTAACCATAGATTTTTTGGGATGGGTTTTGAAGCTGGTAACCATAGATTTTTTGGGATGGGTTTTGAAGCTGGTAACCATAGATAGCTAGTAAGCAGCAGAGTATTGGATAAGAACGACTTGCATCAAGACGGATCACACGGGATTAAAAATTCCAGAAATCTTAGCTAGATTCTTGAAAAGCGTAAGATGTGAGCTGGAGGATTACTACAAAGATATGTAAATAGCAAGGACCATTTCGCACAATGACATACGTTGAGAAGCCGAGGATAAAAAAATAAAAATGTGGGGTAATATCTAAGTAAAGCAATGTGGACCTTAGTGAGAGAAATGGATGTCGGAATGGCTACTATTAAAAAATAAATAAATAAAACCAATTACTCACCGCTAAAATCAAAGAGAACCACCTTACAAAAGCAAAGAAACTCTTTAAGATCAAAAACCCAGTTGCATCAGGGATGCCCTGATCTCCACAGACAAGAACTTGTCAGGACCAATGCAATAAACACTTACAAGTACAAAGTTCTGCAGGTCATGAAGACCACATTCCCTCAAATTATGATCATCTTTGAACGCAGTTCCAGCAAGGACTATCATGCTATTCAGCATCTTTGAAAAGAGACTCACGCGGTTATATGGAGTTTCTGTCCACTGTTGCGTGGAGAGGATAGCTGCAAGAAGATTACACATCTAACAGCAGGACCCGGCTCCATGTCACACCTCTAGGAAAATCCAAACGTGACAAAGAACTTCCATAACTTCAGTCTCAACATATGTCCAATTACAGATCTATGGACTATTTATTATGTAGGCATTGGAAGCACAGTTGAGAAAGACGAACTGTACGGCCTGCAAAAACTAAGGAAAAGCTCATTAGTCAGATGAAACAATGCTATATTTTTTGATATAATGATGGGGTATGATTGAAGAAAGTTGGAAGGTTCTATTTATAGACACTGGCGATAGGAACTGACCAATCAAATGGAGCCACATTCTGCTAGCAACCAATCAGAAACGCTCCATAGAAATACTAAATCTGTTAGAATCTCCGCACATAATTTTTCGTGTCCACATGAGAAAGATCTTTGTTCTTCATCTGCAAACTTTTATAGTTGAGGACTTGTACAGATTAGCTACCCATTGGAAACTCCAAAATTAAGCATGGCTTTCAATTTTGTTCAAAGGATCTGCATTTGGCAAAACATCCTAACAATTTGCACACAAGCAAAAACTATTTGCACGTTTGTTAAATGAAGCGTCATCAAAATATGGCTTCAAAGTGAATTTAAATATGCGAATCGTGATTTTTTTTGTTTTGCTGGCAATTTCATAAGGAATCCACTATGATGACACTTGCATCATGGCTGGCACATTATTGCTAAAGTAGGATTTACTGTGGGTTTGAGGGTTATCCCAGCACAAGTATATTTTAATTTGTATATAAAGTGTCCAGATTTTTTTTTATTGATGCAACGTTTTGATTATTTATGCACTAAATTGTTCAAATAACGCTAATGTGTAATATATACATATATATATATATATATATATACACACACACGGCAATCGCATTGACCCACTGGTTCTCATCAGATCACTGAAGTTAAGCAACATTGAGCCTGGTTAGTACCAGATGGGTGACCATTTGGGAATTCTAGGCGCTGTATGTGTTCTCCGCTAATCTCTGCATTTGTTTCAAGTCGTCCAGTAAAAACATTACACTTGCCACTGGTATTTAACATTGTCGACTCAGGAGAGGTGTGGTTGGAGATTGTGCACCTCCTACCACAAAAATTTCACACACAGGCACCCCTTCGGGCATATATGCTGTCTGTCAAAGACTGAAGGAGCCCTTTTAATATAAACACACAGGTTCCCACCAAATCAGATAACCAAAGTTAAGCAACAACAAGCCTGGCTAGTATCAGATGGATGACCATTTGGGGAGGCTAGGCGCTGTATGTACAGCGTCGAATTGTAGAAATTTTCAAGTTGGTATCTGGGAGTGTGTTTAATTCACTGGGGGAGATGCAGTTTGAATAAACTCATCTGGCAGGTAGGCGACAAAGCGGTACTCCACGTACGTGCTGCAAGATGCCTTCCTGAACCTACATGTCAAGCACATGTTTACCACAGCGAATGGTGACATCTGAAGTGTGTGCATCATTGAAGATGAATCTCGTGGATCACCTAAAAGATTTTGTAGCAGAGGCTGACTCAATCCTAATGAACAAAAATGTATACTCATATTCGAGTTCGGCCAACAACGATTATATATGATTGCTACTTCTTGAGAAAATTTCCATCTCTTCAGTTAAATGTTGTGTGTGTGTGTGTGCACAGAGGTACCTTTTTAATCCAGTTTTAGTCCTACAGGAATCTTGTAAAAATGATCGCATGATAATATTGCGAATCCTCGAATGTCGGGTCAGGTCACTTTTAGATTTGCAGATTAAATCACAAATATGACCTGTTAGTGTTGCCGGATGTGCTGTACAAATCTCCTTGTAAGACTGTCGTCGTTGTCTTTGATTGTGGGATTTCAGATGATTTACGTATACACACACAAGATGAATTATAAGTACTAATATTCCTACACACTTTAATTTTTAGAATACATCAATTATTGACCAAGATATGACTTTCCTTTCCAAATAATGGCAAATACATGATGGGAAGAAGGTTAAATACTTCAAAGAAAAACTATTTTAAATTTTCATCAACAATTGCCCAAAGCAAATTCAACTGATTGGTTATACAATGTATTGATTGATAACGAATTTATAAAGTCAAAGTTATCTGCTCTTGTCGAGCAGTTATCAAAATGGTTTCCTTCACAAAACAGAAAAGAAAACACTTGTTTATAAGTATTATCAGCATCAGTAATGGAATCGGCGACAAACATTAAGGCAGTGTGTCGGCGGAGGACATGAATCATCAAAACATTACTGACAAGATTTATGGGCACTTGTGCAGTTTAGGAATAATGAAATATTTAGAAAGCTATTTTTAACATGGAAAGGATGGCTCTTTCATAATATTCTGTAATTTCACCTAACAATTTAAAAAAAACAGGAAAAATTGAATTTAACTTGAAAATCACATATATATATATATATATATATATATATATATATATATATATAACACTTAACTACACACATCAATAATACAATAATTTACAACACTAAAACTAGGAACTCCAATCATACAAACCACATCAAACTAGAAAACAAAAAAATTAATTTCTAATGCAAGCATATACACTGCTCCTTGCTAAAATCATATATATGTTGGTGAAACCGAATGTAGATTAAAAAGACCTAACGGACATAAAATATATAAGAAATAGCAATTCTCTGAATGCATTATTCTTTCATTTATTGCAGCATAATCATACGCTTGACTTTAAACCAGCAAAAATAGTGAAGTTTATTTCAAATAAACTGCTACAGAGACTTCTTGAATCAGCGCTTATTGCAAATTCAAGCACAATTAAATATCGCTATTAATAAGTAAACTTCTATTAAAAGAATTTAATTTTAAACATAGGTTAACACTCACGCCATAAAAAACCCTCTCATAATAATACATAATAATCGGTCAATAAATTACATAACATAAAATGCACTCATTTCATTTCAGTTACACATCCATATTTGAATTATAATGCGCATATTTGTTCCCAAAAGAATATGAATTGCATCATATCTTTTTTAAATATATTAACGGCTATATGACGTTATAAAAAAATCTTGCTCTCTTTCACAACATCATACCCCTTAATTTCCAACGACCTTTTCCGTTTCTGAAATGCAACAGGGTCATACATTTCATTGCATCAAAAATTGTTTTACTATGCAAATTCGAAAAAGTTGTCAAAAAACAAATATATAACAAATAAATGTTATGAAAAAGGCAAGATAAATTACTTTTCTACCTAACTGGACAAGTTTTTAGTGTTTTTATTCTATGTAAAATGTTTATTCGGTTCAGAAAACGAGTAATGTTGAAGATTACCGGCGAACAAGATGGCTGCAACGATTTTTGAAGACTCGATAATCAATTCAAAATAAGAAATAAAAAAAATGGTGTTAGAAACTCAGCCAATAAATATAACCGTAACATTTATTGGGTGGTTTTCTAACACCATTTTGCTTTATTTTGAAGTGACTATCGAGTCTTCAAAGACTGAACAAGCACAGATTTGTGTTCCAACCGACCAGTGTAAAGAGTGAGGCGATTAGCACCACTAGCAATCTGTATAATTATAAAACTCAAATGACCTTGTAACGATATATGTAACCCAGTAACCCACTATCCGGTTGCGCATGCGCACTGAAATATTAACGTTATTATTTTGAAATTATTATTTAACATGGGAAGAGTGGGGTTTGAAATAACTTAAACGTAATACAGAAATGAACGATGTAAAAAAAAAAAAAAAAAAAAAAAAAACAGCAGATATATCAAAATTTGAATTTAAGTATTATGTTATCCGTTCAGTCAGTACCTATAAGTATGGCCAACCACTTATAATTCAATAACTAATTTTTTTAATTTTTTTTTTTCAAATATAAATTATAATAAAAAGAACGACTCATAGAAATCTATATATTCTTTTCATTAATATACTTTCACAAAAATGTTATGTCAAAAAAAAAAAAAAAAAAAAAACTTTTCTTTTCGTCACAAGTGTCACGCTCATACATGAATTCCATAGCTAATATAACATACTGACCCAACGGGTCACGGGTAATCTAGTAACTTATAACAGCCCTCGTCAATGGCGCGCTCTACACCGGGGACACATTATGAATTGATTTGGCTTTACAAGCGACGTTCTATTGAAAGTCCTTGAGCCTGCGAAGCCAACAGAAATTCAAATGAAGCCTCCAGATATTTGCATATTCGTTTTGAAAAAGGGACATTTTATTAATAACTATTTTTTTAATGTCATATTTACGTTAAAAATTGAACCTCTAAATTCTGTGCAATATAAATGTATTGTTTATAAGTTGTAGTAGCCACTGTGTACGCAACGTTATCATTGCATATACAACCACTGCAATACTGCATCCATAATACAGTAGAATCCCGGGATACGGCATTAAAAATTAGTAACAAAATATAGTACAGTATATAATACACTTGTATATAATCCAGTAACATAACAGCGTAAGGAGAGGTAAATATCGTAATCAGTGTCCGGAAAAAAAACATTGTATTCCACATGGTAAACTGAAAAAAAAAAACCGTATCCTTTAGTTAAGCACGCATAGTTCTACTGGGGTCTCCAGTAGAACGTAGACTACGTAGATAGAAGGCCACTCCAGTAAAGTCACGTGACATCGCAAAATAAAAGTACAATGGTCACCGGTTACGCGATCGACAACTATTACGAGGCTTATTTTAAAACGGGTGCCTTTTAAAATTAAATAAACTTTTAAATAAAATTCCATAACAGTATTTTCCCGGCAAAAAAAAAAAAAAAAAAAAATACTCCCTTTTAATTGCACGTGTCCAAATGTAAAATAGAACAGATATTGCACTTTTAAATCGTAAATATAAGGTTAATATTTACATTTCTTCCCACCACGGGAGTGACTAGTTAACGTGGAGCAATCCGGATCCTCATTCTCAAGGAAGCAATGGCACCAGTCGGCATTCCTCAGCGACAATAAACTAAGCCAGTCTGCCACACACAGACAAACAGACAGAGAGAGACAGAGACAAACAGAGAGAGACAGAGACAAACAGAGAGAGAGAGACAGAGAGAGACAGAGACAAACAGAGAGAGAGAGACAGAGACAGAGAGAGAGAGACAGAGACAAACAGAGAGAGACAGAGAGAGACAGAGACAGAGAGAGACAGAGAGAGACAGAGAGAGAGAGAGACAGAGAGAGACAGAGAGAGAGAGAGACAGAAAAATTTACATTCATCGAATTGCAGCTAGCATTGTCCTTTCCGTTTTTCTTGGCCTTTTGGCAAAGATCAAAGTGTAGTATCTGTTCTTCAGATGCTGCACTTCCATTTCTTGTTCTCTTTCAGTGGAGGAACAGTCCTTCACGACTGAGACAATTTTTTATTTTTGTACCTTTTCTCCACGTAAAAAAAAAACGACCCTGGTGTCTAACTCTGTCCCGTGGGGAGGCATTGTAAATAGGTACTATATCTAGAATTTACCAAGACATTTTACTTTTAGCCCGGATTTCAACTTAAAGAGGAGCGCGCGCACGCGCACACACACACACACACACACACACACACACACACAATTCTGTATGAGTTTGTTTTCCAGGGATTAAGTAACCAATGAAGTTTAACGAGGTTAATACAAGAGTGCTCGCTCAATACCGAAATTAGAGTATACTGTTTGTTTTTAAAAGCAAATTGAAGACTGGTTTCTTTGGAAAGTAACCATTTACTAAATCGCCTGACGAGGCCTGGTTTTAACCGACTATTTGTCCGAAACATTAGAATGTCCAGTGTCGCGAGTAAAATATATCTTGCTCTTTTTTTTTTTTTTTTTTTGAGCACTCTTAATAACCACGTTAAATTTATTAGTTATTACTCTTGAATACTTTTAACCCGATATATATATTACACACAAGGAGAGAGTTCCACACAAAGATGAGAGCGAGAGACGTATACACGACACACACACAAAAAAAAAAAAAAAAAAAAAGGTAGGAGTGAAGGAAATAAATAAGAAAGTAAAAAAAAAAAAAGAAAAAATGATAGTCTCGAGGTTGGCGTGTTCGGCGTCTTCATGTCGCCAGTGTGTCTGAGCGGCGCCGAACGCCACGCAGGTCCCCTACCACCACCATCACCACCGGAGCTGAAGGGGGTGGGTGCGCAGAAGGGCACACCATCCTAATACCCACCCACCCATATAAAGAAAAAAGAAAAAAAAAATGGTGCCGATCACCTCTCCCACCCGACTTCCCTATGTTGTCGTTAGTTTTATTATTTTTATCTCTCCTCTTTCAACTATTTGATTCAGTTGTGTGCGTGTGGTTTTATTACATTTTTTTAGCGTTTCTCCCAGCCCTCTCCCCGTGTGGATATAAGTGTGTACACATACACACGTCCTAAGAATTATGAACTTAAAATTGAACTAGAACTGGCCTCACTAAACGCGTACACTTTTTCATAAAGCATTAAAAAAATAAATATTTTTTAAAATAAAAATTAACCTTGGATAACAACGATTACTGGGCCGAAATAGTTAAACAAGGAAATACAATAATTTACTTCTCGTATAAAATTAAAATTCGGGTTTGTATTACTGTACACAGATTCGAAAAAGTTGTCAAAAAACAAATATATAACAAATAAATGTTATCAAAGGCAAGATAAGTTACTTTTCTACCAAACTGGATATATTTTTCGTGTTTTTATTCAATGCAATAGGTTTATTCAGCTCGAAAACCATACAGTGTTTACCGATGTATTGGAAAATTCAAGATGGCGTCTGACTCCGTCTTTAACACGGTAAGTTTGGGAAAAGGTGTTATAAATAAAAAACTGGATAAAATACTGTTAAAAACTGTCAATATATGTTACCGTGACATAGCTTGACACATATTCGGCGGGGTTTTAATAGTATTTTTTCTAGTTTTTTATTTATAATACCTTTTCACAAACTTACCGTGTTAAAGAGGGAGTGAGGAGGCGCCATCTTGAATTTTCCAATACATCGGTAAACACTGTTTTTCGAGCTGACATGTTATGGCATAAAGTAAAGAAATTATAGAAAAGTATATACGAGGTAGGTGGAGGTGCGTACGAGTCATGAAATGAAGATGAAATATCCTAAAAATCATGTAATTTGATCAAATAGTTTTTGTTTTGTTTTTTTGTTCAAGAAAATCACATTTTATTTAGTGTCGATACGATAGAAAAAACAGCGACCATTAAGGAGTCAAGGGCAGACAACCAACTTTTTTTAACATAACGTATTTTATTTTTCAGAAAATAAAATTGTCAAATAATGAAAACATGGTACTTATACAGTTTAATCAAGACATTAAAAAATGAAAATATCGAAAAGGTTATATTGTATAATTTCGTTATGGAACGAAGTCCTCCGGAATTTTTTTTTTATCAAGTAGTTTTTATTTTACAGCGAAAAAACAATTTATGATACCGAGCAAAAGGTTCGATTTTTAGGAAGAAAAGCGAGTAATAGAGATGTGGGGGATGTCGGTGCTTTAACTAGAGTTATCTCCCCGTGGCGCGTTCAACAATGGCTGACTTCAAAGCGCTCTCATAAAAACGTTTTTTTGTTGTTGTTGTTGTTGTTTTTGCTGTAAAATAAAAACTACTAGATCAAATTAAATTTAAAAAAATTCGGGAATCTTCAGTCCAAAACGGATACGTACAATAACCTTTTTTTCGATATTTTTATTTTTGAATGTCTTGATTAAAGTGTACAAGTACCGAAAACATAAAATGATAGTTCTAAAATATTTTTTTTTTTTTTTTTTTTAAACAGGTTTGTTTTACTGTACACAGATTCGAAAAAGTTGTCACAAAACAAATATATAAAAAATGTTATCAAAGGCAAGATAAGTTACTTTTCTAACTAACTGGATGTTTTTAGTGTTTATATTTAATGTAACATGTTTATTCAGCTCTAAAAACATACAGTGTTTAACGATGTATTCGAAAATTTAAAATGGCAGCCGAGCCGACTGTCTTTGAGGCGGTAAGCTTGGGAAAATTAGTTATAAATAAAAAAATAGACAAAATACTGTTAGAAACTCGCTCAATATATGTTACCGTGACATGGGCTGACATATTCGGCGGGTTTTTAACGGTATTTTGACTTTTATTTATAACTCCTTTTCCCAAACTTACCGTCTCAGAGAGAGAGAGAGAGAGAGAGAGAGAGAGAGAGAGAGAGAGAGAGAGTCGGCCGCCATTTTGAATATTCGAATACATCGGTAAACACTGTTTTTAGAGATGAATAAACATGTTACATTAAATATAAACACTAAAAACATATCCAGTTTTGTAGAAAATTAACGTATCTTGCTTTTTGATACCATTTATTTGTTCTATATTTGTTTTGTGACAACTTTTTCGAATCTATGTGTACAGTAAAACAAACCCCAAAAAACTATTTGATTAATCTTTGTGAATTTTGGAACATTTCATCTTCATTTCGTGACAAGTATGTACACAAATACTCGTTTTTCTTTATCCCTATAACTGCGGATCTGAACTCATTGTTTGAAAAGAATGCCCAAATAATTTACGTGACTAAAATAGAATTCTTTTACTGACGACGACTCCATTTTGTTTTCAACAAGTTATGTTATGCCAGCGACATTAAACTCAGTGGGCTGTACCGGCTTCATCCAAATGAGGGAGTGTCTATGGAATATCAAACTCCGTCACTTTTTGGTGACTATATAAATCCGTTAAAAATTGTTTGAAAAAGAAATATTAAAACTGTATTTTGTATGTCAAAAACGTGTTTGTGTGCAGTAAAAATATTTCGCGGACCTGAACGAGCCCCCCCCCCCCCCAACACCCCTGCCGTAAAATTCATTTTCACGTTTTATTTTTTCTGTGGATTATTGCTGATAACAGACTTAACTTTCATAGCAGCAGGAAAAAAGTTTATTTAATGACTTTTAATGTGGGGGATCACTTAAATTATAACGTTCTTGATACCCCACTTTTCGGTCAATCAGAAAAACTTCTCATTAAGCTATTTTTGTGGTGTAAAAGAAAAAAAAAATAGAACATTAGAATTTAAGTGATCCCCTACGTTAAATATACTTTTTATAATTTCCTCCTAATATGAAAGTTAAGTCTTATCGGCGATAATGATTTTACGACGGGAGGGGGGGGGGTCTCGTTGTTCATGTCCGCTAAGTGCACGATGAAATATGGCCGCCAGCGATTAATACCTATAATTTTGTAACAGTCAAAAGAAAAGCATACTACGTCTCATCCGAAGACTAAAAATATCAGTTTTTAATGTGAAAATATATATATAATTTTAGATTATCTTGAACTTTTCAGCTCTGTCATGGCTGCCCAATTGTTTGAGTAGATTTGTCGCCGGGTACACAGAAAGTCATTAAAAATATTTCCAACTTATTAGTTTACTTGTGTTTTATCAAGTTGCCGTCTTGAATTCAAACAAAACTGTTCATGGTTTGTGTGCGTTCTAGAATAAAAAAAATTATTACCTTTAAGAGGTTGACCCTTCCCATACACCTGTTAAAAATAGCTTTCTAAATTTGTTTTGGATTGTTAAACAACAGAAGTGCCAAACACCTTCAACTATCACTTTTTGGGGTGTATTTACTGTACACACAGATTCGAAAAAGTTGTCAAAAAACAAATATATAACAAATAAATGTTATCAAAGGCAAGATAAGTTACTTTTCTACCAAACTGGATATATTTTTCGTGTTTTTATTCAATGTAACATGTTTATTCAGCTCGAAAAACATACAGTATTTACGATGTAATGGAAAATTCAAAATGGCGCCCGACTCTTTAACACGGTAAGTTCGGGAAAAGGTGTTATAAATAAACTAGACAAAATAATGCTAGAAATTCGCTCAATATGTTACCGTGACATTACTTGACATATATTCGATGTTTTTTTTAATAGTATTTTGTCTAGTTTATTATTTATAACACCTTTTCCCAAACTTACCGTGTTAAAGAGAGAGTCGGGCGCCATTTTAAATTTTCCAATACATCGGTAAACACTGCATGTTTTTCGAGCTGAATAAACATGTTACATTGAATAAAAACACAAAAAATATATCCAATTTGGTAGAAAACTTATCTTGCCTTTGATAACATTTGTTATATATTTGTTTTTTGACAACTTTTTCGAATCTATGCGTACAAACCCACTTTTTTTTTTCTTTTAATCAAAACAAATGCTAAGTGGGGCGTAATGGATTAAGGCGTAGAACATCTACGCTTCCAGGTGAGCATCGTCTGAAGATTGCGGTTTTAATCCTACCCAAAGCAAACCAGAGGATTAGTGGAGTTAAAACGCGGTGAGACAATTATGGAAGGCTGTAGTAATTACTAGGGAAACAGTTACAAGACTGTATTCCTATCCCGTCACGGTTTAACCACCAGAAAAAGGCCAGAGGATGAGTTGACCGAAACGTGATGAAACAGCAACAATGAAGATGAGGATTATAGTCCGGAATAAAAGTTATAGATAAAAAAATAAAAAAAAAAATTGCAACAACCCACGAAATTTTTTTTTTTTAACAAAAATAGCCATATAAAAAACAATAAAAAAAAATAAAAATTTTATTCATTTCATATTTTAATCGCTAAGGGGAGAAACATTTTTTTTTTTTAAATAAACACTATGCTTATTTTTGCAGTTTATAGCAGGTGCTTGCTTTTAAGATAAAAAGTATTTTTTCGTTAAAAAGAAAATTTCAAATTTTGTTAATTTAATTTCGTATATCTGAAGTAAAATTTCATAAAATTATTAGGTGCAAATATTTTGGATTTTTAAAGAATTTCGGTAATTATTCAGAATATGGACCGTGCTATTTTTTTATTTTTTTTTTTAGATAAGATTTGATTTTTTGACGGCATATTTTGTTTAAATTGTAAGGTGAAAGCACAAAATGGTTAAAGTCCCATCCACGTGTTAAGAATGGATTTCTAACTTAACAGGGTCCGTATTCTGTAAAAGTACCAGAATAAGTAACTTATCTTGCCTTTGATAAATTTTATTTGTCATATACAGTATAACCCGGATATAAGAGATTTCTTCGCCCTCTATAGCGTTCTTATATCCGGGTTTACACTGTACATTAACACAGGTTCTAATTTGGGACCAGAGAAAATCTCATATCCAGGTTCTGGTTACACTGTATTTGGTTTTTGATATCTATGTGTATTAGTGAAACAAGAAATCTTACGTACACAAACATTGAACAAATATTTATAAAAGATCCGTTTTTGTTTTGCAATAAGAAAAAAAAAACACATTCAGGTTATTTTTAATCGGGAAAAGATGGCTGCCTACGACAAACGAGACGCAAGGGAATGACAACATGTACGAATAATGTCTAATAACAAAGTGGACCCTCAATTTATTAATAATCGCATTGACTCATTACATCTATTTTTTTCTTTTTTCGTTAAGGCATCCTTAATCAAGGAGTATAGATGAGGAGGATTGAGAGTTTAAAGTTGCAAAATAATAAATAAGCATGTGTTAAAAAGAAAAGGTACTTATGCAAGAGAAGGTACCGTGCTATATTTTTTAGCAAGTATTTTCGACTCAAATTTTGTTCATTAATTGTTAGGTGAAAGTACAAAATAGTTACAAAACACGATCCGATAGTTATGTACTTATTGTACCATGCTGAAATAACATTTAGAAAACCATTCTTAACATGGGGAGGAGAGGGTGTTTTTTAATTATTCTGTACTTTCATTCAACAATTTAAAATATATAGTAAAACTTGAATTTAACTTTAGTATTAAAAAAAAATATAGTACGTCAACAAGTGCATAAGCACCCACGATCCACTCTCCATGTTAAGAATGGTTTTCTAAACGTTATTTCAGCAAGCATAAGTACAGAAAAAAAATCATACAAAATTTGAAACTTAATTATACATCTAAAATAAATTTAATAAATTGAGTTTTAAAAATACATCACTCGTTTTGTGTGTGTGTGTGTGTGTGTGTGTGTGTGTAAGATTATTCGCGGTTTGAATTAAAAGTTTAACCATTTTTAAATATAATATATAATAAATATAATATACTTAATAAAAATACAACTATTTATCTAAACGTGATTTTTTTTCTTTGCTTAACTGACAAATGTTTTTCTTAATTTCTGACAAATGAAGGAGGGATCTTTCTTGACAGATAATTTTTACTTAATTCATTTTCCCTACGTTAAAAACAGATCTTGTGGAGACGCAAAGAGACAGTGTTTTAAAGTATTTTCTTAATGTTTTAAGCATTCAGAACAAAAATAGTGGCAGTCTTGCAGAAAGCCGTTCTTAATAGGGGGAGATTGGGTGTTTATACTACGCTGGATACCGTTGTAAAAAAAAAAAAAAAAAAAAAAAAAAGTATTTTGTTCAGATAGTTGTTTGTTATCTTTACAATTACAGTTTCCCTTCCACTTCCGGTTAACCCTGTTCATGTTAATATTTTCTAAGGTTATTAGGACCGTAACATGGATGGAGGTGGAGGGGTGTTCTGTATTTACACCCAACAATTTAATAAACAGATACTGTAAAAATTAAAAACTTCCGGAAGTGAAGTGAAAGCAGTACTCGTAAAGGTAACTAAAAACTTCAAAAATTTACAATATTTTTTGTCGGTTAGTGTTTATTAATCGTTGATTTCTTATATTCCTGAAGACGACCGAAACAAATCGACTTTAAAATTATTTTCTTGTATTTGTTGTTGGAAAAGTGAAACATGATACCAAGTGTTTGAGCAACTACTAAGGATTGTATTTTCATACGAAATTGTAATTTAACACTTGTAGAAAGGGGAAAAAGAGTCCTTTTAACAAGAGCCAACAAAAATGGGGAGGATGAAAATAAATAAATGCTACCATTTTTTTTCTTTTAACTTATTTTGAAGCGTTTATTTACTTCCAAACCAAAGCAGTGTTGAGTAAGAAAAAACAATGGACGTTTCCGACTCTCGATAATAGCTCAAAAATACTGGTAGAAACCTATGCAATAAATGACACCAATCGTGAGAAAATGTAATATTCTTTGATTAATGATCGATTTGGAGCGATTATCGAAGCTCGGCATGGCTGTAACATTACCGCCATTTATTTTCTAACACTGAATCGACATTACTTCAAATATACGCTTTAAAATAAGTTAAAACAAAAAATTATACACATAAGTAAAATTATACACATGAGTAACTAATCTTGCCTTTGGTAATATTTTTGGGGTTTGTATTACTGTACACAGATTCGAAAAAGTTGTCAAAAAACAGATATATAACAAATAAATGTTATCAAAGGCAAGATAAGTTATTTTTCTGCCAAACTGGATATATTTTTCGTGTTTTTATTCAATGTAACATATTTATTCAGCTCGAAAAACAGTGTTTACCGATGTATTCGAAAATTCAAGATGGCGTCTCACACCCTCTTTAACACCGTAAGTTTGGAAAAAGGTGTTATAAATAAAAAACTATACAAAATACTATTAAAAACCCGCCGAATATATGTCAACCTATGTCACAGTAACATGTATTGAGCGAGTTTTTAACAGTATTTTATCCGGTTTTTTATTTATAACATCTTTTCCCAAACTTACCGTGTTAAAGAGAGAATCAGACTCCATCTTGAATGTTCCAATACATCGGTAAAACACTGTATGGTTTTCGAGTTGAATAAACATGTTACATTGAATAAAAACACGAAAAATATATCCAGTTAGGTAGAAAAGTAACTTATCTTGCCTTTGATAACATTTATTTGTTATGTTTTTTTGACAACTTTTTCGAATCTATGTGTACAGTAATACAAACCCTATTTTTTTTCTTCCTTTTTGCTTCGTTGGCTATTGTTAAATGTCAGGTAAAAAAAAAAAAAAAAAAAACCTGTAAAATTTTGCACTTAATGCGCAGACTTGCGCCTACACATTTTTTTTATGTCAATAGAAATGGATTGTCGATATATGGCAAACAAAAATATATATGGGTCAATGGGTCATGTCATGTCCAGCAATTTAACATTTGTTTTCAGATGTGATCTCGAAACTTAGCGAAATGTTTTACGTCTACATTTTTTTCCACTATACAGACAGCGGATTTATGATGAAGCAAAGGTCGCGAAATCTGCAACTGCATCTCTTGCACAGCAGTGGCAGTGCTTGTTGGGTTTAGTGGCAAGAAGTCCAAGACGACTGGAAACAATGCCGAGATAAGCAGAGAAAGGCTGATTGTAAACTAGTTGCGCAACCAAGGCTTGGAAGTATAGTGTACACTACTATTCAACTCATAACTGAAGAAAACAAATTATACTTATCTCAAAATGGCTTAGTGAAGGTGTCACATATGCGCGTGCAGTGTATCATGGTTCGTGTGTGGCTAGACGTGGCAAGATTTTAAATCAGACCGTAAAATGAATTCAACATGATCAGCAAGCCAGTATGTTTCAGGTTACCGCCTGTAACTTTTCAGAATAGCGAAAAACAAATGTGTTACCAAAGGCAATATAATTTACTCTTCTATCTAGATATTTGGGGGGTAACTTATTTTAAAGTGTTTTTAATTTTAAAAGCTAGTGTGAATCCTGTTGAGTTAGAATACGAAAATAAAACAAAATGGTGGTCCTATCAAGGAGATAGTCGGGACCCGATAATCGTTCAAAAATTGAAAATTAAAAATACTGAGAAAATACATCCAATAAATGTCTGTGCAAAAATGCAATGCTATTGCTCTATGATAGAGCATATCATATCTGTTCTATCCTAGGGAAAAAGAAGCAGAAGACCTTCGAGATTGAGAGAATTTAAATCTTAGTCCAAATCCAGAAAGTGCTGAAATAGCTAAATTTCAGTTAGACATGGTATTGAAATTTACATTTGTGAGGAGATAACAAATAAAGCACGTGATTAACAAACATTGCCCAATTTGGTAAATTTTTAGTTTATCGACCCCTCGGCATTCACCTTTAATTTGTCTACTTTTAAAGGTTTTCAGGTACGTTGAGAACAAATATCGCCACAACATACCCGCCCCTCCATGGAAAAACGGTTAATTAAACTGCAGAAGAAAAGCACCTGTTAAACTGCACAAGTACTATAAGTGAATACCCCCCCCCAAAAAAAAGAACGAAAAACATAATATGCTTTTGTAAACCACTCGTGAAAACTTACTGACAGCAATATTTTTACTCTTAAATGAGGTGAAAACTTTATTTTATGAAAAATATTTCTTGTCATTTCAAATGTCCGTCATGTATTCATGCACCTTGTGAAACGTCAAATGACTATGCGCGTGCGCACATCTTAGTAAGAAAGTGAAAAAAAAATGAATATAATTAAGAAAATGAAAAAAAAAAAAAAAAGATTGTCCGTTTTGATATCGGGAAGCGGAAAAATATCCGAAAGGGTGGGGGTGGGGTCATTTCGGCCTTGAAGTCGAAAGATGTTTTGGGGGCCATGTTTTGGCTCTTTTTTTCCTAAATGGGAAACAAGATGGCCGCCAGCAAAAACAATAGTGATTAGGTTGAAACTGAATGTCTTCAAATATGGATAATTGCGTGTTTGCCACAAAATAAATGCGATATTCGTTCTCAGCGTACCCGAAAACTTTCAGAAGTCGACAAATTAAAGGTGAATGCTGAGGGGTCGGAAAAAAACAAAATAACAAACTTTTAATGAAATATTAAATAGTCGTTAAAATTACTCCGTATTTATTTTTTCAATAAATGTTCGATTAATAATAATAAAATAATTCAGTATGTATTAAAGTTTTGTATAGGAGAGACACGTTTAATTAGTTTCATTTAATATAAATTAATGTGTACGTGTGTGCGTATCAATTCTCCGGTATTTAGGTTCAATTGTACTATAAAGACCATTGGAATATCTCGCCTATTTCCTTTTCAACCAAATATTGAATAAAATTGATTGTAATTAAATACAGATTGGCGGAATGGGGGATAAAAATGAATGGTAACATTCAATGCTGCCAAGACTAGGCTTCTTTCCTTTAATAATTTCTCTCAACCACTAATAACCCTGGCTAATGGTGTATTACCTGAAAAAGTACTTCGTTCAAACTCTCCAGCTTAATATTCACAGGGAACATGAATTGGAACAAATACATCAAAGACATTGCCAAAGCTGCTGTGCAATAAAGGTAAGCTCTCTGTGCTAGAAAGCTACTTACGCCTGAGAGTATCATACATCTACAAGGCCACATTTAGCCCATGTATGAATTAGTGTCGTTACATTTGGGCTGGTGCATCTGCTACTAGTCTCACTCTTAGACAGGGTTCAAAAGAGTCGCGCAGCTAATAAGTCCAGCATTGTCGGATAGGCTTCAAACAACATCGGTAATCTCCAAAAATACCGTTAGGGCTTACAACATGGCCGCCAGAAGAGTCAACAAAAAACTGCGAATAAAATATATAAAACTCGTAATTTCTGTTTTTAAAGTGGGTTGTCAATTTTCTTTATGAAATATACTTCCAAAATAAACTATTACAGTCGTTTAAAACATAATAGAAGTATTATTTTTTATTTTTTAAAAACAATGTTTACAAAATGTCTACGAACGTGCGTAGACATTTTGTAAACGACTGTAATAGTTTATTTTGGAAGTATATTTCATAAAGAAAATTGACAACCCACTTTAAAAACAGAAATTACGAGTTTTATATATTTTATTCGCAGATTTTTGTTGACTCTTCTGGCGTCCATGTTGTAAGCCCTAACGGTATTTTTGGAGATTACCCGAACTACAAACCCTTGTAACCCCCTCGACGTAAATACCCCGACAACTCGACAAGCAACAAAATTCTACCCCTACACAGATCCCTAGATACTAGAAAGCCTTCTAATAGTTTCTTCCCTAGGACTGCTAGACTTTACCTTCCAAGTTCCTACTTCCTTGACTGTACTGAGATGCAGAAGTTCAAGTGTAATGTAAACAAACATCTTGCCGCTTAACTCCCTACACAGTATCCCTGCAAATTATGTCCCAGATTGTAGCCCCCTACATCAAAGTGGCACTTTGCCTTGTTTGGGGTGAAAATGCAATTTAAAAAAATGTTATTCTTAGATTATCTATTAACATTTTTCTAAACTTGTTTTGCAAAAAAAAATAAATAAAAACAGATTTTATAGAATCACTCCAGTTTCCAATTTTTCGTTTTGACTGAATTGTGGATTGGTTATTTTGTTTATTTTTTTACGACCTGCTCCAGCGTAGTATAAACACCCCACAACCACCCCACGTTAAGAACGGCTTTCCAGGTTGGGGTTATTTCAAAAGCCGTTCTTAACACGAGGAGGTGGTGGGTGTTTATAATACGCTGGGGGGAACGTTTTGTTTTGAACCACATAAAAAAAAGCGGTAATTATATACCATGCTATTTTTCCGACAGAGTTTTCAAATAGAATTCAAATTTTACGATATCTTCATTTGTTACATTAAAATACAGAATAGTTTAAAATAAATAAAGAGCTAGTAATGTTAATTGGTTTTTAAATAACGTTATTTTAGCGCGGTCCGCATTACAACACAAACTTAGGTAAAAAGAGCAACTTATCTTGCCTTTGGTAATAGTCATTTTTATTTATTTTTTTACCCCTTTTTATTTTAACTAAATACCATTATTTTCTGTTTTCAAAATAGCTGCCAATTTGTTTAAAGAAATGGTTACATGCGTCTTGTCACGTGATCAATAACTAGGCGATTGATTATACGTTACAAAAAGCGAAAAGAACTTTTCAAAATGTTTATGCGTAAATCGCACCGAACAACCAATTATTTTTACTAAAACACTTTATTTTCGATTTCCGCTATTTAGCGGAAGTCTTGCGAAGTCCTGCCGGTGTATACCGAGGAAAAGTCCCTTCTGATTAATAATCACTTGAATTCCAATTAAATTTTAAAAATACATAAAAAAAAATAAAACATAAAAACTAGGGGTTAGTTTTACTATTTTCTACCTAACTGGATAAGTTTTTAGTGTCTTTATTTCATGTAAAATGCTTATTCGGTTCGGAAAAAAACAAGTAATGTTGAATGCTGCCGGATAAGATGGCTGCGATGTCTTTGAAGACTCTATAATGATTTCAAAATAAGAAATAAGACAAAATGGTGGTAGGAACCCACCCAATAAATGTTACCATGATATTTATTGGGTGGGTTCCTACCACGCTTTGGTTTTATTTCTCGTTCAATATTACCCGTTTTTCGAAACGAAACATTTTACATTAAATAAAAAATACTAAAAACTTATCGAGTTGGGTAGAAAATTGACAACTTCTTTTCGAATCTATAGTAAAACCCAACAAATGCTATTAAAGACAAAATTAGTTACTCTTCTACCCAGCGAGAGATTAATGTTTTCACTTATTTTATAGTGTTTATTTGGTTCGAAAAATAAGTAAAACCGAGTTACTAAGTTAGAACGACTAAGTTTTGAGCGATTATCGAGATTTACTTCATGAAGTAAAGTCTCGATAATCGCTCAAAACTTTAAAATACTAATAGAAATCCACCCAATAAATATTACGATGACACTCATTCGGTGGATTTCAATTAGAATCACAACATCTTTATTTTCGCCATCTTGTGGTTGTTTTAACTTAGTAACTCGACACTACTCGCGTTTCGAAGTAAGCGCTTTAAAACCAGTTAAAACAAACATTTATCAACATTAAGAAAAAAAAACTTATATTGCCTTTGGTAACATTTATTTGTCATATATTTGTCTATTTAACACGTTTTTGGTTTGTTGTTTATTGTAAAACATACAACAGAAGGAAGTTTGCTTTATTTCGGTCTACATCGGAAAGACTTCCGCTAAACGAAAAACGGAAGTTGAAAAGAAACTGTTAGGAAAAAATAACCACAATCTCATTTTCATTTTTGCTGTTGACTGGCGAGGAGTATTAAAACTTAACCGATAATCAACTGTAGAATCGTAGTTATTTTCCAGAAAGATGAACAATGCGAATCTACAAACAATTGTGACTCGATTACACATTTTCAAGAAGTTATATTGAACATTTTAGCTTTAAGACGGCGGCTGGTATTAACGCAAGTCTTCAGTTTGGTTTAAATTTTTTTTTTTTTAAATAAAAAATAGGTAACTAATTTGGTTCGGATAATATTTCAGTGATGAGAAAAGCTAAAAGCTTCAATACAACCATGTCCCATCGTCGAAACGTTGCATCCCTCTGCCTGTTCTACAAGTATTTTAATGGTGAATGCTCTGATGAACTGCAAGCACTTGTGCCCCCACGACGTGAACACCCTCGACAGACCCGACAAGCTGCAAAATCCCACCCCCACACTGTAGAGATCCCTAGATGTAAAAGATCTTTCTACTCCAGTAGTTTCTTCCTCAGAACTGCTAGACTTTGGAATTCCATTCCAGGTCACTGCTTCCCCAACTGTACTGACATGCATAAGTTCAAGTGCAACGTGAACCAACATCTTGCTGCCCAAATCCCTACATAATACCCCAGTAGATGTTTCCCCTGATAGTAGCCCCCTACACCAAAGTGGCAATGTTGCCAATGTGCCTTGTTTGGGGTGAAAATGTAACAAAAAAATAAAATAAAATCCTCCTAGAGTACAAAAAAAAAAGTGGGTTAGCTTAATTTCACAATGGAACGTGTCCTGATGAACTCTTAGCACTTGTGCCCCCCTCGGCAAGCAGCAAAATCACACAGGTCATTGTTGAGGTCCCTAGATATCGGAAAGCCTTTTAAGCCCCCCCCCCTTATCTGCTTCTGTAACTATACCGAAATTTAATTGTAATGAGGACACGTACATCTCGCTGTTCAACTCCCCCACAGTCCCCCTGTTAGACGATTCCAAATAATAACCTTAGGTTCCAAGTGGTAATATGCCTTGTTTGGGTGAAAAAGTAATACATATTAGTTGAAAAGCCCTAAAGCCCTATTTGCAATGTGGGATTAAATTGTATTGGTTTGTTAAATAATTTGTTTCGAAATTTAAAAATCTGTTTAAGTTTTGAAACTGAAAATTAGTGTTTAAAATAATTAGTCGATAGTAATCGACGCGCAGGTAAACATGGCTGCCAGCGATTAATGCTATTAAAATGTTATTTATATATCACATGTGTCGATATAGGATTGCCCGGGATTTCTTTTTATTTATTTATTTTTTTGTAATCTTCAAGTTTAGTCACCCTCTGTTTACAAAGTCTTTGTGCAAAGTTTTCGGCTTATTAACATTTTTTTAATTTTATCTTTTTTAAATAAGCAAACGAACAAAAAATTGATATTTTTTTCTCATTTTAAAATAAAAAATAAAACAATTTACAACCAACAGCTCCGCACAAAAACACAGGGTGACTAAACTTGAAGATAACTTTCAATTTTAGCACTTATACCACCGCGGTATTATTGAAGATTTTTTTTTTTCAGGTTAAATTCAAGCTACAAAACACCCCATATTAAGAATGGCTTTCAAAATAACATTTCAGCACGGTGGTAAAAGTGCACACCACAGCGTATTATAAACACCCCAAACTCCCTATGTTAAGAATGGTTTTCGCAATAAACAACCCCACAACCTCGAAAGCCGTCGTTCTTAATATGGGGGTGTTTATACTACGCTAGGGCAGGTCGTAAAAATAAAAAAAATAAATAAAAATACTAAAAGGTTAAAACTAAGGTATAGGTAATTATTAGTACTTATGCTGAAATAACGTTATTTAGAAACTCGCTCTTAACATGGGAAGGGTACTTTATAACTGTTCTGCATTTTCACCTTACAATCTAACAAAAGATGCCCCCCCCCCCCGCCCCAAAAAAAGTCCGTATTTCTGCATAAATACTAAATAGTTGCGATTTTCCAACGGTTTCTCCTATTTTTAGCTAAAAGTTAACCAAACCATCAAGTTCATCACATAGGAAGGATTTTAATTATTAGCCTATCTTTAAACGAGGGGTATCCACATTAGAAACTAAACTTAATGACATCACAGTGTATACCGATTAATGAAATCCCTTAATATTGTAAATCCTTGTAAAACGAATAAGGATATTTTTTTTTAAGAATCACCTCAGTCTCCATAGCGTTTTAAGGGCATTTTGCAATACAGACAATAAAGCCAAAACAAACATTTTTTTTTCTGATTCGTTCTAGCTGGGGATGGAGCATCCTACTCGCTATCAGATATTCAGACAGATCTTTAAGATTCGAACCGTCCCTTTCAAGTGTAATTGTTACAATCTCTTGTCCTTGGATCATCGGGTATATTCGATTAGAGACGGGAGTGATTCTATAAAATGTCCTGATAAAGTTAATATGAACGACTCGATTAACATGTAGTCTAACCATTTCTAAAATGAATTAAGATAAAGGATATTAAAAAGTAGGGGAGGGGTTATATATTGTCGACAAATTGTTAAGGGAAATCAAGGGAAGGAGAGATTAGTTTTAATTTAACTCATTTGTGACCTATTTGCGTTCAAAAAGTTCGCGTAAGTACGGATTCTGGAAAAAAAAAAAGTAGCTAGCTTGTTTAACGTAAACAAGTGACTAAACAAAAATGGTTGCTCTGCTCAGAATCTGGGTAAATTTATACAAACACCGTGACAGCGAATTAACCTTAACCCTAACCCTAACGCTGTCACGGTGTTTGTATAATAATACCAGAATCTGTATCTACGCGAATATAACCGCCGTTAAATATTTGGTGATTCTGCAGAATTTGAACAGAATTAAACAAACGGTACTTATGCATTTCTGTCACCATGCTGAAATAACGTTATTTTGAAAGCCACTCTTAACATGAGGAGGGTGTTTGTAACTATTCTGTACTTCCACCTAACAATTGAAGATATCGTGAAACTAATTTACCTTAAAAAAATAAAAAACTTAGCGCAGTAACAGAAGTGCATACGCACCAAACACGTCTAACCAGGATTTATGCAGAATATAAATAGTTCTTATTTTAATTTATTCGGTCAATGTGGTCTTGTTCCACTGAAGACTTACCAGTAAAAGTTTATTCCGAAAGCCGTTCTTAACATGGGGGGTTGGGGGGTAATACCCCTGAAATGCCACTCTTTAAAAGTCTACAGTGGGGCAATCAAGCCACATTGACAGTTTTATTTATTTTTAGATAAGATTCAAGTTAATTCAATTTTTACAGTATTTTGTTAGGTTTTGACATCGTTAGGTGAAAGTACAAAATATTTACAAAACAAGATTGGATTTCTAAATAACGATTAAGATTGAATTTCTAAATAACATTTTTCAGCATGGTGCGTATTCCGCATAAGTACTGATGGACAGTAAACCTAAAATGTTAGGGTTAGTTTAGGGTTAAGAAAAAAAAAAAAAAAAAAAATTTGTTTAAACACTGAGTAATACCGAATTACTTGACGTAAACACGTCACGGTGCTTATGCAATTATGTTACCGCGCTATTTTTTTTTTTTTTTTTATATTCAAGTGTAAGATTAAATTACAGAATAGGTACAAAACATCCTCCCCGTGTTAAGAATGTTTTTTTTAAATAACGTTATTATTTCAGCACGGATCAATAAGTGCAGGAGGAGTACCCTTTTTTATATAGTATTTAAGTTAAATTTAATTTTTACGATACATTTGTTCATTAAATTGTTAGGTGAAAGTCCAGAATAATCCTCTCAACTCTTCATGTTAAGAATGGGTTCAGCGCGGTAACATATGCAAAAGTACCCAGGTCACAAATGAGTAGGATTCTGACTATTCTCAACGATAATGGCTTTAAAATAATTTGGCGATTCAGAAGCATAGGTGACCCAGAGTGCAGACGGACCGGTGTTAGGCGAAAACCTAGCCTCGATGTGAAAATGTTCCGATTATTACCAAACCGGACACTTCCTGTTTTAGTTTTAAAATAAATCTGTAAAATATATTTAAAAAAAATGAAAATGTCTTCAAAAGTTTCGTACATTTTCTTTCATGCCAATTTGCTTAATTTATTTTAAACTAAAACAGGAAGTTCGATTTGGTAATCGAAATATTTTCACAGACTAGTTTTCCACCCGACACCGGTACGGTCGGATTAGGGTCGCCTATGCTTCTGGATCGCCAATAATTTATTTCGGTAATAATGATTACTTATATGAAAATCTTACCTGTTTTCATTAATAAACTCCAGTGGTATGGGTTGCAGCATACGTAGGCCGGGTCGTCGGCGGCCGTGCAACATGGTAATCGTTTCATTTCCGTATTGGGGGTTATGTGTGGCCACCGCCAAAGCTGGCAACACAACACATGGGCCGAGACGGTCCGTCGACCCACCCGGAGTTGATCTTTGGGTAATAATACACAGTCCGTGGTTTCACCGCCCTTACTTTCCACGCTTTGTATAAGAATGTCTAATTGTCTTTCGCGCAGTCGTTTTAACATGGTATAGGAAACGGTTTTCAGCTCCATTTCATCTTGGTAGCTGTAGTAGTTGTTGGAAGGGTCGAGGGCGGTTGCACCGGCGACTGCAGCACCTGTCGTCGGGGTCCCACCTCCTGTGGTTGGTGTATGTGTGGTTGTGGACGCTGATGATGAGAGGTGTCTGAGATTGCCTTCAGTCGAACCCGTGGCTTCATTATGTAGAACCCGATTTCTCCACAATCGCTTCACCAGGGCGTTGCGTTTAATAGAACGGAACATGAAACATCGGGCCGACCTATTACAGGAACGTCCACAGACATAAAGCACACACACTGCGTGGTCTTTCCGGAATTTATGACTGATATACGTGGTGAAGCCAGGCCGACAAAACCCCACCGACAAGGGCACGTCCACAACCGGGGCCCGGGTCGCTTTAAGATGGCGGGGTTTAATCTTAAAACGCAACAGAAAAGTAAAAAACAAAAAAATAAACCTGATGGAAACGAGGAGACAACATAGGTCGAAGATAATTAAGCAAGAAAAGCAGATACCTATTTGTTTTTTTGTTTAAGATTCAGGTTTCTTCCTTTTTCATTTTTATTAAAATATTTGGATTTGCTTTGTTTATGTATACATAAATCCTAACATTAGATTTTAACACTCCCTGGTCCTCAAGGTAATAAATAGGGAGATGTTTTAATATATAAATAGCTACCTATCTTTATTTTGGAATAAACGAAATATACATGTAAGTAACAGTAATTATTTTCAATAAACTATACCACAAACAAACTGAAACCTATTTTTTAAGGCATAAGTAAAAATAAAAATTAAATTAAAGTGTAGTTTATAGTCTATATTAATATATATAAAAATGAAAATATTTGCACGATTTAAGACCTATATCAAGATGAATAAATAAATTTTATGAATTTCGATTAAAACAGGAATAAGAAAAAAATCTTTTAAAAAGTTGAGCGTTAAAGCGCATTAAAAAAAAAAATGAATGAATGAGCGATCGAAAAATTAAACAGTAAAAAACGCTATAAATATTGACATTTAAATTAATCTAGAAAATAAATTTTAAAAACTAAAATACTTTTATCAACAAAAATGAGGTCTTAAAAAAATAAAATAAAAAACGAAATTTAAAAAAAAAAAGGAAAAAAAAACAAACTATTTTTTCAGGTTAGCGTGTGTACCTTTTCCGGGGTAGTTCGGTCCACACGTTTCGGTTTTAAACTAACGCTCTTTTTCTTTTTTCTGAAACGATGTAATCATCCAATACGGTCCACTAGGAAGAGGCCTTTTTCGGGGATATTCTTTAAATATCCGGAAATTTCCACTGTAATTCCATGTGCACCGGTGACACCGCGATAGATTCTTCTTTTTTGTTTTCTTAAAGAAAAAAATATTTTCTTTATAAAAAAGCCGAATCGACTTCTTAGAGCTAAAGTTCATACCCAAAAAAGAAAAAAAGACGCTCGTTCTCGCCACTTTAACATAAAGCCGTCTTTTTTCCTTTCCCCTCGGTTTATAAATAATTTAAAAATAAAAAAAAAAGGTTTCTTTTTTATATTAATATATCTTCCAGTCTGTGGCTGTGTTTTTTTTTTTTAATAAAAATAAAAACAGAAGGTATCCTTTTTTTTTTCCAAGTTTGAGTTGAATAAAATTTCAATTACCCTGTTTGCATTTAGAGGGCTCGCGGTTTTTAGGTTGTTGTTTTTTTTTTTTTTTTTTTTTTTCTTTTAAATTAAATATTACATTTAAAAAATAAATAGTTGTTTTTTTTTTGTTCCTTTTTTTTCTCTCTCTCTCTCTCTTGTAGGGTTGAATTTAAAAATTTAAAAAGGGGACGATTCAAACCCCGTGTTTTGTGTGTAGAAGAGAAAAAAGTCGCGCTCTGAAATCTAGCTGCTGTAGGAGAAGGTACTCCAAGAAATACTGAAGGTTGGTTTGTGGTGGGAGGAGTAGTAGTAGTAGATGTTGTGATGGTGGTAGTCGGTTAGTGTTACGCTATATCCCACTATTAATTAAATAGTCGACCGAGGAGAGGGATAGAGAGAAAGAATGAAGCTGGCTGGCTTTCTCTCTCTCTCAGCCATAGGCGCCTAAATGACTGGACGCTTTTTTTTCTTTTTTATCAACACAACAGAGAAAGAAAGAGATATGTGTGTAGTACACACACATACATACATATATATATATATACATGCATACATACATACACACAAACATAGCCAACACGCACTCACGCAAAGAAAGAGGAGTGCGCGTTGGGGGACACTAACTTGGGCTTTAAAAAAAGGATAACTTTTGTCCCCCTCTTCTATGTATGCGTGTGTCAGTTATTTGTCAGATATGCGTATATAAACACACACACACACACACACATATATATATATATATTCTATGTTCGAGCTTAAATCGAAGTGTAGTATATGTTGTCTTTAGAGGAGAAATCCTTCTCGACCGGGTCAGTTTTTATTTTTGTTTTATTCCTATCGAAGGGTGGTTGGTGCTGAATTCTATCGACATTAAAAGCCTACCGTAACCCCTTATGCAATTGATCTCGTGGGGAGTAAATGTGGACAAGATGCCAGGGCTGTTCTGTTCTGTTTTGTCCTCGGTTTGTGAAAGAAATCCTTCTTAAGTAAGGCAATTTTAACTTTTGTCCCACTCCAGATTGTCCCTTATAAGGGAGCTGGAGCTGGCTGGACATCCCTATTCCCTCGCATTGAAAAAAAAAAAAATAAATAACGATGCTGTATTTAATTTTGTCCTCATGGGAGATGGTTCAAGAAAATAGACACATTCCGTCAATAATACACGTGTTTAAATATAAATAAATGTATATGTTATTGTCAATGCTTTATTATTAGGCTATTTTTTTTTTTTTTTTGTTAATGTTAAGAACGGATGATTATAACTACCTTGAATAATAATTGTGTTACAAATAAACAGTTTTATTTAAAATAAAATTACCGTAACTTTAACAAAAGAATTTATTATTTGAATGCATTGTCAACAGATAACTCTCTCTCTCTCTCTCTCTCTCTCTCTCTCTCTCTATATATATATATATATATATATATATATATATATATATATATATATATATATATATATATATATATATATATATAATTAATTAAAAATGTTTTATAGATTTATATGGGTCTTCAGGTTGAAAAATATTCAAAAGATTAGAATCATTGCATTCCAACAAGGGGAGTTGAGAGTGCCAATCAAAGAGAGCAAATTTATATATATTTTTTAAATGTTCTTTATATATAACTGCATTTATATTTATTTGACAATATTTACATTAAGAAAATAAAAATTATTAATCAGACAAGATTTCGAATCTCACTTATACGTAACTCTGGGAAAATGAAAAACTAAAACGGATTTCTAAATTCTATAAAAAAAAATGTAAACATGACTATATTAAATGTAGTATATTTATTAGATATATTTTTTTTCACATAGGCATCACCACTTATCAAGGCCGAGAGACCACTCGAGGATAAGGGTTAAGAGTGTACAGTAGTCAATTGGACAATATAGTAATCGTTAGTAATTTATTATATATAAGTAAAACCATATAAACATCAGAATATATATATATATGTGTGTGTGTGTGTATATATATATATATATATATATATATATATATATATATATATATATATATATAAACTTATAAAAGCTCTACATATGTATTGAGCACTTTTGCCCTTTTTAAGATGCTGATTCTTCCAAAGATATATCAACCATGGTTTGGTTTAGTCGGGGTCTTAGTTTTGTGATTATTTAGTAGTCTAAGATATACTAGTGTGTGTGTGTGTGTGTGTGTGTGTGTCGGTTTTTTACTCGCACTGATATACACTGATATATGGCCTTTAAAACCTGAGTTTACAAAGCGGCTCCACGCTGTCGGATAAACGGCTGGTTGGCTGTTACTTGTGATGAGAAGAGATTGAACTATATACAAGGGTTCTAAGGGACGTTTATTTGTGTACATATTAAGAAAGTGGAGAAAATAATAACAATAAATACGAGATTAGTCAGTACGCTAGAGATACCAAGAATATTTTGTAGGTTTGATATAGGCAGGTAGGTGCTTGTTGAGGTCAGCATTGTTTTGTTTTGCTGTTGTTTTTTTTTTTTAAATTTTATTAGATTTAAAAATCAAGGAAAAAAATAAATAGAAATATCCCTTTTGTGCATAATACATTTTTTATGTTTATTAGCAATTTTGATAAAAAAAAATAAATAAAAATAAGAAGACTTTATTTTTTTGAAAATAATGGAACCTTGAATGAGTAATATTCCCCTTTTCCAGTTTACCAGATATACCCACCGTGTTGAAAATATGCGTGTGTGTCGTTTTAAAAAGATTGGGTTTTTTATTGTTTGTTTGTTTTACGAGTTTGTTATTTTTGTGATTCTCAGAGACCTAAGCATAATAGTACTCTAAAGTAGTTAGCATAAAATCTCCACACACACACACACACACACACACACACACACACATATATATATATATATATATATATATAAGTATTAAGCTATAAAATATATATGGCAATTAAGCTACACAGAATATTCCGCGTTTCATCCACGCTAGCATTCATCAGAGATAGATATAATGTGT
>NC_136504.1:27354333-27386833 GCF_053919585.1 Euprymna scolopes
AATTATGGGGTGTTCGTTCGCACCTGACCTCCATAGAATGGAAATATGTCACAAAGTTTAACAAGGTTTTGTTAATATAGATCCACAGAATATTGTGATAAGTGTTTCAGTGTGAAGAGGTATGGTATAATAAATTATGGGGTTTATCTATTTTATTTTTATTTTCATCATATTTTGCTCTGGTTTTGATACCCCCAAATTCGAAGCTATCTCTTTACAGCCCTTCCTTTTTATAACCTATCATACTTTCATAAATCAGAGTCCATTTTCTGTAGGCTGTTTTTGAACCCAGTCAACGACAGGTACTTTTGCTAGTATATATATATATATATATATATATATATATATATATATATATATATATATATCAGTTTAAGTGTATATATATGATTTACCTCATCTTCAGGAATTTAGACGCAAGGTATTTGTTTGAAAAGCCAGCAAACTAGGACTAGCGCGCTCTAGCCTACAAAATGTGGTAGGATAGCTCCATCGTTATTACCTGTTAGAGTGCTTCAGGTGATTTCCAATAAAGTCACTATCCAACTGATGTCAACGATATATCCTGATCAGTAAGATGACACTCAAACTGTGTCAGTATGTGTGTTTATATTTATATTTATTTTAAAACTAGCAGGGAGACGGTGGTGCCCGGCCCGGGCCCGGTTATAAGATACACTTAAATATATTTAAATTCATTCAGATTTTGCATTTATCATTACAGAGAAAATTCTCCATTGAATATTATATTGTACCTAATGTATAGTATTGACTTCAAAATATTAAAAAAAAAAAATCACTTGTGTGCCATCATATAGAATCGAAACCAAAGCATTTACTGCTCCATCTATATTGCCTACCATTTGAGCTATCAGCAGATAAATAAAAAAGATTTAAAATTAAAGCACTTCAAGCTATGAATGAATTTGTGCATGGGTAAAGGGAAAAGAAATATGTCAGCAAGTTCAAACATTTTGCAGCTCAACTTGTCGGCATATTTCTGTACGCATTATTCATTCATCCAAAGAATTTACTTGTTGTGCACGATCCTTGATGTATGGTTACTAGTTTCCTGTCATTTCAGTGTTATGCGACCAGTAATTTAAGAGTTTATCGGTTAAATATTTTCACACAGACACATATATACATCTACTGTTTTATTGATATAGATTTTACAAAAGGTCAGAAAAACATTGATATCACTGTTTTCAAATCCGATATTTGGGGAACAACTGGATTCTCTTTAGCCTTTCAGATATAAATAGAGGCTGAAGAGAATCTGATATTTTGTCAACCATAAATTTGTCACCTCATATCAGATTTGAAACCGACGGTACCAATGTTTTTCTGACCTTCTGTAATATATATATATATATATATCTTTTTGTTTTGTTTTACTTTAGTCAAAGTTCTCAGAAAACCTTGATTCCAGTAAAGCAACTGGCCTTGATAGCATTCTAGTCAGAATGCTCAAAAAGCTTCAACTTGAACTAGCTCCCATACTTAAAAGTTACTTAAACATTGCCTTAAAGAGATATTTTTTTTTTTTTTTATTCAATTTTCACCCCAAACAAGGCACAGTGCCACTTTGAAGTAGGGGGCTACTATTAGGGAATTAATTTGCGGGGTCATTATGAAGGGAGAAGAGTAGAAAGATGTTTGTTAACATTACACTTGAACTTCTGCATATCATTGCAGTTGGGAAAGCAGAATCCCGGAAGGGAGTTCCAAAGACCCGCAGTTCTGGGGAAGAAACTATTGGAGTAAAAGGCTTTCTTGCACCTAGGGATCTCTACTGTAAAGGGATGAGACTTAGTAGCTTGTCGGGTTTGCCGGGGGTAGTTACGTCGGGGAGGTACAAGTGTTTGCAGTTCGTCAGAGCATTCACCATTAAAGTATTTGTAGAACAGGCAGAGGGATGCAACATCTCGTCGATGGGACAGAGGTTGAAGCCTAGATGACAGTTCAGGACCTATCAGGTTGGCGACTCTTTTTTGAACCCTGTCCAGGAGCGAGAGACAAGCAGCAGATGCACCAGCCCAGATGTGACAACAGGACTCCATACATGGGCGAATTGTTGCCTTATAGAGGTATAGGATACTGGCAGGCGTAAGTAGTTTTCTAGCACGGTAGAGGGAGCCAACCTTCCTTGCAGCAGCCTTGGCAATGCTCTCAATGTATCTATTCCAGTTCATATTCCCTGTAAACGTTAGGCCGAGGAGTTTAAAAGAAGTACTTTCAGGCAATGTGTTCTTGGCCATTGCTATTGGTGGTAGAGAAGGTTTCTTGTAGTTATTGAAGGAAACAAGCTTAGTCTTAGCAGCATTGAATGAGACCAACCATTTTTGTCCCCATTCCACTACGGATTGGAGGTCATCCTCTAGTGTTTCTGCCATTTTCTTGGATATGTGTTCATTTGTTTTCCCCTCATATCTGTTATAGAGAGTGGTGTCATCGGCAAATATACCCATCTCCGAAACAATATTATCAGGGAGGTCGTTTATGAATATCAGGAACAATAGAGGTCCAAGGATAGACCCCTGAGGCACTCCCGCATTTATGTCATGTTGTTTGGATGTACGTCCGTCGAGGACAACTTTGATTTTTCTATTACTTAAGAAGGATTTAATTACGTTATGAATTCTTCCAGTGATTCCATATGATCTAATTTTCCTTAGAAGACCATCGTGCCATACCCTGTCAAAAGCCTTAGATATATCAAGGGCCACCGCTCTACCCTCCCCTGTTTTATCCAATGAACGGTATATACGTTCAGAAACTACAGTTAAGATATCTGCTGTTGAACGGGCTTGCCTGAATCCATATTGTTTGTCAGTCAGGAGTTTAGCAGCTGTTAGGTGCTGGACTAGGACTTGATTAACTAAGGACTCAAATATTTTGGCGAAAAGCGGGAGGAGGCTAATGGGGCGATAATTAAGTGGGTCAGTTCTTTCACCAGAATTCTTGAAGACTGGTACCACAGAGGCGGTTTTCCAGCAGTCGGGAAAACAAGATTCATTAAGGCATTTATTGTAAAGTTTGGACAGAACTGGAGCAACCTCGGCAGAGCATTTTTTTAATAGCACAGCCGGGATGAGATCTGGTCCACATGCTTTAGAGGTGTCTAGGTTTTTTATAATAGCATGTACCTGAGAAGGGGTGATTTTCAAATCGTCAAGTGTGGCGTCTGTTCGCAGAGGAAAATCAGGGAGTGAGTGGTGTACCGAGTTCAGTGTGGAGTTTGAGGCAAACCGACTGGTAAGCAGATTAGCCTTGTCAGTTGCCGTGCAAGCAACCTCATGGTTGTTTGTTAGTGGGGGAATAATTGACTGTCCATTATTAACTACGCTGTTGTAGATTTTCCAAAAATCCCGGGTTTCTAATTTCTGTGCTTCGATGCGCTTTCTGGTGGTTTCAGAGTAATCTGACTTAGCTGTGTCTATCACTCTCTTACAATTATTTCTAGCTTCTATAAACTTCTGTTTATTTGAGCTGGACTTATGTCGGTTAAATCTGCGGAACGCATGCTGCCTTTGACAAATGGCAGCTGCACAAGCAGAAGTAAACCATTGGGGGGAGTGGGGCTTGCTATAGTATTTCCGTGCGGGAACATGTGCTTCAATAGCAGTTTTGAACCATTCAGTTGTCTCATTTGCACACTGTTCCGCTGGAAGAGTAAAGATATTTTGCCATGGGGCATCTCTGATGAGCTCCCTGATGGCTTCCCAATCAGCCTTTTTGTAATACCTCGTTGTTTTGAGTAGTGGGTCTTCAGTTTTAGGGCGAGAATTTAGGCTGATTTCTACCATTATCACAGCGTGATCAGCATTCCCGAGTGGGCTATGGGCATTTGTTGTACAGTCATTGGGAACCGTTGTCAGGAAGAGATCTAGAAGTGAGGCATGTTGATCGTGCTGGTCTGGGAAACGTGTCGGAAATGTAACCAATTGAGATAGGGAATGAGATATAGAGAAGCTATATGTGGCGCTACCAGCTACGTCTGTGTGATTTGAGAATCCTAGCCAGTTACTGTGGTGGACATTGAAGTCACCAAATACATGTATTTGTGCGCTAGTATCGAGGGAGAGTGCTATATCTATGCTGTCTGAGACTTTGTTTATTAGGGTACAGTCTTGGTTTGAGGGAGAGCGGTAGAGAAAATACAAGTAGCTAATATTGTGTTGCATATTTAGTCTGAAGCACATAAAGGCCTGGCCCTCTGATTCTAGTTTTATTTCTCTAGTTAGGGGGAGGGTGTTTCGAATATAGACTCCAAGTCCATGCATATGTCTGTCCGAGTCCTTACGGTAGAGTGGGAGATAACCAGGCATGTTAAAGTGGTTAGAGGGAATGGAGGAGTGAAGGTTAGTTTCACTTAATGCTAAGATATCCGGGGTGTTTACAAGGAGAAATGACTCAACATCATCTAAGTTAGTTCTAAGCTCGCGGATATTAGTAAATGCAAGCCTCAAGGGAGGAGGCAGGTTGGTTTTCTTTGAGTTTGGTCCTGGTTTAAACGTAACTTTTGCTTGAGCTGTCATTTCATTTTATTTTATTTAAAAGTTTCAGTTAGGGTGGATGAGTGAGGGGGTGCTGGACAAGTAGTTGTGCAGAATACCAGACATGCAATACAAGTAGACCATCAGCTGTCCTCACCCTCAGGATTGTGGCCTCAGGAAAGCCCACCGGGGATGAGTGCAGGGTCCCTTTCCATGCGCGACATGGCACTACAAACATCCCGATATTTTACAACTGTTGATGGAGCAGCCGCTCTAAGCGCTACCAAAGAGTTAGGGCTCCTGTACTATCAGTCGGAAACAGCAGCCAGGAACTGTCAATCCGGTACCCTCAATCCATTAGGCAAATCCAGCCCAGTCCAACTGCACCAACATATATGGCACTGAAGCACCCCACTGTGTCCAGTTTAGGGGGATGGGATGTGGCAGGAGTGGGGAAAAGCGGCGTTCATTGCCCTAGTCAGGAAACAAGGTCAACCACTGGGTGATTCAGACGAGTCCCTGTGATAGTACCTCTACGCCTGGCCAATAGGCAAAGAAGGAGTATGAAAGCCGGGCGATAGACAGAGTCTATCTCCTCCTTAAGCAGTTTAGGTTTGCCAACCGGTGATTTGTTTGAGTCACCAGCTCTAGGAAGGTTGTCGTCCAGGACTGAAGAGACCTCCCTCCCCTAGGTTTAGTTTCAGAGTTTTCCTTCTCCTAGACGGATGGCCTGGGAAGACCTACGGGTCCATCAGCTCCGAGGGGGTTCGCCCCGCGCCTGGGTCCTAATCCAGGTATTTCTGCGACCCCGCATGGGTAGTTAATATTTATTGGTTATTTAGGTTAATATCTCCTGGAAAAATCGGGCATTTTGGTTAGCTTCTACAGAAGATTTTCACTCCTCAAGTGTGGTTTAAAAAGGGCATTATTATGCTGTCCATTTTCATTTTTACTGAGAGAGGGTATAGGTAAAAATTCATGCAGTGGAAGCAGCTAAATTTGCTACAGTATTGGATCGAGAGAGACGAGTTAATGTATGGTTAGATATAGTTTTGTAAGTTTAGCAATGTATGGTTAGATATGGTTTAGTAGGTTTAGGAATGTATGGTTAGATATGGTTTAGTAGGTTTAGGAATGTATGGTTAGATATGGTTTAGTAGGTTTAGCAATGTATGGTTAGATATGGTTTAGTAGGCTTAGGATTAGGATAAAGTGTACGAGTATGATCTACTTTCTATTAGAAATTCTGATTTGGTGCCCAAACCGGACATTTAGTAAGACTGAAAGATTAGATATGCTCAGTATAGAGACAAGAGAACATTTGATATGGAGTACAGTTATACCTGATAGATATAGGTTATTGCATATTCTGTAAGTATAGTTAAAGTATAGATGGATGGTTAAGTAGTATTGCATACGAATGCATGGAATTTTAGACAATTTGAGTAAGTTGCCTTTAGACTACAACGAAGGAGAATGACTTCGCCTTTCTCTTAATATCCGGAAGTTTTTATTTCAATGAGTACCGGTTTAGTTTGTGTAATAATTATTGCAATACTATCTCTTAATAAAGAGATATTAATGGTTACTGTTCATTATAGATTACTTTAAGTCAATATATTGGACTATGGCTAGTAAGTATTTACTTAGAAGCTTGGATTATGGGTTGGGAGTTATAATCAGGAGCATGCCTAGGAAATTTTAGGTGTTAATGGGTATCGATTTACGAGTTTGTTAGGGTCAAGGGCGGAGAGCAAGGACCCATCTAAGTTACGTGAGACGGATTAGGTTTAGTGTCAACTTAGGAAATAGAGCAGTTTTGATTTGTTAGTGATCAGGAGAAAGAGAATGTAAGTAAAACATAATAAGGTTTGTCATGCAAAACAGACAAGGCAGTCATCTTGGAGGTAAAGTATCTATAGGAGGTACTTACTTAGTATACAAGCAGCAGTATTTTGTAGTTTTGAGAGGAATTTAAGGTACAATAGTTTCATGGCTTATTGCACAAGTCCCTAGTCAAGGTGAGGGACGATGTACTTCTAATATTGAAACCGGGTTTATCTAATTTTAAAAGTAGTTGACTAGAGTGTTATTAGGTGTTCTACTTAGCTTAGGGATAGAATAAAGATTTAAGGTAATATTCAGGGTGATATAAGCAATTTCATGAGGATTAGATATATGATCACTGGATGTTGAACTGCTCAGGAGGATTCTTGTATCAATTAAGAAGGATGTCTTGGTGATATAAGATTTGAGAAATTAAGAGTCTAGGGATACAGAGAGTTTTGAGCTGATGAGGATTCAGTATAGGCGATTGTATATAGGTAACAAAGGTGGTTGAGTTTAGTACGCACGTATTGTACATATTAAGTATACTGCTTCAGTTCAATCCTCCAACGCAAAGGAAAATCCGTTTGTATTTCGGTTTGCAATTTTGTCAAGAGAGGAAATTTAAAAAACAGCTTATCTAATTGTTGATGATATCAGTTTATAGACAATAGTACAGACTGATAAATTGTTGTGTAAGGCATAAGAGCCCCTCATCTTTAGATGAGATGATGGATCACGAGCATAAGTTCGGAGCAGGGATTCGGAAAGGAAATGGCAGTGTACAAGGAAGGGGGTGAGGGTCACTGATGTTTATTAACTTTTTATTTTTATTTATTTTTTTTTTTAAGAAAAAAAAAAAAAAAAAATTACCTTTCGATGGCTGATTATATTAAGTATCGTACTTATATAAAGTTTTCATGTCCTCTAAATAAATTTGCATACTTTCTTTTTTTACCGAGTTTGTCTTTACTATAGCATTGACTTATTAATTAAGTGACATGGCATTGTAAACTGCGAAATAGTCTATTTTAGGGGAGAAAAGTTATCGGTTACAATATGCCTGAAAATGGAAAGAATATTAGCTTTAAATTATATGCGAAACAGTTAGGAATTTTACTTAGCTTTGGTTTTTTTTCTTGGATACTCGAGGCTAAAAAGCATGGTGGTCGTTTCTCGTGGCCTCGTACGGTCAAATGGCACTTGTGGTACCAAGATGCTATCTAATTAGGGAGACGGTGTGGGCTGATTTAGAGGGAGGGGGGTCACTTAGTGAAAAGTTTTCCATTTGGCGGCGCGACATATTTCTTTGCATGTGTATCGTTTTTAGAGGTATTGATGTTAACAATTGAATACGCGTTTCAAACAAATATGATGGAAATAAAATATTAACAGATATAACGTAAAAATAATAGCATATATAACGTACAAGGTGAAAAGCGGAAAAAACTGAAAAGGAAATGTGCAGTTGATAAGTACAGCTTCAGGAAAGAATTTAAGTAATATTCACCGTAAGGATTCGTTGAAATAAGTTTTAGCCGTCGTGAAGGAAAACCATGAATAAATTGAGAATCGTAGAGTTTTAGGTTTAATTCAATAAATCTAATTATTTATGCTTCCAAACAACAGTACAGACCAATCCGTCTCCTGTGTGTCATGAGTAAGTTGCTGGAATCTGTCATAAATAGAGAACTAGTCAACCACCTAAGCAAAAATAACTTGCTCAGTGACATGCAATATGGTTTCCGTTCTGTGAGATCTACAGCTAATGTACTAACTGTTATATTACACATGATTAGTGAATCTCTCGGTGGTGGCTTTGTCTCTAGAGCAATAGCTCTTGACATATCAAAGGCTTTTGATAGAGTATGGCATAAAGGTCTACTTCACAGGATCACCAACTAGCTGGAATAGCTAGAAATGTCCTCCTAATTATTAAATCCTTTCTCTCTGATAGGCTTATAAGAGTAGTCATTGATGGACAAAAATCAGAAACTAGTGTCGCGAAAGGTTCCATCCTGGACTCAACTCTCTTCCTGATCTTCATCAATGATCTCCTAAATAAAATTATTAGATCATTCACAAACATTTATGCAGATGACATCATAATATATGGCAACATTTCAAAGACCAGTAATCATCAAGATCCTTCTGATTCCCTCTTTTTTGATCTTGAGAACATGGTGCAATGGGGAAAAAGGTGGTTGGTTAATTTAAATGCAGCTGAAATCAAGCTTCTTTCATTTCATCATAATTGGTCTGACTCGCATCAGGCCTCAATTGAAATGAATGGTTTTTGTCTTGGGGAAACACTATGTCTGGACAAACTTCTGGGACTGACTTTCATTCACTCCTGGTTTGAAATGGAGGACATACATCAAATCTGTTGCCAAGATTGCTGGAAAAATTGTTAGATCACTCTATTGTTCCAGTAGTTATCTCACTGCTGATGCAATCCTCTATCTGTATATGAGTCAGATATGTCTTAAAATAGAATTTCAGGACAAGAATTCATCTAGTCTGGTGGATTATCTAGCTTTGTACTGTTACTTGAGGTAACGTCACTTGAAGAAGATGTGCTATTCTTCTTAAAAGCCAGTGTGAGTTAACTATACCGAGGCTATCTTATTCAAGCCGTGAATACTATGTGATTTTGAATATTTAGTCAGGGTTTCTTCTTCTTCTTCTTCTTCTTCTTCTTCTTCTTCTTCTTGTGTCGTGGTATTTTCCATGCTTTACATGAAATCATGGTTAGTGCTCTCGATAAGCTTCAGTCCATTATTGGTCCGATTGCTTTGAATACATCACATGATTTTGAACTTTACAGAATACATGAGATGGGTTGCCATTACCTTCCCCATCGCAGTGGCATCTGACTCACCTATTTGCGCCTATCTGTTGTCCTCAGATCATCTGCATAGCTGCAGTCGAATAACGTAACCCTTAATACCATAGAACCGTTGATCTGCTAGTGATTCATCCTTCTCCATGGTCATCCAACGTCCTGCTGCTGACATCATCAGAGTTACCTTCTCCTAGATTCAGGTCTTCAATAAAACCAGGGATGCATCTCTCCAAGTGAATTAATGCGCCTCCAGATACCAACCTAGAAAATTCTTATGACTAGGTGCGGTACATACAGCACCTAACCCTCCCAAATGGTCGCTCATCTGGTACTGGCCAGGATCATCGTTGCTTAACTTTGCTGATCTGGTGGGAACCAGTGTGTCAACGTGGTTGTGCCATATAGTCAGGGTTTACTTGTATTGGGTTGGTGCATAAACAACATCGTTTTCTCACATTTGTTACTATTATATATGATTTCTTAAAGAAATGGCAAAAACACTAGAGGATGACCTCCAATCTGTAGTGGAATGGGGACAAAAATGGATGGTCACATTCAATGTTGCCAAGACTAAACTGGTTTCCTTCAATAATTACAATAAACCTTCTCTGCCACCAATAGCAATGGCCAGTGACCCCCTGTCTGAGATTACATCTTTCAAACTTCTTCACCTAACGTTCGCAGGAAACATGAGTTGGGACAATTATATTGAAAACATTGTCAGGGCCGCTGCGAAAAAGGTAGGCTCTCTCTACCGTGCTAGAAAACTACTGACACCTGAAAGTATCCTGTACCTCTATGAGGCCACCATTCGCCCATGTATGGAGTATTGTTGTCATATTTGGGCTGTTGCATCTGCTACTAGTCTTTCGCTCCTAGACAAGGTTCAAAAGAAAGTCGCCAATCTGATAGACCCTGAACTGGCATCTAAGCTTCAGCCTCTGTCCCATCTACGAAATGTTGCATCCCTCTGCCTTTTAAGTATTTTAATGGTGAATGCTCTGACGAACTGCAGACACTTGTGCCCCCACGACGTAGACACCCTCGACAAATCCAACAGGCAGCTAAATCCCACCCCCACACAGTAGAGATCCCTAGATGTAAAAGATCTTTCTACTTCAGTAGTTTCTTCCCCAAAACCACTAGACTCTGGGATTCCATTCCAGGTTCCTGCTTCCCTAACTGTACTGACATGCAGAAGTTCGTGTGACGTGAACCGATATCTTGCTGCCCAAATCCCAACATAGAGTGCTAGTAGTTGCTGCCCCTGATAGTAGCCCCCTACACCAAAGTGGCTATGTGCCTTGCTAAGGGTGAAAATGTAATAAAAAAAAATTAAAAACATTAATTCATTGGTATATATGTAGCCATGTTATATGTAGCCATGTTCTATGTAGCCATGTTATATGTAGCCATGTTATATATAGCCATATTATATGTAGCCATGTTATATGTAGGCATGTTATATGTAGCCATGTTATATATAGCCATATTATATGTAGCCATGTTATATGTAGCCATGTTATATATAGCCATATTATATATAGCCATATTATATGAAGCCATATTATATGTAGCCATGTTATATGTAGCCATGTTATATGTAGCCATGTTATATGTAGCCATGTTATATATAGCCATATTATATGTAGCCATATTATATGTAGCCATGTTATATGTAGCCATATTATATGTAGCCATGTTATATATAGCCATATTATATGTAGCCATATTATATGTAGCCATATTATATGTAGCCATGTTCTATGTAGCCATATTATATGTAGCAATGTTATATATAGCCATATTATATGTAGCCATATTGTATGAAGCCATGTTATATGTAGCCATATTATATGTAGCCATGCTATATATAGCCATATTATATGTAGCCATATTATATAGAGCCATATTATATGTAGCCATGTTCTATGTAGCCATATTATATGTAGCCATGTTATATATAGCCATATTATATGTAGCCATATTATATGTAGCCATGTTCTATGTAGCCATGTTAATATGTAGCCATATTATATGTAGCCATGTTATATGTAGCCATATTATATGTAGCCATGTTATATGTAGCCATATTATATATAGCAATATTATATATAGCCATATGTATGTAGCCATGTTATATGTAGCCATGTTATATATAGCCATGTTATATGTAGCCATGTTATATGTAGGCATGTTATATGTAGCCATGTTATATATAGCCATGTTATATATAGCCATATTATATGTAGCCATGTTATAATTAGCCATATTATATGTGGCCATGTTATATATAGCCATATTATATGTAGCCATATTATATGTAGCCATATTATATGTAGCCATATTATATGTAGCCATGTTATATATAGACATATTATATGTAGCCATATTATATGTAGCCATATTATATGTAGCCATGTTCTATGTAGCCATATCATATGTAGCCATGTTATATATAGCCATATTATATGTAGCCATATTATATGTAGCCATGTTATATATAGCCATGCTATATATAGCCATGTTATATGTAGCCATGTAATATGTAGGCATATAATATGTAGCCATGTTATTGTAGCCATATTATATGCACCCATATTATATGTAGCCATGTTATATGTAGCCATATTATATGTAGCCATATTATGTATAGCCATGTTATATGTAGCCATGTTATATATAGCCATGTTATATGTAGCTATGTTATATGTAGCCATGTTATATATAGCTATGTTATATATAGCCATGTTATATGTTGCCATATTATATGTAACCATGTTATAGCCATATTATATGTAGCCATGTTATATATAGCCATATTATATGTAGCCATATTATATGTAGCCATGTTATATGTAGCCATATTATATGTAGCCATGTTATATGTAGCCATATTATATGTAGCCATGTTATATGTAGCCATGTTATATATAGCCATATTATATGTAGCCATGTTATATATAGCCATATTATATGAAGCCATGCTATATATAGCCATATTATATATAGCCATATTATATGAAGCCATATTATATGTAGCCAAGTTATATGTAGCCATATTATATGAAGCCATGTTATATGTAGCCAGATTATATATAGCAATATTATATGTAGCCATGTTATATGTAGCCATATTATACGAAGCCATGTTACATATAGCCATATTTTATGTAGCCATGTTATATATAGCCATATTATATGTAGCGATGTTATATGTAGCCATATTATATGTAGCCATGTTCTATGTAGCCATATTATATGTAGCCATGTTATATATAGCCATATTATATCTAGCCATATTATATGTAGCCATGTTATATGTAGCCATATTATATGTAGCCATGTTATATATAGCCATATTATATGCAGCCATATTATATGTAGCCATGTTATATGTAGCCATGTTCTATGTAGCCATATTATATGTAGCCATGTTATATATAGCCATATTATATGTAGCCATATTATATGTAGCCATGTAATATGTAGCCATATTATATGTAGCCATGCTATATATAGCCATATTACATGTAGCCATATTATATGTAGCCATGTTATATGTAGCCATATTATATGTAGCCATGTTCTATGTAGCCATATTATATGTAGCCATATTATATGTGGCCATATTATATGTAGCCATGTTATATGTAGCCATATTATATGTAGCCATGTTCTATGTAGCCATACTATATGTAGCCATGTTATATATAGCCATATTATATATAGCCATATTATATGTAGCCATGTTATATGTAGCCATATTATATGTAGGCATGTTATATATAGCCATATTATATGTAGCCATGTTATATATAGCCATATTATATGTAGCCATATTATATATAGCCATGTTCTATGTAGCCATGTTATATGTAGCCATGTAATATGTAGCCATATTGTATATAGCTATATTATATGTTGCCATTTTATATATAGCCATATAATATGAAGCCATGTTATATGTAGCCATGTTATATATAGCCATATCATATGTAGCCATATTATATGTAGCCATGTTATAGCCATATTATATGTAGCCATGGTATATGTAACCATATTATATGTAGCCATGTTATATGTAGCCATGTTATATGTAGCCATATTATATGTAGCCATGTTATATGTAGCCATGTTATATGTAGCCATATTATATGTAGCCATGTTATATGTAGCCATATTATATATAGCCATATTATATATAGCCATATTATATGCAGCCATGTTATATATAGCCATATTATATATAGCCATGTTATATGTAGCCATATTATATGTAGCCATGTTATATATAGCCATATTATATGTAGCCATATTATATGTAGCCATGTTATATGTAGCCATATTATATGTAGCCATATTATATGTAGCCATGTTATATGTAGCCATATTATATATACCCATATTATATATAGCCATATGTATGTAGCCATGTTATATGTAGCCATGTTATATGTAGCCATGTTATATGTAGCCATGATATAGCCATATTATATGTAGCCATATTATATGTAGCCATGTTATATGTAGCCATATTATATGTAGCCATGTTCTATGTAGCCATATTATATGTAGCCATGTTATATATAGCCATATTATTTATAGCCATATTATATGTAGCCATATTATATGTAGCCATGTTATATATATATATATAGCCATGTTATATATAGCCATGTTATATGTAGCCATGTTATATGTAGGCATTATATATGTAGCCATGTTATTGTAGCCATATTATATGCAGCCATATTATATGTAGCCATGTTATGTATAGCCATGTTATATGTAGCCATGTTATAGCCATATTATATGTAGCCATGTTCTATGTAGCCATGTTATATATAGCCATATTATATGTAGCCATATTATATATAGCCATATTATATGTAGCCATATTATATGTAGCCATGTTATATGTAGCCATATTATATGTAGCCATGTTATATGTAGCCATATTATATGTAGCCATGTTATATGTAGCCATGTTATATATAGCCATATTATATGAAGCCATGCTTTATATAGCCATATTATATATAGCCATATTATATGAAGCCATATTATATGTAGCCATGTTATATATAGCCATATTATATGTAGCCATATTATATGTAGCCATGTTCTATGTAGCCATACTATATGTAGCCATGTTATATATAGCCATATTATATGTAGCCATATTATATGTAGCCATGGTCTATGTAGACATATTATATGTAGCCATGTTATATATAGCCATATTATATGTAGCCATATTATATGTTGCCATGTTATATGTAGCCATATTATATGCAGCCATATTATATGTAGCCATATTATATGTAGCCATGTTATATATAGCCATATTATATGTAGCCATATTATATGTAGCCATATTATATATAGCCATGTTATATATAGCCATGTTATATGTAGCCATGTTATATGTAGGCATATTATATGTAGCCATGTTATTGTAGCCATGTTGTTGTAACCATATTATATGTAGCCATGTTATATGTAGCCATATTATATGCAGCCATATTATATGTAGCCATATTATATGTAGCCATGTTATATGTAGCCATATTATATGTAGCTATATTATGTATAGCCATGTTATATGTAGCCATGTTATATATAGCCATGTTATATGTAGCTATGTTATATGTAGCCATGTTATATATAGCCATGTTATATGTTGCCATATTATATGTAGCCATGTTATAGCCATATTATATGTAGCCATGTTCTATGTAGCCATGTTATATATAGCCATATTATATGTAGCCATGGTATATGTAGCCATGTTATATGTAGCCATGTTATATGTAGCCACATTATATTTAGCTATATTATATGTAGCGATGTTATATGTAGCCATATTATATGAAGCCATGTTATATGTAGCAATGTTATATATAGCCATATTATATATAGCCATATTATATGTAGCCATGTTATATGTAGCCATGTTATATGTAGCCATGTTATATGTAGCCATGTTATATGTAGCCACATTATATTTAGCTATATTATATGTAGCGATGTTATATGTAGCCATATTATATGAAGCCATGTTATATGTAGCCATGTTATATATAGCCATGCTTTATGTAGCCATGTTATAGCCATATTATATGTAGCCATGTTATAGCCATATTATATGTAGCCATGTTATATATAGCCATATCATATGTAGCCATATTATATGTAGCCATGTTATAGCCATATTATATGTAGCCATGTTGTATGTAGCCATATTATATGTAGCCATGTTATATGTAGCCATGTTATATGTAGCCATATTATATGTAGCCATGTTATATGTAGCAATGTTATATATAGCCATATTATATATAGCCATATTATATGTAGCCATGTTATATATAGCCATGTTATATGTAGCCATGTTATATGTAGCTATGTTATATATAGCCATATTATATATAGCCATATTATTTGTAGCCATGTTATATTTAGCCATATTATATGTTGCCATGTTATATATGTAGCCATATAATATGTAGCCATGTTATATATGTAGGCATATAATATGCAGCCATGTTATATATGTAGCCATATAATATGTAGCCATGTTATATATAGCCATGTTATATTTAGCCATGTTATATATCATTTTGAAGTGTGTTTTTAGCTCTATCGAATCGTGTTATTTGTTGCTGTTCTCAATCTATCCCTTCATGTTTTTTCAGGCTTTTCGGCAGCATGGACAAAATTCAAATCTGCACAATTTCCTTATTCCAGTTCAAACTAGGCCGAAAAGCTGCTGAGACTGCTTGTGTTATCAATGATGCATTTAGCCCAGGAACCACTAATGAATGTGTCACACAATAGTGGTTCAAGAAATTTCATAATTGTGACAAGAGCTTCAAAGATGAAGACTGTCACGGCTGGCCGACTGCAGTTGATAACACACATTTGAAAGTATTAATTGAAGTTGATCCTCACAAAACCACACGAGAACTGCAGTTGAATTCAAGGTCGACCACTCAACAATCGTTTCCTATTTAAAGCAAATAGGGAAGTCAAAAAAGTTGGAAAATGGATCGATAATTAAAAAATGATAAATGGATCGATAATTAAAAAATGATAAATGGATCAATAATTAAAAAATGATAAATGGATCGATAATTAAAAAATGATAAACTGATCGATAATTAAAAAACGATAAATTTATCGATAATTAAAAAATGATAAATTGATCAATAATTAAAAAATGATGAATGGATCAATAATTAAAAAATGATAAATTGATCGATAATTAAAAATGATAAATTTATCAATAATTAAAAAATGATAAATTGATCAATAATTAAAAAATGATAAATGGATCGATAATTAAAAAATGATAAATTGATCAATAATTAAAAAATGATGAATGGATCGATAATTAAAAAATGATAAATTGATCGATAATTAAAAAATGATAAATGGATCGATAATTAAAAAATGATAAATTTATCAATAATTAAAAAATGATAAATTGATCGATAATTAAAAAATGATAAATGGATCGATAATTAAAAAATGATAAATTGATCAATAATTAAAAAATGATGAATGGATCGATAATTAAAAAATGATAAATTGATCGATAATTAAAAAATGATAAATTGATCAATAATTAAAAATGATAAATTGATCAATAATTAAAAAATGATAAATTGATCAATAATTAAAGAATGATAAATGGATCGATAATTAAAATATGATAAATGGATCAATAATTAAAAAATGATAAATGGATCGATAATTAAAAAATGATAAATTTATCAATAATTAAAAAAATGATAAATGGATCGATAATTAAAGAATGATAAATGGATCGATAATTAAAAAATGATAAATGGATCAATAATTAAAAAATGATAAATGGATCGATAATTAAAAAATGATAAATGGATCGATAATTAAAATATGATAAATTGATCAATAATTAAAAAATAATAAATTGATCGATAATTAAAAAATGATAAATTGATCGATAATTTAAAAATGATTAATTTATCGATAATTAAAAAATGATAAATGGATCGATAATTAAAAAAATCATTGTTTTGAGGTGTCTTCTATGCTCATTCTGTGCAACAAAAACGACCCATTTCTCGAGTGGATTGTGACGTGTCATGAGAAGTGGATCCTCTACAACAACCGACGATGCTTGGCACAATAGTTGGATGCTGGAGAAGCTTCACAACACTTCCCGAAGCCGAAATTGCACCAGAAAAAGGTTATGGTGACTGTTTGGTGTCATCAGCTGGTCTCATCCATCATGGTTTCTGCAATCCTGACGAAATGATTACGGCAAAGTCCTGCAGATAAATTGACGAAATGCACCAGAAACTCCAATGTATGTACCTGAGATTAATCAAAATGAAGGAACCAATTCTCTTCCATGACAATGCGCGCCCACATCTTGCTCAACTGACGTGCAGAAGCTGAACGAATTAGGCTACAAGACTCTACCTCATCCGCCATATTCACCGGACCTCTTGCCCACCGATTATCACTTTTTCAAGCATCTCGACAACTTTCTGTGCAAAAAATGCTTCAAAAGCCGATTTGATGCCACATTGGCCTTCAATGACTTCATCGCTTCCAGAACTTCGGATTTCTATGCTAATGAGATAAATTAACTTGTTTCTCGTTGGCAAAAATGTGTTGACTCTAATGGTTTTTATTTCGATTAATAAAGTTTAGTATGAAAGGAGTTATGATCTTTTGAAGTTGAACATCAAAAAAGGACATTATTTTTGCACCAACCTAATAAAAAAAAAGTATTCTCATGCTAGGTTTTCCTGAAAAACTTCTGTAGAGAGAAACGTTAGACTCTTGAGGCTGGTATATTTTAGGCATTCAAGTTCTCTCCTCCTATATATCGGTTTATGTGTATGTAATTATCCACACCTCTCCCGCATATGTCTGAGTGCAGTGTACGTACGTATAAATACATTTTTTGTTTAATTATTTGCTCACTCAGATTTTTTACACAGATCATTCAGTGATTGCTCACTGACAATAACAAGTTGTGTTCCAAAAATTTGAGTGACAATAAATCCTTTCAGATTTCCAGCACTACACCTGTCTTGATAACTTTTGCTAATTACATTGCACTAGAGCAACAGTCACACTGACATATGGCTTTTAAAACATGAGTTTAAAAGTTGGTTAGCTGTTACTTGTGATGAGAAGAGATTGGAAACATTGTTGACATCAATCGTTGGTCCTCCTTGGAATTTGAGTGACAATAAGTCTCCTAAATGTTCCAATATTAACTATATTCTTCCAGTGGATGTCTGGTTGGTGCTCTCCTTTCCCAGTTCATTTTCTTTGATCATTATCACATTTTTTTTTCATACAAATCGAGGTGGGTACCATCACATGTGTGTGTGTTTATTTTTTTGTGTGTGTGTGTGGGGGGGGGGCTTCAGTCTATGATGGAATTCTCACAAGTTTCAGTTCCCTTGGGTTCGTGTGATGTTCATTCTTTGTTGTTGTTCTTTTTCCATTAAAACATATTCGGCTGCTTAGTGTTCGCTGCTTATGTGGGTTGGTTTCCACATTCAAGCATTTTCTTTAAATTCCGGCTGTTTTCCTTATTACCATGTATTGCATAGTCCCAAACACCATATTCTTTTTGCTAGATTTTTCCAGGATTGTTCCCAGTGCTCCTGGAATTATTGGTATCATAGTGAGTTTTATTTTATTTAAGTTACATATTTTTTCAGTTCTTCCAGCAAGTTCAATATATTTGTTTTGTTTTACTCCTTCCTTGATCTTCATTGTGCAAACTGCTAAGACGAGGAAATCTACGATTTAGCACTTTTTTTTTTAATGTTTTTGGTTTTTGATTCTTTTTTTTTTTTTTTTTCACTCTTATGCACCTCAAAAAAAGGCACAATACCATTTGAATGTAGGTGGCTACTATTTGGGATCATATCATATCAACACGGACACTATATAGGGAGTTGAGCAGCAAGATGTTTGCATACATTGCATTTAAACTTTTGCATAACAGTGCAGTCAGGGAAATAAAAGACCCAGAATGGAATTCCAGCGTCTAGCATTTATAGGAAAGAATCTATTAGAATAGAAGCCTTTCTGGAATCTAGGGATCTCTACAGTGAAGAGGTGAGATGTTGCTGCTTGTCAGGTTAGTCAGGGTATTTATGTCAAAAGGGAACTTGTGCTATGAGTTCATCAGAGCATATTCCATTAAAATACTTGTAAAACAGACACAGGGATGCAATATTGCAGTGATGGGACAGAGGCTGATGTTTGGTTAATAGTGCGGGACCTAGTGAGTTTGAGACACCTTTTTGGACCCTGTCTAAGAGTGAGAGACTAGTGGTATATGCACCCGCTCAGATGTGGCAACAATACTCCATGCATAGGCGAATGGTGGCTTTGTAGAGATACAGGATTCTGTCAGATGCAAGTTATTTTCTAGTATGGTAGAGAGAACCTACCTTTGCAACAACCTTGGCAATGTCTTCAATGTATTTGTTCCAAGTTCAAGCTAATGCACCCAAGTCATATGGATATATTTTTTTTTTATTTTTGAAATCGCAATTTACTAATATATTAAAAATCGATAGAATATTAACTAACTCTATAATAATATATATGAAATCTGCAAGAATTAAAATATCATATGTAAGTGTATTTTTCAACCGGGCTACGCAGGGCGTTCGTGCTAGTTTAGATAAATACTTTTGCCATTTTAACAAAAGCTACAATAATATCAGAGCGTTTCCATTTACACTGAACATCTACAGAATGCCAATATCAATATATTATATATGAATGAGTCCCCTGTGGAATTTCCACAGGTGCTGCTTGTTATTATTTCTGTTATTACCTTTTGTATATGGCTTATTCTGTTGTCACGTTTTTTGTATATGTATTATTGCCGATTTTATACTGATAGGCAGATCATAACAACTGACCATAAGGCTATCAGTATCGGCTTTTCTCAGTTTTCAGCACTTTGCACCAGATTCTGGTGGTTCCCAACAAGCCAGTCTTTTATGATACTCCAACATTGCAATGGATCCAAATTTTCTTAATCCACTTGTCAAATCTTCCCAGAGCTCCCATCACAACAGGTATACAACTTCTACTTTTTTGCAGATATAAAAAAAAAAAATTCTGTAGGATCCCATCAGATATTAAAATATAATTTTTATATTTTAACTAGCCTGGGTACCCAGCATTGCCCGGGTGTTTGAAGGTGTGTGTTTAGCAAAAAAAAAAAAAAAAAAGTGGTAGTAGGCAGGCAGGCTTGAACCCATACCATGAAGGAGGAAAAGAATGTGAAAAAAAAGTGACGTCTTTGCTGTTGCTCCCATCATCAAACTGGAAGTGACGTAGGTTTAAATTAAGGGTAGTCAATCGGAAAGAGGGGATGACCCCTCCCTGTAGAAAAGTGCCTAGTTGAGGGTGAAAGAATTAATGTTTTTGGCCAATTTTTCGATATTTGTCATCCAAAGGGTCGAGCTTCAAAACGATACCAATCTAGTGAAAATCTGTCGGCTCTGTCGAAAGTTTTAAGCAGACATACAAACATACATACATGATGATGATTGCTGCATCTTTCCAGATGATCGCCGTCACACTGAGTTCTCCCAATCTTGTCGTCCATGCTATCTCAGATGACTTTGCAGTCCTGCCGCAGATTTGCACATCTTGAAGCAGATGTGACATACAAATTGAGCAATTTCCATCAAGTTGACTTCCTCTGGGGGTGGGAGGGTATTCCTATGAAAATCACATGTCTTTTTTTTTTTTGTTCTCTATAGTAGTCGGCCTATGTTTTATTATAATTTTAATGTAAAAATTGAAAATATTGTAATTGTATAAAAACATTTTTCTATAAACATTATCTAACAAACATTTTAGAAAAATCTTTCGAACGAAACGTTTGTGAAAATATAATTTGCAATGGATTTCATCTTATCGAGTTTTATGGATTTCACTTCATATACATACACTTAAAGTAATAGTAATTGTCTGTATTTTTTAGATGAGGTGTTTTTATTGATTGAGATTGTCGGACTGACTTCCTCATCTTGGTTGTTATAGTCACAACCTTTCGGCCGTTTTGCCCTCCGTCCTAGTGACATATGGTCGAGTGGTCCTAGACGTTGTATCAAAGTTTACAGCTACCCAAAGGTGCTGAGTTCAATCCTGAACGAAGGCAGTGAAAAGTAACATTCAAAACAGAGGATCAGCAACTATGTCCCAGAGCCTAGCTGGAGTCCGAACACGGTACCCCCGTAATAATAATAAATGGTTGGGTTCGAGACTCCTAACAAACGGTTCCCCAGTTCGATACAAAACACCTGATGAAGGCCGGAGGGCAAAACGGTCGAAACGTTGTGACTATAACAACCAAGATGAGGAAGTCAGTCCGACAATCTCAATCAACATACATTTAAACATTAAAAAAATTCTATTTTGTCTGGATTATACATTTCTTCATTATCTTGCATCTTACGATTGTGCCTCTATTTTTTTTTAGGCACTTTTACAAGATAAGGACGAAATTTCGGAAATCGTAATTCTGCATTTCACATGAAAACAATTGTATCTACGTATTTCTCGTATTTTTTAAAATGATTATATTAAAAAATTACAAAAATCGATAGGGTAGAACGTTTTCATCAAATTTTATTTTTTATTTTATTTTTTATTAAAGAAAATAAAAAATAGAATTTTATGAAAACGAGCGTAAGACACAAGAGAGTTCAAAAGGGAGGTAATTTTCCATTTCGATTTAAACAAGATGGCAATTTTCGCCTGCTAACATGATTTAAGTTGTCTTTTTTTAACAATTTAGTTATAGTCAGATAATTCCGACTGAATAATTTGGAACCTAGCATTGTAACTTATTAGAATTGACAACAACAAAAAAAATCAGTTGAAACCATTTTTTTTTATTTGAAAACTCCATTTATCAACTACAAAATCTCGTCCCAATATTGTAGAAGCGCCCTGCCCTCTTTTTTTTTAATTGCATTTTCACCCCAAACAAGGCAAGGTGCCACTTTGATGTAGAGGGAGTTGAGCAGCAAGATGTCTGTTTATATTACACTTGAACTTCTGTATGTCAGTACGGTCGGGGAAGCAGAAACCCAGAAGGGAATTCCAAAGTCTAGCAGTTCTGGGGAAGAAAATATTAGAGAAGAAGGCTTTCTAGCATCTGGGGATTTGTACTGTGTAAGGGTGGGATTTTGCTGCTTATCCAGAGTATTTACGTTGAGGGGGTACAAGGCTTGTAGTTCGTCGGAGCATATGCCATTAAAATACTTGTAAAACAGTTGTTGTATAGGGAAGTAGTTAGATATTGTTCTTATAAGGGGATCAGATAAAAACGTATAAATTGTATGTATTGTTGTATAGCCAGGGGATATGATATCGACGTACAAACTGAGCCATGTTGTATCAGAGAGTTATCACACGGGTATATATTACAATTCATATTTACATAAAGGTATCATTTTTTATAAGAAGAATAATACATGCTTCATACCTTTTTTCTTCAAGAGTTCTTCTATCCTCCCTACTGAGCTCTGTGATGAAACATGGAACGACCAACATCATAACCAATTGAAACCTCTCTTCTTCCTTCTTTTGTGAAACCACAGAACAAGACTTTATATTTTTGAAATATAAATTTATTTCAGTTGTCTCAAATGGTCTTCATGAGAGTCTGCATTTCATCTCTACATGTTTGTTTTTCACAGCCTCGCTTCCTTGGCTTGAAGTATGTCTATTCACTTCGGTGATCAAACTTCAACTTCCTTCGACTGACTAAACTTCCCGACCTCTTGACCTCAGTTCCGTTATGTCATCATTCAGAAAGCACATGTATCACTAACGTGTGACCTTTTCACGTCTGCCTGCACAAGGTTATTTTGTTTATTGCGTCATCAAACTCCAACTCTTCGACTGACTAAACTTACCGACCTCTTAACCTCAGTTCCGTTACGTCATCGTTAAAAGCACATGTCATTTTGTTTATATTTAACCTAGCTAATTCATGTAAACATCCTCAGCTAAAACCCATTGCTACACTCTATTCTATAAACAATAAATAACTCCCAATATAAACTAGTTTAAGAATATCATTGAATAGATTGATAGATAGATAGATAGATAGATCGATAATAACTAATCAGCTTTTAACAATGTTATTATCTAACACAGGCAAAGGGATGCAACATTCTGTCGGTGCGAGAGAGGCTGAAGCTAGCTGACAGTACAGGACCTATTAGGTTGGCGACTCTCTTCTTAACCTTGTCCAGGAGTGAAAAACTAGTAGCAGATGCACCAGCCCAAATGTGACAACATACTCCATACATGGGCAAATGGAGGCCTTGAAGAGGTACAGGATACTTTCAGGCATAAGTAACTTTCTAGCATGGTAGAGAGAGCCCACCTTTCTCGCAGCAGCTGTGGCAATGCCCTCAATGTATTTGTTTCAGCTTATCTTCTCTGTGAACATTAAGCTTAGGCGTTTGAACAGAGTACTTTCAGGTAATGTATCTTTAGCCATAGCTATTGGTAGTTGAAAAGGTTTCTTGTAATTATTGAAAGAAACAAGCTTAGTCTTGGCAGCATTCAATGTTACCATTCATTTTTGTCCTCATTCCACTACAGAGTTGAGGTCTTTTTCTAGGGTTTCCGCCATTGTCTTAGATATGTGTTCATTTGTTTCCCCTTTATGCCTACCATAGGCCGTGGTGTCATCTGCAAACATACCCATCTCAGAAACAATTTTATCAGGAAGGTCATTGATGAATATCAGGTATAATAAAGGTCTAAAGATCTACCCCTGAGGCCCACCTGCATTTACATCATATTGTTTTGACGTACATCTTTCGAGGACAACCTAGATTCTTTTTTTACTTAAAAAGGATTTAATCATGTTAAGTATTCGTCTAGTAATCTCATAGGATCTGTTTTTCTTGAGAAGACCCTCGTGCCATACCCTGTCAAAAGATATATCTATGGCTACTGTCCTACCTTCCCCTCTTTTATCCAGTGTATGATGAATACTTCAGAGATTACAGTTAGGATATCTTCAGTAGAACGGGCTTGCCTAAATCCATATTGTTAGTCAAACAGAAGTTTAGCAGCTGTAAGGTGGTGGATTAGAGCTTGATTGATTATAGACTCAAATATTGTGGCAAAAAGAGGGAGAAGGCTTATTGGGCGATGATTTATTGGTCAATTCTTTCACCTGAATTTTTGTAAACTGGTATCACAGAAGCAGTTTTCCAGCAGTCAGGAAAGCAAAATTCATTAAGGTATTTATTGAAGAGTTTGGAAGGAACTGGAGCCACCGCAGTGGAGCATTTTTTTAATAGTACAGCCGGGATGAGATCAGGTTCACATTCTGTTGAGGTGTCTAGGTTTTTTATATGATATCATGCACTTTAGAAGGGCTGATTTTCAAATCATCTAATGTGGTTTCTGTCCGAAAAAAAAAAAAAACTCAATGAGGGAGTGGTTTGCTGGGTCGAGTTTAGAGTTTGAGGTAAACTGATTGACAAGCATGTTAGCCATCTCAGTTGCCACGCAAACAACCCCATGATTGTTGGATAGTGGGGAAATTATTGATTTCCCATTATTTACTATGTTGTTGTAGATTTTCTAGAAATCTTGAGTTCCTAATTTCTGTGCTTCAATGCGTTTTCTGGTGGTTTTGGTGTATTCTCTTTTATCTGTCACTATTTCTTTCTTGCAATTTTACATAGCTTCTATAAACTTTTGTCTGTTTGTACTAGACTTGTGTTGGCTAAACCTGCAGTATGCATGCTGCCTTTTAGCAATGGCAGCTGCGCAAGTAGAAGTAAACCATTGGGGAGAGTGGGGTTTGCTATAGAACTTCCGTGTGGGAACATGTGCTTCAATTGCTACTTTGAACAATTTGGTGGTCTTGTTTGCACACTGTTCTGCAGAAAAAGAAAAGATTTTTTCCTATGAGGCATCTCTGATGAGATCCCTGATGGCTTCTCAGTTAGCTTTCTTATACTACCTTGTCATTTGGAGTAATGGCACTTCAGCTTTGGGTTGAAAGTTTAGGGTGATTTCTACCATTATCACACCGTGATCAGCATTCCTGAGAGGGCAATGGGCATTTGTTATAGAATCATCGGGAACTGTGGTCAGAAATAGATCTAGAAGTGAGGCTTGTTGATCTTATCGATCTGGGAGACTGGTCAGATTTGATTCTCTAGTCAAGGGGAGGGTGTTTCTGATATAAACTCATTGAACTTAACTCTGCCATGGAATATCCTTTTTTAATCTAGGCATCTTTAAGACTTTTATGTGAACGTTTTAATTTTTCTATGTGCAAACTAGCAAAATTTATGACTGCCTATAAATATTATTTTGCTAAAAAAACACTAACTCTAAGATGAGCCATTTATTGAAAATTCATGTATTAAGGAAAAATCTTTAAATTTTTGTATTCCTTGTCAAATAATAAATTTGTCGTGATTTTTTTTAATTTAGTGAATTTAATTCCAAAGTTTCATTTATTTATATTTTATATATAACTAGCCTGGGTTCTCAGCGTTTCCCGGGTGTTTGGAGGTGTGTGTTGAGCAAAAAAAAAAAAGTGGTAGTAGGCAGGCAGGCTCGAACCTGTAACAGAAAAGAAAATGAAAGAAAATCTGACGTCTTACCACTACTCCATGACGTAAAGGGAAGTTCAGAACGTTAAAATTATGCCAAGTCAATACAACCAATATGATGACTGGCAAAAATGGCTTGCAAAAAATCGACTCCTCCTTGTAGAAAACTGCCCAGTTGATGGTGAAGGAATTAATATTTTTAGCCAATTTTTCAATATTTGGCAGTCAGAAGGGTCGAACTTCAAAACGATACTGATCTCGTAAAAATCGCCTCTGTCAAGAGTGTTAGGCACACATACATACATACATGCATACATACATACATACATACATACATACATTTAAACAGGCAACAGGCAGGTGAGATTTATAGATTAGATTATATATAATAATATTAAATGAAAGATAAGGAACAAAAGTTATATATAACTTTATTAGATCATCAGAATAATAAGAAAAAGTTAAAAGGAAATTTAAGAAAAATCTTCTTTATGCCATGGCATTTCAGCTAAATGCTTCTCATCAGATGAAGAGAAGGGCCAAAGTTATACAAAATATAGAAAAAACTGGTTCATGACAAAATATAGAAAACACTGGTTCATGACAAAATATAGAAAAAACTGGTTCATGACAAAATATAGAAAAAACTGGTTCATGACAAAATATAGAAAAAACTGGTTCATGACAAAATATAGAAAAAACTGGTTCATGACAAAATATAGAAAAAACTGGTTGATGACAAACTATAGAAAAAAATGGTTCATGACATTTAGAAATGAAATGAGAATAAAGGAATAGAATGAAATGGTAAATAACAATTAAAAGTAGGTACAACGAAAGCTAAAGCGGAAAATAGCAACTAAGGCTGAAGTGCCAAGCATTTTGGCTTCAATTTCAGTTGATGGCACCAAAATGATTTTAATAAAACTTTTGAAATCATTACAACTAGCATGGGTGCCCGGCGTTGCCCGGGTGTTTGGAGGTGTGTGTTCAGCAAAAAAAAAAAAAAAAAAAAAGCGGTAGTAGAAAGGCAGGCTTGAACCTGTACCGTGAAGGAGAAAAAGAGCAGGAAAAAAAAACGTGACGTCTTTTGCTGTTATGACCACCGTCAAACCGGAAGTGACGTAACTTTAAATTGAGGCTAGACAATTGAAAAGAGGGATGACTTTCGAAAATATCGGCGAAAAAAACGACCCCTCCCAGTAGAAAAGTGCCCAGTTGAAGGTGAAGAAATTAATGTTTTTAGTCAATTGTTTGGTATTTATCGCCTGAAGGGCCGAGCTTCAAAACGATACTGATCTTGTGAAAATCCGTCGCCTCTGCCAAAAGTTTTAGGCAGACATGTAAACATACATACATACATATATTTATATATTGGTAGCTCAAATTTTCAACCCAAACCGATTAAAAAGCTTGCCCTATCTCTGAATACTTTTTATGTAAAATTTCAAATGTTTAGACCAGAAATTGTCTGAGTAATTTGGTAGAGACCGCAGCGATAACTTTTTTTTTTTAACTTTGACCCCTATTATGATCCCTTAACAGTTATTGTTTTGGATTCAAATCAAGTTATTAAGTTAGATCCATGTCCGAGGAACCTATATCTAAAATTTCAAGTATTTATACTCAAAATTGTCGGAAGAGTTTGGTAGGGTTCTCAAAGGTGAAATTGTTGAACTTGGACCCCTTAACATCCAAATTTCTGGTCGAAAACGGATTACAAAGATATATATATATTGGGTACAATATAATAATCAATAGATAATTGGCTCTATAATAATAAATACGAAAACTGCACGAATTAAAATATCATATTTAAGCATATTTTACAATCGGTAAATGGAGGGCGGTTTGCTATTAAACGAATAAACTTACCATTACGAATTATGGAATTATGGAATATATATTGTAGGTAACAAGGTCAATAAGGTGGGAACATTATTTATTTATTTTTCTGTAAAGTTTACCATTTTTTCAAGGCACCGAAAACGTGCCATAGCTTCTTAAAGAAAGAATTTATTGCTTATATCCGTCCTGAGGACAGTTATTCTACTGGTATATAGAGTTGAAAAGATGTAAACATTTGTTGATCTTTAAACTAACTTAGTAGTATATATTTATATGTATATATATATATATATATATATATATATATATATATATATATAATATAAGATAAAAAGATAATTTTATCTTATTGCTCTGTTTACCACATTGAGCTCTCATACCCGGATTTCCTTTGGAATTTTTCCATTATAACACTATATATATATATATATATATATATATATATATATATATATATATCTTCTACAATATAAAGCTGTATATATGTATCTATATATATGTATATGTATGTATATATGTATTTATATATGTATATATATGTATATGCATATATGTATGTGTATATGTATATATGTATGTATATATATATCTATATATATATATTTATGTGTATATATGTATGTATATATATATATATATTCGTATATGTATATATGTATGTATATATATATACGTATATGTATATATGTCTGTATATATGTATATATATATGTATATGTATGCTTGTATATGTATATATATATATGTATATATATGTATATGTATATATATATATGTATATATATATGTATATGTATATATATATGTATATATATATGTATATATATATATATGTATATGTATATATGTGTATATATCAATAATATACAGATGAATGTCACTGTGTTGGTGTGTGTGTGTGTGGTCACGAATAGGCTCCTATATGGTTGACTATTTTAAAAAAACTGATTACATATAATGATAGAAGATGTATCGAGACACAGGAATGGATATGTTTGATCTGGCAGAACGGTTGTTCATTAAAATTGTGGGGTCTGCGTTCACGCCTGGTCCACAAAGTATGGAAACAAAAATTTTTAAATAAAAAAAAAACGTTTGCAAGTGTTTTTGATATATACATGTACATAAGAATACTTTGATAAGTATGTTTTAACTTAAATAGGGATTGTATAATAAAATTGTGGGGTCTGCGTTCGTGCCTGGCCTCCATAGAATGGAAATAGGCACAAACTTTAATAAAGACTTTTCATATCTATCTGCGTAAGTATACTTTGATAATTATGTTTCAGTTTGAAGAAATATGGTATAATAAAATTATGGGGTGTTCGTTCGTACCTGACCTCCATAGAATGGAAATATGTCACAAAGTTTAACAAGGTTTTATAATATAGATCCACAGAATATTGTGATAAGTGTTTCAGTGTGAACAGTTATGGTATAATAAATTATGGGGTTTATCTATTTTATTTTTACTTTCATCATATTTTGCTTTGGTTTTGATACCCCCAAATTCGAAGCTATCTTTTTACAACTCTTCTTTTTCATAACCTATCATACTTTCATAAATCAGTTCATTTTCTGTAGGCTGTTTTTGAACCCAGTCAACGACGGGTACTTTTGCTAGTATATATATATATATATATATATATATATATATATATATAATTATTTATTATTGGGTCCTTGTTTATTGTGATGGCTTCGGCGCGACGGTCATGCAGGAATAATCCTGACATGTTCTGCTACATCTGCGGAGAATACACGCTGTCAGGGGACAGGAAAAACATCACAATATTTGTGAAGCACGCCTACGTGGCTTACTTTAAAGTCAAGCTGGGTGACCAAGATAAGTCCTGGGCACCGCACCTGGTGTGCAAGACGTGCGTGGAATACCTCCAGCAGTGGACGAAGGGAGCGAAAACTTCACTCAAGTTTGGGATTCCGATGGTTTGGAGGGAGCCGTTTGACCATGCATTGGACTGTTACTTCTGTGCCATCAATACTACTGGCATCAACAGGAAGAATCGGCACAGGCTCCAGTACCCCGACCTTCCATCTGCCCACTGTCCAGTGGCTCACTGCGAAGAAATTCCTGTACCAGCGTTCACACAGCTTCCTTACAGCGACGACGAGGCAACCACTACAGACGAGCAAGGATATACAGAAGAGTTCGAGTATGAAGCACGAGATGGTCTGCAGTTCTTTTCACAATGTGAGCTTAATGATCTGGTTCAGGATCTCAGCGTGTCAAAGACTTCCTCCGAGCTCTTGGCCTCCAGACTCAAAGAGAAAAATCTACTTGGCAAGGACGCGTGTATCACTTTCTTTCATAGAAGGCATGAGGACTACATGGGCTACTTCTGCCAGGAGGAAAACCTCGTGTACTGCTGAGATTTCGCCGGTCTTCTTGTTAAACTCAGCGCTCCTCAATACGATCCGAGAGATTGGTGACTCTTCATTGACAGCTGCAAATGCTCTTTGAAGTGTGTGCTCCTCCACAACGGGAACCAGTTCGCCTCAATCCCTTTTGCGCACTCCACAACTCTCAAAGAAAAATATGAAGCAGTGAAGTACGTGCTCGACAAAATCCAATATGAGCAGCATAAATAAATCATCTGCGTCGACTTAAAGATGGTGAACTTTCTACTTGGTCTGCAGTCCGGGTTCACGAAGTACCCATGCTTTATATGTATGTGGGACAGTCGAGACAGAGCCCAGCACTATGTAAAGAAAGAGTGGCTGGCCCGAGAGCAGTTAGTACCTGCGGCGAGAAACATCATAAACGAACCTCTTGTTGACCGGGAGAAGATATTTATCCCGCCGCTACACATGAAGCTTGGGTTAATGAAACAGTTCACATGCGCTCTGGACAAGGATGGGAGGTGCTTCAACTACCTGTGCCAAGTCTTTCCTCGACTGACCATTGAGAAGCTGAAGGCCGGCATTTTCGATGGCCCACAGATACGGCAGCTCATAAAGGACACAGAGTTCCAAAACTCCATGAACACCCTAGAGTGCGCAGCGTGGAAATCGTTTGTGCAGGTGGTGAACAATTTCCTGGGGAACACGAAGGCAGCAAACCACGCCAGACTCATCAGCAGCATGATAGAGGCCTTCCAAAAACTTGATGAGTATAAAGATGCACTTCCTGTTCTCACACATGGAGAAGTTTCCTGAAAACCTTGGGGCGATGAGCGACAAGCAGGGAGAAAGTTTCCATCAGAACATGCGCCAAATGGAGGAGAGGTACCAGGGAAGGTGGGACGCAGTCATGATGGCGGACTACTGTTGGTTGCTGAAGAGAGACAACCAAGCCGCTGCTTGCACATGGGAATCGAAGAAACACCGATTTATGCCGTGAATTCTGAAGTTTTGTGTCATGTAACGCTCATACTTATACTAATATTATGATAATTATGCTTATCAAATTTGATGGACTAAATGAAAACTGAATGAATTTGGATATGTTGACTTTTATTTCTTGAGGAAAACGGAAAAAATCGTCAGGGATTTCTCAGCTGATTATCCGCAGAAATTTTTTTTTTACGAAAAATCGATTTTTAAAAAAATTCTGTAGCAAAAAAAAAAACTGACCTGATTGAGCAAAATCAAGGTCATTTTCGGACTCAGAGCATCAAAATTAGTCTAATTCAGCTGTAAAACCCAGGACGATTTTCAAAACATATTTTTTTGTTACCCAGTGTAATCATTATAGTAAGTAATTATGTCAGCCCTTTTAAGAAACTCGTTTCTAATCGTTGAGCACTTTCAGTTGAATTAAAAAGTCGGTCAATTTAACTCTTATACGCTGATCATCATATAATGATTAGATCACTCTGACAGACGTTAAAAAGCTTTTAAAAATAAATGTTTAAAATTCAACAGCATTTCTCGCGGTTAACGGTAGCCGAATGGATTGATTCCTTTCCAATGAAGCCGGGGATGGCTTCTGTCGTCTGGTTTGACTCTATCGACTGGTGTTAATCGTGACACCCTGCACAGATGATTCCCGAAAGGATGAAACACTAGTATCTGTAGGTATTTGATCACTATTGTAGTAAATAATTATATATATATAAAGAGTGAGATGGCGGTGGGAGGTCTGGATATGGTTTGGGTTAGGGTTAAATCTAAAATCTAAACATCCATGCACGTGTACATGCCCTCATACGTGCACATGTGCATGAGTGCATACAAGTGAAATGGAGGATAGATATATGTTGAGGGCTCACTATTTTAATATATATATATATATATATATATATATATATATATATATACACATATATATATACACATATATATATACACACATATATATATTATGATTATTTAATCACATAAATTAATATACGAAAGTATACATTTATGCGTAAACTTTATATATTTCCTTCAACAGTGCTCAATACGTAGGTAGAGCTAGGTAGTAAGTTATAAAATATATATGGTAATTAAGCTACACAGAATATTCCGCGTTTCATCCACGCTAGGAGTCATTAGGCTTATGAATCCTAGTGTGGATGAAACGCGGAATATTCTGTTTAGTTAAATGCCATATATATTTTATAATTACGATTAAATTTACCAAAATGATCCAATATGGTAAAACTAAAGTATATTATAAATATTAAAGACGAAATGTTGCGTCCCTCTGCCTTTTCTACAAGTACTTTAACGGTGAATGCTCTGATGAACTGCAAGCACTTGTGCCTCCTCGACGTAAATACCCCCAACAAACCCGACAAGCAGCTAAATCCCACCCCTTCACAGTAGAGATCCCTAGATGTAAGAGAGCCTTCTACTCCAGTAGTTTCTTCCCCAGGACA
>NC_136504.1:27394333-27446833 GCF_053919585.1 Euprymna scolopes
TCCAGTAATTCACTATTTAGAAAACGATCCTGCCATCCAACATTGCAAACAGAATGCAAACATCTCATATGGAAGGAGTCAAGCTGATTTATATGCTTTCGGTACAAGGTTCACCTTTCGGCACCATACAGAAGAGTAGGCAGAACAACAGATCTGTAGACTGCCACGTTCACTTTTAGAGACACATCGTGGCTGTTCCAGAGTCTGTGTCGCAACCTACCAAATGCCTCACTAGCTTTATTAATTCTGCTTTGGGTGTCCTTTTCAAATTTAGCATCATAAGACACAACAGATCCGAAGTATGCAAAAGAAGGTAGTGTTTTCAAACCTTCCCGATCAACAATGACTAAAATGAAATTATCAGCAGGAGTCACAAGATTGAAGCAAATCAATGGCGTGGAATGAGTAGTCATGAAATACACACACACACACACACACACACACACACACACACACACACACACACACACACACACACACACACACACACACACACACACATATATATATATTACGTATCCGTAAAAAATATTTAGTTTTTTGTTAAGTAAAATTAGAATAAATCAAAAGAAGAACATAGGAAATACTTGTCTAATTTTCGGTGGTAACGTTTATTTTTCTTTCTTGTTTTTCTTTGCATTGACTCTATTGAATAGAAAGCTATGTTTAATTTCAGCAGAGTTTCCGACGGATAACTATTCTGTACGAGTCCTGGAGAAGCAGAATTTTCAGTTTAAACAATTGTTACGCATTTAGTATGTTAAAATTGTTAATACAAACAAAATAGATACAGTTTTACGTCTTGTTCAGGATAAGTTTTTTTTTTTTTATCTGAGCTTGTGAAAAAGTTATTTAAAGTCAAATTCCGACAAGTATTAGTCCAAGCATTTTAATTTTATTTTTGTCGCCGGTTTTGTAAATATGTAATTTACAATAATGCATTCCTTTTTTTACTTAATTTCTTATGAAATGATATTTAATATTTATATGCTTAGATCTTTAGTAAATTATTGTTCTGTCTTAAGACTATGCTGGCTTGATTATCACAATTAATTATTATGAGGACTTTCTGTTAATTCTGGTTTTAAAACAGTCCTTAGAATAGCCTTTAGATATGGCGCTTCTTGTGCAGAATGTGAAAGCGCTATAAATTTCGCCTCACAAGAAGAGAGAGATACAACCTGCTGCTTTTTAGATTTCCGTGAAATAATAGGCCTATCTTTTGATGGTCGAAAACAATATCCAGTTATGCTTTTCGATCTTCATCGTTTCCCAGTCTGAATCTGTAAACCCCTCTAATTTTAGAGGACTTGTTGGTTTTCTAAATGCTATTCTTTAGTTCCTCTTAAATAATGAAGGACATGTTTAGCTCTGTTTAAATCCTTCATTGTCGGTCTTGATATTTTTTGTGATAGTTTTGTTACTGTGTAACAAATGGCAGGTCTCGTAACAGTCATTAAGTATATAATGTTTCCTATTATCTCTCGGTATAGTTTATCGTCAATTATTTCAGATTCTGTACCTGTATGTTTATTGATATGGTTTTCAACCGGTGCAGTGCGTTCTCTTTTTTTTGCATCCTTGCATTCCAAACTTAAACAGGATTTTATCAATGTACCTCGATTGATTCATTTTAATAATTCCTTTTTCAGGAGTAAATTGTATGGCCAGAAACCATGATATCTATTCCTAAGATCGGTTAACATAATGTCACCATTTGATGCGATTAAAATGTGATCGACTCCTCAACTAAAATGAGTAATTTATTGTCTTTATTTTGGGTATACAAACAGGAGCCCAATGGGCATTGTTTGAATAGTTGTTTAATCATATAATCATGAAATACTTGAGTCCAAATTCTTCCGTTTTTGTCTCAAACCATACAGCGATTTGTTAAGCCTCCACATGCAATTTTAGATTTTTCATTATGAATCTTGCTGGAGTGGTAATATTAATTGCAGTTTATCGGGCATTTAAATAAGCATTTTACGTCCATTTGATGGGATGTTAAGGTTATATAGTGTTGCGATTAGCAAAAAAATCGTGTTTAGGTTTGTAGGCGGTGAAAAGATAGAAAAACATTCTATGCCGTAAATCTGAGAAAATCCCTTGGCAACAAATCTTGCCTTGTACTGTTCAACGCCTGATGCTGTAGTCTTTTTTGTAAAGACCTTTCGAGAAAAAATTACATGTTTATCGTTTGGGGAAAGCATTACCAAATAGGTCTTATTTTCTGTTAATGCATCTATATCATGCCATTCTTCATTGCTGACAATGTTTTGAATTAATTGCTTCTTTAAATCTTTTTGGCGTATTATCCATGGAATAGCAATAGTCAACTTGATAGTCTCCCAAATTTTCGACCATAAAAAAAAAAAATATAGGGTCGTATTCTACTTCTTTTGGGGTAACGTTCTGACGAATTTTCGTCTTTAATATTAGCATCATCGCTGTCATCATTATTAATTTTTTGTCCGCGTCAACGTTAACTTCATTGTCGTCAATTGATTTATGAATTTGAGGAAATATTAATTCATCCTTTTCATATAATGGATTTTTCTTTGAAATTTAACGTGTCTGAATTTTACGCTTCAGATTCCTATTATTTTATTTTTGTTTGGAAAAAATACTAAGTAATCTGGACTGTCTTTATCATACTCAAGGGAAATACCTCGACCGGTTTTGATATTTAATTTGTTTTTCTTATCTATAAAGTTCAACCAAATACATGCATTCTGCTTAAGTTTGGCTTTTTACCGCAGAAAGCTTCATATTGAATTTGGGATAGTATTTTATTAAAGGACCGTATATATGCAGGCGTCATTGGTGCATACGTCCAGAGCTTTTTTGGGAAATTTTGATTCAATGAGTAGACATCTTGACATTTCAATAAGTGTTCGCCATTATCTTTCAGCAGTTACGTTTTGGTGAGGTGAAAAAAGGGCCGATTTCTCATATTTGATACGATGCTTAATTAATACAAGTTAAAAGTCTCTGTTAGATAATTCTGTACCATTTTCAGAGCGGATACATTTTACTGCACCGTAGGAGGCCATGTTTGCTAAGTACACCAGTTTTGATTTATTGGGACTAAAGTTTATATTTGTGCGTTGTTTAATGGTGGTTTGTACGGAAAATATATTTTGCTTAAATTTTGGGATTAGGAGAGCGTTTTCCAGAATGCAGAAACAAAGCGAGATTTTAGCATCGCCTCCCTTCAAAACGATATCGTTTACTGGACTGCCGTCGGCTAGTTCAACAAAGTGACTCTAAGGGTTAAAGCTAGGATCAAAATGTAAAAAATCTGATTCCTTCGTAATTGCGTGTGTCGTTGTCACACAACCTACAAGAAAGTTGTTACTGTTTATCGAAGCGTTAAACGTGTATGAAAATAAAAAAATGTATGTTCGCTAACGGAGCTCTCCACATTTTTGATGAAGTCCCCTTTGAAATTCTTGTATTTACATCGGAAACTCTTGTTATTTGGGTCGCCCACAATTATAGCAAATAATGTACGTCCTTTTCGTTTTGAAAAATTGCGGTTTTTATTCGAGGTAAAGGTATAATTTAATTTAGATGTTTTTAAATGGACATTTTTAAATTTCATGGTATTTGTAGATTCGTTTTTTTTCTGTGATCATTTTCTCAGTTTCCTCGTAACTCCTGAGTGTCACCTTGAATTGATTAAAGTCATGAGTTTTTCTTTCTGAGTTATCACGATGGTAAACGGCTTCAAATCACTCGGCAACTCTTTAATGACCATGGAAATTAACAAATTGTTGCTAATAACTTCGCCAGACATTTTTAATAAATTTGTTGTTATTTCGGCTCTCATGATATCTGTAATCGCGTCGGCTTCCACATATTTTAGAAATGTCAGTTCAGTATATAAAGAGATACGTTTGGATTTTCCTTTCGATAAATAATTATCTCTTAATATGTTCAGTGCTTTGCAGCCATGGTCTATGTCTTCTCGCATTACTAGAGAAAGACTTCTGTCATCTAAGCACTGTATTAATTCCGCAAAGACAGTTGCGTTCTTTTCGATAAACTCAGGGTCGTTCCTGTTTCCAGGTTGTGCCTGAATTACTTTGTGTAACCTTTGGATTTGTAAATATCCTAAAAATTTCTCTTGCCACAATTCAAGGCTCGATTTTGATCCATCGAAGTAAAGTATTACGACGGGCTCATAACCTCTTGAATTGAAAGCTATGTTTCATTTCGGAAGAGTTTCCAATTGGTAGCTATTCCGTAGATGAAAAATTTTCAGTGGGTAGCTATTCTGTACAGGTCCTGGACTTTATAATTTTGCAGGCAAAGACCAAAAGATCTTTCTCGTGTTGACACGAAAAATTAATGTGCTGGTATGCTAAGAGATACAATATTTTATGGAGCAATTCTGATTTCTGATTGGTTGCTAGTAGAATGTGTCTTCATTTGATTCACCAGTTCTTACCGCCAGTGTCTATAAGTAAAACTTCCCAACTTTCGGTGATGATACCCTCTTATAAAAAATATTTCAACATAAAGGCCTGGTCGCGGCATCCATTTCAATATTAGTTAACGTGGCTGTTACTCTCAAACAGTGTTCGTTAGAGTGTCGGACTCCCACGCCGTCTGGTACCGTCGAAAAGGAACAACCAAACAAAATAAATCCGATGCTTTTCTTTCTGTTTTTTTTTACCACTACTTTCCAAACAATCCCTTCTTCTTGTTTTCTTCTAAGTGTTCATTTCGTCAGCCATGAGATTAACAAAACCCTGCCATCTCAACACCAGCTTAAAAGTCTCTTGTCGCATCCATCTTTTTTATGCACACTTTGCTTCTCTTGAGCATGTGGTGTCCTTTTTCTTTTTCTTGTCGTACAAGCTCCTACAAACTTCCTAATTTACATATGTGCATATTTTGGCTACTGCTGCTAATATTCTCACAAACCAGCTATCTTACAACTCCTGCTGATATTTTGCCACGCGCTCATAACGCTTTGTTACGATTTCTTAAAGGGGCAGACATAATTGTAATTACAGATAATTATTTATTTATTTATTTTTAAATTGAAATACATATGAAATACGTTTGAAAGCCGAATTACAAGGCAATATTATGAATAAACAAGTATTTGCTTATTTCAAATTTATATATTTCGGAGTTTTTGCCAGAATTTTATTTTATTTTTCTTCTTTTTATTTTCCTCGCCATAATGTTAAATTAAAAAAAAGTTAATGAAGAGTTCGTGTGCGATTATTTGCGTAATTGTTTTTGAAATGCCGGATGAATGCGTTTGGCAACGCGATTGTAAAGTCAGGATAGTGTTTTCCGTGTTAGAAGCTGTGATTGAATTTGAATTTTAAATTGAAATACGTATGAAATATGTTTGAAAGCCGAATTACAACGCAATATTATGAAATAAACAGGTATTAACTTAGTAATTGTCTGTATTTTTGAGATGAGGTGTTTTCATTGATTGAGATTGTCGGACTAACTTCCTCATCTTGGTTGTTATCGTCACAACGTTTCGGCCGTTTTGCCCTCCGGCCCTCATCAGGTGTTTTGTATCAAACTGGGGAACCGTTTGTTAGGAGTCTCGAACCCAACTCTTTATTATTATTACGGGGGTACCGTGCTCGGACTCCAGCTAGGCTCTGGGACAGAGTAATAATAATAAAGGGTTGGGCTCGAGACTCCTAACAAACGCTTCCCCAGTTCGATACAAAACACCTGATGAAGGCCGGAGGGCAAAACGGCCGAAACGTTGTGACTATAACAACCAAGATGAGGAAGTCAGTCCGACAATCTCAATCAATTAATATATTTCGGAGTTATACTCCTTTGTCAGAATTTTATATGTTTTCCTTTTTTTCCTCGCCATGAAGGATTAACTCCGAAATATATTAATTGTAAACAAGTAAATACTTCTTTATTGAAAACACTACCATGACGTTATTTAGTTTTATTTTTTATTTTTTAACAATTACGAAGACGTAACTGGTATAATCAAAATGATTAAAATTATAATTGTGCTAAAGAATGTATCTCCCTACATATTCGCCACCATTTTCAATCCACTTTTACCAGGAATCCAATGACGTATCTCTCTTCAGACGTACATCTATGACAGGGATTGCTTTCTTAGCATCTCATACCGTAAATATCTGTAACAGGGAGATGAAACTTTCATGTCATGAATGCATAAGTTCAGTCATCATAACAATGCAATTTGCAATCCTCTCTGATCCATTAGAGTTGAATAAAAGCAATAAGAGACATTACGTTTGGAACGCCTCTCGTATATATATATATATATATATATATATATATATATATAGCTACTTCATTTACTCACATAAAATTAATATACGAAAGTATAAATTTATGCGTAAACTTTAAGTATTTATTTCAAAAGTGCTCATTACGTAGGTAGAGCTAGTTAGTAAATTATAAAATATATATGGCGATTAAGCTACACTGAATATTCCGCGTTTCATCCACTCTAGGATTCTTCAGGCTTATGTTTCACCTTTTATTCGTACCAATCTTTTAATTTATGAAGCACAATAAATGCCAAAAGTCTATATTATAAACTTCAAGATGCTGCCCATTTTAGCGTTTATTCCTTTCAGTAAAGACACATGCACAATTCTTCACAGCGCATAAGCCTGAAGAATCCTATTGTGGATGAAACGCGGAATATTCAGTGTAGCTTAATCGCCATATATATTATATATATATATATATATATATATATATTGTTGATAGTCACTTTAATACCAACACGGATTCTTTAAATTATGAGGTTGTCAAATCTAAATGCATAATGCTAAGTTCCGTCCTAACATGTCATTGAACACTATTTTGTCAGCCTTCTATATGTGTCAACTTGAATTTTGTAAAAAAATGTTATTCCATTTTCACCCCAAACAAGACATAGTGCCACTTTGATGTAGGGGGTACTATCGGGGACATAAGTTGAAAGGATCTGAGCAGCAAGATGTCTGTTCACATCACACTTGAACTTCTGCATGTCAGTACAGTTGGGAAAACAGGAACCCGGAAGGGAATTCCAAAGTCTAGCAGTTTTGGGGAAGAAACTATTGGAGTAGAAGGCTTTCTTACATCAGGGGATCTACTGTGTAGGGGTTGGGGTTTGTGGCTTGTCATGTCTGTTGGGGGTATTTACGTCGAGGAAGTACAAGTGCTTGCAGTTCGTCGGAGCATTCATTAAAATACTTGTAGAATAGGCAGATGATGAAACATTTTGTCGATGGGACAGAGGTTGAAGCTTAGATCACAGTTCATTATCTATCAGGTTGGCGACTCTCTTTTCAAACCTGTCCAGGAGTGAGAGACTAGCAGTAGATGCAGCAGCTCAAATGTGACAACAATACTCCATACATGGGCGAATGGTGGCTTTATAGAGGTACGGGATACTTTCAGGTGTAAGTAGTTTTCTAACAAGGCAGAGAGAGCACAAGTTCCTCGCAGCGGCTATGGCAATACCCTCAATGTATCTGTTCCAACTCATGTTTCCTGTGAACGTTAGGCCGAGGAGTTTAAAGGAAGTACGTTCAGGTAATGTATCTTTAGCCATTGCTATTGGTGGTAGAGAAGATTTCTTGTGATTATTGAAGGAAACAAGCTTAGTCTTAGCAGCATTGAATGTGATCATCCATTTATGTCCCCATTCCACTTAAATATAAATAAGAATGATCTTAATTATCTTCCTTCAACGTGGTTTGTTTATTATCTACATAATTATGAAACTCTGTGGACCGTCCACTTGAATCCTGTCTTCCACCATCCCACGATCCTATCTTTTAAAAACGGGAGGATATGTGAATATATATATATATATATATATATATATATATATATATATATATATATATATATATATATATATATATATATATATATAATTGAATAAACATATTTCCCTATATATATATATATATATATATATATATATATATATATATATATACGAGCAAATAGTTTATAAAACATGCTAAAAACACTTTGAAATGAGTTAAAAACATATTTAATCTGAAAAGGAAACACTAGATAAGTGGATAGTCCTTAATCCGTGGAGTTTCGAAGAATGCAAAAGTATTTGATGAAACAACAAGTAAGTCAATTTTTTTTTTGTTATCAAGTAAGATCTTTGAATTACTTGTTGTTTCATCAAATACTTTTGCATGCAAAATCCGATCCCGCATTTTGCTAATTCCTACCCTCTGATGAGAAGGAAAGTATTTCTTCGAAACTCCGCGGATTAAGGACTATTTACTTATCTAGTGTTTCCTTTTCGGATTAAATATGTTTTTAACTCATTTCAAAGTGTTTTTTTTTAACATGTTTTATTAACTGTTTGCTCATATTATAAGCTCTATTTCCTATTTGGTTTTATTGAGCTTTTACATCTGGCTGAGATAACTTTATAAATATTAATTCTTTAATATTTATAATTTACTTTAATTTTACCATCTTGGATCATTTTGGTAAATTTAATTGTAATTTTTATTTTTCATATATATATATATATATATATATATATATATATATATATATATATATATATATATATATATATATATATATAGGGAAATATGCTTATTCAATTGTTTCACCTTTTATTCGAACCAATCTTTTAATTTATGAAGCACAATAAATGCCAAAAGTCTATATTCTAAACTTTAAGATGTTGGCCATCTTAGCGTTTATTCCTTTCAGTAAAGAGACATGCACAATTCTTAACAGCACCTGTTTCGTAGCGCAGAATCATTCATGTAATTACTATGTCTAATATTGAATTTCTTTCGCCTCTTAGCGCTTATCAATTAAAAAAAAAAGGCATATAAGCATGATTACCAAAAGAAGAGAAGTTGCAATTATTTTTTGTCATTTTATTACGCCATCTTTGAAAATTTTAAGCAAAGTAACCAAATTTCAATTCCCGTATTAATACATGGTATGCATTTTGCTAAGTAAATATTAATTATAAATAAATTAATAAAATATCTTTTATTAACGTGAAATCAAGATGAATACAAATTATATATAATGATAAAATTGTATTCATGTCTGTTTGCTCATAATTTCAGTAATATATATATATATATATATATATATATATATATATATATATTTTGTGTACAGAAAGTTGTTAGTTGAGACAGATCATTGGTACCGTCGATAATAAGGCCCGTTGAAGGTATCCTTATCACTTATATATATATATATATATATATATATATATATATATATATATATATATATATAAGTGATAAGGATACCTTAAACGGGCCTTATTATCGGGATTGAAACCGACGCTACCAATGATCTGCCTCAACTAACAACTTTCTGTACACAAAATATAAATACGCTTTTAAAGTTTGGATTTTCCTTTTAATTGAGCACTTTGCTGGAATTCTTTTTCCAAAAAACAAAACAAAAAAAACTAATCATATATATATATATATATATATATATATATATATATATATATATATATATATATATATATATACAAAAGCGCAAAGTTAATTTTCATACTGAAAACGGATGTTTACACGCTTTCATTCTAGCGTGATTTCTATATATACTATTTATTCAAAGGAACTCTACATTAAATTAGTAACCTTCTTTGCATATTACATAATTATTAGCTCCATGTTATTAACTATTTGTTGTTAGAATATTCCATTTAGAAATATTATTTAAAGTTGATTTATTTAATTTACTTTTAATTCAATCTATATTTAATTTGATTTATTTTCAATTACTATAAGTCGGTACCAGCTGCGTTTAAAAACGAAAGTAAGCTCATTTATTTAACTTATGAAGGCTATTTCCTTTTTAATCTATGAGAGTTATTTGCCGTTTAATTTTATTTTTCGTTTTTTATTATTAGTAAAATTACAATATTAACTAAATCATTGACTACAAAAATGTACATGCTTTAACATAGAAATATGCCGATATATTCAAGCAATAAAATAAAACTGAGTTTGACGAGTTGCTGCGTTTTAATTATATTAACAAGCACTTCGGTTGTATGATTAACAATCGGCGACACCAGAACATGCTAACAATTTAGAGATATTCTCGTTACCTGGCGGAGTGATCTATTTGATTAATTTTAATCCTTGCTATATATATATATATATATATATATATATATATATATATATATATATATATATATATATATATATATATATATATATGTGTGTGTGTGTGTGTGTGTGTGTGTGTGTGTGTGTGTAATGGCAAGCAATCTACGAAAGATTAATGCAAGCAACAGTAAACGTAGCCACTAGTTTTGTCTTCTCTGCGCCAGCCTCTCGATCCAAAGGTTCTCAAGTTCTTCGCCACCCTTACTCAAGGCACGCCTCCATGCTGGTCTATCTTCGGCTAGCTCTTCCCACACATCCACATCGATGCCAAGAGCGATCAGATCCCGTTTGGCCACGTCTGTAAAGCGGAGCACCGGGCGACCGCGGCTTCTTAATCCATTTGCCAGTTCGCTGTAGAGGATATCCTTAGGGAGATGGCCATCGGGCATTCTGCGCAGGCGTTGAAGCCAGCGCGATCATCGTATCTTGACTGTCTGGAACAAGAAGTGGCTGCCGGCACGTCGTAGCACCTCTTCGTTGGTGATTCTATCCCACCAATTGATGCCCATGATATGTCGCAAGCATCGGAAATGATAGACGTTCAGTCTTTTCTCGTGACGAGCATACGTGGTCCAAGTCTCTGCTCCATACAGTAGGGTACTCAAAACACAGCATTCGTAGATGCGGCATTTTGTGCGAGAAGTGAGGTATTTATTGAACCATGCTATTTCACGTAGTCGGTTGAAAGTAGACGCTGCTCTACCTATGCACGTTTGTAGCTCCCGTTCAATGGATACTCCCTTGTTGATGTTGGATCGAAGATACGCAAAGTTCTCGACAGTCTCTAGTTCATGGCCATTGATGGTGATTAGTGATGCGTCACCCTGGTGCATCACAACTGTCTTCTTCACACTGATTTGTCAAGCAGTTGCTGGAGTCCACTTGCGGAGTGCGAGACCAATGCAGCATCGTCTGCAAACAGCAGCTCAAGTATTAGGACTTTTCGACTGATCCTACGAAGCAGCTTGACCGATGGGTGGAGCACTACTCTGTACTATATGGCGAACCGCGCAACATCACAGTCACAGCTTTAAATTCCACTCCGAACTTCGACATCCTAGTCGAACTGGACAACATTCCAACTATGTCAGAACTCAAAGTAGCTCTCCAACACACGAATGTAAGGAAGGCTCCAGATACTGACGAGATTCCAGCAGACCTGCTCAAGTGTGATAAGTTCCTGCTCCCGCACTTCTATGACCTCCTCTGCACCAGTTGGCGCAACGGAAAATTTCCAACAGCTATGAAAGATGCTAAAATTGTCACTTTATTCAAGAAAGGAGACAAATGAGATTGCAATAACTACCGTGGTATATCTTTACTCAGTGTCACCGGCAAAGTTTTCGCCAGAGTGCTCCTTCCAAGGCTCCAGCATATTGCAACCCGCATTTATCCAGAATCGCAATGTGGCTTCTGCAGCTGGCGCTCAACCACGGACATGATATTTTCAGTGCATCAAATCCAGGAAAAATGCAGAGAACAACGTAGACCTCTCCATATCGCATTTGTGGACCTCACGAAAGCTTTTGACATGGTACGTAGAGATGGTCTGTTTGCTATCCTACAAAAGTTGGGCTGTCCACCAACTCTTCTCAATTTGATAAGATCGCTCCATGACAACATGACAGCCGCAGTCTTCTTCGAGGGTGACGTGTCTGACAACTTCCCCATGTGCAGTGGAGTCAAGCAAGGTTGTGTGTTGGCTCCCAGACTGTTTAGCATCTTCTTCCCAGTTCTTCTGCACCACGCTTTTGGAAATCACGAGGAGGAAGACAGTGTGTTCCTTCATACTCGCTCTGATGGAGAACTTTTTAACTTGGCTCATCTACGCGCCAAAACCAAGATTCGAAAAGTCCTAATATATATATATATATATATATATATATATATATATATATATATATATATATATATAGTACTGTTTCGCTGTTTCAAAGCTCGTCAGTGCGGCTAGACAAGCAACTACCCCAAGCCGAAACTCGACCGCCCAAACGACGATCGGGGCTTCTAACTGTTTCGCTATTCGGCTGCTGCTTTGACATTGTCCAAATACCTAAGCTCCATTTGCTTACACAAAGAGCATCGCTTAATATTCTAATGGTAATTTGTACATCACTTCCAAATATACTCAACACAGGATAGGGAGCATTATAGTCATCTACATACAGTATTGTTTCACAGCTCATCAGTGCGGTTAGAATCAAATTATATCTATATAAATAAAATGAACTCATTTTTTCCCGTCTGATTTTGACATTAATAGGATTAAAAATCAAGATATTTCATGCAAATATAATATGCACAAACGGCAGAACAATATCTGAGGTGTGTTATAGGCTTATTATTTCTCAAATTCCTCGATAATCTTAGATTTCTATACCTTTTCTGCTGAGAAGTCACGGCCAAAATCGGTTAAGATCAATGGAAGTGGTAAAATATTTTCTCTCTAATAAATTCCCCCTCCCCCTGCCACCACTTAACACCGTTTGGGGATCGTTCACAAGGAACAGTTGAGAAGAGAACACCGGTTTGGCTTCGTAGTTCTTTCATGTGAAGTTATTTAAAATCACTAAACTAAGCTGCAGTGCTCTGTGGCGTAGTGGTTAGCGTGCTGGACAATTAACATTATATTTTCACGTTCGCGCCGACCTACCGTAGTCGTTTTTTTTTCCTAAACAACTGGAATGGACTTTTCTTGGTGGCCGAACTGTTAACGTTGCAGATGTTTTTTTTTTTTTTCACACTTTATTTTCCTACTTTTACTCATGACTCCGGGTTTGATCCTTCCTACTTACCTACCATAACATTTTTTAAAACTCCCCCCTCCCCGTCCCGGAAACAAACACTCGGGCAACGCCGGGTACCCCCGCTAGTATATATATATATATATATATATATATATATATATATATAATTTTATTTAATTTAAATTTTCTATAATTTATTTTTTTTTAATTGTTTATCATTTTCAGTGCTTTTAATTGAATATATATTTTTTTTAAAATTATTTTTGCGTTCTCTTTTAAGTTAGTATTTAGTTATTTGAAAGTATCATTTTTGTGTCGGATTTTTGAAAATGCTTCTCCGCAAACGGAAGATTATAAATTGAGGGACTGTCAGAAACAAAGCTGTCTAAAATTATCGATTAAGAAAATAAAAAGATAAATACGTTCTATTCAATCACACACACACACACACACACACACACACACACACACACACACACACACACACACACACACACACATATATATCGGCTAAATTTTAATAAAAAATACGATAGAATAAAATGAAATCTATAATATAAATCTCACCTGTCTGTCTGTCAGTCTGTCTGTCTGTCTGTCTGTCTGTCTGTATGTATGTATAAAACTTTCGATAGCGGTGACGAATTTTCACGAAATCCGTATCGTTTTTAAGCTCGATCTTTCAGACGACAAATACCGAAAAATTGGCATAGCATTAATTGCTTCACCCTCAATTCTATAAGGAGGATGCCCTTTTTTCGCCGATATTTTCGAACATCATCCCATCTTTTCGATTGACTAGCCTTAATTTAAACCTTCCATGGATAAAATAAAGATAAAGGGAACATTATCTTTGTGAATTCTCGGGAGACTATAAAATCGAGGTCTTAGAGATCCAGTAAGTCGTATTTTCTTGTATATCTCTTAGAGATATAGTTTTTAATGAAGAAAAAGTGCAAGCGTTTTTGTAATTTGATTTCAATATTCAATAAATATGTGTATACATACATATGTATATGAAAAACGAGGGCGAAACCAGTAAGCTGACTTTCCCTTTATTTTTGTTTTCTTTTCTTTTTTAAACGTGCTTTAAAGATTGCAATATATATATATATATATATATATATATATATATATATATATATATATATATATATATATATATAGTAGAAATGGTAATTAATAAAAACTGAAGAAAGTGCTCAATAATGTTGTAGAGCAAATATGCGTTTTATTTTTTATTACCGTTTTTTTCTGTTAAGTTACATTATTGTTCCAGCTACCCGGCCGTTTTTTTTTGCCGTCTGTAGCTTCCTCAGACTTTTACAGAAAGTCTGAGGAAGCTACAGACGGCCCCCCAAAAACGGCCGGGTAGCTGAAACAATAATGTAACTTAACAGAAAGATACGGTAATAAAAAATAAAACGTATATATATATATATATATATATATATATATATATATATATATATATATATATATATATATATATATTAGTGTTGGGGTGATTAATCGGAATAGGGAATCGGAAAAATCGGTACTTTTGGGGATATCAGAATCGGTAAAATTTGTGCCTATTTTCCGATGTCAAAATGATTCCTTTAATTATCTGTTCCATCCAAGTAAACCCGAAGTAAATATTTAAAAAAAAAAAAAACATAGTATTCTCCGAAATATGATTAACGAACACTGGCTTTTACGAGGAATGGTGTACATTCTCCAGAGGATGTTACCTCAAGAAATAGCATGAAGCTGAATACTCCATAGACAAGATGAATTCTCGTCCTGGAATCCAGTAAGACGAAGTGCCTACAAGAAAGGTATGGTCAATTAAGGAGAAAAACTTATGTTCTCAACCTCTTTACTAACTCAGTGTTTCAGAAGAAAAATACAATGTTAATGGAATATTCGAATATCTATGTATCTTATATAGAGGTTAAGCGTTAGCTCCAGGTGTGGGGGAAGCTTGATTTCTGAGAACTTCGACTGTAGTAAAATCAATTCAGTAATGTGTGTGTGTGTGTGTGTGTGTGTGTGTGTGTGTGTGTGTGTGTGTGTGTGTGTGTGTGAAAACATCCCTCACACCATCGCACTGCCATCACCAAACTTAACGACTTTGTTGACACGTTCGGAAGACCATCATTTACCGATTTTAGAACGTACGTGCGTTTTGCCGTTAGAACGAAATATATTGAACTTGGACTCGCCATTGCAATGAACTGTATCCTATTGTGCCTCGGTATAAGTCAACATGTTATCTTGCATAGTCCAGGCGTGCTCTTCAGTTTCGCTTTGAAATGAGAGGCCTCGAAGCGGTAATGCGAGCATGCTTCCTGCAGATTCTTAAGCTGCGAGAAATCGGTTTTTCTTGGCATCTTATTATCTGTCTCTTCATTAAATTTACAGGCAAATCAACGCAGCATTTTCCAAACGGTTTTTGTAGACATTCTAACAATCCTACGATCTTTTCTTTGCGATATTTCTGAAAAAAAAAATGTCGATTCTTAGATTTGCATCGTACGTTTTATCAGTTTTGTATTTTTATCCCTACTGTTAAAAAAATGAAATTTGTGTGCCTGTGTATCTATGTATCCGTTTCCTATGGACTCGAAACGGCTGGGCCGAATTTTATTACATTTTTCACGAAGGTACTTTATGTGCAGTAGCTTTTACTGCAGATCACCGGAGCATCAAGAACTGCGGGATCTGAATTGATCCGCTCAACCATCCCCCTGCTGTCATGAAAATGTCTTTTTTTTCTGATATTCTCTGCACACTCTTGGGACAAATTTTGTGCAAATTTTCTTCATCTTCAGTTTTTCATGAATAGCTGTGTATACAGTTCCGACACTGATATCAAACTGTGCACTTATAGCCTCTATAGACACACAACGGTCCTTATCTATGAAATTCTTTATTTGGCCAATCGACTCTGGTGTTCTGACTTCTTTGCTTTTCTCACACCTCTCATCATCTCAGACTCCCTGCCTCGCTTGAATGTCTTATGCTACTCTATAACTGATGCTCCAAAACAGTCTGAAGCATTCCATACGTTACTGTGGCATTATTTCTAAGTTTAAAACATAATTTTATTGCCTATCCTTTTTTTTTTAAATGTCCTGACACTCAGATTGTATTTTTGAAATTCACCAGCTGTATAGCAGTAATATACTGAATTTTTAAGAGTCTACATTGTAGACTCTACTACAATTCTAAATGCATGTACAAAAAAAAAAGTATGGAAACTTATTTTAGACACTTCGTATATATATATATATATATATATATATATATATATATATAAAATGAAAGTTACAATTGAATTTACCAAAATGATCCAAGATAAAATTAAAGTAAATTGTAAATATTAAAGAATTAATATTTATAAAATTATCTCAGCCAGATATAAAAGCTCGATAAAGCCAAATAGGAAATAAAAATAAATAAATAAATAAATAATAAATAAATAGAAAATAAAGAATAAATAAATAAGAAATAAAATATAATAAAAAAAAAATATAAAATAAAATATAATAAGAATAAAAATAAAAAATAAAATTATTTAAGGGGAGAGGATGGCCGGTATCTGCAAATTCAGGAAAAAAAGTAAGTAAATTCATATAGTAAAATTTAAGTAAATATACATACAAGATATTTTCCTTTTAGTGTCGTTTAACAACTCTTGCTGACATTTTTTTAAGTGATGACCTGTACATTTAAGTTGACCTATATTATTTTGCCCTATATATTTTTTCGCGCCTTTAACATTTCCTGTCTGGGTCATTTTGATTTTTGTTTCCCTTTATTTTATATTTTATGTTTAACTTTATCATCATTTTTTTTCTTCTTTCTCTTCCCAGATCTTTCTTATTTATATTTATGTCTCGGAAGTAGAGTGAAAAGCACATCTTATTTTTCTTTTATTAATATTATTGGAATCTTTTCTTTTTTCCTTGTACACATTTTTGTGAATTATTCCATGGATTTCTGCCTTTGGATTATTATGGACCATCTTCTTCCAATTACGGGATTTCCTTGGATTTTACTTGTACAAATGGAAATTCTTTTAACTTTCTTGAAGTTTTACATTTGGATTTTATCGTTACTGGATTTTTTATCTTCCACCAGACTATCCATTCGTGTGTAATCACCTTTTTCTTTACCATATTCCCTCTGCTTAACTTTTTTTGTTTTCAAGTAAGCTCTTTGACTTACTTGTTGTTTCATCAAATACTTCTGCATGCAAACTTGAGGAGATAAAAAGAAAGTCCACAGCAACAAATTCGCTTAAAACCAACTTAAATTATCGCCCCTAAATCAGTTTTAAATATCCAGCAACAAAGCATCTCTAATCGCAATTGTTGTTGTTGCAGGTTATACAACGTAGCATTTAGTTCATATGCCACGACTTTCTCTTAAAGATCGTCAGGAGCTCATTAATCTCCATCTTTCTGGTTATACAGCAGAGAACTCGGCTGCAGATTGAAATGTGGTGAGAAAGACTGTACAAAAGCACCAAAACACCGGCAATATTTGTGATGCTTCTAAATCTGGTCGTAGCAGAGTTACTTCTATCATGAAAGACAATGCTATCAAGATCCGCAGCCTAAGAAACAGATTTGAAACGGCTCTGCAAATCCAATAATAGTGCAATCTTGTTAAAAAGTGCTCTCTTTCTACTGACAAGAACAGATTAAAGGAATTTAATTTGCGAGGATATTCTGCAAGACGCAAGCCAATGATTTCTGTAAAGAACAGAAAGCGCCGTCTGGACATCGTCAAATGCAATGAAGATCATAACTCTTCATATTCGTCAAAAATGCTTTTTAGCGACGAAAAGCAAGTTCAATAGGCTAGGCAATGATGGTAGACAGTACGTCTGTTGGAGGAAAATCGAAGAATTTAATCCTAGGTGATCAGTTTCAACGCTGCAAGGTGGTGGAGGTTCAGTTTTGTGTGTGGAGCATTATTAATACCAATGGTCCAAGGCCTATAGTTCGCTTGCAAGATCGAATTAATTTGACCAAGTACATTAATATGTTGACTGAGTATTTTCTACCCTACTTTGGTCGGAATTTGGATAATAATCCCATCTTCATGCAGGATAATGCTCCCATTCACACAGCTGACAATGTCAAGAGGTTCCTGGAAAAGCATGATATTGCGTGTTTGGATTGACCTGCACAATCTCCAGACCTCAATCCTATCGAAAACGTATGGCGTTATATCAAGCAACAGCTACGCAATGATAAAATTTCAAATTTGGAAGTACTTTGGACAAGAATTAAAGAAAAGTGGGATGCCCTTTCCCCGGAGTATTGCTGCAGTCTAATTCAAGGAATTCCCAAAATATTGCAGGCTGTCAAATTACAGAAGGGATATGCTAATAAATATTAACTAGTTCATTGTGTTCATATTGTGTTTGTGTTGCATTAATGTCCTAAAGTTACATTTAAATAACAATTTCCATTGTGCGGACTTTCTTTTTGGCCCTCAATTTGAAGTTATTTTTTTTAAATTGACGTGAACACTAGAATATTTCAATTAAAAATCAAATATGAACAGGTAAAATTAGAGAAGAATAAAAGGCGAATCAGATGAGGTATAGTTTGTTTAAAAAGTTACATTAAATTTAGCTTCAAATTGCAGTTTTTGAAAAAATTATAAGTGCGGACTTTCTTTTTGCCGCCTGTGTATGTATACACTTTGTAATGAGATAGATAGATAGATAGATAGATAGATAGAGAGAGAGAGAGAGAGAGAGAGAGAGAGAGAGAACGCAAGGTAGCCAGCTACGTTATAAGTAAATGTTTCTAGGGTAAAAAGATGTATTTATGCTAAGAATGTCTTTGCTGGACGACAAACAGTTGACCGTTTAATGAATGATCCGAGACAAGAGTGCTTTTATCGCCCGGCGACCGACAAAACCTATTTATAGATGTTAGAGCCCATCAGTGGAGCCATTCTGCTAAGAAAACCCAACCCCGGCGCGGAGGGGGTGTGAGGGTGCGACAGACAGGGAATTGGAGATGTTGGAGTGGCGGAAGGGGTCAAACTGAAAAATCTCGTCAACTGTCAACCGGCGAGTAGGTAACCGGATAGAGAGGAGCCAAATGAATGAAGAAAAGAAACTAAATCAAATGGGATAGGAATAATAACACTTAATTGTTGAACATTTTTTAGTTAACTTCTTTGACCTGACATACTCGTCTCAGTGCTGCTCGACTGAACTTCAATATATGGCTCCCTCTTGCCAAACTTTCATAAAACAAAAACACTCGAATAGGTACAACTATATACGATTCCCCCCACTCTCTAACTGTGCCTAAATCTAAACGCAGATTCCATGAACAAAGCTTCTTTACGAAAACTGCCTGCCTATGGAACACTGCTCCTTTGGCCTGCTTCCCTATTGAATACAATACGGTAGCCTATAAATTCAATGTGAAAAAATGTTTGTTGAGCCATCTCCATGAATAATTAAATTCTACCTAAATTACACCATTAACGATTACGACACTAACCTTACATAATAATAATAATTCTGATTTCGCTTCTGGAAAGGGATGGGATTCATTTCCAGAGGATTTCCCTTAATCCCGGCTTCAAACCAGGAGCTTCAAAGATCAAGGATTTTCCTAAGGATGTTGGTGGTACTTATAATGTCAAAGGTTTGAAGGCCGCCTAAAACATCGGGGATTTGTAGTTTTTTCAATTGTCATTCCAGACGACTTGATACTACTCCTAGTCTACCAACTATGACTGGGATTATTTGTGTTTTAACCCCATGTATACGCCTTATCTCCAAGGCCAATGGAGCATAATTGCTCCACTTCTCATTCTCTTCTCTCTCATATTCCTGTCCCAGGGTACTGAGAAGTCTACAATCTGTCAGTTTTTTTTTAGACCTTGTCAATGACGATCAAATCCGGAGGATTATGTCCAAATTGCTTGGTCGTTATGACACTCTTGTCCCACCATACCTCTACTTTGCCATCCTCGCTTGTTCTCACTTCATGAGGCACCTCCTCAAACCATTTTCCAGCACACTTCATCCCAACCCTCTTACACACCTCCCAATATATCCGGAGTCCCATACGATCGTGTCTTTATAATAATAATAATAATAAGAAGAAGAAGAAGAAGAAGAAGAAGAAGAAGTAATTTCGTTGTAGAATTAAAAAAATAAAAACATTTGAATTCATATGTTGAATAAAAAATCTCTAGCTTTATAATATGAACAAAGGTGGCTGCCAAAACAAACACACGATGTTGAGTCGTCTATAAATTTTTCTTTTTGCTGCATTATATTGTCATGCATTTTTTTCTATCCAAGTAAATAATTTCTAACTTTTTTCTGAAGAGTATATGTACGAAAAGAGACGGTAATGACACGATAATAACTGTTTGTTTCTGCATAACGAAACGGATCTGCAAAAACTTACCGAAATTTAAACATACTGGACAGGCTGTTTTGCATGAAATATAAATATTTGGATCTTGGAATATAACTATACTGTTATTTTTTTTATATGAGCTCTGTTGTTATATTTAATAGACATTGAGCTTCTATACAAAAAGGATTTGTATACACAAAGCGTGAAATATAATTGAAAAATATATTTTACCAAAATAACACACACACACACACACACACACACACACACACACACATATATATATATATATATATATATATATATATATATATATATATATATATAACTACTTAATTTACTCACATAAAATTAAGATACGAAAGTATAGATTTATGCGTAAACTTTAAGTATTTACTTCAAAAGTGCTCAATACGTAGGTAGAGCTAGTTAGTAAGTTATAAAATGTATATGGCGATTAAGCTACACTGAATATTCCGCGTTTCATCCACTCTAGGACTCCTCAGGCTTATGCACATAAGCCTGAATTTTATAACTTATTGTGTATATATATATATATATATATATATATATATATATATATATATATACATATATATATATATACATACACTAGTAGGCATTCAGGCATTGCCTGATCGTAAAATATACTTAAATATGATATTTTGATTAATGCAGATTTCGTATTTATTATTATATTGGACGTAATATATAGTAATGATAAAAAAAATTACTCGTGGATCGAAACCAAAACGTTTAGCTTCCGATTTATTTTTGCTTTGATGGTAATGCCTGAGCTACGAAGACATGTTTGCTGCAAAGCTAAACATGAAAATATGAACCAATAGCTGTTACGTTACGGATGCATATTTGTAATGCCGTCGTTCGCCCATCATCTGTCACATTCTATTTCTTTAATTTCCACATTTTTGCAGCATGTTTTGCCGGTTAAAAGCCAAATATAAAGTTTCGCATGAGTTCGAATATCCTATGTATTAAGTTTCATGATTGTAGACCAAAAACTGACCGAGGAGTTTTGAAGGCGATTTTTTTAAACAAATATATATATACGTTCACATAAATATATATACAAAGAGGCTTGTGTTTACTATAACCTTTTTAGGCAAATATTACGCAAGTATAAATCATGTAGAATATCTGTATGGATATAATTACATGTAATAATTAACTAAACATGATCATCTCATGAGAAAAAAAAAACCCTAATAAGGAATTAATTTAAAATGAATGTTTAAAAGAATATGCAAATTACCTACATCTTTTGCAATTCCACGCCTCATATATAACAAAATTGCATTTTCTTTTGAAATAAATAGAAAAAATACTTTTTTTTCTGTTGTTCTTGGCCTTCAGGCCAAAATCAAATTGTAGTATCTGTTCTGATGCTACACATAAGGTAATTGGTCAATGGAGGGAAGACCCTCCATACACAGACAATTATTATTTTTGGTCTCAACCAGAGCGCCCGTTTTGCTTTTTTTTCGGGGAGCGGGTTTAACCCCACTTTAAAAACGACCTCGTGTCACATCTTGCTTTAGTGGAGAAACGAATAAATACTAAAAGAAAAAAAGTGTTTTTAATATGAATATCAATGCACAAAAAAAAAAAATAAAGGGGTATATATATATATATATATATATATATATATATATATATATATATATATATATATATATATATATATATAAAAACGTTGATGGCTACATATGTGCATACATGTTTCTGTACTCACCCGTTACTAGGGAGATTACGTCTTCAGGCCAAGAATTACCCTCGAAAACTCTGGTCGTCTAAGATCTCGACTTGGCAACAGAGGGTAATTCATGGCCTGAAGACGTAATCTCCCCAGTAACGGGTGATTACAGAAACATGTATGCACATATGTAGCCATCAATGTTTGTATAAATAAATTTAATATACCTGCTCTGTTTACTCCTTGAGCACTTTTTGGTAGACACATGTCGTTTAATTGGATGTACTTCTAGGAAACTAAACTCTACTGTCATAATATATATATATATATATATATATATATATATATATATATATATATATATATATATATATATATATATATATATATATAACACAAGGCCAGGAACACGCCTGGTCCATTTACTGCACGGGTTGTGATCGTCCTATTCAGTCTGTTGTTTGATTCAAGCAGTACCGCAATAAAGTAAAACCAGCTAGGTGTGTGTCAGAAACTGACCTTACGAATGCATGAAAAAATATAGTCGTTGTAGTATGATGAGGGTTTGTTATTCTGGGATCTAAACGTTGAACCTCAGACGAGTTTTTACAATGAAAATAACGATAGCGAGAGATAGACTGATAAATATATCGATATATCTGCAAAAATGAGAATATATACGCAACGAATTTTGGATTTACAGACTTAAAACTTGGTATATAGGATATTTAGATGTGTGCAAAACTTTTTAAGATGCTTTCATCCGGAAAAAAGACTTCTGAGGAGCCCAAATTAAAAAAAATATTGATACGTGTGAGTCATCGGATTTTTTCTGTTTGCTTACTATTTCACGAATGCGCATGCGTGAATGGTTCACATTACAGATTACTTTTGTTAAGAAGAAGTTTTGTTTGAAAAAACTTCTTAAAGTTCGTCTCACGCTGGCGTAATAGTTATCATACTCTGCTCACTGTCTTTAGGTTTTGGTTTCGATCTCAGTTCGAGTATTTTTTTAAATTTTTTTACACGAAATGAGCGGTTTAAAAAAAAAACCCATAATACTCGCATGCACATGTCTCAGTTTCTGTATGAATTAAAATATAATATTTATACGTATTTTACCACTGGGCAACGCCGGTCAGCATGCTAGTACACACACACACACACACACACACACATGTATATATATATATATATATATATATATATATATATATATATATATATATATATATGTAAGTGAGAATGTGTGTGTGTGTGAAGACGACTCTCAACCTATATACTCAACGATTGTTTGATCTACAGACTTGAAATTTGGTATATAGGGCATTCAGGCACGTGCAAAACTTTTTACTTGGTTTTTATAAAAATAAATAAATAAATAAAAATAAATAAAAAAGATTGTTAAGAGGTCAAAATTGAAAAATTGCTTCTTGGGGGAGGGAGGAGGAGGTCATTGGATTTTTATTTGTTTATCAACTGTTTCACGAACTCCAATCTATGGAAAGTCTGGAAACTTATTGGAGACATGCGTTAATCGTTCACGTAACTGATTCATCATGTTAAAAATTAGTATGTTTGAAAACAGTTTTAACGATCGTGTGAAGCTGGCCAAATGGTGATCGTACTTTACTCACTGACTTTAGTTGTTGATTTCGATCTCAGCTCGAGTATTTTATTTATTATTTTTGTTTTTTGGCTCACAAGAAATGAACTGTTACTTACAAGAAGCAAACTGTTTAGAAAAAAAAAAATAATAATACTCGCATGCAAATGTCTCGGTTTCTGTATGAATTTAGATATAATATTTAAGCGTTTTTTACGACCGGGCAGGGCCGGAAACCCTACTAGTATAATATATATATATATATATATATATATATATATATATATATATATATATATATATATATATGTATATATATATATACAGAGAGAGAGAGAGAGAGAGAGAGAGAGAGAGAGAGAGAGAGAGAGAGAGACAGACAGACAGACAGACAGACAGACAGAGTGGAAGAGAAGGAGAAGTCGGAGCATGGAACATGCATCAACTGGTGGTACGTGTAGTTCCTTCTACACGACTGAGCAGATTCCATGAGCTGCTGGACCGTTTTTTTTTTTCTTCTTTTTTATTTCCATCCTGTGTTCTACGGAGAAGAGGGTGGTAACTTAAATGCACCTCTCAACCCCGGGGAGTTCCATGCATGGAAGGAATGTCTACATATGTATTTCCTTTCATCTGTGCAGATTTTCTTACAAGACGAGCCGTGACATCACCTCCCTCATCCCTACAACGCTACATCGCCGGTTCCATAAGATCTCTTTCGTCCCCGTCAGAATTTGTATTAACCGAAATAACAGACGAAATGAAAGGATCTTTTAGGAAGACGTGCATCTTAGATTAGTGGATTAGTGCCCTCTCTGCCTCTTGTTACGGGTGCATTTCTGTCTGCCTGCCTATCTGTCTGCCTGCCTATATGTCTGTCTGTTTGCCTCTCTCTCTCACTCTCTCTCTTTCTCTCTCTCTCTTTCTCTCTCTCTCTCTCTCTCTCTCTCTCTATATATATATATATATATATAGTGGAAATGGTAATTAATAAAAACTGAAGAAAGTGCTCAATACTGTTGTAGAGCAAATATGCGTTTTATTTATTATTGCCGTATCTTTCTGTTAAGTTACATTATTGTTTCAGCTACCCGGCCGTTTTTTTTTGGCCGTCTGTAGCTTCCTCAGACTTTGAAAAAAACTTTTAAAAAAGTCTTATTGTATCCATTAATACATTCAATGATTGATATAATGATTAAATGAATCATTTTGTGCTACGAAACAGGTTCTGTCAAGACGTGTGAATGCCATTGTACTTAAAGGAATAAATTGTAAGATGGTCAACGTCAGGAAACTTGGAATATAGACTTTTAATCATTTATTTGTTATATATATTACAAAATTTCAAGTCTGTAGATCAAAATTAGTTGAGTATATAGGTTGAAAAGTGTCTTCACATACACACATTTCCACTTTTATCTACCTATCTATATATATCTATACTCCTATAAATTCGTTTTTCTTTTGTGTTTATTGATATTCATATTAAAAACCCTCTTTTCTATTTATTTAAAAAGAAAATACAATTTTTTTATGTATGGGTTGTGGAATTGCATTCACTAGCAAAAAATCTAGCTAATTTGCATATTCTTTTAAACATTCATTTTAATTAATTCGCTATTAGTTGCTTCGGTTTTCTAATGGGACTAACGGGGGTACCTGGCGTTGCCCGGGTGTTTGTAGGTGTGTGGTGTTAAATAAAAAAGAACTCGGGGGGGGGGGGGGGGTAGGATTGAACCCGAAGCCCTGAGGCGAAGTTTGAATATAAAATCGGCCAGCCAGAATGAGTTAGTGAAAGATGTTTGAATTTATTTAAGAACAAAATTGACAGGTGCGTGGCTGGAAGTCGTTGAGCGTTACGACGACGACAACGACAACGTAGGTTTGTTTGTTATAAGCGAAGTAAAAAAATAAACAACGTTAACACTTAAGCGGGGGGAAAAACACAAAAAAAACTAACGTGAGGCTAACGAACGATGAAAACAGACAAACGAACACGTGAAAAATGGCTTAAATAAGCCTGTTTCGATATTAAAATTTAAAAAATCGGTGGGTACCCGGATTTTTTTGGGTGTCGCTAAGAATAAGCGAAGCAAAAAAAAAAAAAAAAAAAGCAGAAAAGCGAACGTTACGTGAAAAATGGCTTAAATAACACTGGTTCAATATTTAAATTTAAAAAAAAAATCGAAAAAAAAAATCTCACACCACGATTCGAACCCAAAACCTTTAGCTAATGATACAAGGCCTTAACCAACTGAGCTAATGCGACGTATATAAAATTTGTTCGGTTTTTCAACTATTTAACGTAAATCAGGTCACGACGTCATCTGACGCATGCGTAGAATCGGTCATTGTCACGAGAAGACCGTTTTTGTTGCCCCACCCTGTCGGAAATTGTCGATTTCGGAGTGAAAAAGTTAACGTTTTTGGCCAATTTTTCGATATTTTTCGAGCAAAGGATGGAGCTTCGATGTGATACCGAGTTTGTGAATTTTCGCCGCGTCTGTCGACATTTTTTAGCAGACATCCAAACATACACACATACACACATACATACATACATTTTCGCTTTTATATATATAGATAATCATCTTTAGTTAAGTATTACGTGTAATTATATTCATGCAGATATTCTACATGATTTATACTTGCATAACATTTGCGTAAAAAGTTTGTAATAAACACAAAATTGTTTCCATATATATTTATGTATCTATCTATCTATATATCTATCTATATATCTATAAAAGTGAACGTGTGTGTGAGTGTGTCCGTCTGTGTACATTTTCCTACGCAATAACTCTGTTAATTTTCAGTCTACAGACTCGAAATTTGATATACAGAGTACTGAGATTTGGAAAAATTTACGTGATCGGTTTCCGGCCAGAAATTTGGCTGTTAAGAGGTCAAAGTTCAACGATTTGACCTTTGAGAGCTCTACCAAATTCCTCCGACAATTTTGGGTCTAAACACTTGAAATTTTAGATATAAATTACTTGAACATGGATCTTATTTAATAACTTGATTTGAGCCCAAAACAATATATGCTAAGGGGTCATAATAGGGTCAAAGTTAAAAAATGGATGTTTTTCTTTTTTTTTTTTTTGCTCAACATACACCTCCAAACACCTGGGCAACGCCGGGCTGAAATGCTAGTATATATATATATATATATATATATATATATATATATATATATATATATATATATATATATATATATATATATATATATATATATTGTAAAGAAGCCTTGAATAAAAAAATGCAAAAATAAAAATAAAGAATGCAGTTTAGATTCCCGGAAGAAAAAAAAAATTATTAATTTTAACCTATCGCAGACTTAGCACCTACATAATCCGATTTCTAAAATGTTTATAATAACCAAAGAGAATTCATTTATATATGGATAAAAAAAAGGCCTAAACTAAAGTTGTTAAATAGAAACAGACTTAACACTTGCATAAGCTGATTTCGCAGTCTTCAATTTTTAAAACAGAATTTAACTAAAGAAGGATGAAAAGAGAAAACCACTAAAATTTTGTAAATAGAAAACGGGGATCGTTAGCTGCTTACCAGGTAGCATAAAAATATTCGAGTCCATAAGTGATCAAGTCCATCACCTTACAGCTGCTAAACTTCTTCTGGCCGACATTCAGTATGTATTTAGGCAAGCTTGTTCAACAGCAGATATCCTGACTGTAATCTCTGAACGTATTTACCGTGCACTGGACAAAGCAGGGAAGGGTAGAGCGGTAGCCCTCGATATATCTGAGGCTTTTGACAGGATATAGAACGATGGTCTTCTAAGGAAAATCAGATCATATGGCATGACTGGAAGAATACATAATGTAATTAAATCCTTCTTAAGTAAGAGAAAAATCCAGATTGTTCTCGACGGCCGTACATCTTAGCAATACAATATAAATGTGCAAGTACGCCAGAGGTCTATCCTGAGACCTTTATTATTCCTGATATTCATAAATAACCTCATTGATAAAATTGTTTCCGAGATGGGTATATTTGCTGATGACACCACTCCGTATAAGAGGCACGAGGAGAAAACAAATGAATACATATCTAAGGAAACGGCAGAAACACTAGATGAAGACCTTCAATCTGTAGTGGAATGGGGACAAAAATAAATGGTCTCATTCAATTCTGCCAAGACTAAGCACGTTTCCTTCATTAATAACAAGAAACCTTCTTAACCACCAATAGCAATGACCAAATACACATTACCTGAAAGTATTTTAAACTCCTCGGCCTAACGTTCACAGGGAACATGAACTTGAATAGATGCACTGAGAGGATTACCGAGGCTGCTGCGAAGAAGCTGGGCTCTCTCTGCCGTGCTAGAAAACTACTTACACCTGAAAGTATCCTGTACTCCTATGAGGCCATAATTCGTCCATGTATGAAGTACTGTTGTCACATTTGGTCTGGTGCATCTGCTACCGGACAGGGGTCAAAAGAGAGTCGCCAAACTGATAGGTACTAAACTGTCATCTTGGCTTAAGCCTCTGTCCCATCGACGAACTACCTGCTCCACACGTATTTTAATGGTGAATGCTCTGACGAACTACAAGCACTTGTACCCCAACAACAACATGGCAACAAAAAAAAAAAGAAAAGAAAAGAAAGACATACTGATGATGAAGTGTATCTTCGGAATATATTTATAAATTTCAAACAAAATATATATCTGTAATGATGCGTTGTTTTGGCTTCAAACGTATCTAATACGTATTTATTTTATTTAAACTCAACCAACGCTTCTATCAAGGAACACAAACCCTAACGTGAATTCCGCGTGACCAACGCACCGTTCCGACATTTGAAAAGATTACCGTAAAAACAACAAACGGACTTCTACTGATTCTATGCTCCAACGACAACATGGAAAAAAAAGAAAGAAAAACGTACTGATGATGAAGTGTATCTTCGAAATACATTTATAAATTTCAATATAAATTTCAAACAAAATAAATATTTGTTTATTTTGTTTGAAATGCGTTGGTTTGTCTATCTAATACGTATTTATTTGAATTTTAATAATGTGTTCTTTTGTCTTCAAACGTATCTCATACGTATTTATTTAATTCAAACTCAACCAGTGCCTCTATCAAGGAACACAAACCCTAACGGTACTACTAATATACTCCTCAAAGTGGCGACTTCCGACTATAGATTAGTTACCCTGCAGAAAATACACCCCACAACACCAAGGAACAGAATAAATAAATAAATAAATAAACGGCGTTTCGAAGCTGTCAATATATATATATATATATATATATATATATATATATATATATATATATATATACGGTGGAATGATAAAATTATCGCTCTAGAAAAACGACGTGATTCCATTTCCGTTTGATGAAAATCGGTTTTTATTTTTGTTACAGACCATCTACCAGTTGGCCAATTGTGTACAAATCCCAAGAGCGATAGGAGCTTTCTATCATGTCTGAAAGCAGCACAATGTTCAACGAGCGAGATCGGAGATGCACCGCTGTACAGCGTATGCTATCTACCGATCCAAGTTATGACAACAGGACCATTGCCAGCACCCTCAAAATGGAAATCGGTACGTTTCAATGCTTGAGGTCACAGCTCAATTTCGGCTTGAAAGTCAGCACCAAAGTGTACCTGGATGTGGTGAAGAGTGCGGTGACATCCTAGTACAATAAGGTGGCCGATGGCAGACCCTGGGTGTGGCAGCAGGACTCTGTCTGTGCCAGACCACAAGTCCAAAGAGACCCAGGCTTGTAGGTACGGGCAAAGCTAGCCGAATAAAGATAGGGGGACATAGTTTTGAAAGCCGGTTTATCATAATTTTTATTGTAGGTTTCCGACTACATTTTGATTGTATTTGAAAGATTAAAGAATAAAGTTAATTTCCCAACGGAAAAAAATATGTGTACACTTGGGGAAAAGTTATTAAACACGTTTTCACGGCGAGCTAACCAAATCAACTAAATTTTGAAAGTTAAATAAATTCATTGTTAATGTCCTTTGAAAAATAAAAATTAGTTCTATGTCTATTTCAAAGATAATTAGTAAATGAAAGTCCTAAGATATTGAATTAAATAATAAAAAAAACACCTTGTTTGTTTAGAAAATAGGTTAACTATGCCACAAATCGAGAGATTAAGCCCTTCGAAAAATCGCAACAAACGGAAGTTTTGTAAACGTCGATTATACGGAAGCCGCAAATCTGAGACACTCGAAAGGCTGTCTGAAAATGATGTCATGTAATTAAAAGGAGGAAGGAGGTGCTGATTTTCTTTATTTCTCCAGACGTGCATCCGTACATTCCTATCCTGAATGCTTCTATAATTTTTACTATTTTATAATTTAATTATTTTTCTTTGTTCCTGTTTTTAAATTAAAATTTTGTATTTTTATTTTTCAAGATTATGTAAAAAAATATGTTACTCCGAAAGTTTCACATTCATAGAAGTAGAAATATTTTTTGCAATTTTAATATTTTTGTGTGAAAATATTAAATAAATAATGCTTAATTCAATGATAATATCGGTAGTTCAAGAAATTCATTTTTCTTCGAGCTATATCGAATTCATTAATACGGACTTTAAGGGATTTTTTGTAATGTTCCTGTAAAAATTATTTTTTTAATTGTTATAATTTACGATGCTTTATTTTCATAAAAAACGCAAAAATAAATTAATTCGTTTTCTTTTTTTTTACTACTGAAAACCATAACTTTAGTAAATGTATTTGTTGTTTAAACAAAATAATACATTTCCACTAAGATTTAAATCAAAACAATTAGTTCATTATATTCCGTGATCATTATTTGATAAATACTGCAAATTTCATTAAAATTGGTTAATTTCCGGATTTTTGGTGAACTTTTAAGTAAAGGGAGGGGTCAAAATGTTTATACGGTTTGAGAATCGGCATTCATTTTCACGTACCTGCATGCTTGGCTTAAGAAGGAATGCTATGATTTTGTACCCTCCTCTCATTGGCCCCTCTCCTCCACTTCCCCACCCTGAACACACTAGACTACTTCGTTCGGTCATACTTCGAGAACTTCGCCAACATAACCTCCCACAACACCAAAGCCAGCCTTATCACCGCCATCCGCTAAGTATTCGCTGAACTCCCGTCGGTGCTTGTGGAAAAGTCATGCTCCCAGTAACAGATCAGTATCGAGGCGGTGATTAAGGGTGAAAGCGACTACGTTAAATAGATGTTAGCTCTACTACATAATAAAGTTTCCTAGATGGATTTTTTTTTTTTCAATAAAAATTATAAAATAAAGCTGTAGTGTTGTTTTCTTTTATCGTTCCACCCTGTATCGATGCCTCCGTTCAGCTCTAGAGGCAGCTGTGCGTGTAATTGTGAGGCAAGGGTTGCGCAATCAGCAGCCACAGCTCTCCGGAATCGGCACTGCTTGAGTCTGGTGGCAAGGGAAAGTGCAGGACGACTGGAAATAATGCTGAGATAACGGAGAGCACATCCAGCACCTGGAAGCTCTAAATGGTCACGCATCTAGTACTGGCCAAGGTCGTCGTTGCTTAACTTCGGTGATCTGACGGGAACCGGTGGGTCAAACGTGATCATGCAAAAAAAACTGCACCTATAAGATTATATGCCCCCACCCTTTGTGTGTTTATATATATATATATATATATATATATATATATATATATATATATATATATATATAAAAGTGGAAGTGTCTGTCTGTCTGTCTGTCTGTCCGTGTACATTTCTCTTCGCAATAACTCTCTCAATTTTCAGTCTACAATTTGATATATAGGATAGCGAGATTTGGGAAAATCTTTATAATCCGTTTGCGGACAGAAATTTGGCTGTTAAGGGGCCAAAGTTCAACGATTTGACCTTTGAGAACTCTACCAAACTCCTCCGCTAATTTTGGGTATAAACACTTGATCTTTTAGGTACAGGTTCCTTGGACATGGATCTAACTTAATAACTTGATTTAAGCCCCAAACAATAAATGTTAAGGGGTCATAATAGGGGTCAAATTTAAAAAAAAGTTACCTTTTTTTTTGGCTCAACATGCACCTCCAAAAACCCGGGCAACGCCGGGCTGAAATGCTAGTATATATAAAAAATATATATATATATGTATAAAAAATATATATTTATATATATTCCCTTTTGATCCTTAACCCTTTTCAACTGAGTATACATCAGTTGCCATTCCTTAAAGACTGCTAAAAACAAATAACAACCCTCATTCGGCCTAGAAAAATGTGTGAAGGCGCCAAGATGTGACATGAGGTTGGGTGGTTAAAAGAAACTTGAGTTTTCTTTCTTTCTTTTTTTTTGTTTTATTGTTTGTTTGTTTTGTGTTTGCTTTTTTGTTTTTTGACATTATTAACTGTTTTTTAGAATTTTGTTTTTTATATTACTCCTTTTCAACTGTTGAACTATAGCGCCAGCAATATCCTTTGAATCACGTGATTAACCGAACCCAGAACCGGTACTGAAAGGATCACCTACTCCCCTCACTACTACTACTACTACTACTACTACTACTACTACTACTACTACTACTACTACTACAACAACAACAAAGAAAATCGAAATAAAATAAAATAAAAAATAGCAATATTAAATAATTAAATAAAAATGACTACAATACAAGTTAGCGAGTAAAAAAACGGTGCTTTTATATTGCTCTCACCAGAAACAAAACTATTTTGAGATTCCCGAAGAAGGTTGGAGGTTACATCGACCGAAACGTTGTGCAAATAACACTCAAGACACAGTAGTCCGAATAATCCAAATGTTCAAGCTTTTTCTTCTAAAAAAAACCTAAGCATTAAATAAATTTTAGTGTATTTATCTCAAATAATGACCATATACGGCATAATCACGTTGACACACCGGTTCCCGTCAGATCACCGAAGTTAAGCAACGCTGAGCCTGGTCATTACTAAAATGGGTGACCAATTTGGGAAGTCCAGGTGCTGTATGTAGGAGGACGTCGGCAGCTCCCTGCAAAAAGTTGCCAAAACCTAACGTCGTCATCTCCCATAACCGGGATATACATGCGACTGAGGACCGCTTGTGAATTTCATACTCCCATGAAACTTCCTCCTTCGGAGGAAGCTGGTTAAACCTTAAATAGGGTGGGTGCTGACTGCACACACAAATAATGACTAATTTAAGCAGGTCTAGTGCCTATATGTACAGATAGACGTATGTATACGCGCCTCTTTTTTAGAACGGTTCTGTCTTTTTTGTGGATTCCTAACAGTATCATCTTATCCCAAACCAATCAACCTTTACCGCAACACAGAAAAAAAAAAAAAAAAAGTCACATCCCTTATTTTTTTGTAATTTTCTTTTTAATGTCTCTATTCGTCGTTCTTTAGATATGACTAGCAACGAAATCCGACGTTACCTGGGATGAAATGAACGCACACCTGCTTTTTATTGTCTTAAAAATCGGTGAAATGAACCATTTTTCAATCAAATCGATTAATTGCCTGCTCTAGTTGGAGACCCACCACAGTACACCGGGAGGAAGCTTTATATGCCCCTCCCCGCGGTGACTTACTTCACAATATATTGTAGTGTACATTGCACTGTAGAGAATCTACCGTTGATTTTATAAAATTATTTTTTTTATTAATAACGGCTTGAATTAAAGTTTAAAATGCAAAAAGTCAAGTATCATGGTTCAGTTGTGCTTTAAACAGAAACATTCATTTGAACGTGCTCTTATCATACCAAAGAACCTACTGATAATTTTGGTGTCCGGAAAACTTGTCCCGGGAAAACTCGTCTCCGGAAAACCCGTACCCGGAAAACTCGTACCCGGAAAACTCGTACCCGGAAAAATTTCCCCTTTTTGCTAGGTAGGAAAACTGTTCCCTTATTGAATAAATATCGATTGAAACACACATTTTATTACCGTTCTTGAAGGAGATATTGTTTTAAAAAGAGACTATGCACCCTCCCATAGTATTTTTAAACATTATTTTTAACTCTTGCTTAAAAAAACAAACTTGATCACTGAGTCAAGATACTAAAAACGAAACCAAATATTTATTTAAAAAATACTCTAGTTTTAGAACTTTTTGTGTCATTACGAAATAAAAATAAAGAAAGAAAACACGTATTATCAAAGAAAGCAATTATTTTATTTAGAAGAATTAATTCAGTTTAAATAATTCTTTTGTTATTACAAAACAACAAAAAAGAAAACACGGTCTTATGTAATTTTGGTACCGCGCTAAAATAATAACGTTATTATTTCGAAAGCCAGGAGGGTACCGTTTAAAAGTTATTTCGGGGGCACTTGTGTTGTACTTAAAAATATACAAATTTATTTTCTTTTGGAGGTGAGGCAGGCTCGTTTTAAAACTATATCTACCTCAGTATTTTCTTTAATTTTTGGACATTTTTTGTTAAAAATTATTTACTAATTAATGTCGAGTGTGACATTACTTGTTATTTCCTTTTAATTAAATAAACTCTTTAAAATAAGTTTAAACACCAAAAAACTTACAAAGCTAGGTAGAAAACGAAAACTTATAAAAATCCATTTAATTTTTTTAAAACAATAAACATGTAAAATTATTTAAAAAAAAAAATATTATGCATTATTACCTAAAAATATACATGCATTATTACCTAAAAATATACAAATATATTTTCTTTTGTAGGGGGGGGGGTCGTTTTAAAACTATATCTACCTTAATATTTTCTTTAATTTTCTATTTTTGAGCAATTATCCTCCTAAAACATGATCCTCTTATCGGACATTTTTTGTTCATAAGTAACACTCGACATTACTATTTTTTTTTTTTACTAAATAAACTCTTTAAAATAAGTTGAAAGACCAAAAACTTTCAAAGCTAGGTAGAAAACGAAAACTTGGAAAAATTAATTTAATTTTTTTAAAACAACAATAAACAAGTAAAAATATTTAAAAAAAAAATATTATGGGATGTGTATTCTCTTTAAAGACAATATCTTCTTCAAGAACGATCATAAAATGTGTTTTCAATCGATGTTTATTTAATAAGGGATCAATTTTCTTACCTAGCAAAAGGGGACGAGTTTTCCGGGGACGAGTTTTCCGGGTACGAGTTTTCCGGAGACGAGTTTTCCGGGGACGAGTTTTCCTAAATTCGATAATTTTATATGCCAGGTCCTTTGGCTTGCGTGGCAATAAAACTTCTCAAATGCACTTGCGATGTTAGACTCGAATTTAGGAAAACTCGTCACCGGAAAACTCATACCTCGAAAACCCGCACCCGGAAAACTCGTACCCGGAAGTCCTCCCTTTTTTACTAGGTAGGAAAACTGGCCCCTTATCGCTTGAAAACACATTTTGTGACCGTTCTTGAAGAAGATATTGTCTTTAAAGAATTTAGGAAAACTCGTCCCGGAAAACTCGTATCCGGAAAACTCGTACCTGGAAAACTCGACCCCGGAAAACTCGACCCCGGAAAACTCGTCCCCTTTCGCTAAGTAGGAAAACTGGTCCCTTATTGAATAAATATCGATTGAAAACACATTTTATGATCGTTCTTGAAGGAGATATTGTTTTTTAAACTAGACTATAGCCACCACCCCCCATAATATTTAAAAAAAATATTTTTGTTTAATGTTTTTTTTTTTTTTAAATAAAATCGTTTTCTACCTAACTGGCTAAGTTCTTAGTGGTTTCACTTATTTTAAAGCGTTTATTATGTTCGTAAACGAGATGGCATATTTTATCAAATATCAACATTTATTGTCGTCCTGTCAAATTTTGCAAAATTATAATTTTAAATAACGCATGAGTGCATTTGGTATGAGAAAAAACAAAAGCATAACAAAAAATAAACTATCAGAATTAAAAAACCAAGACAAAAAAGTAACGAAAATTCGAATCGCTCCCTGTTTTTAATTTTTTTTTGTTTTGTTTTTATTATTGTTTTTATTACTCCAAAAAACATCGTTAAAATAAGAACAAAAAATTTTTTTAATTTACTAATAAATTAAAAGCGAAATATTTTTTTGGCGCGACAGATGCCATGTGCTAACAATCTCTCGTTAACTCATTTTTAATTTTTCTAATTTTTACTTCAAAATTCTAAAATCAACCATTAAGAGAAAAAGTAATCACTAAATAAATTTATTAATCAATTTTATTGAAAACTCCGCTATCGTTTATCAAGAATCTTTTTAATTTCATTTTTTGTTGGTTGTTTTTCGATGGGAGATATAGTTTTTACGCCCCCCCTCTCTCTAAATTATATTTAAAAAAATATTAAAATTCATTATTTTCTTTTTAAAAGCAAATCTCACTCAGTAATTTCTTTAATTTTCTATTTTTAGCGATTATCAAGACCCCTAAGATGTGATATACCCTCATGTCGGACATTAGTTCTCGTTCTCACGTAACACTCGAAATGTTTTTTGTTTGTTTTCTGTGTTTTTTTTCTTTACCGAATAAACGATTCCAAATAAATTAAACAACAAACAACATAGTCGGCGAGTTAGAAAAATCGATTTTACCCTTTTATATACAACAGTAAATAAGGAAATTCTTTTTATATTAATATAAAAAAAAATATGCGGTCTCGTTTATGAACATAGTAAACGCTTTAAAATAAGTGAAACCACTAAGAACTTAGCCAGTTAGGTAGAAAACGGACACTTAGAAAATCGATTTTATTTAAAAAAAAAACAAAAACATTAAACAAGTAAAAATATTTTTAAAGAATATTGTGGGTGGCTATAGTCTATTTTTAAAAACAATATCTCCTTCAAGAACGATCATAAAATGTGTTTTCAATCGATATTTATTCAATAAGGGACAAGTTTTCCTATCTCGCGAAAGGGGACGAGTTTTCCGGGGTCGATTTTTCCGGGTACGAGTTTTCCGGGTACGAGTTTTCCGGAGACGAGTTTTCCAGGGACGAGTTTTCCGGGCACCGTCTTTAAAAGAGAATACACGTCCCATAATATTTTTTAAAAAATATTTTTATTTGTTTACTGTTATTTAAAATAAAAATTAAATTGATTTTTCTAAGTGTTCGTTTTCTATGCAGTTTTGAACGTTTTTAGTGGTTCAACTTATTTTAAAGAATTTATTTAGTTAAAAAACAACAACAAAAAAACAAACAAGAAATGTCGAGTGTTACTTTTGAACAAAAACTGTCTGACATGAGATAATCACGTCTTAGGAGTGTCGATAATCGCTCCAAAATAGAAAATTAAAAAAATACTGAGGTAGATATAGTTTTAAAACGAGCCCCTCCCCCAAAAGAAAATAAATTTGTATATTTTTAGGTAATGTCCAAGATCACTGCTCGGAAAAAATCAAGTTATCGGAAATTGATACGATTGATTATGTAACGAAACCGAATGGAAGACAAGAAAAACGAAACCATATATTTATGAAAAAAATTACTTTAGTTTTTAACATTTCTTGTGTTATTACGAAACAAGCAAACAAAAAAAAACACTTTTTGTATTATCAAATAATCAAACAAATATTTTATTTAGAAAATTTGGTACTTCACGGGAAACAGTGTTTTTATTTAATAATTGCTTCCTCAAAGCACATGCGCAAAAGGTTTTCTTTGGTTTATTTAATCACGAAAACTTTTTGAAGGTACTACTTGAGGCCAAAAAAGGGGGTGGACAAAAGCATTATTTGAATATGTATGAAAAAATAATTTAACAAAAAATAATATTTAGTGGAGAAAATAATAAAAAAAAAAATGAAATAAAAATAAAATAAAAACAAGCACTAAATAAAAGTATGAATCAAATTCACCCAAAGAAAAAAAATAAATAAATAGACGCACGATTACAAATAAAGTCGAAGAAAGTGAAAGAAAACGCTTTAAGGGAGTAATCATTAAATAAAAACACCGTTTACGCTGAGTCCACGTTCACCGTGAAGTACCGAACTTTTAACACGTTTTGTGTACATGAAACAGCAAAATACACTTGTGCAGTATGAGGACGGCGGCCATCTTTTCTGGGCGCATTTAACTAAACTATCGCCAGATGGCGCTTCTCCGTCAAAAAACATTTAAATTATTAATTTGTTGTTGACCCTTCAAAGTCACTTTAATTTTAAAAAAAATGTTTCATTCAAATTATTTATTTGCTCGAAAAAAAAAAAAAAAGCAACATTTTACTTTACAAAAATCAAAGTTTTATTTCAAAATTGTTTTATTAATATTATATTTTCTTACGCAGACTTTTAAATAAATGTTTTTATAATTATATATTGAGACATTTTTATACAATTAATATTTGGGTTTTCAAATACTTTTTTTGTTCGGAAAAAAATCTTGTTTGTTACTTATTTGTCTCGTTATTTGACCAAGAAGAAATTGAAGTTATCGCCCCTAACAATAGCCGCAGTCTGCATAATGCACGAATGACTTTTAAACGATACCCATGTTAAGAATTACTTTCGAAATAATAACGTTCATATTTCTGCGCGGAACCAAAAATACATAAGTACCGTGTTTTCTTTTTTGTTGTTTTGTCATAACACAAGAATTGTTTAAACTGAATTAATTCTTCTAAATAAAATAATTACTTTCTTTGATAATACGTGCTTTCTTTCTTTTATTTTTGTTTCGTAATGATACAAAAAGTGTTAAAACTAAAATATTTTTTAAATAAATATATGGTTTCGTTTTATGTCTTGACTCCGTGATCAAGTTTATTTTTTTAAAACAAGAGTTAAAAATAATTAAAAAAAAATATTATGGGATGTGTATTCTCTTTTAAAGATGATATCTTCTTCAAGAACGGCCATAAAATGTATTTTCAATCGCTACTTATCCAGCAAAAAGGGGGGGGAGTTTTCCAGGTACGAGTTTTCCGGGTACGAGTTTTCGGGGTACGAGTTTTCGGGGTACGAATTTTCGGGGTATGAGTTTTCCGGGGACGAGTTTTCCTGGCACCGTCAGTCTCTATACGATGTTAACTTTGGTCAAAATCGCCTATTCCTTCTTTTATCGGAATTTTTCGATCATCGATACTTATCGATGACATTCCGAGACAAAACCTATCTAAGAACACTGCTAGGCACATAAAGTACATTTGTGTGAAAGTTCATAAATATCGGCGTAGTTCTTTAGAAGTCTACAGGGAACGAACACCCCCTCCCCACAAAGTTCCATTCATATAATACTTGAAATATGTTTCTTTTTGTTTCTTTCCATTTTTGGTTTTTAAGGTTTTGCCATTTTTTTTTATTGACTAGGGAAGAACCTAGCGGAGCATTTTTTTAATAGCACAGCCGAGATGAGATCGGGTCCACATGCTTTTAAGGTGTCTAGGTTTTTTATGATACAATGTACCTGAGAAGGGGTGATTTGCAGGTCATCTAGTGCAGGGGGCTCAACCGAGGTCCACATGGACCCTGGGGGTCCATGGAATATTTCTGGGGGTCCACAGGCAAAACATAACAAAACTCATTATAATTATTATAGTTGTTGTAGAATACTTTATTTGCATTAAATTAGTTTTCATCTAAAAATAAAACTTAATCATATAATATTACTTTAATTATTAAAACCTCAAAATTTATATGAGTGAAAAATAGAAGATTGTGTTATGACCAATAGTTATGAAGGGGTCCACCAAGATAAAAAGAAGGGAAAAGGGGTCCATGAGTAAAAAAAAGTTGAGAATAACTGATCTAGTGTGACGTCTGTCTGCAAAGTCAGAGAGGGAGTTATTTGCCGGGTCCAATGTGGAGTTTGAGGAAAATTGATTGGCAAGCATGTTATCCTCGGTTGCCGTGCAAACAACCTGGTGATTGTTTGATAGTGGGGGGGGATCGTTGACTTCCTATTATTTACTACCCTATTGCAGATTTTCCAAAAATCACGAGTTCCTAATTTCTGTGCTTCGATGCGTTTTCTGGTGGTTCCAGTGTATTCTGTCTTAGCTGTCGCTATTTCTCTCTTGCAATTACTTCTAGCTCCTATAAACTTCTGTCTGTTTGAACTGGACTTATGTCGGTTAAATCTGCGGTACGCATGCTGCCTTTGAGCAATGGCAGCTGCACAAGTAGAAGTAAACCATTGGGGAGAGTGGGTCTTGCTATAGAATTTCTGTGTGGGATTATATGCTTCAATTGCAGTTTTGAACCATTCAGTGGTATTATTTGCGCACTGTTCAGCTGGAAGGGAAAAGATATTTCCACATAGGGCATCTCTGATGAGATCACTGATGGTCTCCCAGTCAGCCTTTTTGTAATACCTCGTTGTTTTGAGAAGTGGGTCTTCAGTTTTAGGTTGAGAATTTAGGACGATTTCTACCATTAACACAGCGTGATCAGCATTCCCCAGTGGGATGTGGGCATTCGTTATACAATCATCGGGAACTGTGGTCAGAAATAGATCTAGAAGTGAGGCATGTTGATCTTGCTTGTCTAGGAAACGTGTGGGAAATGTAACCGTCTGTGATAGGGAATGAGATATAGAGAAACTATGTGTTGTGAAGCAGACAATCCAGGCCAGTTACTATGGTGGACATTGAAGTCAACATTTATTAATATTTCATATTTATGAGAATGTTTGGGTCAGACAATTACAAGTAACTACAGACTTCATCAGGCGATATTATTTATACAAAAGTTTAGTCAGTGTTAACTGAAGTTTTATATATGTAATATCGCCTGAAGAGGTCTTTAGTTACTTGTAACTAGCTGACTGAAACATGCTCATGAATGTGTGCCGACATATTAATGCTTATGTAAAACAAATAAAAAATATGTACCTATATATGTGTGTGTATGGTGTATATGTATGTGTATGCGGGTGTCTTGTATATGTATGTTTTGTATTTTTAAACGGGCAGAGTGACAGGTTTTCGCGCTTCTTTTGACATGACCTTATCTACAGATTATGTCTTAGATGCAGTTAACGTCAAAAGAATTTACAGAAAATAGACGGTTCGCAAAAGCTGAATATATCTAAAAGAATATATAGAAAAAGCAAAAAACAAAAAACAAAAAACAAAAAAAAAAAAACGAAACAAAAAACAAAGGATAAATATATCTACGCTGGAAAAGCGGATTACACAAGAATATACAAATAAGTATTCGATGCGTCGAGCATCTCACTTTCTCTATATCTGTTTTTGGTCTTTGAAAAGACCGCATCCTGCTTTCGCGATTGGTAACCAACGTGTCTGCGTTACAAGACCAGCAAATCAAAATCTGAGCGTGTGCGCGTATGTGTATGTGTGTGTGTGTGTGCGTGAGAGAGAGGAAGAGAGAGAGAAGAGGATAGAGAAAGAAAGGGAGAGGGAGAGGGAGAAAGAGAGGAAAAAAGAGAGGGAGAATAACTAAACAAGCAATGAAGAAATAAACAAGGACGTATATTCGCAGGATACGTCCTTTCAATCTGCGCGTTTATCAATGATTTTTTTTTTCCTTTCAAATTTATGCATGACAGACAAACAGGAGTGAAAGCTTATTAAAGAAATGTAGATCCATCCAGAAATGCGATTTCCAACCTAAGCATGGCATACCAACGAAAATACATATTTAAATGTAAGAGTCACAAACCGACAAAAATACTATTTGAAACTTACGTATGAGAGATATACGAATATTCTGTTTTAAGTTTAAGCGTGACATACCGATATAAAAAATATATTAAACACAAGTGCGACAGGCGCACGAAAATATTTTAGTTTAAAAGAATGATAAACGAACAAAAATGCTATTCACAGAAATTCGAAAAGGTGGCCAAAAATTGGAATACATAACAAATAAATGTTATCAAAGGCATGAAAGTTACTCTTCTACCTACACAGAAAAGTTTTTAGTGGTTTTGCTCACTTTAAACCGTTAAATCGGTCCGAAAAACATGCAGTGTCAAGCAGTTATGTGATAACTAGAAAAATGGCCGCAACTTAGCGTCAAAGTTTTGAAAATTATTTAAAACTAAAAAAATTATACAAAATACTGTTAGAAACCCACCAAATATATGTCAATTGGGCTGGTTTCTGACAGTGTTTTGTATAATTTTTTAGTTTTAACTTATCTTCTAAACTTTGAATTTTAGGAGCTAAGTCGCGGCCATTTTTCTTGTTATCTCGTAACGCTTGTTCCAGATAGGTAGAAGAGCAACTTATCTTGCTTGTAATAACATTTAGTTGCTATATATTTTAATTTTTTGACCACTTTTTAAATCTATGGGATTGTACAACAACCCCGCTATTTTAAATTTAAAAATGACAGACAAACGAGAATAATATTTGAAACTTGAGCATGACAAGCGAACAAAAATACTATTTCAAAATTTATTTTTATCCTCGGTTCCAAAAATAAATAGAGATTAGATCATTCCTGTAAGGATCTGCTCCATGTTAATTACGGCGTGATGCTGTTTCTGTGTAGTTCTAGGAGGTCCAACCTCCTTGGCTTTGCCTGCTCTCTTTGAGAAAAGGGTTAGTGTATTGCTAATAACGCACCTTACCGGAGAATGCCGACGGGGCCGTCCAACCACTTTTCGCAGGTCAGAGTGCTCTACGTCGGGGGTGGGAAGTTTAACTTCCCAATCCCATTTTCCGACTCTGGTGTCACAGTTCTTGCAGTGGGAAAGAACTAAATACCCTGTTCGTCCGTTCGATATTGCAGACGACAGACAGAGCCTTTATAAGTACACATGTATATATCTATCTATTTTGTTGCAAAATGCGCATGTTTAATGCGCATTTTGCAACAACAACAAAAAAAATGGTATTTCAAACGTAAGTGATACTCACGGATAAAGCCTCTCATGGAGCGACGAATAATACAAGAAAAAAAAAGAAGCATAAAAAAACGAAACAGAAACAGAACGCTCTCTCCTTCCATTTCAAGATGAATGGAGTCTTCTTGTAAGAAAAAAAATAAAAAGAAAAAAGAAAAAAAAAAGAAAAGAAAAAAAATGAAGCCAGAATTGCTAGTCTAAAACAAAACCTCGCGCGAAACGACGAGACTCCAAGTCACGTCCCTAATTGTAGACGCCGAAACAGGATTGAAATCTGGACATGGCGAACGATGATGTGTCGCGATCTAATAGCAACATTGCCTCCAAGATATATAACCACGTTCTGAAAGGATTAATGTCGGATCACGTTGAAAGATTTGATTCTCGTCTGATCTCAAAGGTTAAGCAGCATTCGTACTGAACGAAAGAGTCGTATTGGCGGAAGCCAGACTGAAGTTGTGATGCGTGTGTATGTGTGATGGGGTTAGGGTTGCCACGCGCTATAAGTGTTCTCTTCAAAAGTTTGCGATGCACGAGTCTTCCTTGTATCATTATGCACATAATAAATTAAAGTTATTTATCTCCCTCGTACGTCAGGATGATGTAACACAAGGGTCGGAAACTGGGATTAAAAGAGCCAGCATTCAAGGCAAAGAGCACTCTCGCTTTCAAAAATAATGCCCGGGTAGCTCCGTCGGCATTCCCCACTTCAGGCGATTAGCAATAAACTAACCGCTTTTCAAATGGAGAAGGCAAAACCTGAGCGGGCGGTCCTCCTAGAACCGAAGAAGACAATCAATATACTGTGTAGAAATTCTAAGTAATTCGTAGTTATATGTTTGAGTGTTGGCGGCGTTAAACATTAAACCTTCAACCTCCAGAAGAGTGTAACTTCACAACGTAATTTAACCAGTACTTTATTTACTACGCTACGGGCCATTGTGAATAATCAATCTTCATCTCAAAAATTCAGAAACGTAAGATGTATTTCGATTCAATTTCTTTCGATAATACTTTATCAACATCGGAAGATTTTCTAAAATGGAGAAATTTGTTTCCAGTAATGATCTACATCGCAGCAGCAGTCGGACCATCTAAAGTCCAACCATCCAGAAATTGGAGTCGGTATCAGAATCCGTTGTCATCTGGTCGTCTATGCTTATACATGTGTCAAGAAAAGATGAGTCGGGTGCAGAACATCAAAACAACAGAATGAAAGTGACGATGTTGCCTTTGCGACATTCCTTGGTGTATTTCGTGTGTGTGTGTGTGTGTGCTTTGTAGGGTTTGGTCGCTTAACAAGGGGAAAAATGTCCACTTGCAGTTGCTTTTGTATTTGTGAGTAACGCAGACTCTCGTCGTTTCTATGCAAATGAGACAATACCAGACGTATAACAGAAACCGTGGAGAGAACGGGATGCTGAATTAGAAGAAAGCCTGTTATGGAGAAGGACACGTGTTACAGACTGTTTAAGTTAATTAGAAAAACCGTGGGCGAAAAAGATCACACAATTTTATCGAAACAAACTTTCAAACTAGAAGCTATTTCGGCTGTATAAGCCCTTTCATCAATTTAGGGCAAGATTTTCCATTCTGGAGTTTAGTGGTGCTATTATTGATATGCCTATTGTAGAGTGGATTGAAAGTGTGGAACTTATTTGTACGCTTTGCACGTCCAGCCATTGAGATTGGAAGATAAAGCTTTGGCCATATAGCAACTTTCAAACTAGAGATATGCGTGGGCGTATCTGTTTAAGAGGCCCTGTACGTCTGCTCGAAGCAGCATTTTCATCGCTCTGTCACGCGTAAGTTTCAAATATCATGTTAGATGAAGTCCTGTCTGTCTGTAGACTAGTATATCGGTTAACCCTGTTTCAAAAGAAAAAAAGAGAAAAATTGTTGGTGTGTTACGCTTAATTCAAAAACATTATTTTTGTATGTTTTTCACATTTAATTTTGAAGTACCATTTCCGTTGTCCTATGACGTGTCACATTTGCATAGCTTTTTCAGCGGCATAATTTCTCCCAATAATATACGAAACAGCTTTTTCGCAGGTATGGTTTCTCTCGCTTAAATAGACATATCCTATTCTTATATATGGTTTGTCCCGCTTAAATATAAAATAGCAGTTTTGTCTGCAGGAATTCCCCAGCTTAAATATAGAAATAACATTTTCGTTCGTCTGTCGCACTTTAATATGTAATAAAATTTTTATAACAAAAGTCAAAGATTGAACGGACGCCTCTCAGGTATACCCGCCATTATTTCTTTGCTCATTTTTTTTTCTTAAAAGGTTTTTTTTTCCTGAAAGCACATTTCCCCTTAAAATTCCCCTTTTCTCCTTCTAAATTCGAATATATATATATTTTTGTGTCATTTTTTTCTTCTATTATATTTTTTCTAAGCAGTTGTAATTCTTTATCGACTGTCATAAAAAAGGGGGGAGAGGCAGGAGATAATGTGCCATCGGACAACAGGATAAAGATTATCGGATATGCAGTGACAAGACAGAGACAGCGGCGTGCACTTGCCGCAGAAGAAGGATATTTGGCGAAGAGTTTGATTGGCATATTTTCGACCTCATAAAAAAAAACAAGCAGAGGAAAAGTAGATTAAAATGTTCGATAGACAGATATAAACGGTATAAATATATATAGAAATATATAAAACCCAGATAAATAGAACGACAGATAAATGGTAACAGACAAAATATTGATATACACATACAAACGCGTGAACTACTACTACTACTACTACTACTACTGGTCCTGGATATGACCTTAAACTATATCCGATGGTGAGGCCCCAGCTTGCAGGCCTTAGGGAGTATGGAGCCACCCTTTAATTGCCATTGCTCCCAGGTCCATTCTGACCCGAAGTGGTAGTACCTGTTAGGGTCCCAACTATGGGTTAAATAGAAACCGACTTGAAAAAAAATATATTCTATTAAAAAAAAAAATTCTTCAAAATAACTGGATTCGGCATTAAATAACCTGAAAAGGGTTGATATGCCGTAAAACAAAAACAACCAACCAGCTAACTAACTAACTAACTAACTACTACTACTACTACTACTACTACTACTACTACTACTACTAACAATAACCATAATAATAATAAAAATTAATAATAATTAGATAATAATAATAGTAATAATAATAAAAATAATAAAATATTAATAAAAATAATAAAATAATTATAATAATAAAAATAATAATAATAATAAAAGGTAATAATAACAATACTAATAATTGAGAATGCAAAACACCTCGCCAGTAGTTGTGAAATGTTAGCTCAAGGAGTACAAGAGGCGGCATGACAATATTTCGAGAAAAATCCATTGAAATGCAGTGAAAACTGTCTCGAGCATGTTATATAAACGAATATAAACGGTTTAAACTAGATAGAATGGCAGTTAAATGTTAACAGAGAAAATATCGATAGATACGCATACAGACACTTCTTCTGCATCTACTACTACTACTACTACTACTACTACTACTACTACTAATAATAATAATAATAATAATAATAATAATAATAATAATAATAAGAAGAAGAAGAAGAATTGAGAATGTAAAATACCTTGTCAGTAGTTCTGGTGAGAGATTAACCCAAAAGTTGTACAAGAGAACGCCATGATAATATTGCGAGAACAAACTAGACTTCGTGGCTTAGTGGGGGAGACCTTTTCACTTCCCTGGAACCTCTCTCCTACAGAAGGAACATTGCGAGCCTGTCTTTGTTTTATCGTTATTTCCATGGCAGGTGCTCATCTGAGCTCCAATCTCTGCCCCCGCCCTCGCCAATCTTTCACGGAAAACACTCATCTACAGGGTGGTCAAAAAGTCAGGTAACATGTTAAAGGTAGAAAAAACAATATGATCCATTATAATCTTATATAGGGATCTTACCCCTCCTGATTTCTGGCTTTGGGGCTATGTAAAGGATAGCGTTTATGGCAAGAAGCCTGATACAATAGCGTCTTTAAAGTTATTTATTGAAGAGGAGATTGCGCCGATATCAGCTGACATGATTACACGTGTTACACAATCAGTGGTTAATCGCTTCCAGCGATTGATAGAGAGAAATTGACGACAATTAACAAAATAAACATATTTCATGTTTGTTTCATTTTATATTTCAATGTATGGTACTTAAATATACGTGTATTGCTAATATCGTTTTTCTTTAAAATGTTACCTGACTTTTTGACCACCCTGTAGCTGAAACCACTGTCAATAATTTTCCCCACTCTTTAACTGCCTAAATCATGAACAAAGCTTTTTTCTTAGAACTGCACGCATGTGGAACTCTCTTCCGTTTGTCTCTTTCCTAGCTGACTACAACTTGGTTGTCTTCAAGTCCAACATAAACAAATTCTTGATGAACCGCCCCCTTAAGTAATCCAATTTACCAAATCTCCATTATCAACGACTACTACAATATTATCCCATTGATTACTATACACTTAATAACCCTTATCCTCGAGTGGCCTACGGGCTTTGATAAGCTCCTCCTCCTATGTAAAAAAAAATAAGGTTCATTGGGATATATGTAAGAAAAGAGGATTGCAATGCAGTGAAATATGATATGACCGTGTTCCAGGAGCGCTGGTGGAGAGTGATAATAAAAAATTATTGTGAGATATTAATACCAATTATTGTTTAATTGTTAAAAAAAAGTAACACAGGGCAGTAGTCATTGATGCAGCAGTGCCATCTGATGTAAATGTGGAGAAGAAAGAAAAAGAGAAGGTCAAAAAGTACCAAAATTTGAAAATGTACATAAAAAAGATTGTGGAAGTTAAAGAAAGTAGAAGTTGTACGTATTGTGATGGGAAACCTGAGGTGTCCAGACGTCTCAAGAAGAACATCGCAAACACTACATGCTCTAGTTTCAGGTATCGCCTGGAGATCGCTTTAGATTCGCAGGGCAAGTTGACTGAGTGCACTGTTTTCGAAAACAGATACTCTGAGAGATGCACTTTGAATTTCGAGAATACATCAATTCTTGAGGCAGATATCATGTGTTTTCTTTCAGTTTAAAAATGTTCAAAATTATACAGAACTCTTTTATTTCGTTAACAAAACTGCGCGTTAAAGTTTTCGCGTGACTTTCGTTAATCATATTTAATCCATCAAATATGGCTGAATAAAGTTATTTAATGATTTAAAATTAAAACTCCAGAAAACTCATAGTATATATATATATATATATATATATATATATATATATATATATATATATATGTACATATATATATATATGTATATATATATGTATATATATATGTACATATACATATGTATATATATACATATATATATGTATATATATATGTATATATATATGTATATATATATATATGTATATATATATATATATAAATAGTTTTTGTGCTTTGATATTCATATTAAAACCTATTTTTCTATTTATTTAAAAAGAAAATACAAATTTCTTATATATGGGTCGTGGAATTGCACTCATCTACAAAAGCTGTAGCTAATTCGCATATTCTTTGAAACATTCACTTTAATTAATTCCCTATTAGTTTTATTTTTCGGTTTTCTTATGAGATAATCATCTTATGTTAACTACTACGTATATTCATATTCATGCAGATATTCCACATGATTTCTACTTGAGTAATATTTGCGTAAAAAGGTTTTAGTAAACACAAACCTCTTTATATATATATGTATGCGTATATATATTTGTTTACAAAAATTTGCCTACCAAACTCTTCTGTCTATATTTGGTCTACGCATATGAAACTTATTATGTAGGGTATTTGAACCCATGCGAAATTTTATACCTAGGTTTTAACCGGGGAGAATCGGTGCAAGAGTATGAAAAATAAAGAAATTGAATTTGCCAGGTGAAGGTCGAACGACGGCATTACGAATATGCACGCGTAACGTAATAGCTATTGGTTCATGTTTTAATTTTTAGGCTTGCAGCAAACATGTCTTCATAGCTCAGGCATTAACGCCAAAGGAAAAAACTAAATCGTAAACTAAACGTTTTCGATTCTCGGTGGTGGCGCACGAGTCATTTAAAAAAAAATTAATCACTGCTATGTACTGGAATAGACAATATAACATAATAAATACAAAATCTGCATTAATCAAAATATATTTAATGCCCGGCGGCCTGTTGATATATATATATATATATTAGACATTAAGAGGAGATTATAGATAGATATATAAATTCCCGTTCACATACACCTTTCAGGATAAAGCTAGAACCCAGAACTACGTTGTCGATGCAATTGCTCGATTCTATCTAGTTCTGGGTTCTAGCTTTATCCTGAAAGGTGTATGTGAACGGGAATTTATATATCTATCTATAATCTCCTCTTAATGTCTAATATATGTAGAAAAAGCGGGTCATCCTTCGTAGGGACGTGATGTCCCTCAACAAATAAGGTTGTTCCGTAATCGTGTCTGGGGAGTCGGCTAATTTCAGTTAATGTTTGTAGATGTGATATCTACCGCCTGCATGCAGTAACTATCTTAGTTGTATATGACGCGTTGCTTGTCACATCGTAGAATGTAGAACTGGATGAAAATATAAGAATTTAAAAAATCGAGGCATAGTCAATAGATTGCGCCATGGCCCATATCGTTAGGTCGTCAGTATTGCACACTTCATGAGTGCGACGACCTGGGTTCGCGCCTATGTCGGAGCACGTTACTGATGAGATGCAGTACATCGAAACCCACTTTGGGTCTGGCGTTGTCCGTTGTCGATCCAATTGCTCGATTCTATCTAGTTCTGAGTTCTAGCTTTATCCTGAAAGGTGGATGTGAACGGGAATATATATATATATGGCACAGAGATACATATAAAATATATATATATATATATATATATATATATTTTATATGTATCTCTGTGCCATCACGTGTGCCCCCCTCTCTTCTCGACAAAATCGCCGACCTAACCGTTGTTTCCTATGACTCCTATTTAGACTCCTATTTAGTTTCCCTTCTGGCCTAAAGGTTACACATTTTATTTCAAACTAGCGGTGCGGGTTTGCCTGGTCGCTTAAATATATTTTTATTTGTACTGATTTATATATATTATGATAGAGTCATTATTTCAATTAAAAAAAAAAAAGAATTTGTGTGCCATTAGTTAGAATCGAAACCGAAAGCAAAACTGTAGCATTTAAAGCTTGTGACGTTATCACTGTACCAGGATATGGATTGATTAAAAATAAACTAAGATGAATGTACAAAATGTATAACGACTTTTTTTTTCATTTTTAACCCCTTAAATCTATTTTAACCGGCTAAAGAGCCGTCAAAAAACATCCGTAAAAAATCCAATCATTTGAGACCCCTAGCCCCGCTCTGCGACTTTTAGTTTCGGACGAGATAGGGTTTGAAAATATGGAGACAGACAGAGAGACAGACATAATGAGTTTTAAAATTAGACTAAGTATGACAGACCAAATGGAATAATATTTCAAATTGAAGCATGACAAACCAAAAGAAATGGTATTATTACAGGATATACCAAATATTAGTTCTTCAAGCTGGAAAAGATTCTTGAGTTTATTTCTCATTAATTGATTTCAGTCCGAAAAGACGACACATAGCTTGTCGATGTCTCCGCTCGTCTGTCTCAAGATGGCCACTCGCATGTAATATTTTGTTGTTCTCGCGTGAAGACACAATAACTGTTATAGTTATAGCTGCCTTTAGAGAAAAAACGAGTTTTTTTTCCTTTTGACCATGTTATCTTCATAACACCAAATAAAATTGTATTTCAAACTAAAGTATGACAGACCAAAAGCATCTATTTCCAACTTAAATATGACAGACCAACGGAAACACTACTAAAACTTTAACATAATGGATCAAATAAAATAATACGAGGGCCCTTCAATAAGTTTTCAGACATTTTTTGTCTAGACACTTTTATTGATAGTACACGCATGAAACTCTAGTCCCCCTTCGAAGTAATCTCCTTCGGTTGCAATGCACTTGTCGCACCGTTCCAACGACTTATGCAAAGCCCCATGGAAGTCATCTTGTATGAGCGTGTTAATGACCTTCGTTACAGCCTCTTTCATCTCCTCAGTTGTCTCATAACGACAGCATATAAGGATTTTCTTGAGCTTAAGGAATGACTAAACGTCACAGAAAGCAAGATCTAAACTATAGAGCGGGTGAGGTACTGTCTTGATGCCCATTTGGGAAAATAGTCTGTGACAATGATGGAGTACCCTTGAGAAAAATTTCGCGCCAGCCTCCCCCATTTTCAGTTCCTCATGAATAATTGTGCGTACACTCCCCATACTGACACCAAACTGTACTTATTGTCCTTATAGACACACGACGGTCCTTATCCATGAATGTCTTTACTGCCTTCCTTGAATCTCTTATGCAACACAAAAATCGATGCTTGATTCATGCAAGATAGTTCGAAAGCAGTCTGAACATTCCATATGTTTGTTGTGACATTTTTTCCAAGTTTAAAACATAATTTTATTGCATATCATTCGTCTAAAGTGTCCTCACGTTCAGATTGCATTTTTGAAATTCACCAGCTGTGACATTCAAGCTTTAGTAGGGCGTATTCCAATTCCTGCAGTAGCTGTTCATTTGAACATAAAATCATAAAAATTTGTAAGTCATCTTGTAAGATGTATAGCAATCACATATTGTATTTTCAAGCGTCTATAACAATTGTAAATACCTGTACAAAACAGTCCGGAAACTTATTGCAGGCACCTTGTATTTCAAACTTAAATATGACAAATAAAAAAATAAATACAATCTAATTGCAGACTGAACCGTGACAGACCAACTTTTAGTCAGAGCTTATTTGTTTTCAGAGCTTTGTCAGATTTGAAATAAAATGCGTTCATTTAATTAGTGCGTTTAGTGATGAAAATCGTGATTCAAATTAACGTGACGGATCAAATGATCGACCGATGATCATAACCTTCTTTAATAACGGGAGGACGCTTTTTTTTAAAGAAGAAAATAAATAAATAAAAGCAAATGACTCCCTCTCAGCTCTAAAATAATCGTAAACACACCCAACAAACCAAATGTTAGAATCTTGAAGTTCTGAAACAAATGGTATTGACTTTTGTATAAGTTATCTTTTTTTTTTGTTATGTAGCCCCCCCCCTCTCGCCCACATAATACAACAGAAGAAAGAAAACATGTCAGATTTTTAGTTTGTATTTCTTTTCTTCGATAAAGACTTTCATCGTAACTTTGTCAAATTTTCTCTTCAACGTCACATTCGACAGCAAAGAACGGATTTACGAAAACAAAAAACAAAAAAACAAAACAAAAACAATTATTTGGAATGTTTTCGGTTCTTCTTTTTCTATTATTTTGCTGCTGTCAGATTTTCATTTTTTCTAGCTTCATAATACACACACACACACATACACACACATACACGCACACACACGCACACACACACACATATTTATATACATATATATACACACACACACATATATATATATATATATATATATATACAGGCAGGCTACCTGGCGTTGCCCTGTCATAAGATACGCATAAATATATTTTAATCCATGACGATTTCCTGTGTCTTATTACAGAGCCAATTCCCTATTGATTATTATCTAATATATAGTAATAATTTCAAAAGTTATAAAAATATAATACAGGTACAATCCTCTAAAATTGAAACCAGATAGTTTAGTACTACAGCCTTAATCGTTATTCATCTCACCAGCATCCTTACAGTCTGAGTAATGGACTGACGGATTAACAACGTTAAAAATTAAGCAACTTTGAGCCATGAATGTTTAATTTTGCGCGTATGCTAAAGATAGTGAGAGTAATATAAATATAAATATATATATATATATATATATATATGTGTGTGTGTGTGTGTTTTTGTATGTATTCGTGTGTGTATATATATATATGGATGTGTGTATATATGTGTGCATATATATGTGTATATATGTATGTGTGCATATATGTGTGTATATATGTATATATTTGTGTATATATGTGTGTGTATATATGTGTGTATATATATATGTGTATATACATGTGTATATATATGTATATATGTGTGTACATCTATATGT
>NC_136504.1:27451833-27484333 GCF_053919585.1 Euprymna scolopes
CAATATAACAAGATTATACTGCTCCACTTAAAAAAAATCAACGTGATTTACAGGTAAATTTGCAAATAACTATTCTTTTTTTTTTTTAATTAGCTTATTTTATTTATTGATCTTTTAGCTTCAATTTGTGATATATAAATTTGAGGTGAGAAAATTAATTATTTTCAATTTAATAGACATTTCAAAATCGGGAGGGGTGGGGGTGAATTTAAACAAAAAGCTTGTCCAGAATATTATATTCAGTTTATTGTAAAGAGCATAAAATTTCGCATTGAACCTGAAAATATCGTAAAAATTCAACCAATAGAAATTTTTTTTTATAGATTTTTAAAGTGAAAAAATTGAAAAAAATTGAAAAAATTGTAAAAAAATAAACAAATTCCTGATTAACCGCTCCCTTAAGTAAGACACTTCATCAAATCTCCAATACTAACGATTACTACGATACTATCCTATTGATTACTGTACACGCAATAACCCTTATCCTCGAGTGGCTTCCGAAAAAAAACAAACAAAAAAAAAACATGTAAAAATGCTCCAGAGAATCGTCAGAAATCTTGCGAGATAAATCTCTGTTTGTTTTTAAACTAACGAGGAACCAATTTTCGAAGTGAAAAATCCACTTAAGGATAAGACAAGGAGAATGAATTCAATCTAAAAATGTTATGAATTCTAGAAAGTATATGGCATATACTTTACTAGGCTGCAACATCTACTCATTAAAAAAGAATCGTGTAATACTAGCAGACCGCCCAGTTGTAAAATACGCTTAAATGAAAAGGAATTCTATCTCCACACTGTTACAGGCCGGCCATTTTTTGAAATTAAAACTAAAACAAAGAATAAAAATACGAAAATAGGGTTTAAAAATAATTTGGGTAATCACGGTACCCCAAATGGCCGTACTGCAACAACGTGGGGATGGTATTCCTTTTTTTTTTCTTTTTTTTTTTTACACAGTGATCACCACTTATCAAGCCACTCAGGGATAAGGGTTATTGCAAGTACATTACGTTAGTGTGGAGATTTGATGAAGTGTTTACTTAAGGGGGCAGTTCATTAGGAATTTGTTAACGTTGGACTTGAAGACATCCAAGTTGTAGTCAGGTGCGAAGCAGGCAGACGGAACAGAGTTCCACAGGCGTGCAGTTCTAAGAAAGAAGCTTCGTTCATGGAATCCGCGTTTTGATTTAGGCACAGATAAAGAGTGGGGGGAATTTTTCACAGTGGATTCAGCTAGACGGGTGTTTTTCGTGAAAGATTGGCGAGGGGGGACCAGAGATTGGAGTTCAGACGAGCACCTGCCATGGAAATAACGATAAAACAAGGATAGACTCGCAACGTCTCTTCTGTGGGAGAGAGGTTGCAAGGTAGAGAAAAGGGCATCCCCCACTAAGCCACGAAGTCTATTTTGTACTCTGTCAAGACAGGATAGGCTGTTTTGAGCAGCTCCTGCCCAGATATGGCAGCAGTATTCCATCCTTGGACGTACTTGGCTTTTATATAGATAGAGAATTGCATCAGTAGTGAGATATCTTCTGGAGCGGTAGAAGGATCCCACCATCTTTCCAGCGACCTTGGCAACATACTTGATGTACGTGTTCCATTTCAGATCAGGAGTAAAGGTCAAACCCAGAAGCTTGTCAAAACACGGGCCTCTCCCAGAAGAGAGCCATCCATTTCAATTGATGCCAGATGGGGATCAGAGCGTTAATGATGTAAGGATAGGAGTTTGGTTTTAGATGCATTAAAGGTAACTAGCCACATCTTCCCCCACTGAACCACGCGCTCGAGATTAGAGGAGAGAATCAGAGAGAACTTTGTCATTTACAGCCTTTGATGTGTTACCGTAGATGGTTGTGCCATCAGCATTGATGTCAACGAATGATTTAAGTATGTGCTTAGGGAGGTCATTTATGTAGATCAGGAAGAGAGTTGGGCCCAGGATTGACCCCTGAGGGACTCCAGCATTAATACTGCAAGCCTCTGATTTTTGTCCATCGACCACTACTCTTATGAGCCTATCGGAGAGAAATGATTTAATGATTGAGAAAACATTTCCAGTTATACTGTAGCTGGAAATCCTGTGAAGTAGACCCTTATGCCATACCTTGTCGAAGGCGTTTGATATGTCAAGAGCAATTGCCCTAGAAAGGAAGCCTTTGTCAAACGAACGCACCAGGTTTATCATGTACAAAATTATCTTTATGTTGGTAACATCGAATTGAAATCACATCTGACGAGTTGGCGAGAAAGGAGATTTTTATGAAAACATAAAATCATAAAATTGTTACCCCACGAACGAAACAGCTTTAATGAATAGATCAAGGATGAAATAAACAAGACTTATAAAAAAGAAAACATGTATGTCTTTGAATTTCAACAAAGTTTTGTACGAGATATATATATATATATATATATATATATATATATGTGTGTGTGTGTGTGTGTGTGTGTATTTGTGTGTGTGTGTGTGATCGTACGTAGACTCGGCAATAACTCAAGCGATGAAAATGTATGAAACAAAATCAATCAATATCTATGAAACAGCCCTAAAAATAGTGGATAGAAAAAATTTGATATCAAATATAAGCAACAGAACACCAATAACTATAATAAAATTAAAACTAGAAGAAAAAGAAATGGAATCTGGGTACGGTGCAGTACAATCAAATGTTAAAAACAAAACTTGGCAAGAAATTTCTAGATTTTATCGACAAGCACTTCCCAACAACCAATCCCTTGCACAAAATTTTCAATAAAAATACCCTAAAGTTATCCTATAGCTGCTGCGAAAATTTAGAGATGATAATTAAAACACATAATAACAAAATATTAAATAAAAGCAATGAAAACAACAACAAAATAAACAATAAAAAAAGTGGACACCATGATAAAAATAAAACTAACACAAAAAACACATTTGTAACTAGTAGAAATATTATTATTATTATTATTATTATTATTATTATTATTATTATTATTATTAATAATAATAATAATAATAATAATAATAATAGTAATAATAAACCAACTCCAGATAACGACAACCATACTAGAAAAAAATAAAAAATACTAATAATGAACAAGATAAATGCAACTGCAGAATCCGTACACATTGTCCACTTCAAAATAAATGTTTTACCGAAAGCATAGTGTACCAGGCCACAATACTTGCGAAAGAAAACCCGAATAACAAGAAATATTGCGTAGGTATGACTTCCTTAGATTTCAAAACGCGATATTATGATCACAAAAGTACATTCAAAAGTAAAAAAAAACACAGAATGAAAACAGTAGAAAATAAACAAATAAAATAAACATACATATACATAAATTATCATATATATATATATATATATATATATATATATATATATATATATATATATATATATATATATAAACTAACAAAAACACATCTAATCTAGATTTAAAATAGGTCAGGACACTAGATACCTAAGCTCCCCGCCAAAACAGCACACACAAAGGAACTGGTGAACCGGAAGTCAACTGGGCCTTTGTCCTGTAAGGGCCCGCTCATAGGCTGATTAGGAACGGTGCGGGGAAAACTAGAAAACTGATTTGCTAACTAAAAACAGAATACAAGGTGCGTATATAAAAACGCGAGACAACCAGAAAATCCTCGAATAAGCCTGATGAATCCTTGCATGGATGAAGGGAGAAATATGGTGTGTAGCTTAATTGCTACATATATTTTATAACTTACTATATATATATATGCATATATAAGTATATGTATATGTATACATAAGTATGTTATATAGAGGGGTTTCATTGAGAAAGAGTCTTAGTGAGAGAAGCTTAGAAAGGAGAGTCTTAAGTGAGATGAGAGTCTTGTGAGAGAAATGCTTAGAAGGAGTCTTATTACAGTGAGGGATGTTGTAAGACTCACAGAGAGAGAAAGTTGTAAGTTAGACTTAGAGAGATTGTTCGTTTATAACGATTCTTATATATTAAAATGTTAATTCCTTGTTGTGTAGAATAGAAGAAGAAGAAAGCTCTTGGAGTGAAGGGATATAGTGTTCAGACAGTTCGGACATTGTGTAGACATGATGATGTTGAGACGTGTATGTAAATACATGTAACACAAATATATAATACAATTGGACTTTACCTTTCTGTAGGAATCATAAGACACAAGACGAGCTTTACAAAAAACATAATGGTTATTCTTCACACGGCCGTGTTCCATCACCAAGAATTCAAAGTCTCACATTTTTCCTTGAAGTGACGTCTCGCTTCCAGACGTCTGACTCCCCCCGAGTTTCTTCACTGACTGATCTAACTCTCAAGTTTTTTTCTCTATCCTAGCTCTTTCTATTTTCCGTGACGTCATACACATGTTAAAACATGTGCATTGTTTCACGTGTCCTGGACATACGTGTCCAAAACTTTTCCTATACTGAGTAACCTATTTCAATATGTTAAAAACATTATCTTATAAGCTGCATTCTTTCCATTTAAAATTTCATAACAAACTTGATAGTTAACATTTTTTCCTTGAAATATTTATCTATATTCTAAACAAATATCTGTTTTACATTTTTGAATTCTCACACGTAATCTATTTCTAAACTAGATAACGAGGTTCGAATTTGTCTATGCTATTTCATTTTCATTTTAAACTAAATTCTCCATTTTTATACTTACATGAAAAGGGGACAGCCCTTATCATGTAACAAGTATATGTATATGTATATATAAGTATATGTATATATATATGTATATATAAGTATATGTATATGTATATATAAGTATATATATGTGTATATGTATATAAGTATATATATGTATATATATGTATATATGCATATATGTGTATATGTATATATGTGTATATATATGCATATATGTGTGTGTATATGTATCTATATCTATATGTATGTATTTATATGTGTATATATGTGTATGTATATGTATGTATTTATATATGTATATGCATACGTATGTATTTATATATACATGTATATATATGTAAGTATTTAAATATATGTTTACATATATGTATGTATTTACATGTATGTGTATATATACATAGATATGTATGTATTTATATACATGTTTATATATATATATATATATAAATACCCGTTCACACAAAAAAACGAGTGTGGTTCATTGGTTATCATGAATTAGAAAATAAAAGGAAAAATGATTTTAATCATGAAATTAAAAACCGAGTAAAAGTGAGTTGTAAACTGAGAAATATAATAGCAAAAAATTTATGTTTAATGTAAAAATAGAAAAAAGTAGTTTTTCTTTACTTTTAACAAGTATTATAAAAAAATTTTTAAAGCTTGATTGATAAATTATTATGAACGAAAAATTATTAAGCTTAAATGAGGTTTGAAATTATAATTCAATTCAATTATTAAAAAAAAACTCTATTTGCTTGTCTAATTACATTATAAGTCATGAAAATGCTTAAATAAATGAGTGGCCCATACCCAAAATCCAAGATGGCGGCGGTAGGTAAAAGGTACGAGTTCATAATAAAAAAAATGGAATTATTTGAATTTATTAAAATATAGTGTAATTATATTCTAATATTTTTGCATATTCTTATACACAATCATAGGAAATTTTATTTAGACATTAAAAAGTTAGTTTAATTGATTCGAAAACCTTTAAAAATATATTTATGTTTTTTTTTTTACTTTCTGCGACAACCGGGTTAAACGCGTTTTTTTTTTTAAATTTTAAAACCAAATGCTTTTAAAAATTATAGGAAATGGGGGTTATTATTCTGATTTTACCATAATAAACTTCAGAGTTTTATCTTTCTGATATAACCAAAAGTTGTTTAGAAATAACAGATTTTAATAAGCTTTAGAACAAGTAGTTTCCTTCGATTGGATATATATATGTGTGTGTGTGTGTATGTGTATATATGTATATATCTATGTATTTATATATATATATCTATGTATTTATATATATATATTTATGTACGCATATATATATATATATATATATATATATATATATATATATAAATTCTAATTTGCTAATTCCTGCCCTCTGATGAGAAGGAGAGTATTTCTTCGAAACTCCGCGGATTAAGGACTATCCACTTATCTTGTGCTTCCTTTTTTAAAATTAATTATGTTTTTAACTCTTTTTCAAGATGTCTTTTAACATGTTTTATTAATCATTTGTTCATTATATATATTTATATATATATATATATATATATATATATATATATATATATATATATATATATATATATATATATATATATATATATATATATCGACCAAAGCAAGTATTGCATAAAAGATGATCTTAAAACTTTCAAGATTCCTGTTCAGAACTTGAAAACCCTGGCAAAATTCCGGCCCGAATAGAAGAGGCTAGTTAGAGAGGGATCTGGAATGTTTGTGAAGGAAAGAATAGATCACGCTGAAATCCAGAGAAACCTAGGGAAAAGGCAAATTCAGAAAAGGAGGAGAACTTGCGTTGTTAAAGAGCGGGAGATTTTTTAATAACGTCATATAGTCGTTAATATGTTTTGAAAAAATATGACCGCAGTTAATATTATTTCTGGAAAGAATATATCTGTTAAAATTCGAATATAGGTGTGTAACAGAAATGAAATGAGTGTGTTTTTGTTATGTAATTTATTGATTGAGGTTATATGCATTAATTATTAGGGGGTTCTATGGCGTGTGAGGGGTTAACACTGTCTACAATTTAATTATGTTCTTTTAATAAAAGTTTACTTATTAATGGCGCTTCGTGCCATATCTAACATCTTGACTCTACTACTCGGCACTATCAGCACCTCCCACATAAAGAACTTCGGAGATTAACTCAACAAAATAAAAAACAACATTAGTGTACATAACAAAACTATACACAGCTTAGATATCATTATATACTAATGTCCCCATTAAAAAATGCATGAATTTACTCCATAGACACTTAAAAAAAATCTAACATTAATTTACCTTTTCCTCCCGACACTTTTATAAAAATTATTAGATTAAAACATATTAACGACTATATGACGTTATTAAAAATCTTCCTTTCTTTAACAACGCAAGCTTCCCCTCTTTTTTGAATTTCCAGCGTCTTTTTCCATTTCTGAAATAGAACAGCGTCACACTTTGCATATGAAACATTTTACAAATATTTGTACTGGTGTTTTTGTTTTTTTAATCTCATTCATCCAGAAGAAGTCTCGAAATAAAGACGAAACGTTGATGAACACATAAGTCGATTTGTTCCTTTTTATTTCTCTATATGTCTATATGTATATATATGTATATGTGTGTATAAATATGTATATATAGTATTGATATGTAGTTTGCTTGAAGCATTGTGTGGGATAGGTATGTAGTAGAGATTTAGAAGGCTACCACAATGCAAGGAATGAGAGTGGCGATTTACAAGTCAATAAGTACATACATATATGTCTATATATACATATATTTATTCAGTTGTATTAAATACAAATGTCTTACTTGTTATGTCTGTGACAGTATCCATAATATATTTCGGGAAAAAAATTCCCCTTTTCAAATGGTGGACGTGACAGTCCGATTCAAAACATGCTAGATGATGGAGATCTACATATATATATATATATATATATATATATATATATGTGTGTGTGTGTGTATGTGTATATATATGTATATACGTGTATATATATGTATATATGTGTAAATCTTATTTATAGTATTTCGAATTTTATTGGGCTTATATAATTGATAATTCGGTAACCGATGTATATATATATATATATATATATATATATATATATATATATATATATATATATATATGTATATATGTTTATATAAATGCATATATGTATATATGTGTGTATATATGCGTGTATATATATGTATTTATGTACGTATATATATATACACACACAAACATATATATATATATATATATATATATATATACACATGTATGTATATATGTAGTAACACTGACAAAAATCTCCGGAAGAGCTTAGGCCCTTTCAGCTGCGGCATACTTGACCCACCGGCGTGTGGAATATACTCTGGTACCCAGCAACATACGTCCCAGTTATGAATCAAATGGCATTGGGGAGGGGGTGGAGAGGACTCCCCAAAGCTGTAGTGAACGCAACCTCTCTAGGAGAAGGAAAACCCTGATATAAAACCTGCGGCGGCTGTTGCAGCCAGTGTATATATATATATATATATATATATATATATATATATATATATATATATATATATAATACACGATGCGTCTGTATGTATGTATCTAGAAAAGTGGGAGCGAAACCAGTCAGGGTTGACACCCCTCTAATTTTCACTTTTTTCATTTCTTAAAAAAAACTGTTTTACGTGTTTTACTTTTAATCATCTATTTATCTTCTATATCTATATATACAAAAGCGAAAATGTATGTATGTATGTCTGTGTGTCTGCTAAAAACTTTCGACATACAAAAAAAAAATTCACAAATTTGGTCTCATATGGAAGCCCCATGCTTCGCCCGACAAATAGAGAAAAATTGGCCAAAAACGTTAATTTATTGCCCCTGAAATCAGCACTTTTCTACAGGAGGGGGTCAGCAAAAACCGTCCTATCATGACGAAGTCGCTTCTACGCATGCGTCATACGACGTCGTAACCTTATTGTGTTTAAAGATAAAAAAAATGACTGAATTTCGTGTATGTCGTCTTAGCTTAGTTGGTTAGAGCGCTGGGTCATTATCTAAAGGTTTTGTGGTGGGAGATGTCTTTTTTTTTTCGATTTTTAAAATTTTAATATTGAAGCAGGGTTATTTAAGCCATTTTTCACGTAACGTTCGTTTTTCTGTTTTTTTTTTACTTCGCTTATTCTTGGGTTTTCATTAAGTTTTAACATTGCTAACCTGAACTATTTGACTACATTCCTTGCAGTGGTTGTGATCAACCCACCTTCATACACTAATACTTGAATGACCTTTCCACCTACAGCAGGAACTTTCTAATTTAATGGAGGGGAAAATGTTGTATTGTGTTTCCTATGGATACGAAACTTCCCAATAGCTCTCTCCCTGACGAAGCGCTAGCTCTGTATACTACTCCAGTAGTGTCCGCCATGTTACTTTATAGTGTTGACGTCGGACCCGATATATAGGTTTTTGTGCTAATAAAAACCTTATTTAAAGGGTATACAGTATTTGTTTTACTCACAACAGAGACCAAAATAATAAATGTTAAGAGGTCAAAATTGGGGTCAAAGTTTAAAAAATATTGACTTCTGCGGTCTCTACGAAATTACTTAGAGAATTTTTTGTCTAAACATTTGAAATCGTACATAAAGTATATTCACACGTAGGGCAAGTTATTAACCTTCCCTTAATGAATGCAACACCCCCCACACATACACGCACACACATATATAGAGAGAGATACTAGCAACGTGTCTTCTGTGAGAAAACAGCATAGATAACCACTCACGAGACTATGAAGTTGATTGTATTCATCTATCAAGCTCCACAGATGCCTACTTTCTGGAGTAATAAGCAGATCCAATCGCTTTACAACAAACTTCGCAACTGATTGGTCATAAGTCAGCCATTTTAAAATGAATTCATATTTTCGTGTATCTGCGACGCTTAAAGTAAAAACACAATTTCATCGATAAACGCGCAGACTGGATGGACGCATTTTCAGAATAGAAGTTCTTCTTGTTAGAAGAGCCACTCAAAGTCTCATGAAACTTTCCGCCTAACAACACTCATGATTATAAACGCACTACAAAGTCAGCGAAAGATTCGCTACGACAATTATTTTTTTCTCATAGAAACGAAAAGAAACACATCTGGTAAAATTTAAAAAAAAAACATTCAAAATACGAAAAAAATTAAAAAAAAGGAATTTGTAAATATATAAAAAGGTAAATAAATCTACTTGGCACATTTTCAATATTATTGTAAGTAAAAATATTCATTTATTTCATTTTATTTTGTCTTTCTCAAATTTTTTTTTATATATCATTTTCTTTTCGTTATGAAGACGTCAAATCAGGAAATTTTCGGAAGTGGAATGAAACAAAAAAAATTGAAATATGAAAGGAATACGTTTTATTTATTCATTTTTTTTTTTACATTTATTCAAAATTTTCGTATATTTTTTTCACGTAAAACTTGACAAAATAAAACCTAAGAATGAGTAAATAAATGAAATGTTGACAGTGAAAGAAACAACAAACACAAAAATGGCGATTCAAACCGATGACAAGAGAGTGTCAGTTCGCGCATGCGTAGTGAGATGCGACGGAACACGCACGCACGCACACACACACACACACACGCACACACACACACACACATATAAAGAATTGAAATCAAAATGAATATATATATAAATACACAACACACACATTTTTCTGGATTGCTGTTCATATATACTAGCAAAAAGATTCGGAATCTCTAACAATTACGCTCCCTAAACCAAGACAACGGGAATAGATACAGTTGATGCAAATACAGAACGGAAGCCAACAAGCATGAAACGAAACACAAAACCATACAGACAAAATAAAAAAATATATAGTAATTTGAAAAATAAAAATTTTCATTATTTTTTTTTTTTTTACTATTTCGTGATGAAACAAGTTTTAAAACAAAAACAAAATCATTATCTATCACATTGGTGCAAAAATAATGTTTTTTGACGTTCAACTCCAAAAGATCAAGACTTTTTTCATAATAAAATTTATTAATCGTAATAAGAACCATTAGAATCATTTTTACCAACAAAATATTTTTGCCAACGAGAAACATGTTTATTCATCCCATTAGAATAGAAATCCGGAGTTCTGGAAGCGATGAAGTCATTGAAGGCTGATTCGGCATCAAATCGGATTTTGAAGCATTTTTCGCGCAGGAAGTTGTCGAGATGCTTGAAAAAGTGATAATCGGTGGACGAGAGATCCAGTGAATATGGCGGATGAGGCAGAGTTTCGTAACCCAATTTGTTCAGCTTCTGCAGCGTTAGTTGAGCAACATGCGAGTGTACGTTGTTATGGAGAAGAATTAGTCCCTTCATATTGACCAATTTCAAGTACATACGTTGTAGCTTTTGGTGCATCAATTTGCCGGCAGTACTTCTCCGCCGTAATCGTTTCGCGCGGATTCAAAAAGCTGTGATGGATGAGACCGACGGCAGACCACCAAACAGTCACCATAACCTTTTTTTTGTGCAATTTCGACTTCGGAAAGTGTTGTGGAGCTTCTCTGGCATCCAACCACTGTGCCGAACGTCGGCGGTTGCCGTAGAGGATCCACTTCTCATCACACGTCACAATCCACTTAAGAAATGGGTCGTTTTTTGTTGCGCAGAAGGAACGTGGAAGACACCTAAAAACGATGATTTTTTGATTATCGTTCAATTCATATGGAACCCATTTATCCAACGTTTTTGTCTTCCCTATTTGTTTTAAATGGCGAACGACTGCTGAGTGGTCGACCTCGAGTTCAACAGCAACTTCTCGTGTGGTTTTGCGAGGATCGGCTTCAATTAAGGCTTTCAGATATTCGTTATCAACCGCTATCGGCCGGCCGCGACCGTTCTCTACTCCACGTTAAACATGAAGTTGTTAAGAACCTTGGGCAGACAAGTCGAGAAGTCTTTGACCAAGCAGGATTGAAGAATGTCTCAAAAAGTACTCGATGTCGCCTTCTGAAAGAAGTGGCACAGTCTGTTAAGCTTGTGACAAAGCCTCCATTAAAGCACCATCACATACACAATCGATTGAAATGGGCAGAGGACAACATGAAAACGGATTTTTTCAAAGTTTTGTTCACGGATTAAGTGCGTGTCACTCTTGATACCACAGATGGCTGGAGCAAGGGATGGGTTCTAGATGAACGATATCGTCATCAGTGTTTAAGGCGCCAACAATGTGGTGGTGGGGTAATGATTTGGGCTGGGATTATCGGAGGTACATAAGTTGACCCATGGAGAGTCCCAGAAGGCGTAAAAATGACGTCAAATGCTTACATAGCTTTACTGAAGGAGCAATTTGAACCATGGCTGAAGAGGTTGACGTTCAGAAGAACCATTATTTTTGTGCAGAATAAGGCAGCAAACAAAAGTAAAGAGTATTTGCACCAACTGGGGTTCTCTGGGCTACGGAAGATGGAGTGGTCTGCGAATTCACCAGATTTGAACGCAATTGAGAACCTTTGGAGTATCATGAAGCGACGCTTCTATGCCAGTTGACATCAATTTAAGAGCAAAGATGAGTTGTGGGATGCTCCCCAAGAGGTATCGCGAAAAATCACAAATTTGACTAATTCTGTAGACTAACGTCTTTTACAATTCATTCATAAACAAAAGAATCGCATACCGCTATTAATTATGCCAACGTAAAAAGTGCTATGTAGTTATTATGCTCTAACAATTTTTCCTATTTCATTTAATGTTTGAAAATTATTTCAATAAACTAGTTATGTGTATATAGTGTTTTTTTTTCTCAACCTCGTTAATAACTTGACACACTGAAATCAACAGATATTCCTATCTTCTGTTATAGTTTCGCTAATACTGCTTTAAATACTTTTATTTTCTGATTGGAGTAGCTGAATTTATGCACTTTCTTAAAGTTTCATGGATTTTTATTCACTCTTTCCTTAAATATTTAAAAAATGTAAACTCGTTAATAATTTGATACGCAGTTTATATAAAACGAACAGTGCTCCGCCATAAGAAGAGGTCTTGCATGTAAGGAGTTCCTCATGACAACAGAACATATACTACACTATATCTGATCTGTAAGGACATTATTATGGCAACAGAATTTATATTACACTGCCTCTAACCCTAAAATAGAGATGGTAATTGCTCCGAGAATAATATGACCGAAGAAGAAATACTATACCCCCATCATTACCCTTATCCCTGAGTGGCTTCCGGGCCTTGATAAGTGGTGATCACTGTGTAAAAAAAAAATCACCACAAACCCCCCGAAAAGAACGAGTAATACCTGGGAGGACGTATACTTACAACACAACAAATACTAGTTTTCTAGACAAAAAAAGAAAAAAAAAACAGGATAATATATGGGTGAATGATATCATGATCACAGAATCCACCTCTCTCTACAAAAGGAGGAGATATTGTCTGGAAATATATAATCAGATTAGATATTATACTCCACTCTGCAGAGTTAAATATTGAAGAATCTAAAATAATATAGTAAATTAAATTGAGCATCCACAAACAACCGAACTAAACTGAATATTTGAAGATACGAATATAAGTAAAGATTATCATTATGATCATTATTGATATTTTATTTTTCAATTCAATTTTCACCCCAAACAAGACACAGTGTCACTTAATGCATAATGCTAAGTTCCGTCCTGAAATGTCATCGAACACTATTTTTGTAAGTCTTCTAGATGTGTCAACTTGCATTTTGTAAAAAAAAAAAAAATAATTCCATTTTCACCCCAAACAAGGTACAGCGCCACTTTGAAGTAGGTGGCTACTATCGGGGACATAAGTTTCAGGGATATTATGAAAGGAGATAGGCAGCAGGATGTCTGTTCACATTGCACTTGAACTTCTGCATGTCAGTACAGTTGGGAAAGTAGAATCTCGGAAGGGAGTTCAAACGTCTAGCAGTTCTGGGGAAGAAACTATTAGAGTAAAGGCTTTTTTACACCTAGGGATCTCTACTGTGTAGGGGTGGGATTTAGCTGCTTGTCGGGTTTTTCGGGGCTATTTACGATGAGGGAGTATAAATGCCTGTAGTTCGTCAGAGCATTTACCTTTAAAGTATTTGTAGAACAGGCAGAGGGATCCAACATTTCATCGATGGGATAGAGGCTGAAGCTTAGATGACAGTTCAGGGCCTATCATGTTGGTGAATCTCTTTTGAACCCTGTCAAGAAGTGAGAGACAAGTAGCCGATGCACCAGCCCAAATGTGACAACAGTACTCCATACATGGGCGAATGATAGCCTTATAGAGGTACAGGATACTTTCAGGCGTAAGTAGCTTTCTAGCACAGTAGAGAGAGCCCACCTTCTTCGCAGCGGCCTTAGCAATGCTCTCAATGTATCTGTTCCAACTCATATTCTCTGTGAACGTAAGGTCGAGGAGTTTAAAAGAAGTACTTTCAGGTAATGTGTTTTTGGCCATTGCTATTAGTGGTAGAGAAGCTTCTTGTAATTATTGCAGGAAACAAGCTTAGTCTTTGCAGAATTGAATGTGACCATCCATTTTGTCCCACTTCCACTACAGATTGGAGGTCATACTCTAGTGTTTCTGCCTTCCCTTAGATATGTGTTCATTTGTTTTCCCTTTGTGCCTGTTATAGCGCGTGGTGTCATCAGCAAATATATCCATAGAAACAATTTTGTCAGGGAGGTCATTTATGAATATTAGGAATAATAAAGCAATAAAAGTCCAAGGATAGACCTCTAAGGTAATCCCGTATTTATATCATATTGTTTAGATGAACGCCCGTCGAGGACAACCTGGATTCTTCTCTTATTTAAGAAGGATTTAATTATGTTATGTATTCTTCCAGTGATATCATATGATCTAATTTTCCTGAGAAGACCATCGTGCCATACCTTGTAAAATAGAATGTTAAAACGTATATATGAACACGAAAGGGATTTTTGTTTTGATAATACAATGCAAGTTACTGCACTTAACTGTGATTTTTAATTTACAAGTGTTTGAACCGAGTCAAGTGTAAAATAAAGTCTCCTGAGTGTCACACAGTGATCCAGTTTTTGTATATTTGAAAGATAACACATTACAGGATGAAAATTCGATAAAATCATAGAAATATGTAGTAATAATTATCTGTCAAATGATTTTATAAAACGCTGGCGTTTTGAAATCAAATAGGGTCGGACCTACTGTTGATTTCATATGCCGGGTCTTTCGGCTTGTGTGGTAATAAAGCTTCTCAAATGCATTTGCCATGTTAGGCTGTGTGAGATGTTAACTTTTTGTCAAAATCGCTTGGTCTTCTTTCATCGGATTATTTGGATTCCCGATTACCGATACTTCTATAGAAAACCTATCCAAGAACACCGCCAGGCATATAAAGTACTTTCGTGTGAAATTTTATAAAAATCGGCCCAGACGTTTTGAGTCCATAGGAACAAATTCACAGACACACAGACAAAGTTCCTTATATATATATATATATATATATATATATATATATATATATATATATATATATATCGCCTAACAGATTAGATGTTGAACTCGATAAGATCAGGGAAATATTCATCAATAATGGTTATCCTGTTGACCTTATTGATGACTGTATTTTCAAATAGATTGCTCATTTTAAATCCCCTAAAAAGTTTGGACCCTTGAAATGCCCAGTTTATTTGAAATTACCGTGGATTGGGGAGGGGAGTAATAGAATTTCCAATCAGATTCGAAGAAGTATTTACGACTGCTTCAATTCGGTATCCTTGCGTTTGGTACATACTACGAGACCTTCTTTTCCGTCTTTTCGCAAGGATAGTTTGCCTTACATCCAAAATAGTAATATTGTATATCAGTTTAGATGCCAGTGCGATGCTGGTTATGTTGGGCGAACATCCTTGCACCTTTTGACTCGTATTAGACAAGGGAGGATGGGGTCTGATGGTCTCCCTCCTTCTGCAGCCTTGGACTCTGCTATTGGCTAGCATTTGGTTGACAACCCGTGCTGTTAGTTCCTTATATATATATATATATATATATATATATATATATATATATCAGGAACTTTGTATATAAATATATATTAATTTAATTGTTAAAATTAAATTCTGAAAATTAAAATATAGACACATATATTCGAGTTAAGAATTTATTGTTTGACAAAAGGAATATATAAAAAGGGTTATATTAATTTCCTTAATCCATGGATTTTCAATAATGGCTCATATCATCAGAGGAAATGAAATGCGGTTAGCAAAATGTTCAGCTGTAAAAAGGCACGTAGTTTGCTTTTCAGCACAAATATTGAAAATAGTTTTTTGGGTGGTGAATGATAGTTATATGAAAATGATTATTGGAAAAGAGAATTTCATACAACCTGGGCAGTCCATTATCGGAAGGAGTATAATGTCCTCCGGGGTTATATTTCCAGGTAAGCAGAATATTGGTGCAGGGGAGAAGGCAGTAATCCCATATAACAAAATGCGTGGTTACTCCTTATTGATATTCCGAAAGGTATACGGGGCGGCCGTATTCGTTAGTGTGTTGAATGCGTTTTGGTAAATTTAATCCAGATTCTTTTAACCGCAATTCATTTCCTCTGATGATATGATCCATTATTGAAAATCTCTGGATTAATGAAATTATATAATCCCTTCTATATATTCCTTTTTTTCAAACAATAAATTCTTAACTCGAATATATGTGTCTATATTTGGATTTTCAGAATTTAGTTTTAATAAGTAAATTTATATATTGCTCTATTCTTAAATATTGGCCTTTTCCTTTTTGGCTAGGATCACCCTGAAAGTATTACCTCTAGTAATATCTATCAGGATTTTTCATCGGATTTTAATCTGTCTTATATATATATATATATATATATATATATATATATATATATATATATATATATATATATACACACACACACACACACACACACACACACATATATATATATATATATATATATATATATATATATATTCATGCCAACCTCTTTTTTATGTTCCTCTATCATTTTACTCTCTTTTCCTTTTCTGTATCGCACGTTATTGCATTTTCCCGTCCTTAACTTTGAAATGCACCCACTTGTCATTCTGGTTGTTCGCTTTCCACCGTTTCCCTCGATATTTCATTCTTTCATTTCATTCGAATACCAGAGTTGATATATAGTTAGATTCTAGGTAAATAGATAAATAGAAAAATAGATAAAAATCGTAATGCATCTCAGAACACGTCGTGAAGTGAAAATAAAACTGAAACGAATCAGACAAAAATGGCTGACAAAGAATCAAAAGAAATCTAACAAAATCTTTCACAATCACCGCTTCGCCCGAAACAAAATTTTGTGCATAAAAGAGAAAAGAATTTCCCATCCCCCCCAAAAAACTATTATTATTATTACTATTATTGTTACTACTACTACTACTACTACTACTACTACTACTACTACTACTACTACTACTACTACTACTAATAATAATAATAATAAAAATAATAATAATAATAAGAAGAAGAAGAAGAAGAAGAAGTAGAAGGAGAAGAAGAAGAAGAAGAAGAAGACCGGATATCATGATAGGTAACACGAAAAAAGTCTTACCAGATCGTAGATTTTCCCGTTCCATTATACCACAGAATGAAGATCAAAGAGACGGAGAAGCGGAGCAAATACACAGAACTAGCCAGTGAGATAAGTAGTAAGAGCGTTGGGAATGATACCGTAAAACTTTGAAAAAAAGGATAGGTGAGATTGGAATTGGAGGGATGGCCGAAAAGATAGAACGGACAACAAAAATGAAAACTGCAGAAATATTAAGGAAAACGCTTGAATGTGGAGACTAACACACATGAACTACAGACACAAACTGGACGCACAGAAACGGCTACCTATTTAAAACACAATAGAACGTCACATAGAATCGACGGTATAATTATAAGATATTGTTTGAATTTTTTTGTACCAATAGTGCATCCCCCCCAGTTTACATTTATTATTTTTTATCTGGTTCTTATATTTGATTTTTTTTTTGTATTTCGTATCCTTTATGATTCTTAGTTTCGTATATTTTGGGTTTGTACGAAACTCCCTTTAATTTAAAGAAAAAAGGAATGCTAGCTCCTCGATGACCCACGAGCCCAGCGCGAAGTCCGCTCTGTTTTGAAATTCCGGCGACAAGGATATTGGACGTTCGTTTCATTGCCCGGCGCTGAAAATGGAATTTTGACGAGCCTCCTTCAAAGAAGAAAACCCGGCAAGAATACCCCGGACGCGTGACGAGGCGAACTTATGAAGACATTATAATACGTGGCTATGGTTTGCACGTATTTGGAAGGAGTGTAATTTTTTAAAAGACCTTATATTACGTGGCTACGGTCTGCACGTAATTGGAAGGAGTATAATGATTTAAAAGGACTTTAAATCGAGATAAAAAATCTCCGTGCCTGAGTGGCTTTCAATTTGTGAGTACGCTCTTAAAATTTATTACATATGAGAGTGTGATTAGAAACTACTATTTTGAATCATAATATTGTGTTCGTTCATAAATACAACATTTTAATATGAGAACCAGTGTTATTTTTTTCATTATATGTTACCTTGGCGTTTTTTGAATTTAATGCCCGCAAAGGGAAAAATTTGCAACTAATTTTATTGTGAATAAAATCTCTTCTTTGTTTTGAAACACCACCTTTATATTTTATTCTTTAACCCCCTCCTTTTTATTTCATGCTTTTATTTTTCCAGGCTAGTTACTTTCGCGTCGAATTTATCTGGAAGCAAGATAAACTCCCGCAAATATAGCCCCACCCTTTTTGTGTGTGTGTCATAATAAACTGGCACCACACCAAATAAATGATGAGGATGGCTGAGTGAAAAGAGGACTGGGATCTTGGGGAGGCTTATTGCCACCAAAATACCAGTAAAGACCAATGGTCGCTGGCAACGAGAAATCAATGGTAAACGGCTGTTGCGATAACGCAAATTCTTTTGCAAAGGTTATGGAAAGAGGTTGAGAGAACTGGAAATCTGGGGAGACATGTCACTAAGACTCCAAAGAACACCACAAGTTGTTCTCAAATAGCAATATCTGATGATGGCTAGTGAGGAAATAATAATAATAATAATAATAATAATAATAATAATAATAATATATATATATATATATAAAGGATATTTCTTTATACAAACATTGGCTACATATGTGCATACATGTCTCTGCTGCAAGTTATTTAAAGAAGCAGGTGTGTGTGTGTGTGCATGTGTATTAAAATGAAAAAACGTATATTACAGTAGTAGAGTCTGGTGTTGTTCTTCACCGAGAACACAACCTTAACACACACACACACACACACACACACACACACACACACACACACACACACACACACACACACACACACATATACATATGTATGCGTACTGTACTACTGTAATTTGGCTTATAAAGATATACGTTTTTAATTTTAACACACACACACACACACACACATATATATATATATATATATATATATATATATATATATATATATATATATATATATATATATATATATATATACATATATATATACACGTATCTAATTGTATCTTGTTTTTTGCTATCATTTTACCATCTTTTCCCGATTCTATATATCATGTTATTACATTTTCCTGCCCTTAACTTTGAAACCCTATTCCTCGTTATTCTGCCAGTTCGCTTTCCATCATTTCCCCCGATATTGCAGTCTTTCATTCCTTCTACAATTTTTCAAGTGTGACATGCCTTTTGTCCTTCAACTCTTTTCATACTTCGATAATTTTTCTCGTTTTTTGCAACGACATTTTTTTTTAATTATGATGGATTTGTTTGTTTGTTTTTCTTCTTTCACTTTTGATTTCGATATACTTTGAATTGCATCAGTTTTTTTAACGCTTTTCTCGTTTGATTTCCTCGTCATTTTTGTTTGGTAATCTGCGCTTTTTTTAAACATCTATTTTTTTTATTTATTCTTACTTTTTTCTTTTTATTTCGATTTCTTTTGTTTTTCTATTTATTTATTAGCTTACCTTTTCTTTCTTTCTTTCCTTCCCATTTCTATTTTTTCTGTGTCCTATTTTATTAATTTTTTTTACAATTTGTTTCTTTTTCTTTTCTTTTCTTTCTTTCTTTTTATCTTTCTTTCTTGTTTTTCTTTCTTTCTTGCTTTCCTTTTTCCCTTTTCCTATCTCTTTCTTTTGTATTTGTTTTCATGATTTTTTTTTCAATTTTTTCCTTTCCATTTTTTTTTACTTGAGAATCACTGCTTATCAAGGACCAAAGTCCACTCGAGGGTAAGGGTTAATGAATGTAAAGTGGCAGTGTAGTAATCGGTAATGGTATAAATTGGGTATAATTTGATTATTTATGGGTACCGCTCAACGAGTAATTGTTTACATTGGATTTGAAGGCTACCATGTTGTATTCAACCGGGAAGCATTACAGCGGAAGTGTTCAACAGGTAGGCAGTTCTGGGAAAGAAGCTTTGTTCATGGAATCTGGATTTAGATTTAGGTACAGATAGAGAATGGGGGGAATCATTTATAGTGGTTGTGGCTAGTCGAGTGTTTTTTTTTTTGTAAAAGTTTGGCAAGGGGGAAGCTATTTCTATTTGATTTTCGTTTTTCGGCTTCTTTCCTACAGATCTTTCTTTCTGTTTCTTGTTATTTTTTTTCTTTCCTTTTTCTATTTGATTTTTTTCTCTTTCTTTCCCTTTTCTATTTCTTTTTTATTTTTTAATCCTCTTCGTTCTTTTCTTTTTCTAATCTCTCTTTGCATTCTTTCTCTCTCTGTTATATTCGCTTTCCCCTTTTTCTTTCTTTCATTTCTGTTTCCATTTGTTTTTTTTTCTTTTGTCGTCTTTCCGGTTATTTTTTCTTTTCCTCGTAGTCTCTTTCGTTCTTTCTATTTCTTTTTGTCTCCTTTTCTTTCTTTCTTTCTTTCTTTCTCTTCGATTTTTCTCTCTGTTTTTTCTTTTTTTCTTTTTCTGTTTTTGTTTTCTTTCTTTCTTTCTGTCTCTTCAATTTTTATCTATGTTTTCTTTTTTTTATGTTTTTGTGTTCTTTCTTTCTTTCTTTCTTTCCATCTATCTATCTTCAATCCCTTCAGTGACAATTCGCGTTTCTTTTGTTATTCCATTTTTTATTTATTTTTCATTTTTCCCCTTTTATTTAAATTTCTTTCGTTTTTCTATTTATTTATTGGCTTACCCTTTCTCTTTTTTCCTTCTTTCTTTCCTTCCCATTTCCACTTGTTTCTTTTTTATTTCCTAATTCATTAATTTTTAAAATTTGTTTCGTTTTCCTTTTTCTTTTCTTTCTTTCTCTTTTCATCTTTGTTTTTTTTTTCTTTCCTTTTGTTCGTTTTTTTTATTGCTCTCCATTTTTTCCTTTCTTTCTATTGTCCATTTGGTTTTCAATTTTCGGTCGTTTTCCTATATATATATATATATATATATATATATATATATATATATATATATATATATATATATATATATATTTCTTATTTTCCTTTCCTATTTGTTTTTTTCTTTCTCTTATTCTTTATTTTACGTGTTTCTATCTGTTTTTCTTCTTTCTCTTTTTACCTCTCTCTCTCCATTTTTTCCTCTCTGTTGTATTAGTTTTTCCGTTTTTCTTTATTTCATTCATCCTTTATTTCCTGTTTCTATTTGTTTTTTCTTTCCTTTTTCTCTTTTCAAGTTATTTTTTATTTCTCTCGTTGTCTTTTTTTGTTTCTTCCCATTCTTTATTCCCTCTCCTTTTTTCTTTCTATCCCTTTTCTATTTGTTTTACTTTCTTTTTTCTTTCTTATTTCCATTTGATTTTTTTTTTTCATTTTCTTTTCTTTCTTCTTCATCCGCTCTTTCTTTCTTACTTACTTTCTCTCCTTCGGATTTTTTCTCTCCTATATATTTTTTTCCGTTTTTTTTTGTTGTTGTCTTTCTTTCTGTATTCATAGTTTTCTTTCTTTCTTTCTGTTCTCAGTTAATTTTTCTTCTCTTCATCCTCTTTTTCACTTATTCCTTCATCTTTCTTTCTCCTCTATTTCTTTCTGTCTTTCTTGCTTTTACTATATCTTTTTTACCCCCCCCCCTCCTCTCAAATCCCCTCGCATTCCATCCCAATCAGCATCCCAATAATTCAAGCAAAAAAAAAAAAAATTATTCACCATTAATATCAAACACACGAAGGCAAATTCCCTGCACGCTCTCTTTTGTTTCTATTGTCTGCCACCGCGCATGCGTGCCGCAACAACACTCAATTCGCGGCTTCCGAGTCTCTGCCGAGAATCGTTGACAAAATCCACAAACATTTGTTAATAACAGTTTTATTCATTAAACATTTGTAGCGATTAAGAATCATGCGACTTCTTTCTTCGAAGCTCGCACGCGAGCACGCCTATGCACGCACGCGCCGTTTAAAGCCATCTTGTAAACATGGCGCTAACGCCTTGGAAATGCAACAAATGACAATAATGCAGTTAACAATCGACGCCATGTTGAATCCCATCCTAACATCAAGGCCATGCTAATCGTGCCCATTTGGATGTTGACACGGTTCTAAAATCGAAACAGTTTTAAAAAGGGAACAGAACTTTGAAAGACTGTGTTCTTATAGTATGCATTCGTTTCATCTCTCTCTCTCTCTTTCTCTCTCTCTTTCTCCCACATACACACACATACACACATACACACGCACACACACTCACTCACACACACACACACACACGCACACACACACATTTCTGAAAATATATTTAACAATAAAGTTTTAAACTCTCTGTTTCCCCGACCGTATCTACTATCAGAACTTTCAATATAAGCTAAGATTTATTCTGCTAGACTTTGAAATCCTTTCCCTGTTTCCTGCTTCCCCAACTGTACTGACACACAGAAGTTTAAATGTAATGTAAACCGACATCTTTCTCATCTCCTTGCATAATGCTCTATAAACATGGTCCCAAATGGCGTCCCTTACATCCAAGTAACAATTTGCCTTCTTTTAGGTAAATATTAAATTGTGATACATTTTTTTAAACCAAAATAATAATTTAATATTTTGACATCGTGTATCTCAAAGGGAAGAATCGATCTCACATCTCTATTACATAATTCCTCCCATGACGTCATATACTGCAATGCAATCATAACTGTATTTTGTTAACTTCTAAGGGAACTTTCCGTTAGTCTAACAACATGCTTACTCCAACCTTATGTGAAAAAATACCGTTTTTAACATTGCTTATACACACTCATCTCTAATGTTCATAAATGGAAAGTGACGATGGTCAAGTAGTTGACGACACGAACTAATGACCTCGGTGTTCCAAGTTCGAATCTACTGAGTTCCACAAAAATCACTTTCATTTAGATTGTTGGCAAACTTCTCGTGGTCGTTTATGTAAGTACCTGATGTCTTTCTATAAAAATTCTAATAAAAAATATCAGGGAAACCAATGCTAACAATATGATCACATGATCATGTGATTCAGGTGATGACGATGATGACGACCTTCATAAATGGTTGTGAAAAATTTGGCGGAGTCATTTTGAAAAATAATTTGGCGGAATCATTTTGAAAAAAAAAAAGTCAGAAGATAAACAAAATACCTGAATAATTGAACAACAGAATAACAGACTACTGTCAGGCTTACATTATTAATGACATCTTAGCATTATCATGTCCTTTTTTACTGATCAACTCGTGTGAGTAACCCTGTATAGTATCTCTTCATCCTATTTCAGGTCCAATACTGTTTCCGTCCTTTCACTGATCTTTTATACAGAAGATCGGCAGCTGTGTTGCTGACACAACTTTCCATTTTCTTGTTTCTTCTCGTTTATCTTACCGGCATCAGTTGGAATATGCAGGTGATCTACAAGTTGACTTGGGTTCAGTTGTGGATTGGGGTACAAAATTTGTTGTTTCGTTTTATTAATGTCTTTTAATCGTAGATGTATGTTTTTCTACTTGAGAATTGACGATAATCTCTTTTTTTTCTTTTTCTTTTCTTGAAGAAGTGACTTTGAAAATTTTCGGTCTTTCTTTCTCATCAAATCTTTCTACGGCTTCACACATTCTCATTCTGCTTTCTGTAAAGTTCTCTATCGCTTCAAACACTTTCTCCCACCTGAGGCTATCCTCCGCAAATCTAATATCAAACTATGTCTCCGATACCGTTGTCATATTTACGCTGGTGAATTTATCCTGTGTCAGGGTTCTTGATAACGTTCAGAAGAATATCTGTAATTCTGTTGATTCTGCTCTTTATTGTTCTCTCTGCACCCTCTTTTCTCTTTATCATGTGATGGCTGAGTTTCTTCTATAAGTATTCTTATGATATTTGCTCTTTAGACTTACCAGATTTCTTCCCTGCTTCCTTTGCTCGAGTTCGTTTGCCTCGTTATTCTAGTAGTTTTAATCAATTCGCTGTTATGATGCCTCATTACAATACGTCTTCCTATTCCAGTAGCTTCTGTTCAATAAGTATAGTCTTCTCTATTACTGACTGTTTGCCTCCTACCTTAGACTTGATTTGTTCAAGCCTTTGACTAATAGACATATCCTGTCTTTGAAATAATCATATTTTGTTCTTTTTTAGCTCCTTACATCAAGTCTTGTCTATTAGTCCTGGGTATGACGTAAAACTACATCCGACAACGAGGCCCTGGTGCAGGAGCTCCAGGGTTTGGGGGAGAATGTCAATACCCCTTAGTCATTGCAGTGATGGGTCACACTTGGGCAAAGTGTAGTACCCACTAGCCCCTCTATTTAAGGCCACAAAAATGCAAGCCTTGTCAACGATGTTCTTGGCGGATGAGGAAAGAATCCCAACGCCTTGCACAACGGATGAACCAGCACTGTAGTGCCGACGCGGTCAACAAGGGTGATGTACAACTCGATTCGGGTCTGCCTCAGCCATCAGATACGGCTGACTGCATGTGTGCAGACTGTCCTGGCCGTCCTTGCCTTTGTACTTTTGCTTTCAGCGAAGAGAGTGCTAGCAGCACTGGGCAAGCTGCTTATTCCTACTTTGCCTAGGGTGGGAGAGAGGTGAAAGTCCTGTGGCGATTGAGTGAGGGCGTACCGGCAGGTTTTATGCGCGACTACAGGCGCCACTACCCGGATTTCCTGCCATCAGGTGTCACATCTGCGGCCGGAGTTTCAGAGCTCTGATCGGACTCACATCGCACCTTCGACACGGACACTAACCGACCTCCGCGTCATCGTCGAAATCGACGGACTGTCTGAGAGAGAGAGAGAGAGAGAGAGAGAGAGAGAGAGAGAGAGAGAGAGAGAGAGAGAGAGAGGTTTGATGACTTGGGCGGAGCGATTGCCATAACAAATGGAATAAATGATAATGACAGCGGAATAAGTCCTTCCGATTATCACCGATTAATAAATGTTGAAATAACGTAAAAGACATCGCTAAAGCTAAAGAATGAATTTAAAGAAAGGGTAAAACTTGCGGAGAATGCACTGTTTTTACGGTTCTTGTAAAAATGGAGCGGAAATTTAAATTTCGTTCCGTTTTAAAATCTGTACATTTTTATATTGCGTCCAACTCATCGTTAACATTCGACATGTCAACTTTATAGGTGAATATGAGGAAAAAGATGTGCGTTGAAGAGGGGGGGGAAACTGAAGTAGATGAAGGAGAAAACGAAATATATATATATATATATATATATATATATATATATATATATATATATATAGAGAGAGAGAGAGAGAGAGAGAGAGAGAGAGAGAGAGGGGGGGTATTGAGAAAGGCAAAGAAGATAAGCAAAACAAAAAGAATAAAATGGAAGAAATAACAGAAAAATTAAATGAGAGAGAAAAAGAATTAGAAACTGAATTGAAAAATAAATTACGAAAGAACAAAAAGGCGTGGGGGGGTTTACAAAATTAATGCTTCTTATTTTTTATTCCACCCGAATGGATCAGAGGAGATTGTAAATTTTAATACTATGATAACTGAACTTATGCATTCATGTCATTAAAGTTTCATCTCTCTGTTGCAGTTGTTGACGGTATCATTGATTTCCTGGCAAACATGCATTGTGAATGGGGCTGCCAATGTCGAAAAATAAATTCTGGAGCACAAAAGGTGGCTCGTTGTAATGGCACCACTCTCGCCTCCGTAGCTCTTTAACTTTTTGAGATAAAAAAAATAAAAGGCCTAACTCGTGGAACGAACTTAATGGAAAGTGAAAGATAAAAACGTAGACAGTGAAATGTAAAAAGAAAAATAGGAGGAACTCTGAATTGTATAAAAAATATGATAGTTTAATTACAGGGTGGAATGATAAAATTGTCGCCCTAGAAAAGACGACATGATTCCATTTCCTTTCGATAAAAACCGGTTTTCTTTTTTGTTACATATGATCTACTAGTTGGCCAGTTGTGTACAAATCCCAAGAGCGATAGGGGCTTTCTATCATGTCTGAAAGTGGCACAATGTTCAACGAGCGAGATCGGAGATGCGCTGCTGCAAAACTTATGCTCTCTACTTATCCAAGTTATGACAACAGGACCATTGCCAGCACCCTAAAAATGCTATGAATATAAGAGACGTGCTCAGGATGATGAGAACAAAGTTTCCGGCCACAGTTATGATATTTGGTGCGGTTTCAAACGAGGGCAATATCATGGCACCTCACATCTTCGAAGTCGCCTTGAAAATCGATAGCAAAGTGTACCTGGATATGCTGAAGAGTATGGTGGGCTTCTCGTGCAATCAGGTGGCCGCTGGCAGACCCTGAATGTTGCAGTAGGACTCGGCGCTGGACATCAAGTCCAAAGAGACCCAGGCTTAGCTTCAGAAAGAGTGCTACGACTTTGTACCCTTCTCCTACTGGCCCCACCATCCTCCCCCGACCTGAACCCCATGAGCTACTTTGTCATACGTCGAGAACATCACCAACATGACCTCCCACAACACAAAAGCCAGCCTGATCGCCGCCATCCGCCGAGTATTCGCCAAGCTTTCACCAGCGCTTGTAGAAAAGGCATGCTCCCAGTTCCGAACCTGTATCGAGGCAGTGATTGAAGCCGAAGGCGGCTACATTGAATAGATGTCAGCTCTACTACATAATCAAGTTACCTGAATTGATTTTTTTTTTCAATAAAATGTTTTAAATAAACTGCAGTTTTCTTTAGGGCGACAAATTTATCGTTCCACCCTGTAGAAAGACCTTAAGAAAAAGAAGAACGAAAATATCGAATTAAAAAAATCAAACAAAAAAGCGATGAAAAAGAGGCGAGAAAGAAGGATAGAAAGAAAGATAGAAAATATATATTAGATGGAGAGAGTCGGAGAGAGACGGAGAGAGACGGAGAGAGACGGAGAGACGGTAAGCGACCAATGAGAGTGCGAGAGTTGTCGAAATGGAAAGAGAAAAAGATCAGGAGAAGGAAAAGGAAAAATGAAATAAAAAAATATTCATTGCATATGAATCAGCTGATTCTATTGTTGGCATTGGTTTCCCAGATATGTTTCCAGTTGGAATCCTTTCCGGGTATTTCAGTATCGACCAAGTGAAGGTTGCCAATATTCAAAGTAAAAGTGTTTCTGTGGATTCGAACTTGACACATATCAGCTGTCAGTCCGTGTCGTTAAGCATGTAGCTACCGTCACCCCACCCCCAATAAAATAATAAAGGAAAAGAAAGATTAATAAACGGCAAAGAAAGAAATATGATTAATGAAAAAAATGTGAAAAAGGAGGTGTATTAAAACTGATCAGTCAGAGAGAGAGAGAGAGAGAGAGAGAGAGAGAGAGAGAGAGAGAGAGAGAGAGAAATAAAGAAAGAGAGAAAGAAAGGGAGAGAGAGAGAGAGACGGGGAAAAAGAAAGGGGGAGCTACCAGACAAATACAAGAAAGATGAAAGAAAGCAATTTAAACAGACGAATGAAAATATAACTGAAAGATTAAAACAAACAATGAAACAAAGAATGAAATATAATGAAAGAGGTAAAAGAAAAAGAAAGAAAATGAAAAAGAAAAACCAAAGAAAGTAAGGGAAGAAAGAGAGAAAGAAGGAGAGAAAAAGAGAGAGAGAAAAATATAAAGCGAGAGAGAGAGAGAGAGAGAGAGCATAGGGTAAGAGAGCGTAGAAATTAATTTAATCAAACAAATGAAAAAAGGATGGAATAAGTAAACGCGTATGAGTGCGTGTGAGAAAATTAGCAGCAGCCAAAGAATAGCCGGTTAGCAAAAATATTAGCAGCAGCAACCACTTATGCAAATTAGCAAGTGTGTGCGAGCTTGCGTCACAAGAAAAGGAAAGGAAAATACACACGTGGTCGAGAAAAAAAGCAAGCTGGACCGGGGAAGATGGACGTTTGAATACGAGGACAAGAAAGTGATGGTTAGTGCCAGCGTGAGATGGCGCGGACAGAGACGTTTAAAAAGCACATATTATATAGCACAGTATTGTAAAACATATATGTGTACGAAAAGACTTTTGCAAGATAATAAATTGCATTGTTTTCGAAGAACCACGAATAGCTGCATTTCATTTGCTCTTAAACAAAAATTATGATTCAGATTTTTAATTCTTTTGCTTTCTTTTTGTTTGTTCCTTTGCGACGGTACCAGGCCACGTGTGGGCCCGAAAGGTTTTAACTGTAACGACACAGATAAAAAGTAACGTCTATGTTACAAATGAACAGGATCATCATACAAGCGTTTCATTCCATCTCGAGATCCGTCGTCGGGCAGCGTCCACATAGGAACATGCCTCGCCTAGGGAACGGTCTTTGAGGATGTCTACCATAGTCAGCACGTTGGCAACGCAGAGACACCGAGCGTACTGTACAGTCCTACTTATGCAGGTTGTGCCATGTTTTGTCAACCTTCGCTCGGGCCCGGTTGAGTGTTACGCCCTCTTTCTGGAGGAGTTCAGAGCATGCTGGGAAGTCTTCTTTCAGAAGAGCCTTGTTGTTGTTTTTGACTCATTCATTTCACCAATGCAGGCGGAAGGTCACTGGTGTTATTTGTCCAAGATCTGTGACAGTGGCAAAGATCTTGCGAGATGGTAGTCGCTGCGGCACCTCTTGGTGTCCAAATAAGGGATGGCGGTTGGCGTTGCTCTGCTTGTCACACTCTGCCTTCGCTATCACTTCTCGACGGATCTGCAGTAAATAGGCAGTAAAGAATGAAATGTGCGAAAAGAAGAGGAAAACAGAAATAGAAAGAACAAAAGAGTAACGGGACAAGAAAGATATAAAGAGAAAGAAAGAGAGAAACAGAGACAGAGAGATGAGCAAAGAGAAAGTGTGTGTGTGTGTGTGTGTGTGTGTGTGTGTGTGAGAGAGAGAGAGAGAGAGAGATAGAGAGAGAAATTGAGGGGGAGAAATGAATGAAATCAATCGAAGGAAAAAATGGAATAATAAAATATACACGGGAACAAAGAATGAAATATAAGCAAAAAGGAGAAAAAAGATAGGAGAGGAAAAAAGAAATGAAAAACAACTATTGAAGGAGAGAGATAAAAATATAAAAAGATAGATAGATAGATAGATAGAGAGAGAGAGAGAGAGAGAGAGAGAGAGGGAGGGAGAGAGAGAAGGAAGAAAAAGCTAAAGAGGCAGAAAAGAATTAAATCAAGCATGAAATGTAAGCCGAAAAGAGAAGGAAAGTAAAGAAAGTAAAGGATAGATAGATAGATAGATAGATAGATAGATAGATAGATAGCCAGTGAGTAAGTGAGCTTATGTATTTTGTGTGTATGTTTGTGTGTGTGAGAGAGAGATAGAAAAAGAGAGTAATATATAGAGATATAGATAGATAGATAGATAGATAGATAGATAGAGAGAGAGAGAGAGAGAGAGAGAGAGGGGGAGAGAGAGAGAGATACTTTAAATATAAAACAATGAAAAACGAATAAACAAAAAAAGAATTATATAAAACAAAAAAAAATATAGAAAACTTTCAATGATTTTCCTGACAGAATTGAAAGACGAATCGATCAAGATCTCATAAAACTGGCATAAAACAACAATGATTGATGTAAAGACAAAGCCTGCAGACAGCCCCCACCTTGCTCCTCTCCCACAAAAAAACAGAAAGCCATTTCGTTTCCAATGAAATGACAAGATGAAAGTAATAACGACAAGAAGCTAAAAATGGTTTTCCGACGTCGCAATCGTCGTTGTAGGAAATCTCCGAAGACACTGGCGATTTCTTTCGTCGAAGAGAATGAGAGTTAAAAAATAAAAACGGTGGCGATCGCGAGCTAATCCAATATGGCGGCCGTCTCTTGAGATGAGCGATTTCAACAATGAATCATCGTCTACATTTCTCTTACAATACGCATGCGCAAAAGGGGGAAACCTGACGAGTATGCATTATGTTGTCAATTATGATTTCATCATTCTTTTTTTGGAGAGTGTGCGAAGGGGAGGTTGGAAGAATCTTTTTATAATGTTTGCGTTAACGAATTGAAATCTTGCAATTGTTTACGTAAGCGAGTAGCATTGTCTGCTTTTAACTCCCTATTAACGAAGTTACGCCTGCAAAACAATGAAAAAAATGTGTAGCTGTGTTCTCTCTCCCTTCTTCAATCCACCTCCTCTCTCCCTCTTTCTCTCTTTCTTCTACTCTTTCTATATTATCTGTTATTTGTCTTCGTTATTCTTTGTAAGGGCTCTTTCCACCAGTCTTCTTTGGCATTTTGGCAAGATACAGGGTGTAGCATTTGTTATGGTACAGTGCTACTACGTGGCCCCACCGACAAGTCGCCAACCCCAAACGTTGTGTGCCCTGGCTTTGTTCTTGATCTTTCATCGTTCTTGTTCTGGCCGTGTCGTCGTCGTCTTTTTCACACTGACGACCGTCAATGAGGATGCACAGGTCCACAAGTAAAAAATACAACAAAAGACAAAAACAACAGCAAAAAAAGACAAACACACACACACACAACGCAAGAAAAACACAGACGCTGATGCTTCACATATATGTCTGTTGGGCTCTGGATGTATGTGCCTACATGCTAAGATTCATATCTGCATCCTGTCGAAGCTGGGTTCGTTGGTTGTTGTTAGTTTATTTCCCCTTCTCCCAGGGCTTTCCTGAACGACCCAAGCCACAATCTTTCTCCAACTATAGTGAAAGTCAAACTGAACACTCAACTCTTAACTGTCTTAAAGTCCCAACTCACGACTATCGTAAAAACTCGCTGACTTTCGTAAAAAGTCTGAGTCCCATTGTCGTCGGCCATTGTAAGCTGACATGTGTCGTCCGTAAATTATTTCTATTGTTGTTAAAATCTCATCGGCTATCGCACTCCATGGCAAACCTTAGCGTCATAAAACTAAATCTTTCTATATATTGTTTTTATTTTATTTTGCTATCGCCATTCGTCACACTCTAATTTTAATCCATCGTTACCTCCCTTAGTCTATGTTAAGAACAAATTTCTGTCTACTGTCTATTGATAAATCTATTTCCTACTTTATTTGTTTTCCTACTCCCTTCCTTAATAGTCGCATATCGACCATAGTATCACAATAAGTTATCTTTTCTGTCCTCGTTTATAACACGATGATGGCTCCGGTCTTTCCCAGTCAGAGTTCATAGTGTGGTCTTGGTCACCTTTATGATGACGGGGTTGGTGCGCGATTCCTGAATTTCTCTGCTCCATCAGTGACCCCCGCAGAAAAACAAAATTTTAAAAAAATTATAAGAATACAAGAAAAAAAAAAAAAAAAAAATGAACAATGTGAATTACTCAAAGTCTCCAGGGAATAGACGTGCCGCAGGCTGCAGTCTCTTATCTTCTTGCTTGCTGTCACCTGAAAGAAATTAGTTCCAATAAGTAGCATTTGTTGTGATTTACTCATGAATTCTGTACGCAACAAATAAATAACGCCAGTCGTAAGTCTTTGAGTTTTCTTTTATAAAGATTAATTATTAAATAAATTCTGGATACAATCGTGTTATTTTATAGTTTTTAAAATAAAAACGTGCAATTGCATTTGTTTACAACACAGCTGCTTATACAGTGATTCCGAACGAAACATTTTTTTTTCGACAACCGAGTTGTCTCCTTTTTCCTCACCCTATCTGGCGGTTATTGACCAGAGGTGTAGCGTCGGTGGAGTGGTGGATAGACTCAACTCTCAACTTCAACCGGACTCGATTCGACTTGACTGGCGAAAAACGCTGCGCGCATCTTCTTATAGGGAGGTGACGGTATGGGTTTAAGAGGTCTGGGTTTTTTATTTAGCTAATTCATCTTTATAATGTCAAAATTGGATTCGCTCTGATTGGCTAAATTGGCTAAATTTGCTAAATCACTTGTGCATAATAATTAAGTAATTTTCCAACATAAATTTAATTTTTCTACACAAGTTTTCCACACAGGCGAAATCCCCAAACCTTGAACGCATGGTCATAAAACAAAACATTACTATTCGTCAACGGTTTCTTTAATAGAATTTAATATTATTATTAATGCTATTATTACTCTCCTCATTCTCAAAGTTATTTTCCCCTCTAGTAGGCATTCATGTTCTCTCCAGTAGGCATTCATGTTCTCTTTTTCCCCTCTAGTAGGCATTCGTGTTCTCTCCAGTAGGCATTCAAGTTCTCTGCAATAAGCACATATTTTCTCTCCAGTAGATATTCAAATTCTTCCCGATACGCATTCAAGTTCGGTCTAGTAGTCATTCAAGTTCTTTCCAGTAAGCATTATAGTTCTCTGCAGAAGATAGTACAGTTCTTCCATAAATATACTTTTGTGTGAAATGTTTGTGCTTAATCGAAGATT
>NC_136504.1:27489333-27499333 GCF_053919585.1 Euprymna scolopes
TGGGGGGGGGTAGTACTTTTTGACGGACCGTCTTTTTAAAAATCTACTAAAAATCAGGTAATTATCCAATCAATACGAAATTTTCAGCGATTATTAAGAGACGAATGAACTTTATAACTGTGTACTTATTTTTCATAAACAATATATATATATATATATATATATATATATATATATATATATATATATATATATATATTGCTTACAAAACCCCTCTTGTTTTGAGGGGGTTCCAAATATGCTTAAAATAATCATCTGAAACTGAGCAAAACATATTATGTTGTTGTAAGGGACGGGATTATAGATTAAAAAAAAAAAATTTGTTTGCATACCTTATTTTGATGTCTGAATATCAGAACTTCGATTGTGTTTAATTATCCCGCTTTTGAGTTTTGAAGTGTGAAATTCGGTGAATATGTTAAGTAAAATAATTAATTTAAGTTAACCAAAACAAAAAAAAAAATGTTTTTAATATTTATACGAAAAAAGCCATTTTAAAACCTTTGATAAATAAATTAATAATTTCTTTTTAGCGAGCCAAATAATGCATGCCCATTATTAAACAGGGCATGCTTTGAAGAATCGATACAAAAAAAAATTCGATAAATATTGTGCCCTTTGTGTTAAAAATATCATCATTTTTTCGATCAAGTTTGGAAACGTTTGCCGCCTTTCGACTACGGTGGACGAAACGCGCTGAAATAATTTTTTTTATTCTGCTTTAAATTGCCCCCTTCCCCATTTTGGAGAGCCTGGTCCCCACACACATACACATTAAAAACCAAACTCATACAAATGGTCACCCATCTGGTACTGGCCAGCCTCAGCGTTAATAATACATTGAAATTTTCGTCACTGAAAAATAAGTTTTTTTTTTGGCTTTTTGGTCTTCCGTAGTTTGCTTTTTATCAAGTACAAATGTAAACAGTAATCAAATCGACTCGAAGTAACTGGTTGCCTATATGAATAAGTGGAATTATTTGAAATCCAGGTACTTATATTATAACATTTTTGCATATTCTCATATAAAATAACCCTAAATCTTAGTTAGACAACAAATAAACAAATTTATTATTTCACCCCCCCCCTTTTTTAACTATTTATATACGTTTTTTGTGCAAAACAAAAAACGCTAATTGTTAACTTTTGGGGAAAATTTAACATTTAAAATTTAATTAAAAATAGTAGAAAAAGTTTTACATTATTCTGCGTTCTATATGATAAAATTCAAGGTCTTATCTTTCTGGAAAAAAAAGTTACTCAGAAATAATAGATTTTAATAAATGTAATTTCGTTTTAAAAAATAACAACTTGATTTTTCGGCCATTTTTGGCGGTGCCTAGATAAAACTAAAGAAAACACTTGGACATTAGGGCAAGTCGCTTTTGAAACCCCGGTGAGGCAATGGTGATGATAGTTGGGGGTTGACATAGAAAAGACCTACACGAAATATTTTTCTCAAAATCGTTATCTTGGCTTGACGAAATGACTTTAAAAGTTGAAAAATTGAAGCGATTAAAAGTTTTTCGGTGAATTGTTAAGAACGTCCCGTCATCAAAACAATCAGTACTGTTAAGAAAATGGAATCATTATTTAGAATATGTTTTAAACTACATTTTTAAATAAAATGAGTGAGGATAATGGATTAATAAAATAGATAGCGACCAAAGTTCGCCTTTTTATTTCAGGAACATTTTTGGGGAGGAAACATTTTAGATTTCAGCGTCGCAAAACACGCTCGTTATTGATATTGAGAATTAGCGTTTGTTTATTATTTGATTTGAAAACATTACGATTTAGGCTTAATTATGTCGAAAGGAAAAACGAAAAAGACTTGTTTAAAAAATATATTATTATATTTCAAGTGTCTGCAGTGAATTTAAACATATTCGTTTTATCTTTTTTAATGTGTTTTTCTATTAGGTTGGTGCAAAAATAATGGCATTTTTTCACGTTCAAATGAACGCCAAAAACATTATTTTTGCACCAACCTAATATTTCACATCAAATTCTATTTGAAATTTTTATTAAAATATGGTAATACTCCAGTCCTATATTAAAAAAAAATAGTCCATACAATTTTATTCTACACATTATTTACGAAACATAACCACGTAGATTTTTAAGTTTTTCTACTTAATAAAAAATACTTTGCAGAAAATTAGTGTCAAATTTTATTTTTTTTATTTTTAGGGAGCACTTGCTTTTAAGCAGTGTTTTTCTTCTAAAATTATAGTTTTAAAATTTTGAATTGTTAAATTTAAAAGACTTAGTTGCTAATTAGCTTTTTTTACAATTTTTGTTTAATCAATGCAGTAAAAGTTGAGATATTTTGCTAGTTGTGATTCATAATTAAAATTATAATTCATGTATTTATTTTTCTTTCAATGTATTTCATATAAATATATCAATTTTAATTGAATTTTTCATAAAAATAATAAAATTTTTAAAGTCAGTGTTGTGAAAAATGCTAGGAAAATGAAGGATTTTTCAGCATTTTTCTACACGATTTTTAAAATTAAATGCTTCAATTTTCTGTTTAAGATGGGAATCTAATTTTTGGTATATGTTCTTATCACATGCAGTTGCAATCGACCTGCCCTATTGGACATGTCTACAAAAAGGAAACTTTAAGATAGAAACTGAATATCTAATAAAAGCTGCACATATAACGCAATTAGAAACAAACACATAAAAGTAAAGATCGACAAGATACAAGTAAAACAACAAATGCAGACTCTGTGGACAAAGAGACGAGCCAATAAACCACATCATAAGTGAATGCAGTAAACTAACCCCAAAAGATTATAAGAATAGACACGATAAAGTGGGGAAGTCAATTATGCAGACAACTGAATCATGAAGACTGACAAATAGTACAAGCACAAACCAGCAGCAGTACTTAGAACATGAAAGTCACAAAATCCTATGGTGTTAGATAATTAATCACGAGAGTGAACACACGTACTTCAAGCCAGGAAGCGAGGATGGGTAGAACGAGCATGTAGACAAGAAATGCAGACCCTTTGAGACAACTGAAATAAATTTATATTTAAAAATATGAAGTGTTGTTCTGTGGTTTCACAAAAGAAGGAAGAACAGATATCTCAATTGATTATGGTGTTGGTCATTTCATATTTCATCACGGAGGTCAGCATTGAAGAAAGAAAGGTATGAAGCATATAATATTCTTTTAAAAATGATACATTATGTAAATATGAACTGCAATATATACCCGTGTGATAACTCTGATACAACATGATTCGGTTTATGCGTCGATACTATATCACCTGGCTAAATAACATAATACCATTTATACGTTTATATCTAATCCCGTTATAAGAACAATATATAATATCTCCCACCTCGTTATATAACAAGACCAGTAGCAGTACTTAGAAAATGAAAGGCACAAAATCCTATAGGCCATAGATATACCAACGGATAAATCCATCCAAGCAAGACGACTGGATGTCATACTAGTTAACATGAAGGAAAAGACCTGTAAGATTGTAGATTTTGCTGTCCTAGCAGACCACAGAGTTCAAGGAGAGAATCGGAGCAAATACACTAAACTAGCCAGAGAGTTCAAAGGAATATGGAAGATAAAAAAGTCAGGATAACACCACTAAGGCTAGGAGGGCTAGGAACAATACCGAAAAACTTTGAAAAGAGACTGGGAGAGATTGGAATCAGAGGAATGGCCGATAAGATACAACAGATAACAGTAATAAAAACTGCATAAACATTAAGGAAAACCCTTAAATGTGAATACACATGAACTACAGACACAAACTGGACATGCAGAAAATACTACAGATGGAAAACACAAAGGGACATCACATGGAATCATGAAAACTGGAACTGTATATTCGTTAATCAACCCCCTATCTTCACCAAAAGCTGACGCCACACCAAATAAGCGTTGTATGAGTGCAAGGAGGACTGGGACCTTGGGGAGGCTTATTGCTACCTAAATTCCAGTGAAGACACCAATGGTCGCCACCAACGAGAAATCAGTGGTATGGGGCTGTTTCGATAACGCAAATCTATCTGCAATGGTGGTCGAAAGAAGTGGGGAGAACGGAAATCTGGTGAAACTTGTTGTCAATCAGAGTTGTTCTCAAAGAGAAATTTTTGATGATGACTTGTGTGACTAGTGAGTAAATAATAATAATACTAACTCAATAACATGAACGCTGAACAGGTAAGTAGAACCTCTAATTTCAGGGAACAAAATGAAACCGAACAAACACAGCACAGCCATGATAACCATCAAAAGGAAAAAAAACCCCGAAGAAATGAACAACAAAAGAGAATAGACTCGTAATGGAATGCTATTATAGAAGTCATCCTAAATAAAGATATGGAGGTTATCGGAAACGAATAAAAGAACTATGGGACCTATCAAGTGACTACCATACGACAGAACAAAGAATTGCGGATCAAGCAAGACTGATACTCAAGAAAGGTTGACTCTCTAAACTAGAACTAACAGAAATTCAGCGAAAAATAAATGATGAAACTGAACAAGAACCATCCCCCAACGGAACAACACGTAGAGCAACCCCAAAAGTTGAAGCCTCACAAGTAAAAACACCAAAGGCCGAGGACCAACAAAGAACGAAGTCTACAAACGTGGAAACCGAGAACAATGAAACAGAACTAACAGAGAATTAAGCAAATAAAATAAATAAAATAATACAGCTGATGAACGAGGAAAAAACAAAGCTCCCATCGTTAAGGATCCAAGAGCAGAAGAAATTAAAAACAGAAACAAAGAAGATTAACAAGCTCCTCCCACATATCCCAACAAATACATTCACAGACTTAAACAACCTAATTTACGCAGGCGCAAAAATGGTAAGTATGAATCTCAAATCAGAAAAAAAAAACAACAACCGGGGACAAGAGGACCGACAAAACCTGGATGGGAAATAAGACTAGAAACCCCATACACAAACATAAAAAAGAAACAAAAATGATCAACAGGAAGAAAGCAATGTGGAGAAAACGGAATATTGGAAATGTAACTGACAGGGAGAGGCTTAGCAAGAAACATGAAGAACTAGACCAAAAAATAAAAGCAAAAGAAGCGAGATTGAGGCGATATAGATATAAATCTGAGCAATGCAAACAAAACAGAACATTCAAAACTAATGAAAGCCAATTCTACCAAAATGTGAATGGAGGAAAAACAAAAACAGAACAACCAAATCCGACAGAAACAAAACTCTACTAGAATAAAATATGGGAAGAGCGACGAGATCACAATAGAAATGCCGAATGGCTGAAAGACATGAAAGAAGAGTTACAACAAATAGAAGAAGGAACAGTGAATGAAATCAGCAAGGAAACCCTAAAGAAAACCATAGGAAAAATGGCAAACTGGAGAGCACCATGGCACGACAGGATACATGCATACTGGTTCAAAAAATTCACAACCTTACACGAAAGGCTAGCCCAAAACCTGAGAAAATGTATACAGGAAGCAAGCGTACCAGACTGGATGACAAAAGGTAGAACTACACTGCTACAGAAGGACACGGAGAAAGGAACCGTCCCTAGCAACTATAGGCCAATCACGTGCTTGCCAACTATGTTGAAGATACTGACAGCACAACTGAGGGAACAAATCTACCACTCCCTGAATAACCGTCGACTCATCCCCGAGGAGCAGAAAGGATGCCAAAAAGGAAAAAGAGGAACACATGACCTGTTATATATAGATCAAAAGATCCTAAAGGAGGTAAAAAGGAGGAGAAAGAATTTAGCCATGGCATGGATCGACTACAAAAAAAGAGTACGACAGAATCCCCCAAGCATGGATAATAGAATGCCTAAAAATGTATAAAATACCAAGCGGGATCACCAACGTAATAGAAAATGCAATGAAAACATGGAGACTGGAATTGACAGCTGATGGACAACACATAACAGAAATTAACATTCAAAGAGCCATCTTCCAAGGAGACTCACTATCACCATTACTATTCATCATATCCATGATGCCCTTGAACAGTATTCTGAGAAAGTGCCAAGCCGGATACAAGTTCTCCAATACAGAGGTAAAAATAAACCACCTGATGTACATGGACGATCTGAAACTTTTTGCAAGGACCGAAAAGGAGCTAGAGACACTAATTAACACTACTAGGATCTTCAGCCAAAATATCCAAATGGATCTTGGAATGGAAAAGTGCGCACAACTAGTTATAAGAAAGGGAAAACTGGAAACGGCAGAAGGCATGGAACTGCCCAACCAAACAGAAATGAGGGCACTAGGGGAACAAGACGACTATAAATACTTGGGAATTCTGGAAGCGGACACCATCAGAGCAACAGAAATGAAAGAGAAAATAGGAAAGGAATACCTCAGGAGAACAAGAAAGCTTCTCGAAACGAAATTATATAGCAGAAACCTAATAAAAGGTATAAATACATGGGCAGTATCACTAGTAAGATACTCTGGACCGTTTATAGGGTGGACAAAAGAAGAACTGAGCCAACTCGACCAGAAAACCAGGAACATCATGCATAATGCACTGCATCCAAAGGGCGATATTGACAGACTCTACGTGAAAAGGAAAGACGGCGGGAGAGGACTGATCTGTATAGAAGACTGTGTGAAGGACACGAAAAAAGGACTAGAAAAATACATAATGTAAAACACTGAAAGAATAATTATGGCAGCGAAAGACACTGAAAAACCCCCCAACAAAACAGAAAACAGAGAAGCAAATGACAAAACGAAAAAAGAGAAGTGGGAAGAGAAACAACTCCACGGAAGATTCAAAAGAATGACAAAAGATGAGAATAACGAAAACACCTGGACATGGATGTGAAAAGGACATATAAACCGAGAAGCTGAATCTCTAATAACTGCAGCACAAGATAACTCAATAAGAACCAACTATATCAAAGCAAGGATCGATAAAACACAAGAAAACACCAAATGCAGACTATGTGGACAAAGAGACGAAACGATAAACCATATAGTAAGTGAATGCAGCAAACTGGCCCAAAAGTAATACAAAAACAGGCATGACCACCTGGGGAGGGCGGTGCACTGGGAATTGTGCAAACGACTGCATTTTGAGCGTACAGACAAATGGTACAAGCATAAACCCGCAACAGCACTCGAAAACGAGAACCACAAAATCCTATGGGACATGGACATACAGACGGATAAACTCATCCAAGCAAGAAGACCAGATGTCATAATAATGAACAAGAAAGAAAAATCCTGTCAAATCGTAGACTTTGCTGTCCCAACTGACCACAGGGTGAGTATGAAAGAAAAAGAGAAACGAAGCAAATACACAGAGCTAGCCAGAGAGTTAAAACGGATTTGGATGATGAAGAAAATCAAAATAGTACCGATAATAGTAGGAGCACTAGGAACAATTCCGAAAAACTTCGAAAAAAGAATGTCATAAATTGGAATCAGAGGAATAACTGCAAAAGTACAACGACTAACGATAATGAAAAAGGGGGAAATATTAAAGAAAAGCCTTGAATGCGGAGAATAATACAAGAAGACAATATAACGAATAAGCGTTACAGGGAATGAAGAACACCGAAACTGCATATCTACAAGTTCTACACCCCCATCATGCATCCCCCCCATTGTTTCATCACCATTCCCCCAAAAGAAAAGTGATACCAAAGAGCCGAGAAGAGTCAAGAAGAACTGAAAGACCGAGGAGAGGGTACTAGCCAGACCTCGACTGGACGAGCAAAAAGAAAACTGGGGAGGCTGCGTGCCACTCAAATTCCAGTATAAACCAATGGCCACTGCCAGCGAGAAACCAATGGTAAGAGGCTGTTGCGATGATGCAAATTCATTTGCAAATGCTATCAAAGGAGGTGGAGAGAGCTGGACGTCTGGGGACACTTGTTGTCACTCAGCTTCCAGAGAACACCACAGATTTCCAATCAGATCGTTTGTTGACTTGTGTGAAAGCTCCGTGTGAGCTAATAATAATAATAATGATAATAATAATAAAAATAATGATGATGATAATAATAATAATAATAATAATAATAATAATAATAATAATAAATGAAAACTGCAGAAATATGAAGAAAACCCCATTGAACGTGGAAATTAACACTTGAACTACACAAACTGGGCACAAAAACGGTTAGAGATGTAAAAAACAAAGGAACACCACATGGAATCATAAAAACTCAAATGGTATAATTGTAAGGTACCCTCACGCGGCCCTACGTTCCGGTCGCCCCCTTTTTTGTGTGTGTATGTCACCATAAACTGACACCACAATTGACACCAAGTGAGGCAACTCAAGGAGGATGGAAAAAGTGAGGAGAAAAATCACAAGCCAATCCTCCACTGAATAAGTGCAAAGAGGACTGGTACCTTGAGAAAGCTTATTGCCACCCAAATTCCACGACCAATGGTCACCACCAACGAGAAATCAATGGTAAGCGGCTGTTGCAATAACGCAAATTCTTTTGCAAAGGTTATCAGAAGAGGTGGAGAGTACTGTAAATCTGGGAAGACTTGTTGTCAATCAGACTCCAGAGAACACCGCAAGTTGTTCTCAAAGAGAAATCTTTGATGATGGCCTGTGTGAATACTCCTACTGAGTAACTAATAGCATACTCTAATCTCCCCTGACTCTCCCACAAAACAGCTCTGTAGTGTCAGCATCCGTTGGTACGACAGAAAATGACTGCCATAATCTGGTAGACTGATAGAAGAAAGAGCACGATCCACACCTCCACTTACAGAGCATGGAGATTGCTAAAAAAAAACAATGGAGTGGCTCATTGTCACTCAGATCCCAAACAAAGACAAGGGCTTCTATCAGCGAAGGCGTCAATGATAAACAACTGCTGTAAAAACTCAAAACGATTAGCAACGGTTACCCCCCCCCCATTTTTAAAGTTTACTGAAAATTTTGTTTGACTTTTTGTCATTCAGATTCCAGAGATCATTACTCTTTGTTACTAATGAACGATTACTGATAATATCTCGTGCGAGAATCTCTAGTGAACAAGCCTATTACTAATGGATATTTAAGTATCTGCTTGTTTGAATCCCAACATACATTTGAAGCCCAAACATACAAATGCAATATTTAAATGCCCAATTAACTTGTCTATACTAAAATAGGCGCTCCAAAAATAATGTCATCTACTTTTTTATTCCGCCCGAATGGATCATAGGAGATTTAAAATTACATTGTTATAAAGATTGAACTAATACATTCATGACCTAAAATTTTCATCTCTCTTTTGCAGATATTGAATGCGTGAACATCTAAGTCACCAACGCCTGTCATGGACGTGTGTCAGAAACAAAGATCTGCCATTCAATTAATCGCAAACGTACATTGAGAATGGTAGTGACTATGTAGAAATATAAATTCTGAAGCGCAACAGGTCGCTTCGTAGCCCTTCAAACTTTTGAGTTAAAAAATAAATTTTACTTTCAGTACGACACTTGTATGGTATAACACACTCCGGACGCCCATGCACAGCCGCTGTACATCACTGGAGAAAAGTGCATTGAGAATGGTGGTGACTATGTAAAAAAATGAATTCTGAAGTATGAAAGGTTGTTCGTTTTAATGATGCCATTACCGTTTTTGTAGATCTTCAACTTTTGGAATTAGAAGAATAGGAGGTCTTACTTAAGGAACGAGACTCGTATTTCAGACTAAAATGCTTTCAATGCTCTGTTTAGCAGATTTGATAGCGTGGTACTAGTTCTGTGGACAAAACAACGTCCGTTCTAGCATCAGCTATTCCTTTTGGGTTTAGTATCCATTCTGTTGCAATTTGACGATTTTCCTAAAAGTGAACTATTCTCGTAACCGAGGAATAATAGAACTAATAATAATATGCCAATATCATAATTTGTATTGAATGTTTTTACATAATGTTTTTGTTTGTAATATGTAAGTATTCCATGATGGTGGATGAAAGAGTCAAAGATAAACGGGACGATTTGTATAAACAGTTGCGTTTC
>NC_136504.1:27504333-27631833 GCF_053919585.1 Euprymna scolopes
CCTAGACTATATATATATATATATATATATATATATATATATATATATATACATATATATATATATATATTGGCCCCTTGGCAAGGCCACAAGGGAGATAATCGAATAAACAAAACTGGTGCTGGCTTAATGTAGGCAAATTTCGGCATATTTCATTGGTTTTAAAATATAGATTCTTTCATACCAATTCTCATAGAATTTGATCCTAGAATGGTATCATAAATTTCAAAAAGCCTGCAAATTTACATGTAGCTCTGTGCCACAAACATAAAGATATGAGCATTTCAATATTTAATTTGGCTACCAGTATAGCCAAATATAGCTAGTATATATATATATATATATATATATATATATATATATATATATATATATATATATATATATATATAGTAAGTTATAAAATGAATATGGCGATTAAGCTATACTGAATATTCCGGATTCTTCAGGCTTATGCGCGAATTCTGTGGTTGTTTGTCGTTTTTATATGCGCATCTTCTATTGAGATTTTAGTTAGCCAATCAGCTTTCTAGTATCCTCTGCACCCTTCCTATCAGCCAATGAGCATGCATTTATCGGACAAAGGCCTATTTGACCTCTGGTTGACCTGTTCCTCTAGCCTTTATTGAGGGGAGACTGAAACTTGTTGCTATGGTTTCAAATGATCTGAGATAACAGCAAGGAAAGACTTGATTCTAAATATTTCTCATATGTTACATCTCCCTTTCTTTGGTTTTCATACATAAAGTAAATGTCACAATTTCACTTATACAACGATTATTTGATACTGGAGATATTCATAATCCCTAATTTTTTTTCAAAAGTGGGGAGATGTAACATACAAGAAATATTTGGAATCAGGTTTTCTCTTGCTGTTATTCCAAATCATTTGAAACCGCGGCAGCAAGTTCTAGTCTCCCCTTCCATCAAGTGTATATGTTTTGGGGATATATCGGTAGATCTGTTGACTATCAACGTGATGGTTCTAGGTTCAATCCTCGGCTTGGGAGAGGTGCTAGTCTAGTGGCACTGATGAGTTGTGATACAACGAAACAGGACTGCATATCGATGACTACAAATATATTTTAAGCCCCCCCTCTTTGGGTAGAGCACTGTCGTAAATAATCTCACCCGCTACATAATTGGCTGAAAATCCGAGGCTCACTGTTTGTTTATAAATAAGCGGTTTGAGCACTATAAAAGTGGTGAACGGATGTTTGTTTAAAATAGACATTTGGCGAGGGTTTTTCGCGGGCACCGCTCCCGTGGGTCGATCGGTAGAACTGCTGACCATCAACACGATGATTCTAGGTTCAACCCAAGGACAATATGTCGATTATATATATATATATATATATATATATATATATATATATATATATATATAGTCATCCACATACAGTACTGTTTCGTTGTATCAAAACTCATTAGTGCGGCTATACAAACACCTTTCTCCGGCCGTGGATTGACAGTCGGCAGCTCTCACCATTCGGCTACGAATCAGTGCCGTAAATATTTCTCATAGAGTGTGTATTAAATCCACACCCTCCCGTCGCAAAGTTCTCGAACCATTAGCTTGTTTACACACAAATTAATAGTGGGCTTCGCTTAATCGCTTTTAAATACGCGTCGGCTGAAAATATATTTACAAAGTGCTCAACCCAAAGAGTGGGGCTTTAATTGTCATCCACATACAGTACTGTTTCGTTGTATCACAACTCATCAGTGCGGCTAGACAAACACCTTTCCCCAGCCGTGGATTGAAGTCATAAGTATGAGTAACTTATAATCATATTCTTATTATTTCCCGTAGTGAGGATCGAACCTTCAACCTTTAGAAGACTGCGACTTTGAACTGATTATATTTAGCAGTTTTATCCATTGCACCACAAAACCTCGCAAAACATGTCGAAAAAAAAAGGAAAATATTTTTATATGGTCATTTACACTGGTAAGGATGGGGGCTAGGATTTTTAAAAAATAAAGGGTAAATATGGATTAACGTAAAACTGAAAATGCTTTCTGCTAGTTTTACCGATTCTTTTAGCGAGCCAGTGTGAAAATTCTTTAGGGGGTAGAGATAAGGAATATAAAATTAATTGCTTCTATTTCTTTCTCTACTCGTTTGACTATTCATCATAATTTATAACCCTGGCAAAGCCATTATCCCAGCACAAACTGACATGCGACATATCCGCATATAAAGTCGGGATATAAAATCAAAAGTAAATTCCTTGATATGACGTGTTTGAAATGAATTTCATCCAAAACAAGGCACAGCGCCACTTTGATGCAGGGGAGGGGCTACTATCGGGGACACAAATTACAGGGATACTATATAGGGAGATGAACAGCAAGATGTCTGTTCACATTACACTTGAACTTCTGCATGTCAGTACAGTTGGGAAAGCAGGATCCCGGAAGGGAGTTCCAAAGTCTAGCAGTTCTGGGAAAGAAACTATTGGAGTAGAAGGCTTTCTTACATTTAAGGGTCTATACTATGTAGGGGTGGGATTTAGCTACTTGTCAGGTTTGTCGGGGTATTTACGTCGAGAGGGTACAAGTGTAGGTGTGTCAGAAATTTCATGAAAAATATGAATAATTTCACCACGTTTTTCCAAGCTTATAACTACTCGAAAAATGTAATTCAAGCCCTAATTATTTTTCAATTAAAGGAGCAAGGACCAAGGTTTCATAAAAAAAAACAAAAAGGAAAAACAAACAACGTGTTTTTTTTTTTAAAGGTTTTGAACTTCGGACTTTACAGGTAAATTTCTAAAAACACTACATTTTTTTTTTGTTTTAAATTTGAATATATTATTTATTGATCTTTTATCTTCAATTTGTGATATATAAAACTTTGGTGAGTAAATTAATTATTTACTTTTTAATAGACACTTGAAAATGGGGGGGGCGTGAATTAAAAAAAAGGTTTGTCTAAAATATTATATTCAGTTTATTGAACAGAGCATTAAATTTCACATTGACCCTGAAAATATCGTAAAAATTGAATCGATAGAAAAATTTTGATAAATTTTTAAAGTTTAAAAATTGAAAAATACTGAGCTCGTAAAATTCAGTTAATTTCATTACTGTTAATTTCTATTACTTTTGAAACAACTTTAATAGTTTATTTTGGAAGTATAATCCATAAAGAAAATAAACAACCCACTTTTAAAAGAGAAATTTTTATATTTTATTCGCAGTTTCGTGTTAGGGGTGTAAAAATATCGACAAAAATTCTGATACACCTAGTACAAGTGCTTGTTGTTCGTCGGAGTATTCACCATTAAAATACTTGCAGAACAGGCAGAGGGATGCAACATTTCGTCGATGGGACAGACAGAGCACAATTGAACTACGATCCTCGACTTTTGCATTTTAAACTTTAATTCAAGTCATAATATACAAAAACAATAATTCTATAAAATCAACAATAGGCTTTTTACAATGTTGACTACGAGGAGACATGTAAAGCTTTCTTCTTGTAAACTGCGATGGGTCTCCAAGCAATCAACGATTTGATTGAAAAAATGGACGCTTTCACTGATTTCGATGACAATACAAACATGGAGGTGTGAGATATTCGTTAGCCATGATTTAATCCCTGGCAACACCGTGTCTCTGCTAGTAATAGCTAATTTTCTTTCATAACATAAAAAAGTTCTAATTACGACTTGGGGAAAAACAAAAACAAAACAAAACTAAACCTGATGATTACATAAATATTGGCAAACAAAAGAGTACCCGATTCAAAATTAGCAGCAAACGGTGTTTGATCAGATTCTTTTTCTGATATACATTGTCAGTAATATAAATTCCGGTGAGAGTTTCAATTTTCCAAGTTTATTTATTTATTAAATTGTTAGGTGAAAGTACAGAATAGTTCACTAAGACACTTCCTATTCATGTTAAGGGTGGATTTGTAAATAATGATGTGATTCTTTCAGCACGACTAGTAAGCTGCAGATTATTTAGAAAAATATTCTTAAAATTTTTTCCAGTAATATGTTTTATTTTTTATTTTTATTTTCAAGTAGTTATCGAGACTCAAAATATATGACCCTATCATGTCAGGCATTTATTTCTTAATCTCATATAACGCTCAACACGACTTATTTTTTTAACTGAATAAACGTTTTAAAATCTATTATAAAACAAACCTAATATTCCTATTATGCAAAAACCGTTTAATTTGATTATTTGTTAATATCAATTAGTAAATCAATTTTTCCAATTTTCTGTTTAATAACATAACATAATAATGTTTTTTTTTTTTTTTTTTTTTAAAGTAAAAAATCGTTTTGGTGTAAGAAAATTTACAAGCAGTGGCCACCAGCAATTAAATCATTGAATTAAGTTTCTATTTTAAAAATTAAATAAATAAATTGAATCTAGGTAAATATGGTAGCCATGAGGTTTTATTCATGCGTTTCTAAGATTATTATACATAACTATTTATTATGAAAAAATTATGAAAAAAAAAAAAAAAAATGAAAAAACTTCTACAGAATTTGAACGTAACCAAACCAACTTTTTCAAAATTAAAGTTAAACTTAGATTAGGGTTAGTTTGTTTACAGTTGGGGTTAAAAAGAAAAATTCAGTTCAACTTCTGTAGATGTGAGTCAAAAAGACTTTTATTCAGATTTAAATAATAATATTTTTTCTATATTCTTGCGGAAAATCGGAACTTAGCTACTCCTTGGCCTTCGGGACAAGATCAAAGTGTAGTATCTGTTCTTCAGATGCTGCACCTCTATTTCTTGTTCTCTTTCGGTGGGGAGGTACAATCACTAATTTTTAACGTTGGACATGATTAGCCCCTTTTTTTGTTAAAAAAATAAAAATTCAACCCAACTCCCTACCAGTGTAAATGCCTATATAAAATATTTATTTGCTATTTCTTTTTTTTTTTGGGGGGGGGGGGCTTTGCCCTATTTAAAACTAGAAGGATGGGAACTTAGCCCGCACTTTTCAAACATTCTTAATTTTCTGTCTTCAAAAAGCCATTTATACCTATTTACTCATTTTTGCCATTTTTTTATCAGTACCATTTTTTCCGGTGCCATTTTTTCCGGTGCCATTTTTACCGAGCACCGGGACTAAGCATTTCCTGTCTTTGCAATAATCAGCTTTCGTTCGTGTTAGATCCTTACAGCAAGTGGCTTCATGCCTTGTCTCGAGCGATTTCCATAAATAAAATAGTTACACAATTTTCATCACATTATATTCAGGCCACTAAACTGCGGTTTTACCGATATTTTTATATAAAAGGGTACTTCCGCTAGTGTTATATTTTTCCTTAATTATTGTTTTTTTCTTCTTTCTTTTCTATTTTATACTTTGCTTTCAGTTTTAATTCGGGTTGAGATGGGGTTAAGAACGATCGTCTCTCCTCTGTCGCCATAACGTTCTTAACGGTGTCGCCATCGCTTACACAGCCGTGGCTTCTATTTTGTATCGCTAATCACCTCATCAGCACTTTCCCGCTCCCTCGGCCTTCCACCAACGCCGTCTATCGGTGCGCCACCGCCACGCTACCGCGCACATGTTGGCCAAAATTAAAACAGTCCCAAACCAGAAAAAGAGTCGAGGGAAAAGTTAATGAATTTCAAGAGATACGAGGAAATTGGTGGAATTAATGCAAAGGAATATTGTAAGGCGACGAAATTTATTCCGGTATTTTAATTCGAAGACGAGACGTGGAAGAGAGGGAGAAAGGTTGGTGTATAGGAATAAAGGGACGTGTGTATATGCGTGCATGTGTGCGTAAAAGTTAGAGAGAGAGAGCGAGAGACAGAGAGAGAGAGGGACAGAAAGGGGGAGAGAAAGAGGGGGAGAGAGAAAAGAGAGAGAGAAAAAAAGAAAGAGAAAGAAAGAGAGAGAGAGAGAGAGAAAGAGAGAAAAAGAAAGAAAGAGAGAGAACAGAAAGACAGAGAGAGAGAGAGAGAGAGAGGTTCTCATTTGAGGGACAAGAAAAGACGAGAAAGTCAAAAGTAAAAAAATGGGAAAAGAACGAGGAAAAAGAAGAAAAGAAAGCGATCGACAAAAAAAACAAAAAACAAAAAAACAAAAACAAAACAAAAAAACAAGGCCGATAGCCATTAGTCGGGTACTCTAGTATATTGAATGAAAGCGTGAATGTAGGATTGACATGAAATTCTTAAAGATAAGCTAAAATGACCGAAAAATGGGCTGAAATTACTTAAATAAATAAAAAGTAAATGACTTAAAATGATATTAATGAACTTAAGGATGAATTGAATGACCTTAAGAATGACTTGAATGCTTAAAAAATAACTGGAATCCTTCAAAAACAACTTAAATGATCTGGAGAATGACTTGAATGGCTTTGAGACTAACTGGTTGTAAAGTGGGTGATCATTTTACATTAAATTAATACAGAAAAGTGATCCCCCACTTAATATCACAATAATACAGCATGTAGTAAGATCAGATACTACACTTTGATCTTGGCCAAAAGGCCAAGAAAAGGGTATTTATTTGCTCCCCCATCGAGCAAATTAAGCACAAGGCCGATTTCAAATGTGAGGAGTGAAGAGGAAATGGGGATCAGCTCCCCGGGGAGTAGGGGAGCTGGATAGTGACAATTTGTATGAAGGGTTTCCCCTACATTGACCAAGGTCTTATATGTAAGGTTGCCCCCACATATGGTCTTTGCTTGCAGTATCTGCCGTTTAAAGAAAAATTACAATTCAAAAAATTTCAATATAAAATTAAATAAATTTAAAAAGTAAAATCTCCAAAAGACAAAACAAATTTAGGCACAAGGCCTTATAAGATCTGGGGAGGGGAGTGTTTCAGGGTCTTTGTAACTAAAGTAAAAATTGGAGTCTTTGGCAACTTACTCTTGACTGGCAACATTTACCACAATACCTCATTCACTCTGTGGAATCTAAACTAACTAATGAATTCCCAGCGTTTTAGCCAAAAGCATATATTTACAATTTCTCTGTGTGTGTGTGTGTGCGCGCGCGCATTTTTTTTATTAAACATAAATGTGTATGTATGTGTGGAAAAAGTTCAATTAAATAGAAAAATAAAAGTTCTTAATTTGGTATCAAATACTTCGTGCTGGGGAGTGGGGAAAACAACCTAGAAAAAATGATCAAATAAAATTGCCTAGTGTAAGTACTTAGATCGCTTACTGTTTTCTGGGGCACTGAAAACAAGCGGGGGGGGGAGATCCCTAGTGGGGATTGGGGTGGATTCTTATCAGGTATTGGGGGAAAAATAAATGAAACACCAAAAAAAGGGGGGACGGGGAGGTAGAAGGCGACCTATGAGTAAGGGTTGACCAGGGGTGACAAAACAAAAGAGGAGGGGTAGTGGTAGGGTAGCCTCTGAAGGTTCTCTAGTGCCAAAACAAACAATCGGGGGACCAGATCTTATTTGTACCACCAGTCAAGAGTCTCTTTAATTTTCTGTTGCTAATCTAGCGGGATCGGTTCCGTAGGACCCAGTACCGCATGTGCCAGGCCTATGGTGGTAACACAAATTCAAACTTGGTGGCTCATTGGATGCACAAGTTAGTGTCATGCACCCATCTCCTGTCAAAGACAACTCGAGGCAACCTCTTCCAATCGCATCTTCAAGCAGATGTTTAAATTAGACAATCAGATCCTGATCTGGAACAGATATCCCTTCGCAGACTTGCTTGAGGCGTGTGATCCATATGACAATTCTCGCTACTGTTAGGATCGCCAAAAAAACCATTCTTTTCTCCCTAGGTAGTGGCGGATCTATGTTATCGACAAAATAAGACTCGTTGAGTTCAAACAGGCACTTGGCATCGATGCGAGCCGCCACATCGTTGACGTGCCCTAGGAGTGTCTTAAGCCTGCTGCAGCGAAAAAAAGCATGACTGACTGTTTCTCTCATGTCTTCGTCGCAGCGCAGGCAATAGACCCGGGTCTCTTCTTTGTGCAAGTGGAGTTCATCAAAGAGGGGCAGTGCGTTCTGGACAAGTTGCCAGGTGAGGGAAAATTCCGAGTTGGTAAGAAAGTTCTGTCCCGGCGCCCAACTTCACTGGGAGCAGATCTCCTCCAACGACATCCCTATCCGCTTCACTAACTCTCGATAAAGCCTGTTCCTAGACTGTTTAAGGACACTGGTTTCTGGCAATGCTTTATGTCTGGACCGACATTCGGCGTAGAACGTTTGTTTCCCCCTCAGTCGAAGCTCGGCGGAGACCAAGAGGTCGGGTGTGAGATTGGAAAACGAGCCTCCAACCGCAGTGACCCATGGAACGTCTACATACAGTGAACGACTCAGGAAGGCCAACCTTTTTGCGTGCTTGTGACGCAGGAGATCGGGCTGTCCCAAACTTCCCTCTCTCGGATTTTGAACACAGATATCTCTGCAAACATAATGCTTACCCTCGTTCCACAAGAGTGAGTCGAGGTGCTCCTGTAAGCTGATTCATCGTTTTGCAGGGAGGAGAAGTACAGACAGACGGTAAAGGATGAGTGGGAAGACGCCTCCACCCGACCCTTCAAGGACAATTTCCTTCAAACCCAAGTCTTGACAGTGGATTTGACCTTGATATCTACTTCCGACCAGCTGGAGACCTGGTCCGAACCACACACCGAGTATCCGGACCGGGCCGTTGGTCCAACTGAAGATGCCCGGAAGTGAATTTACTCCGGTCCAGGCACCCAACCACAGACCCAGCGACTTACTGCGATTGAAGACAGCCCCTGTAACTTCTTCATATCAAGCAAGCGCCTCGGTGACCGCTTGAATGTCTGTGGGGCAAGACACGAACATGGTGACGTCATCGGCGAATGCAGAAACTCTGGCTCGTGTGCCTCCAGGGAGAGCTATCCCATGCAGCACTGGTGTAGTCGCCTCGTCCCTTAACTTGCGAAAGAGGGGTTCCAACGCCAGGACGTACAACAGAGGCGACAGCGGACAACCCTGTCACACCGACCAAGAGACGGCGAATGACTCCGACAGCTTACCGTTAATCTGTACCACTACCATCGGTCTGTCATACAGTACAAAGATCCACTTGCGGAAGTCCAGATTAAAACCGGCTGCCTCTAGCAAAGATCCCAGGAACTGATGGTCCACCCTATTGAAAGCCTAGGACTGATCCAAACTGATCAGCGCGGCCTTCGCATCGTCTTCTGTCCCCTCTATGATCGTGCGGATCAAATGAAGATTGTCCTGTATCGATCTCCCCTTCATACCATAGCTCTGGTCTTGTTCAATCAAGTCAGTGATGACAACCTGCAAGCGATTCGCAAGAACCTTGGCCAAAATCTTTAACTCTGTGTTAAGCAGAGTGAAGGGCCTGAAATCGTCTAAATCTTCCTCCCTACCATGCCCTTGACCTTTCCTCAGCAATGTGATCACTCCCTTGGTCACCTGCCTAGGGATGGAACCCTGGACAGCCTCAAGTAGAATTTGTAGGGTAGACCGTCAAGTCCCGGCGACTTGTTGCAGCCGATCTGCTTCAACGCAGTGATGATCTCATGTTCTGTGACAAGACCATCACAGCTAGCCACTCGAGCTGCCATGAGGCAGGGCGAGTCAGCCAAATAGCTGCCAAACTCTTTGACCCTGAGTCTGGGTAGTTGGGTGAAGCGCTCTGATAGATGCTCCCGAAACACCTCACAGATCTCCCATGTCGAAACAAGGGTATGCCCTTCAAGGTTGTTTACTTTTCGAATGTACCCATCCGATCCACACCTTAGAGCAGCCTTACACTCAACAGCGTCAACGTTAACAGCCTCGTTCGAGACTTTCATTAACCTAGCCCTAACTATCTGGCCCTCGTACTGCTCACTAGCCAAGCGGTTGAGGTCTTGTTTAGCTAGCGCTATCTCTAGGGGGCCCCTCCCCTCCACCGCCAGGGTCAGCCTATTCTCTATACGCTTCTTGGCCTTAGCCTTATCTAGCATGAGGCGTTGGCTGTACCAGACCGAGAAGCTTCTAATCTTAGCTTTGAGACTAACCCACCACTTACTCCTGGCGACCGCCCCCACTAATGCCCGCTGGATTAACTCTGTAACCTTCAACCGGTAGTTCTCCAGCTCCAACAAGGTGCTGTTGAACTTCCAGTAGCTGGCCAGTTTAGGCCTAGAGCTCAAGTTAAAACGGGCCATAACTAGTTTATGGTCCAAGTGTCCTAAAAAATAGGATGTGGGGCAAGATAGAAAGTCTACATAGCCTCTTCTAACTAACATCCGATCCAAGTAAGTACTTGGATGGGAAGGCGCATTAAGATGCCATGTCCACATCTTCCGCCCCGGGTGATCCAGGCAAAATCTGTCGACCAGGTCACACGAAGCCATCAGGTCAGACAGACTGCTGTCACACCACACCGACCCGCTAGTCCCCTCGACCTTATCTATCTTGGGATCAAGAATGGCATTCAATCACCCATTAAGACTACCCTCTCCGGATCATCTATAAAGCCCTCCACCAGTTGAAAGAAGGAAGCCCTCTCCACCGCGGAATTAGGCGCATGAACTGTGACTATCCGAAACACACTGCTATTAACGGCAACATCGTTGACAGTCGCCCGCCCATCCTCGTCCGCGTGAATAACATTCGCAGACGCTGATAGGGTGCGATTTACTAACAAGGAGATTCCATGACTATAAGTATTGCCATATGCTGAGTAAACCTCGTAATCGCTCATCACCTGACAATCTCTTTCACAAATAAAGTGGGTCTCCTGTATAGCGGCAATATCTACCTTGAGGGACACCAGATCTCTCAGCACGTGCGTGCCCTTGCTTCGACATCTGAGGCCTCTCAAATTATAAGTAGCCAAGTTTAAAGACATGGTCACTTACCTTATTCAGTGTCACACATGGGCCTAAAATCCTTAGGGGTGAGGACGTGGCAGGCCTCTCCAAGGCTTCCAGTGAGTAAGTCTGGCGAGGGTAATCCATCCTTGGCCACACCTCCCACGTCCAGGGGAAAAGTGAGTTTGAGTGCCCTGTAAAAGAAGGGGTGAGCATAAACAGGGATTCTTCCCTCGCATTTGTATATGATATTGTTCAGTGAGGGATGCTCCCTATCCACCAGCTGCTGTCCTGGGATAGCATCCTTTGCTGCGTCTATTATAGCCCAGAGGGGTTCAGTCCTAGCATCCTTGTTGACCCTAATGAAAGTGGTCAACCGCCGATATACACAAAGTTTCTCAGTTTGTTGTACCGGACCTTCTGCTGGCCTTTGAGGTCAGCTATTGGTTGTAGAGGATCCAGTTTGAAAATCCTTTCCCCTGGTAGGAAAGGGAGTTTTTTTGTCCGCTCCGTGCGGACTGGTGGCGTAGGTTTTTCCTTGGCCGGGGGAGGAGGAGGAGTGGGGGTAGAAGTGACAGGAGTTGCGGATGTAGGTTTTTGAGGGTTGGTGTCTACCCTATCCAGGGATGTGTTGCGTGAAACTATTCTGGGGGAGCTTGGGCAGGAGGGGGTTAGTTCTACTGGCTGATTGGGGGTAGGGGTGTTGGGAGTTCAGCTTCTGTTGTTTTGTCTTTGTGGGTGGGGGTGTCTCATTTAGTCTTACTGTCCTTCCTCGTCTTGCTCGTCTTTTTGGTGACTGTTGCTGTAGCCGTTTCCTCTGCGTCTGTGGTCGCCTCTACTCTGTCCGATACGATCTCTTCCTTGGAATCTTGGAGCTTCCTTTTGTTTGAGGAAGAGGATGCCTGCGTTTCCATCAGTGTGATGTTGGGTTGGGTTTTGGTCACTATTGGCCTGGGCAGGTTTTTGTTGGCTCTGCCTTTCTTAGTGACCGTCACCCAACCTGCTTCTGCTACTGGACCGCCGTTTACTGCGACTGAGGCTGTGACTTGTGTTGAGGCTCAGGCTTCTGCTGAAGTTTTGGCTGGTGCTTTAGTGGGGGCTTTTCCCGGGGCTCTGGCTGGTTGTTTTTTGGGACAGTCCTTTGCTATGTGTCCCATTTACTGACAGTTCCAGCAGTGCGGCCTTCTCCCCTGCACGATCAGTGTCATGGTCCAGTCCCCAAAGTTGAGCATGGCCAAGAAGGGTGTCAGATTCGACCTTGTTCAGGACCATTTATACTTTGTAGTCCCCGGTCATCACGTTGCTTTGATAACGGGATGGGACGACAGCTTCCATATCGCCGTACTGGCTCATTATGGCCCTGAGCTCCCTTTTGGTTATGTAGCATGGGACATTTAAGACTGAGACCGAGACGATTCTTTTATTCAAATATGCCGGCTGGAGCCGAATATTTCTGGTTCTGTGGTCGGTCTCAGCCAGTCTTTTTGCCTCTTCTTGACTGGGAAGCAGGATGTTCCACATGGCGAAACTTCTCCTGCATACGTAGCTGACCGGAGGTGACCAGGGAGAGAACTCTCTTCTCCAGCTCTTCGATTTGTCCCGGAAGAAAGAGAAGAAAAGAAAAAAAAAGTTATGGTGAATTTAGATGAAGGGAAATTTATAAAAGAGATCTGGAACTTGTAAGGAATAAGAACGAAAATCGATGTATCTCATTAAAACCAATATTATCTATTAACTGTCATGTCGAAATCAGGAAAATATCCCAAAATTATGAAAAATGATTACTTGTACACTAGCAGATTGAAAAGCTCTATAATCACACTCAAATTTCAGTTATAGTAAAAATTTTGAGAATTTTTCAGAAGAAGAAAAAAAATCGAAATATTGAATTGTAATTCAAACCAATGGCATCTACTTAATTGTCATGTCGAAATTATTAAAATATCTAAACATTATGAAATTTGATAAAATAGAAAATTAATTATTAAATAATTAAAAAAAAAAATTGTAAGTCATACTTAAATAATAAACAGATTCCAAGCTATGAGTTACTTCCCCTGGTTACATTACATTTACAAAATAATAATAGCGGATCAATGGATCGTGAAATCTTGAAAGTACGTTTTTATGTAATAATCTTGTTGCCGTCCTTACATCTCGATAAATGATGGAGAATTGCGTTTGAAGGTTATCATGTTCAGTTGTGGCAGCTGCTTCCGTGACTGAGCAGATCGATGCGGGAGCGGTGGATTTTGTTGCATTTCCTGCAGGGGTACCCTCTGTCAGGCTCTGCCAATGCTGCTGCTAATGCTGCCCTGTTGCGTCTGCCTCTCCTCTCCTCCCACTGTTCATTTATTTTCTCATCACTCAGCCGGACACACTTCTTGGCTTTGACCTTCCAGGGATCACGATCTGCAGCTGAGGATTCGAGGTCAGCAGGATTGATGTTGCCGGATTTTAAGTCCCTTTTACACCCACCTTTAAATCTGAGGAGTAGCCTACCAGTTGGTCTGCTATCGGCTGAGAGCTCGCCATACATGATGCCATTGGGGATTGGGATATCCTGCATGCGAACGACGTGCCCTAAACAGCGCAGACATCTCTGGGAGAGGAGGACAAACATGCTTGGAAGGTTTGCTTTGGCGAAAACGTCTCTTTGTTCGGAACGCGGTCCTGCCTAAGATCTTTCTGAGATTTGCGCAGGTGGAAGACGTTTAGTCTGCGCTCTTGACGCGTGTGGAGGGTTCATATCTCACTGCAGTAGAGTAAGATGCTGGGGACGCGTTTTATGTGATAATGCAGTAATATGCTATTGCTTGCAACATTACAAATAGATAAAATTGATTTTAGTTGAAATTTACATGAAATTTAAATGGCTAACATATTTGACCTCTATAAAGCAATTTTCGTTCCTATCCAGAGTGCTGGATTTCCCCCACGTTAAAAATCGAGCTTGTGTCTAACTCTGCCACTCGTGGGAAGGTAACTAAATGGGAACGTTGGTTTTTAATAGAAATTCAATTTTACAATTTTCGATTTTTGTTCTTATTCTGAATAGGGAGTGGTGTCATTTAAACGAACGACCTTTTTGTGCGCCAGAATTTAATTTTCTACATAGTCACCACCATTCTCAATGCACTTTTGTTTGGAATTCAATGACGCACGTCCAAGACAGAAGTTGAGTTCTTACAGTCTCGCAACGTCAATATCTGCAACAAAGATGAAACTTTCAGGACAGGAATGAATAAGTTCTGCCATCAGAAAAATGAAATTTTTAATTTTATTTGATCCATTCAGGCGGAATAAAAACAACAGGAGGCATTACTTTAGAACGTCTTTTGTATAATGTCTTTGTTAGAATGGGGGACGTAAGTCGATCGACACACTGAATGCTACTAGGACTGAGCTTCTTTTATTTAAAAAACTACAAAAACTTTCTCAAGCTCCGAAATAACACTCTTCAAACATCACATTTTAACATTCATAGACAACATGATTTACAAGAAATGCATAAAAAACATTGCCAAGTTTGCTGCAAAGGTCGGCTCCCTCTACCATCCAAGAAAACTACTAACACCAGAGTCTCCTATATCTTTATAAAGCTACAATTTGACCATCTATGGGGAGTATTTTTGCCACGTATGGGTGGGTGCATTTACGATTAGTCTCTCCCTTTTAGAAAGGGCCCACAAACGAGTCTCAAATCTTATATACCCTGCGCTATCAGGCAAATTCCAACCTCTGTCCCATCACGGCAATGTTGTATATCCGTGCCTATTTTACAAGTTTTTAATTAAATGTGATCTGCTGAACTCATAGCCCTTGTGGCCCCCCATCGACACATACACACCCGACTTACCCGACCAACAGCAAAATCCCACTCCTTCACTGTTGAGATCCCCAAATGCAGGAAAGACGTTTACTCTAACTGCTACACTTAGGAATTCACCCCCTGTTTCATGATACTCTGACAGTATTAAACTGCTGACGTATAAATGTTATGTGAACACACATCTAGCAGCTCAACTTCCCATAGTTAACGAATCCAAATAGACAGTAAATCCAAATAGTAACACCTTTTGTTCGAAGTGGCAGTATTCCATGTTAGGGATGAGAAAGGGTAAGAAAAGGGGACAGTGATCTCTGCTTTGTGTATTTGTATATGTAGGTAAACAAAAAACAAACAAAACAACTACAAAACTACAAAACAAAGACTCAAAATTTTGTATCAATTATCTCGTTCAGACTTGTTAGCCGTCTTCCTTCTGCACATGCCGTTGTGTCCCGCGGTAGACATTTATCTTTGCTATTGGAAGGGTTGGTAAGTAGAAGTAGTCAGATGAGTGGTGCTGATTTGGAGTACTAGGAAGTAGAGAGGAGGATGTAAAAGGTAAGGTTTTAATAAGTGTATTCGACATTTTAAAATCTTTTTAGAAGAAGCAGATTAGCGACGCTAGCGTGCACTCAGATTGACGCCGTGTTCATTAGGTTGATACGTCATTTCGCGGGTGTTTGGGGTGTGAGAGGTGAGTTTTATTAATAAAGAGAGAGGGAGATAGATAGATAGATAGATAGATAGAGAGAGAGAGAGAGAGAGAGAAAGAGAGAGAGAGAGAGAGAGAGAGAGAGAGAGAGAGAGAGAGAGAGTGAAAGAAAGAGGGCAGTTAAGAGGAATGGAAGCCTGTGAAGTTACACATTTGTCTCTGGTACTAAATAACTGACCACCGATGCGTATTAATAAACGTGTAATAAATCGTCATTTTCTATTTTTAAATACAACAGCAGAAACGTAATTATTCAATAAAAATATGGGCATTTTGCAGTTTAGACCACAACACAAGAATTTGTCAAAAAGCAAATATACAAAAAAAAAAACAAAACAAAACAAAAAAAAAACAAATGTTACAAGAAAATTACTCTTCTACGTACCTGGAAAACTTGCTTCTTTTAAAGCGATTATTTACTTTTAATCACAAATAATGTCGAGTGTTGAGTTAGAGCAATAAAAAATGTCTAGTAGTAGTAGAAATCCACTCAATAGTGTCACTAATTGTGCGAAAATACAATGTTCAACTAAGATTTTATTTGATTTCCGATTTTAAGCGAGTACCGAGACTGTCGACATAATCGTCTAAACTTCGCCATTTTTCTTGTTCTAACTTGTGTTTCTAAGTAAAACAAAGCCTTTAAACGCTTAACATGTTTGTATTAATAAAAGTCGTGTAATCGCAGCAGCTGCTGCAGAGAACCTGCTAGAAGATTTCGTGGAGAATATATATATATATATATATATATATATATATATATATATATATATATATATATATATATATTTATTTATATATATTAAGAACAGTATATAGAGTCCAAGCAAAGCCGGGCTGAACTGCTAGTATATATATATATATGGTGCCGGGAAAACTCGTCTCCGGAAAACTCGTCCCCTTTCGCTAGGTAGGAAAACTGGTCCCTTATTGAATAAATATCGATTGAAAACACATTTTATGATCGTTCTTGACGGAGATATTGTTTTTTAAAATAGACTATAGCCCCGCCCCCTCACGTAATATTTCAAAAAAATATTTTTACTTGTTTAATGTTTTTCTTTTTTTTTTTTTTAAATAAAATCGATTTTCGGGTTTGTATTACTGTACACATAGATTCGAAAAAGTAGTTAAAAAACAAATATATAACAAATAAATGTTATCAAAGGCAAGATAAGTTACTTTTCTATTAAACTGGATATAATTCTCGTGTTTTTATTCAATTTAACATGTTTATTCAGCTCGAAAAACATGCAGTGTTTACCGATGTATTGGACAATTCAAAATGGCGCCCGACTCTCTCTTAAACACGGTAAGTTCGGGAAAAGGTGTTATAAATAATAAACTAGACAAAATACTATTAAAAAAACACCGACTATATGTCAACCTATGTCACGGTAATATATATTGAGCGAATTTCTAACAGTATTTTGTCTGTAAAATTTCAAATGTTTAGACCAAAAATTGGCTGAGTAATTTGGGAGGGACCACAGAGGACATTTTTTTTTTAAAATTTTGCCCCCATTTTGCCCCCTGAACATTTATTGTTTTGGTCTCAAATCAAAATAAAAAAAAAAGTTGGATCCATGTCCAAGTAACCTACATTTAAAATTTCAAGTGTTTAGACCCAAAATTGGCGGAGGAGTTTGGTAGAGTTTTCAAAGGTCAAATCATTGAACTTTGACCCTTTGACAGCCAAATTTCTGTCCGAAAACTGATAAAAATAATTTCCCAAAATCTCGATCTGTAGACTGAAATTTTACGGAGAAGAAAAAAAAAACTGAACTAAAATTGTTAAATAGAAAACAGAGATCATCAGCTGCTTACCATGTAGCTGTTTCGAAGATTTAAAAAGAGGACAGCTGTAAAATACATGGCTCTCCAGTGGAAGATACCACTTCCCCATAAAAAAATGTAGAAACAATTACTATTTATACTAACACTAGTAGGGAGCCTGGCATTGCCCGGTCGTAAAATACGCTATATTTCTCGGAAACGATAGAAGTATCAACACGTGACGGGACGGACCAGTTTACCTGGGTAAAGACTTTTATCAAAGAAATGCACCATCCTCTTTGTACCCCTAAATCTTGGAAACCTTTATAAAACATCATCAATCCTAAAGTCTCGTTGCACTTAAATATAACCGATGTTTTCTTTTCCACAACCGTTCTTTTTCAACACTCTTGTTCTCTCTGTAATTTCGGAGGTGCCCCAAAAAGGGGACCGACCGAAATGATGACCCTTTTTCAAACGTCGTTAAAAGCTATGGCATAATCTTGCCTTGGATAACATGTATTTGTTATATTGTTTTTTTAAATTTTTTTTGACAACTATTTCGAATCTATGTGTATAGTAAAAGAAACCCGAGTTCTTTTTATATGTTCCAGAACAAACCGAAACTCGACAACGCTTATAAATTAATAAATAAATAAAGATAAGATTTGAACGCGATGACTACGACCTCAGTCGTGAAGACTTGAGTGGTTTAAGATAGAATCGTTTGAGGACCCTTTAACAAACATCTGTTTAGATGATTAAAAAAAAAACAAAACAAAACAAACAAAAACGGGCACTATCTTGTGTAGTATCGGTTTTGCACCAACGAAGCGTGCCAAATAAATAAATAAATAAATAAATAAATAAATAAACATACAATAAACATAGAAGCGGAAAAAAGGAAAGAACGCGAAACGTCGTCGGTTTTATTAAGTTTTTCGAGAGCGTTCGACAAGGAGCGTCTCCGTTTAACACAATGACCGGAGACAGTTAGCGCCAGACATATTGTCTTTTTCAAAAGTCGTTTTCCTGAATAAAGCAAGCAGATACACGACGCTTTTTTTTTTTTCAACGGTCGCCAAATTTTACCCCGATCGACAAAATATAAAACCAAAAAACAATTAACGGCAAAGTACTAATAATACAAGAAAGCAAACATAAAACAAACAATAAATCCAGTAAATAAATAAATAAATAAATGAATAAAAACGAAAACAATTCGTTGATTTTTCTTTGTAATGATCTCATATGCAATCGTCTGTTTAGTTAACTGACACAAATTAATTTCTTCAAACAACGATATTACCATTGAATTAAACAGTGTTTATTCAATATTTTCATACCAAAAATAAGATAATTGAAAAAAATAATGTGATTTTTATGATAACACTTTCCGATATATATATATATATATATATATATATATATATATATATATATATATATATATATATATTGCGGATTTCGGAGTCGGTCTCCATTCTCTTACGCAGACCTTCTTCTCTCTGTAAACAGAAAGAATTCGTTAGGTCATTAGACTTATTTGTATTTTACGGTAACCCACACTGAGGATTGAACCTTGGAAAAATCAATTGTAGAAAGTGATATTTATCTGAAGGTTGAAGGCTCAATCCTCAGTGTGGGCGACCGGAAAAAGAATACAATTGCGAATTACTTCAGACCTCTATCCAGTCATGGTTGATGGAACAAGGCATGCTACTTCCATGGAGTTAAAAAAAGGTTCCGCTCGAAATTCTGTCAAAATTCCCGAGTTCGACAGAAACATTCCCGATTTCGACAAGATACACCTGAAGAAAGTAGAAGGTTACATCGACCGAAACGCTGTGAAAATTACTTTCAAGATGAATGCAAATAATACGAATAACTAGCAGTATCAGAATTTTTGGGGAATTTTTGACACCCCTAACAGAAAACTGCGAATAAAATATAGAAAACTCGTAATTTCTCTTTCTAAAGTGGGTTATTTATTTTCTGTATAGAAAATACTTCCAAAATAAACTATTTAAGTTGTTTAAAAAATGATAGAAATATTATTTTTCATTTTTTAAAAAACTGTTTACAAAGTGCGTGCGTGCGCTCAGGGAGCCATTTTGTTACGTAATGAAATCAATTGATTTTTATGAGATGAATATTTTTCAATTTTTAAACTTTAAAAATCTATCAAAATTTTCCTATTCGTTCAATTGTTACGTTTTTTTCAGGGTGAATGTAAAATTTTATGCTCTTGCCGATAAACTGAATATAATATTTTAGACAAACGTTGTTTTATAAATTCACCCCCCCACCATTTTGAAATGTCTATGAGAATTTTAATAATTAATTTTGGTTGACACGTTTTATATATCACAAATTGAAGATAAAACATCAATAAATAAAATACTCAAATTTAAAACAACAAAAAAAATCACTTATCTGTAAATTTACCGGTAAAGTCCAAAATGTGAATCCTTCTTTTTTCGATAACCACGTGTTTTTTTTTTTTTTTTTTTTTTTTTACGTGGAAGCTTAATTTTTGTTTAGAATTTTCCAGTCAATATTTTTCGGTCAGTGTATTTTTATATTTAATTCCTGGTTTCCTTTTTTTTCGATATAAAAAAAAGACGATACCATATAATGCAAATTTATAGTATAATAAATAAAAAAATTCAGGTATTTCTTTAAGATATTAAAAAAAAAAAATTTACATTTCATATCTTCGTCATCCCGTAATCCGTGTAAATCCAAAAATGAAAGACCCAGTTTTCATGTACGATAGCGTAAAGGCAACAACATTAAAAAAAGGACGATAAGTTATCTCCCTTTAATAAATTCAAATGGAATTTCTTTGTCTTTCTGCTTAATTTCTCACATCTTTGAAGAATTTATAAGAAATTATTTGATTAAAATCTTACTTACATTGGAAAATAGGAAATGTCAATCCTAAAGTGTTCTGTTTATATTTTTGATATATAAATAAACATTCGTTTATTTTATACAAAACGGAATAAAAAAAAACTTATATTATAAAGAAGACGTGTTTTGGTTTGTTATTATTGTTATTATTACATTAAATATTTGTTTAATCATATAGGGTAAATATGAAGAATTTCACCCTTTATTCATATAGGGTCAATATGAAGCCACCCTCGAAAATTCCTTTAAAATTACGGCCAAATCTGTTCATTGCAATGTGGCCATAAAGTGGGTGCCCATTTGACGTCACATCATTATAGAAAAGTGACCCCCCACTTTGTGACCATTTGTAAAAATTTTTATCTTGGAAACTACTAGTTTCATTTGCCGTATATATAAATGGTTATTTCCGTTTTCAGCGCCCTCGAAAACCTTTAAAAGTGGAAAATTTGAAGGAATATAATCCCATATCGAGATTACTAACGTTTCTAAAATAGTGTTTTTTTTTACACTTATAGGCTTCCGTAGATAACAAAGTGACAATCTTAACATCCGGTTTCTTTACACTTCCTTGAAAGACACGGGTTGTCGCGATATGTGTTGTAAAAATCCTTCCATTAAAAAAATACATGGATTATAATACATAAATATGAATAAATTCTCATACAGGAAGATTAAAAGAAAGCATATCTTACTCATTAACCAGGTAAGTTACATTTTTTGTCAGTTAAATTTATATCGTAAGATTCAACTAATGTTATTGTTCGACATTCCGTGAAATGTTAAGTGAAGAAATCCAAGGAAAAATAAATAAAATTGTTTATTTCTCTATTAAAGCTTTTATGATATTAAAATTTGGTCTTTGCTCGTTTTATTGAAATAAAATTTACGGGTTTAAATTACGTTTAAATATTGTTATAATCTGATAGACAGATAGGTGTCTATTCAAACAACTATTTCTTATGGCGACTCGGCTGAAAATTCTGATACTGCTAACGAATAACCAATCATCATATCAAAAATTCAGAAATGTTAAACTCTGTTTATTTTAAACTATTTCTGTTCCTTTTACCGATTGCTCAAACGGTTATGGCTAAGGCTGGGGCGATAAAAGTTTTGATCCTGATTCTAGCTGATGGTACCATAGTCCTTTTTTATTTATAAACTTCAAAAATTCCTACTATATATTGAGTACAATAAAAATAATCAACAGAAAATTGGCTATGATAATAAATACGAAATCTGCATTAATTAGAACGTAATAATTAAGCGTATTTTACGACCGGGCAACGCCGGATGCCCTGCTAGTATACAATAAAACTATACTTTCAAACAGCCGTAAGCAGTTATAATGTATTCATGTATATGTTTTGTTTTATTTTGAACGTTATTTTTAAATGATTGCAATCGACTAAAATACACACACACGTGTGCGCGTATGCGTGAGCGCGTATGCATTAGACAGAAAGTCCTGTGTTATACATAGCGCCATGCTCAATACACTCTCATGTGGTTTAGTTCTCTTCCACTGCAAGAACTTAGGCATCGGAGTCGGAAAATGGGATGGAGAAGTCAGCGCACCCGAGAAAGGGAACACTCACCTGCAAAAAGTGCCCGGGCAGCCTCGTCAGCATTCCCCGTTAAACCCCTTCTCAAAGAAAGAAGGCAAGGCCTGGGAGGGTTGATCTCCTAGAAGTGCACAGAATTTAACTTCCACCGTAATACCACCGGGGATCAAATCATTACTGGAATGGTCTAATCTCTGTTGATTTTGGGGGTCCGAGGATAATAATCCCTTCAATGGACTCTCTTTGGTTCGTTTTTGTTTTAATTGCATTTTCACCCCCAAACAAGGAGCAGTGCCATTTTGATGCAGGGGGCTACTATGTTGGACATAATTTTCAGGGATACTATGTAGGGAGTTGAGAAGCAAGATGTTTATTTACATTACATTTGGATTTCTGCATTTGACGACAATCAGGAAAGCAGGCACCCGGAAGGAAATTCTACTCTCAGTCCTAAGGAAGAAACTATTAGAGTAGAAGGCTTTCTTACTGTGTAGAGGTGGGATTTTTCTGCTTGTCGTGTTTGTCGGGGGTATTTACATCGAGTAGGGACAATGGATTGTTGTTCGTCGGAGCACGTACGATCAAAATACTTGTAAAACCGGCAGAAGGATGCAACATTTCGTCGATTGCTTTACGGCGTCTCATCCAGCGGCCATTACGTTTTTCTAGAACTACTTCATATTTTAATAATGAATGCAGTAAGCCACAAGTGTTACTCCCTCCTCCACCCCTTTCAATTTTACCTCCTCCACCCACTACTCTAGCACCTAATACTATCACTACTACTATTAATAATAACAACAGCCATTTTCGTTCACATCTATCCTATTACTCTTTGAATGCTGAGCCATTGCTATGATTGCCGTATTACTAATATCGTTGCCGCCGTTATGTCTATCAATTGGGCGGCTACTTTAGTAAGCAAAATTTGATTGCGGCTGTTTTTGTTGTTTGTTTTTAATGTTTTATATGGGAACAGTTTCGCGTTAGACAATCACGCTTCGCTCACGCTCAGTGTGCGAGACGTGTTAGCCGAGGTCCATCGACATGTTAGCATGCCGGGTTCGACCAAGTATGATGCATGACTAAAGTTCCTTTTCAGGGACAACCCATCTATGGCACACGGAAACTTCGACATCATTGACTAAGAATAGACACCGCCAAAAATGGCCGAAAAATCAAGTTGTTTTTTAAAACGAAATTACATTTATTAAAATCCATTATTTCTGAGTAACTTTTTTTTTCCAGAAAGATAAAACCCTGAATTTTATCATATAAAAAGCAGAATAATGTAAAACTTTTTCTACTGTTTTTAACTAAATTTTAAATGTTAAATTTTCCCCAAAAGTTGACAATTGACCTTTTTTGTCCTGCACAAAAAAACGTATATTAAAATAGTTAAAAAAAAAAAAAAAAGAAAAGAAGGTTTTTGAAAGAATTAATTTGTTTATTTCTTGTCTAACTAAGATTTAGGGAGATTTTCTATGAGAATATGCAAAAATATTATAATATAAGTACCTGGATTTCAAATAATTCCACTTATTCATATAGGCAACCAGTTACTTCGCGTCGATTTGATTTACATTTGTACTTGTTAAAAAGCAAACTACGGAAGACCAAACAGGCAAAAAAAACTTATTTTTCAGTGACGAAAATGTCAATGTATTATTAACGCTGAGGCTGGTCAGTACCAGATAGGTGACCATTTGTATGAGTTTGGTTTTTAATGTGTATGTGTGTGGGGGTCAGGCTCCCCAAAATGGGAGGGGGCTATTTAAAGCAGAATAAAAAAATTATTTCAGCGCGTTTGGTCCACCGTAGTCGAAAGGCGGCAAACGTTTTCAAACGGGATCGAAAAAATGATGATATTTTTAACACAAAGGGCACAATATTTATCGATTTTTTTTATATCGATTCTTCAAAGCATTCCCTGTTTAATAATGGTCATGCATTATTCGGCTCGCTAAAAAAATATTGTTAATTTATTTATCAAAGATTCCAAAATGGCTTTTTTCGTATAAATATTAAAAAATTTTTTTTTGTTTTGGTTAACTTAAATTAATTATTTTACTTAACACATTCACCGAATTTCACACTTCAAAACTCAAATGCGGAATAATTAAACACAATCGAATTTCTAATATTCAGACGTCAAACTAAGGTATGCAAACAAGTTTTTTTTTTAAAACTATATTTCTGTCCCTTACAACAAGACAATATGTTTTGCTCAGTTTCAGACGATTATTTTAAGCATATTTGGAACCCCTCAAAACAAGTGGGGTTTGGAAGCAAAAAAAAAAAAAAAAAATAATATATATATAAATATCGTTTATGAAAAATAAGTCCACTGTTATAAAGTTCATTCTTCTCTTGATAAAAATTTCGCATTGATTGGATAATTAACTGACTTTTGGTAGATTTTTAAAAAGACGGTCCGTCCAAAAGTACTTACCTGCCCCCCCCCAGTTTTGGCGGTACCTAACCTTGTGACTGGGTTCGAATTTCCCGACTGTTAGTAATTTTGATAGTATTTATTATTATATGATATGTTATTTATTATTATATGATATGTTATTTATTATTATATGATATGTTATTTATTATTATATGATATGTTATTTATTATTATATTATACTAGACTACTCGTGACCCGTTGGGTCAGTATGTTATATTAGCTATGGAATTAATGTATGAGCGCGACACTTGTGACGTAAAGAAAATACTTTTTTGTGATATAACAGAAACATTTCTATGAAAGTATATTAAAATGAAAAAACAATATAGATAGATTTCTATGAGTTGTTCTGTTTATAATTGTTTCTTTTTGAAAACAAAAAACAAAAACATACAGCCATTGAATTATAAGTTGTTTGCCATACTTATAGGTAAATGTGCACTGAACTGATACCATGATAAGTTAAATTCAAATTTTGATATATATTTGAATTTAAACGCGAAAATAAAAGAAAACAATTGGGACGCTGAAAACGTAAAAGTAAAACAATACGTTTTATTGTCACGTTGATTATTTATTTGTAACGCAAATCTAAAAAACATATTTTCGGGGTTATTTATTTATGTTGGTAGTGTAGAAGAAAATGTATGAATATTTTTAAGAAAGGTGTATTAAAAAATGTAAAATAAATTAAAAAGAAAAATGAAGGCGGTGGGTAAATCGCCGTTGTAAAATGCTCTTACGGTTGTCAACGGGTTAAAGTAGATTTATTTGTTAGAAAATTACGTTAAAATAACTTAAACGTAATACGGAAATGAACGATGTAAAAAATATGCAGAAATTATTAACAATTGTTTATTTATTTACTATCTTGTGCGCCGCACTTTGTTCTGAAAATTATAGAAGTCCCTTCAATATTGTCACCATTCTTTATTTTACTACATAGACCGTTTCCATAACTGCATATTGATAGCCCTCAAACATATTTATTCATTTATTTTATTTATTTATTTACTTTTCTGCTATGGCAGATAAATTTTGTGCTTTTCGTGTGGTTTTATGATTTTGTCAGTAGGACTTTAAGTTAAAGATAATAAAATTAGTTAAATGCTCTAAAAGTTAAAATGAGCTTCATTTTACGTTGAATTTATATGCGAAACTAATCACTTACTTAGAATTCTAAAGTATTTTTTTTTGCCGGGTGTTTACATAAAAAAAGTGAAAGCTGATTTATGGGGAAAGTTTGATGGGAGAGTAGCTAAGGGTCTTGATCTACTTTTAAATGTAAATATAATTTCTTTTTAATTTTACTTCTGAATGTTTCCTTTCGTGCCATTTTTGTGCCATTTTTTCTTATTTATCCATTTTTGCTACATTTATCGGTGCCATTTTATTTCTGTTATTTTTACCTAAATTCACATAAACACACACAAACACACACATATATATGTACACATACATACACACACGCATATATTTGAAGAGGGTAAAGAAGTCTTGAAGGATTCTTTAAATATGAACCTATCAAGACGTGTGAACCTTAGCATGTACAGGGAGCTTAAATATAATAATAGAATTACTAGTGGGACCTGTGGAAATTCCACAGCGGACTCTTTCACGTGTAATATATTAATGTTGGCATTCTGTGGATGTTCAGCGTAAATGGAGACGCCTTCATATATTTAAAAAAATTTTTTATTACATTTTCACCACAAGCAAGGCAAATTGCCACTTTGGTGTAGGGTGCTACTTTCAGGGCTAACATCTACTGCGGTACTATGTGGGTATTTGGGCAACAAGATGTCTGTTCAAGTTACACTTGAACTTCTGCATGTGTTTACAGTTGGGGAAGCAGGGACCTGGATGGAATTCTAAAGTCTAGCGGTTCTGGGGAAGAAACTACTGGAGTAGAAAGATCTTTTACATCTAGGGATCTCTACTGTGTGGGGGGTGAGATTTAGCTGCCTGTCGGGGTTGTCGAGGGTATTTACGTCGTGGGGGCACAAGTGCTTGCAGTTTGTCAGAGCATTCTCCATTAAAATACTTGTAGAACAGGCAGAGGGATGCAACATTTCGTTGATAGGACAGAGGCTAAAGCTTAGATACCAGTTTAGAACCTATCAGATTGGCGACTCTCTTTTGAACCTTGTCTAGGAGTGAGAGACTAGTAGCAGATGCACCAGCCCAAACATGACAACAATACTCCATGCATGGGTGAATGATGGCCTTATAGAGGTACAGAATACTTTACGGTGTTAGTAATTTTCTAGCACGGAAGAGAGAGAGCCTACCTTCTTTGCAGCGGCCTTGACAATACTTTCAATGTAATTGTTCCGACTCATGTTTCCTGTGAACGTTAGGCCAAGGAGTTTGAAAGATGTACTCTCAGATAAAGAGTCGTTGGCCATTGCTATTTTTGTAGCTCTTGTTAAAACTGCAAAAGTATTAATCTAAGCTAAAAGAGACGCTCGACGTAGCCCGGTCGTAAAATACGCTAAAATATAATATTTTAATGCATGCAGATTTCGTATATATACTCTATATATAGAGATAATTTTCTATCGATTCTTAATTCTTACAAAGTTGTGATTCCAAAAATAAAAAAAATATATTCATATGAATCGAAACCAAAACTTATGAAGAATATATATATATATATATATATATATATATATATATATATATATATATATATATATATATATATATATATATATGTCAGGTCATGTCATATGCTACTGGTACCATGTAACCCAGTACTACCTGCCTCATGGTCGGGTCACCGGCAACTAAACTGGTTCCCCCACCAGACGTGTTTGGTGAGGAGGGCGGCTGGTCTCCCTGAAGGATTAAAAACAAGACCTTTCAAAGGGCGAATGAACCCTTTTTCGGGGTCAACGGCTAACTAGCACCTTGTATATTTGTGTGTATGTATATGTGTGTTTGGGTGGAGAGGGCTCCCGTAAGCCGTGGTGAAGGCAACCTTCATAGGAGAAGCAAATCTTTGATTAAAAAAAACATAAAGCGGGAGACCAGTACTCGCATTAAGCTACTCTGCAATTTAATTTCTTGCTGGCTATCTTGCTCTTGCTTGTTGTTCGATCTCAACATTTTGAACAGAGAGAGAGAGAGACTTAGCTGTTGTACAAAGCTAAGACTCTGTAACATCATCTTTGTATAGATACTCCCTCAGGCATTTGGGCTCATGGACTTAAAGTGTCCGAGGGAGTAGCACTCGTCTGGCAAAATGTTGCAATCATATATATATATATATATATATATATATATATATATATATATATATATATATATATATATATATATATAAACTTTAAATCCTTCAGTTATAATCGAAACCTAAACCAAAACGTATGAAGAATTCTTGGTAAAATGATTTATAAAAATAATTGATGAGTTGAGTTCCATCAACTATAATCGAAACCGAAACCAAAACTTATGAAAAATTTTTGGTAATAGTATTTATTACAAGAAATGGAAGTACATAACAATTAAATGACACGGATGTAAGCGTTACGCAGATAATAACACACACGCTATCGCATTTATATATATAGATAAAGCAAAGGAAGCCATATATTGCTATGCATAGATTCATTCGTCGATGTATTAAAAAAACTACAATTTACGTAAAGTGTAAAAATAGCATATAATACCTATCCTAATAATAGTTTATCTTTATTACAACGACAAATATTTCGATGTCTACAATGTTATATATATATATATATATATATATATATATATATATATATAACTACTTCATTTACTCACATAAAATTAATATACGAAAGTATAACTTCATACTTAAGCTTTAAGTATTTACTTCAAAAGTGCTCAATACGTAGGTAGAGCTAGTTAGTAAGTTATAAAATATATATGGCGATTAAGCTACACTGAATATTCCACGTTTTATCCACTGAAGAGTCCTAGAGTGGATGAAACGCGGAATATTCAGTGTAGCTTAATCGCCATATATACTTTATAACTCTCTCTCTCTCTCTCTCTCTATCTCTCTCTCTCTCTCTCTATATATATATATATATATATATATATATGTGTATGTGTGTGTATTTCTATCTCTCTATGTATATATATATATATATATATATATATATAATTATAAAACTGAAATAACCTTGTAACGGGTGTTGTAACACAACGTCCGGTTTCCGACTTCCGTTTGCGCATGCGTACATAAACATAAACCCATAACAGCATAACAAATAAACACAAATCGCTACTTATGTAGAATTTGACCTGCGCACTAAAATATTAACGTTATTATTTAGAAATTATTGTTTAACATGAGAAGGGTGGGGATATTTTGCAACTATTCTGCATTATAATTATACTGTCGCAATTTTCTTACAAGTAAATAAACTTTGATCCGTTGACAACCATCAGAACAAGTTACAACGGCGATTTCCCCACCGCCTTCTTTTTTTAAAATTTATTCTTCATTTTTTATATACCTTTCTTAAAAAAATATTGATACATTTTTTCTACACTCCCAACATAAATAAATAACCCCAAAAATATGTTTTTTTTTAATTTGCGTTACAAATAAATAATCAACGCGACGATAAAACCTATTGTTTTACTGTGTATGTTTTCAGCGTCCCATTTTGTTTTCGCGTTTAAATTATCCAAATAAACAATTGCTAATACTTTCTGCATTTTTTTACACCGTTTATTTCCGTATTACGTTTAAGTTATTTTAACGCAATTTTCTTACAAAAAATCTACTTTAACCCGTTGACAACTATAAGAGCATTTACAATAGCGATTTACCCACCGCCTTCCCTTTTTTTTTTATTAATTTTCCATCTTTTTTCACACGTTTCTTAAACACATTCATACATTTTCTTCTACACTACCAACATAAACGAATAACCGCGAAAATATGTTTTTTTTGGTATTTGTGTTACAAATAAATAATCAACGCGACAATAAAACGTATTGTTTTATTGTGTACGTTTTCAGCGCCCCAATTGTTTTTTGTTCGCTAATAGAAATCTATCTATATTCTTTTTTTTAATTTTGATATACTTGCATAGAAATGTTATGTCACAAAAAAGTATTTTCTTTACGTCACAAGTGTCACGCTCATACATTAATTCTATAGCTAATATAACATACTGACCTAACGGGTCACGGGTAGTCTAGTATATATATATAAGATTGTTTATTTATTTATCTTTTATAAGCAATTCTGTGGTGTTTTTTTTACTCCCTGAGTGCTTGAAATGGAGGTTATCTGCCCTTTGTTTATATTCTAGTCGCTCCCACATTTTTGGGACGTATTATTTGTAATTAATTAATTATTTAAATATTTAATTTAATATTTTCTACGTGCATAAAATTAAGTTATCTATAGACATGACATGTTTCGACGTTTCACTTCTCGTCAGTATAGCTAAACTTATTGAGACTATATATATTATTATTACATTTTCACCCCAAATAATGCGCAGTGCCACTTTTATATCGTGGGGCACTATAAGAGACATAAGTTGCAGGGATACTATGTAGGAGGTTTAGCAGTAAGATATCTGTTCACATTATACTTGAACTTCTGCATGTCAGTACACTTGGAAAAGCAGGAACTTGGAAATGGAACTATTAGAGCAGACCTAAGGATCTCTACTCTGTAGGTGTGGTACTTTGCTGCTTCTCTGGTTTATCGAAGGTATTTACGTCAAGAGGTACAAGGGCTTGTAGTTCGTCGGAGCATTCTATGTCTAAATACACTGTATGTGAAATTGCAAAAATTTAGACCAAAATTTGGCTGAGTAATTTAGTAGAGACCGCAGAGGTCAAATTTTATTTTAACTTTGACCTCAGTTTTGGCCCCCTTAACATTTATTATTTTGACTCAAATCAAATTAAATGTTTGATCAAAATCTAAGTAACCTGCAGTGAAATTTGTAAGTGTTTAGACTCCAAATTGGCGGAGGATTTTGGTAGATTTATCAAAGGTCAAATCGTTAAACTTTGACCCCTTGACAGACAAATTTCTGACCAAAAACCGATTAAAAAGATTTTCCCAAATTGCAATAGCCCCTTATGTGGAATCTCGAGTCTAGACTGAAAATTGACAGATTCGTTTTGTAGTGAAATGTCCACACACACACACACACACACACACACACACACACACACACACACACACACACACACACACACACACACACACACACACACACTTATATATATATATATATATATATATATATATATATATATATACTAGCAGTTCCGCCTGTCTTTGCTCGGGCCCTATGTACCGTTCATAACTTCATGTGCATATGTATATATTAAAAAGTGTGAATATGTAGGTAATGCCTTCTATATAATAAGCTTCCTTAACTATCATAGAGAAAAGTTGGTAGAGACCGCAGATGTCAAATTATTTAAAGATTTGATCCCAATTTTGACCCCTTAACATTTATTGTTTTGGGCTCAAATTAAATTAAAATGTTTGACCAATATCCAAATGAATTTCAAGTGTTTAGATCCAAAATTGTCGGAGGAGTTTGGTAGAGCCTGCAAAGGTCAACTCTATAAACTTTGACCTCCTGCAGTTCAAATTTTCGCCCAAAACTAATTAAAAAGCTTGCTGCATGTCTGGATACTCTTTATGTAAAATTTCAAATGTTTACATCCAAAATTGGCTAAATAATTTGCTAGAGACCGCAAAGGTAAAATCTTTTGGATATTCGACCCCTTGGAAGATTAATTTTCAGCAAAAATAAAACGATTAAACCCTTGCACTATACACTTTATGTCAAATTTTTAATGTTTAGTCAAGAAATTGGCAGAGGTCAATTTTTTTAAACTTTGACCCCGATTATGACCCTCTTAAAATTTATTGTTTTGAGCTCAAATCAAATTATAAAGTTAGATCCATGTCCAAGGAACCTACATCTAAAATTGAAAGTGCTTAGACCAAAAATTGGCAGAAGAGTTTGGTAGAATTCTCAAAGATCAAATCGTTGAACTTTGACTCTTTAACAGCCAACTTTCTGGCCAAAAACCGATTTAGAAGATTTTCCCAAATCTCAACCCCTTTATGTCAGATCTTGAGTCTTTAGACGGAAAATTAACAGAGTTATTAGCTAGGGAAGTGTATGCATACAGACATACACAGACATTTTCACACACACGCACACACATATATATATATATATATATGTATATATATATATATATATATATATGCCTACATAACCCCCCCGCCAAGTTAAACAACGATGAGCCATGAGCCAGTACCAGATAAGTGACCATTTTGGAAATGCCCGAAGACCTATGCGTTTGATACAACACCTGCATTTAGTTTCATGTGATAGTCGTCTTGACCCTGTCTTACTATCAGGACGAAGTGTTTTTGGACAATACAATGTGGTAGATGCAAGTCCCCATACTTTAAACTGTAATATGCAAGTCACAGCATCATCAACGTCTGACTTGGACGTAATTTGGGAAAAAGGAAAAAGGAGAGGTAACAACGTTTTGTAAATACAGAACAACTGTTTTTTAGGCCGTATGTTTTTCCGTAGATGAAAAATATTACGTAATAACAAATTGCCGAAAGAAATTATGGTATTTGTAGCAAAATGCGCAGTTATTTATCATGTTTTTTTTTTATCGATTCTTTAAAGCATATTCTAAAGAATAGTATAATGGCCATATTAGGCCCACTAAAAGAAAATTAATAATTTATTTTTCAATGATTTGTAAATAGTTTTTTCGTAAAAATAATGAAAATATACCGTTTCTTTGCTAATCTGAAAGATAATAACTATTAATAACATATTCAACGAATTTCACACTTCGAAGCACAGAAGATGAAAAATGAAACAATAAAATTTCGGATTTTCAACATAAAGATCTGATGCGTGCGCAGTTCATATTGGTCAAACTGCTTTTTAGCGACGAAGCAAGTTCAATAGGTTAGGCAGTGATGGTAGGCAGTACGTCCGTAAGAGGAAAGACGGAGTGCTCAGTTTCAATGCTGCAAGGTGGTGGAGGTTCAGTTTTGGTGTGGGCATTATTAGTACCAATGGTCCAGGGCCTATAGTTCGCTTGCAAGGTCGAATTAATTCGACCAAGTACATTAATATATTGACTGAGCATTTTCTACCCTACTTTGGTCGAAATTTGGATGATAATCCCACCTTCAAGTAGGATAATGCTTCCATTTCCACAGCTGGCAATGTCAAGAGGTTCATGGAAGAGCATTATATTCCGTGTTTGGATTGGCCTGCACAATCTCCAGACTTCAATCCTGTCGAAAACATATGGTATTACATCAAGCAACAGCTACGCAATGATAAAATTTCAAATTTGGAAGAACTTTGGACAAAAATTAAAGAAAAGTGCGATGCCCTTTCCCCAGAGTATTGCTGCAGTCTAATTCAAGGAATTCCAAAAAGATTACATGCTGTCAAATTGCAGAAGGGCTATGCTACTAAGTATTAACTAGTTCATTGTGTTCCTGTTGTATTTGTGTTGCATTAATATCCTAAAGTTTCATTTAAATTATAATTTTCCATTGTGCGAACTTTCTTTTTGCCTCCTACATTTTTAAGCTATTTTTTAAAATTGACATGAACACTAGAATATTTCAATTAAAAGTCAAATATGAACAGGTAAAATTATAGAGGAATCAAAGGCGAATCAAATGAGGTATAGTTTGTTTAAACAGTTATATTAAATTTAGCTTTAATTTGCAGTTTTTGAAAAAATTACAAGTGCGGACTTTTTGCCACCTGTGTATATATATTCTTGATCTTAATTGTCTCAATACTAATATATACAGTATAACCCTGATATAAGAAACACATATATAAGTGTAAGCTGGATATAAGAGAACTGTAGAGACTAGAGAAGAAGTCTCCTATATCCGGGTTATATATATATATATGCCCCTCCTCCCGCTGCTAAATCTGCTCGTTCACTCATGTTTACTATCATTCACACTGAGGAAGATCGAAGGATCTGTCGAAAATTATGTGCTTTTGAAGGAAACATTCTTGACACACAGAAAATAAATACAGAAAAGATGTAAACATTTATATGTTTTTCGTATTGATTTTTTATTCATACATATTTAGAGAGAGAGAAAGAGAGAGAGAGAGAAAAAGAAAGATATATATATATATATATATACATATATATATAGTAATTTATAAAATTACTTTTATTAATTTTATAAATTACTAACTAGCTCTACCTACGTATTGAGCACTTTTGAAGTAAATACTTAAAGTTTACGCATAAATCTATACTTTCGTATAGTAAATTTATGTGAATAAATGAAATAGTTATATATATATATATATATATATATATATATATATATATATATAGAGAGAGAGAGAGAGAGAGAGAGATTAATTTTTATTTTAATGTTGTTTTCTGCCTGTTAATTTATGATTTTTGTTTCTTAAACTTTAACTTTCACACTTTTAACGAATACATGCACACGTATACTTTTAATTTAACCGTAAAGTTCTTCCGATTGAAGACCTAACCAGATCCAGGGGGCTGTTGGTGCGCTGGCCAGCGACGAAATGATTAAGTACCATTCTATGTAGGACAGTTCGAAGGGGTACTCAATTCTTAAGAGTCATGTTTTTAGGGTGTCGGAATGCGAATGAGGAAAGATTTTATAACTTGTTGCGAGTTTGCGCCAATTCGCACCTCGGCTAATGTGAGAATTGGGTGTTTAGCATTAATGGAAGCCGGGTGTTGTTGTGGGGGATATGGTGCGGTAAGGAGTAGATTGGCAAGCGCTGTGAGCTGGGATAGGTTTGGAGAGTAGGGGTGTTAGGTGCGTCCTCAACTTAGTCGGAGCACACGCCAGCGTGACTGAGTGGGGTTTGTCACGCATCTCTGCCTGATTAATGGAGGCGCCTTGTCGTCCGTAACCGAATTCTCGGTTGTCTATAAAATGGGCTGACAAGAAACATGGTGGAAGAGAGAGAGAGAGAGAGAGAGAGAGAGAGAGAGAGAGAGAGAGAAAGAGAAAAGAAAGAGAGAAAGAGAGGGAGAGAGATACAGAATGAGTGTGAGAGACACGATATTGTGGCGACGAGTGATGAAAAGAAAAGAAATAATGAGATTGTCTATCTAACAGCGTCATGATGGAAGAGAGGGAAAGCTTGAGCAATAGAAAGAGAGAGAGAGAGAGAGGAGGGGGGACAGAAAAAGGGGAGAGGGGGAGAATGTAAAGCAACAAAGAGCGATGGGTAAAGAAAGAAAAAAGGAAGAAAAAGAAAGTAAAAGAGAGATAGAAAGAGAGACTGTAAATAGAAAGAAAGGGGAAGAGGAGCAAAAGAAAGAAAGACAGAAGAGAGAGAGAAAGAAAAAGAGGCAGATAGAAGTAGTATAGCTGAGAGGGGAGGGAAGAAAGGTGATAAAAAGTAACGACCCCCCAAAAAAAAGAAGGAAAGAGTAGATGAGAGAAAAAGACTCCTCTTACGAGGTGCCGATTTCGAATCTCGCTAGATTCAGCCACTCTGATGAGTCGTGGACGACGAAACAGGTGTCAGCGGATAATTATATTTTAAAAATAATACATATGCCGCTCCCCATTAAAGGGGTACCAGATTGGTCAATGGGAAAATTATTCCCAACTAGCATTTAGGTAAAAATGCACTTTCGTATAAATACTTGAATTTATTCAAGAAAGTATCGCTAAAAAAAACAAAAAACAAATAAAAACATGTCATCCACTGACAGACTGTTTTCGCTGTATCAAAACTTTTCAGTGTGGTTAGACAAGCAGCCACCCCAGACGAGAGTTTGAACAACGGTTATATCGTGTAGTTCCTTAGGGATCAATAACAAGCAGTGCATAATTATAGAATGTTTATTCACACAAAACATTTTGGCTGCATATACAATATACTGGCATCAATTGTGATGGATGGCTCTCGTCTGGGTGAGGCCCCGTGTTTTGACAAGCTTCTGGGTTTGACTTTTACTCCTGATCTGAAATGGAACACGTACATCAAGTCTGTTGCCAATGTCGCTGGAAAGATGGTTGGATCCTTCTACCGCTCCAGAAGATATCTCACTACTGATGCAATTCTCTATCTATATAAAAGCCAAGTGCGTCCAAGGATGGATACTGCTGCCATATCTGGGCATGAGCTGCTAAAAACAGCTTATCCTGCCTTGACTGAGTACAAAATAGACTTCGTGGCTTAGTGGGGGATGCCCTTTTCTCTACCCTGCAACCACAGAAGAGACGTTGCGAGCCTATCCTTGTTTTATCGTTATTTCCATGGCAGGTGCTCGTCTGAACTCCAATCTCTGCCCCCCCCTCGCAAATCTTTCACGAAAAACACCCGTCTAGCTGAATCCACTGTGAAAAATGTCGCCCACTCTCTATCTGTGCCTAAATCAAAACGCGGATTCCATGAACACAACTTCTTTCTTAGAACTGCACGCCTGTGGAACTCTGTTCCGTCTGCCTGCTTCCCAACGGACTACAACTTGGATGTGCTCAAGTCCAACGTTAACAAATTCCTAATGAACCGCCCCCTTAAGTAAACACTTCATCAAATCTCCACACTAACGTAATGTACTTGCAATAACCCTTATCCCTGAGTGCCTTCCGGGCCTTGAGAAGTGATGATCACTGTGTAAAAAAAAGAAAAATACACATACATGTTTCTGCTGCATGCACATCATTTTAGAGTAAAAACTTTTCCAGTTATCATTTTTTTAAGACCAGACCTAAAGAAACTATTTCTTTAAAATAAGGTACAGCATATACATGTATGCACATATGTAGCCAGTGATGTTTGTATAATAAGTATACTATATATATATATATATATATATATATATATATATATATATATATATGTGTGTGTGTGTGTGTGTGTGTGTGTGTGTGTGTATGTATGTATATTAGCGATAAAAATAACACATAAGTAATCAAGGACGGTTAAAACTTTGAACTCAAATTTGACCCCTTAACATTTATTGAGAAATATGGTAGAGACCGCAGAGGTCAGCTTTTTAAAACTTTGACCCCCCCCAATTATGACCCCTAAACATTTATTGTTTTCGGCTTAAATCAAAGTATAACGTTAGATCCATGTCCAAGTAATTTATATCTAAAATTTCAAGTGTTTAGACCCAAAATTGGCGGAAGAGTTTGGTAAAGTTCCCAAAGGTTAAATCGTTGAACGTTGACCCCTTATCTGCCAAATCTCTGGCCGAAAACCGATTAAAAAGATTTTCCCAAATCTCTATACCCCTTATGTCAAATCTCGAATCTATAGACCGACAATTGACAGAGTTATTTGGTAGAGAAGTGTACACACACACACACACACACACACACACACACACACACACACACACACACACACAGAGAGAGAGAGAGAGAGCCATTTTCACTTTTATAGATATATAGATAATGAATAATGTTTCGCGGTACAACCGTTCGTCAGTATACCTTGACTGTTCTAGCATTCGAACCTCAGACCATATGTGCTATAGTTGAGTGCGTTAACCGTTATCCCACGAGGTCACATATGACTTTACGCGTTATTTTTATCGTTTATAAACTTCATTTTTAAGGTATTTTTAAACGATAATTGAATAAGGTTATTAGCGTCTGGTGGCCCCAAATGGAAAGGAAAACGCCTGACCAGTCTGTCAATGATATCTCTCGAACGAGTCTCTGGATTATCCAGAATTTATTCGAGAGTTTGCTGCCATCAAAACACGAGAAGTTGATTTTTGTTGAAGGTTTATGACATCTGCACGAATATATTTGTAATTATTGATTTGTTGAAATACAGGTAGTTTTTTTTTAAAATAAATTGCGATGTGATCGTCGATCTATGCACACGGTATTTTACAGTCTTTTTTATATTTCTTTACCGTGACGTCACATCAAACACAACTTGGCATTTGCATACAGCCGCGAAACGCATGTCCACGTTCTGTTACAGTAGTTTTGGCAAAGAATCTGATGTAAACCTTCCATTTGAGGTCGGGAGTGAAGGCCTCTTCTTTTATCTGTTTTGTATCCATCACAACGTAAGTTTCTATTTACTTGCCTCCCCACGAGGGCAAGTTAGACACAAGGTCGGTTTTTAATGTGGAGAATATCCAGCTCATCAAAAATGGCATCTGGATAGGAACAATAATAAAAAAATGTCTTAATCTAGAAGGATTTATTCTCCACTGACCGAGGACAGAAAAAATTAAGTGTAGTATCAGAACAGATACTACACTTTTTTCCTAGTCAAAAGGCCAAAAGTTGCTCAATAGTGTGTAAGTCAATATATATGTTGCTGGCATGTTAGACAGCATATCTATATAAATATTTACCATCGTATATTCCGTTATGGCTACACTAGTATACAAATAAAATCCCGTTAAATATTTCATCGGGTAGTTCCTCAAAATTCTGCCTTATTTTTTTTATTTTTTTCTATTATTTCTACAAAAGCTGGCTTCCATCTACCGTGATAGAACATTATATATACTTAACAATACTCTACAAAGCCATCGTTCGCCCATGAATGTAATACTATTGCTACATCTGGGCTGGTGCATTTACCACTACCCTCTCTTTCTCTCTCTCCCTCTCTCTCTCTCTCTGTCTCTCTGTCTCTCTGTCTGTCTCTCTCTATTTCTTTCTTAGAAAAGGTTCTCACAAGAATCTCTATCCTAATAAGTTCCTCACTATTAGATAAGCTCCAACGCCGAAATTTTGTATCCCTGTACACGTTTTACATGCGTTTTAATGGAGTGTGCTCTGACGAATTCGTAGTCCTGGTGACGCCCGACGTAAATACACCTGACTAACCCGATAAGTAGCAAAATACCAGCCTTATAGAGGTCACATTATGCTAGTCTAATAGCTTCTTCCTACTGGACCCAGGAATTCCTCTGTTTCCTGCTTCGCCGACTTTACAAACACGCAGAAGATTGGATGTAATAGTTATGGGATAAACTGATCTTCTTGTTTTGAGAATAGTGAAATCACCCACAGGATACATACATAGTTACATCTGAACATTGCTAGAGCGATTTCTGGCAGTTATCGCCCCAAAACTCACGACGTATACTTTTGCTGATATATTTGTTGTTAATTATACCACTGTGGTTGTCTTGATTATTACCGGTGTACAAGGCAACAACACTGGCGACGAGGAAATTGAAACTTACCCTTCTACAATAGTAATGATAACATACATCTTGTTGCTCAACTCCCTTTTTAGAGTGTCCATATTCTCAGTAGCCTCCTTCGTCTCAATAGCAATGTGCCCTGTTTGAGGTATATTGCCAATGTATATTACGCCACGAGTACTCTAGTATACAGATAAAATTCTGTAACAAATTTCATCGGATATTTTCCCAAAATGCATTCTTAATTCCTTTTTTTCTCGAATCGATGTCTGTGGCTAGTCTCAAAAGACAAAGGATACCCCCTGTAGGGGTAGTTGCGCATTTAATTGTGTGGCAAACGTTTGTGCAATCACCAACCACAACCTTCCTGAGTTGGCACTGCTTGAGGCTAGTGGCAAGGGGAAGTCCAAGACGACTGAAAACAATGCCGAGATAAGCAGAGAGCACATACAGCACCTAGAAGTACCAAATGGTCACCCACCTGGCACTGACTAGGCTCATCGTTGCTTAACTTCATCTGATCCTTCTACCATGCTAGAAAACTACCCACACCTTACCTTGTACCTCTACAAAGCCATCATTCGCCCATGCGTGGGTTATTGTTGCCACATCTGAGTTCGTGCATCTACAATTCATTTCACCATATTAGACAGTTTCAAAAAGATCGAAACTCTGTCACTTTATTTATTTTATTACATTTTCACCCCAAACAAGGCACATTGCCACTTTGGTATAGGGGGCTACTGTCAGGGGCAATAACTACTGGGGTACTATGTAGGGATTTGGGCAGCAAGATGTCGATTCATGTTACACTTGAACTTCTGCATGTCAGTACTGTTGGGGAAGCAGGGACCTGGAATCGAATTCCAGAGTCTAGCGGTTCTGGGGAAGAAACTATTGAAGTAGAAAGATCTTTTACATCTAGGGATGTCTACAGTGTAGGGTGGGATCTAGCAGCCTGTCGGGTTTGTTGAGAGTGTTCACGTCGTGGGAGCACAAGTGCTTGCAGTTCTTCAGAGCATTCACCACTAAAATACATGTAGAACAGGCAGAGGGATTCAACATTTCGTCGATGGGACAGAGGCTGAAGCTTAGATGCCAGTTCAGGGCCTATCAGGTTTGCGACTCTCTTTTGAACCTTGTGTAGGAGTGAGAGACTAGTAGCAGATGCACCAGCCCAAATGTGACAGCAATACTCCATACATGGGTGAATGGTGGCCTTATAGAGGTACAGGATACTTTCGGGTGTTAGTAGTTTTCTATCACGGTAGAGAGAGAGAGAGAGAGAGAGAGAGAGAGAGAGAGAGAGAGAGAGAGAGAGAGAGAGAGACCGAGCCCGAGCCCAAGCCCACCTTTGCATTGCTTATTACATTATTGCATTACTGGTCTTGTTTTACAAGTATTTTTAATAGAATGCGTTCAGTTGAAAAATTCCGATTAACCCAACAAGTAGCAAAACCCCACCGGAAATACTTTAATAGATTCTTCCTTCAAACTGCTAGACTTTGGAATTCCACCTGATCAAGGCTTATTGCTACTGAAACGTCGAGAGATAATGCTGGCTAAGTGGTTACCGCAGACACTGACAACCTAGATGCACTAAGTTCGATCCACTTCGATCCGCACCAATATTTTTTTACTTAGAATATTGATAACCTTCATGTGGTCCCTCCTGTTTTTTTTTTCGGGACACTATCCTAACTAGGAAGATATCGTAGAAACCAATGTAAACCCCCCACCGAATAATCTGATTCTTACGAAATTAATAGCCAAGACGTAAGCGACTACTACGATTGGAAGACAGATTTATTAGTGGACATCATAAATGGAAAATCGTCCATCAAAATCTTTGTTCACATTACATTTAAACCCCTGCATGTTACTACAGTCGAGGAAACAGCCTCTTTAATTTCCTCAATTGTTTAATAACGATAGCCGCTAAGGGTTTTCTTGAGTTTAGGGAATAACCAAAAGTCACAGGGAGCAAAGTCTGGACTAAAGGGAGGGTGAGGAATTGCCTTGATGTACATCTTGATAAAATAGTCTGTGATCTCTTGGGATAAAGTTCGCAAAAACTCTTCATTCCTGACATTGTCTTCCTTGAATCTCTTTTGCTACGCAACAACTGATGTTTGATTCATGCAGATGGTTCAAAAGCAGCCTGAAACATTCCATACGCCTCTGTAGCATTTTTTTTTTAAGTATAAACAGAATTTTATTGCATATCATGCTTCACGTCAAGGTTGCATTTCAGAAATTCACCAACTGCGATAATTAGACTTTAGTAGAGCGTATTCCTATTTCTGCCTTAGCTGTTCATTTGAAACTGCAATCACAAAAATTTGTCAGTCATCTCATAAGATGTATAGCAATAACATAGTGAATTTTCAAGAGTCAACGACAATTTTAACTGCCTGTACGAAATTGTCTGGAAACTTCTTGAAAGCACCCCGTATCAACAAAACCATTTCGCAATTCGGATTCTCCTGATTTGTTTATTCTACAAAACTTTAATATTCCTCGATGAAACATTTCGTACTTTACATTTTCGATGTTCAATTTTAAATGTTATAGTGATATAAAACTCCTATATATTAGGTTGGTGCAAAAATAATGCCGTTTTTTTTACGTAAAGTTGAACGTAAAAAAACAACATTATTTTTGCACCAACTAAATAAACGTAAATAAGTTCTTGATGAGCCGTTCCATATAAGTTATCTAATTTACCAAATTTTCATTACTAATGATTACTATATTGTCCAATTTCTACTGTACACTCTTTAACCCTTATCCTTGAGTTGCCTCTTGGCCTTCATAATGTGGTGATGCCTTTGTAAAAAAATAAAAAAAATAAAAATAAAATAAAATCCGTCCGGGTTGTACTGATATATGTAATTTAAACCCTGTTTTAAATGCTAGATTTGTGAATGCGCACCGTATACATTCGAATCCAAGAATCGTTAAGTAGTACCGCGAAACATGTGTTTTTAGATAAGTGAAATCATAAATGTTTGTTACTTTGTTTACATCCAAAAACAATCGGCGATTTTTTTTAAAGAAAATATTTTCCAGATCTCCAAGATTGGAGACTTCGATTGGCTGAATGGTTTGCTAAAGACCACAAAGGTAAAATCTTTTGAATATTTGACACCTTGGCAGCCAATATTTCGGCCTAAAAAACACGATAAAAAAGCTTTTTATTAAGTTGGTGCAAAAATAACGTATTTCCTTCTCTCTCTCTTTCATATATATATATATATATATATATATATATATATATATATATATATATATATATATATATATATATATATATATATATATGCCCGTTTCATTAAATAGCACAGATAACTCTTGCTTGTTTTTCTTGTAATCCTCCTTTTCTCTTTGTCGGACCATTTTCCGAGCATTTTTTCCGAGTGATAAAAGAAATTATATATATATATATATATATATATATATATATATATATATATATATATATATATATATATATATATATATAATAAAAATAGTTGCACACTATTTGAAGACATTTATTTTGAATAGAAATTTGAAAATTTTTGTAAACTTTAAGTGTCAGGAAAATAATAAAATCATTTTTATGTCCTTTTGTTGACGTTGTAAGTCCGATATTTCGCTAAAAATAGCCTCATCAGGGTAGTTAGTCAGTCCGTGCTTTTTTTTCTTCTTCATTTTGCTGTTATGGAGGAGGTAAGTCCTGGAGAAGAAATTTAAAAGTACGAGCTGTACATTTTTTGACGTGTGCGTTCGCTCCAGTTTCGAGCAGGAATATGAAATAAGAAAATAGTTGCACACTATTTGAAGACACTTATTTTGAATAGAAATTTGAAAATCTTTGAAAAAGTGTCAGGAAAATGATAAAACTATATATATATATATATATATATATATATATATATATATATATATATGGGCATTGTTAAAACATTGCTAATTTTTTTTCTTTTTTACGTGTCATGGCGATGGTAAGGCTTGGCACGTCTTCCTTCAGATGTTGGTAAAATATAAGGTTTAAATATACGATACAGTAGAAGGCGCCGGTCGAACGCGTATGTATTAAGTAATAGAATGTCCACTGTTTACAGTAAGCACTGTTGATAAGGAATACAGGATTTTTTAAAATTTTACATGGAGGTCACCACTTATCAAGATAGGCTTGCAACGTCTCTTCTGTGGGAGAGTAGCTGCAAGGAAGAGAAAAGGGCACCCCCCAATAAACTACGAAGTCTATTTTGTACTCTGTCAAGGTAGGATAGGCTGTTTTTAGCAGCTCCTGTCCAGATGTGGCAGCAGTACTCCACACTTGGACGTACTTGGCTTTTACACAGATAGGGAATTGCATCAGTACTGAGATATCTTCTGGAGCGGTAGAAGGATCCCACCATTTTCCTAGCGTCCTTGGCAACAGACCTGATGTATGTGTTCCATTTCAGATCAGGAGTAAAGTTTAAACCCAGAAGTTTGTTAAAACATGGAACCTCTCCAAGACGAGAGCCATCCATTTACATTGATGACAGATTGAGATCAGAGCGTTGATGATGTAAAGAAAGAAGCTTGGTTTTGGATGCATTAAAAGTGTCAAGCCACCTCTTCCCCCACTGTACCACGCGCTCAAGATCAGAAGAGAGAGAATTAGAAAGAACTTTGTCATTTACGGCCTTTGATGTGTTGCCATAGATGGTCGTGTCATCAGCATAGATGTCAACGAATGATTTAAGTGTTTTGGGAGATCATTGATGTAGATTAGGAAGAGAGTTGGGCCCAGGATGGACCCCTGAGTAACTTAAACATTAATACTCTGGGCCTCTGATCTCTGCCCATCAACCACTACTCTTATGAACCTATGGGAGAGAAATGATTTAATGATTCAAACATTTTATGGTTTAAAGCCAAATTAATGCAGAACCTTTTTTTTTTCAATAAATAAACATAAATACCAACATCTGAATGAAGACGTGCCAAATAAGTCCTTATACATAATATTCAGAAATAAAATAGTTTGATATCTATTAATTCTTTTCTTTAGTTGTTTCATGACGTTTCGGCCAACTATTCCTCTGACCTTCGTCAGGTGGTAACCGCGACGGATAGGAACTCTGAATCTCCTGACTGCATTCACTGCAATTACTGCCTTCAAAGTTGTCGTCTCACCACGTTTTGGCCAAGTAAGCCTCTGGCCGGCTTTGGGTAGAATTGGAACAGCTATCTTCAGACAATCCTCACCTGGAACCGTAGAGATTCAACGTCTCTATGAATTGCGCCGAATTGTCTGAAGATAGCGGTTTCAATCCTACCCAAAGGCGGCAAGAGGCTTACTTGGCAAAAAAAAAAAAAAAAAATCTAAGAACACATGAAGTACCTTCGTGTGAAATTTAATAAAAATCAGTCCAGCTGTTTTCGAGTCCATAAGGAACGAACTCACGCACACAAAAACATTTTTTTTATTTATTAGTTGATATTTTTATCAATTAACTTTTTTAAATTCGTTCGCTTTTTACACAGTGGGTTCCATGTTCTTATCCTGTTTCAAAGATGAATTTCAGATTATTTTCTTTTGTCGTTTGCACTTGCCATATTCTAGCACAAGGTCATTATTTCTGAGCGCTCTCCTTGGGACATATATAACATAACACTATTCGTTCACATTCGCTATTTTTGGTGTCACACCACTGTCGATTTTGTCATCGATTTTTCATTTCGCAATGAAATACGCTTTAATCATTGGGAATATTTGTCAACGTCATTACACCAATTGTTGCTTCAGTCACGCAGAGGACACAAAACACTTCCGGTTCTTACGACAAATATCAAGCAGAAAACGCGGGAAATTGCGAAGCAGACGGCGCTGGCTATTTTGGACTATTCATCGTTTAGATTATATGATCGGTGACCAAATGTGATTAATAATACAGGGTGTCCCACAATGATCTGACACATTTGTTGTTCAAAAATAAATAAATAAATAAATAAAATAAAATAAATAAATAAAAAATAAAATAAATAACTAAATAAAAAAAATGAAATAACAATTAAATAAAGAAAATATTTTTCTATTTTTTTTTTAAATGTACGTAGAATGCCATTTTATTTCACACAATCTTAAATATTAAATCGGCCAAATGTTTCCCATCATTGCTAACACACGGTTGTAGATGTTCACGAAAGTTTTCAATAACTCGATAGATCATTTCGGGCGGAATAGCAGCAATTTCAAAACGAATAGCTCGTTTTTATTCTTCAAGAGATCGAGGGCGGTGACTGAATACTTTTGTCTTCAAATATCACCACAAGAAAAAATCGCAGGGGTTTAGATCAAACGATCTTGCGGGGCAACCAATATCACTACGCAACGAAATCAAATCAGTTGCAATTCATAAGGGTATTCTATAAATAAAAACATACATCAATAGAAATATAAATGAATTTTAACCCAATTAAAATAAAATAGCATTCAACGTAGATTTAAAAAATAAAAAAAATATTCTTTGATCCGACATATTTGAAGGTAAAAAAAAAAGAAAAAGAAAATGAATGGCAATTATTTTTTTTTACTTTCATATGTGTCGGATCAAATTTAGGAAAATACAGTCCAGGAAAACTCTACCCGGAAAACTCGCCCCTTTTTGATAGGTAGGAACTGGTTCCTTATTGAATAAATATCGATTGAAAACACATTTTATGATCGTTCTTGAAGGAGACATGGTTTTTAAAGGTGACTACGCACCTCTATAATATTAAAAAATATACTTTTACTTGTTTACTGTTGTTTTAATATAATAAAATTATTTTTTCTAAGTTCGTTTTCTACCTAGTTTTGAACGCTTTTAGTGGTTCAACTTATTCTCAATATTTAGTTAAAAAACCAAGTCATGTTGAATGTTATTTTTGAACAAAAAATATCCGATATGAGAGGATCACGTCTTAGGAGTGTCGATAATCGCTCAAAAATAAGAAAAATTAAAGAAAATACTGAGGTAGATATAGTTTTAAAACGAGCCCCTTACCTTCCAAAAGAAAATAAATTTGTATATTTTTTATGTAATGTCAAAGATCACTGCTCGGAAAAAATCAAGCTACCGAAAGTGGATACGGTTTATTATGTAACGAAACCGAACAAAAGACCCGACAAACGAAACCATATATTTATTTAAAAAATTACTTTAGTTTTTATCACTTCTTGTGTTATTACAGAACAAACAAACATGCGAAAAAGAAAACTTTCTTGTATTATCAAATAATAAAACAAATATTTTATTTAGAAAAATTAATTTAGTTTTAACACTTTTGTGTTCACGAAACAACAAAAAGCACTTGTGCAGTATGCGGACGACAGCCATCTTTTCTTGGTACGTTTCACTAAACTGTCACCTAACTCATTTAAAATCGGTCAAAAACCATTTAATTTATTAATTTGTTGCTGACCTTTCAAAATTATTTATTTGTTCGAAAAAAAAAGGCTATTTTACTTTTTAAAAATTCAATGCCGCTTTCATTACAAGATTGTTTTATTAAAATTATAGTTGCTTACGCAGACTTTTAAATAATTTTTTTTTACAATTATTTATTGATACATGTTTATGCAATAAGTGTTTTGGTTTTCTAATATTTTTCTGTTCGTAAAAAAATCATGTTTGTTACTTGTTTGCTGCGTTATTTGACCAAAAAGAAATTGGAGTTATCGCCCCTCAGCAATAGCCGCTAACTGCATACTGCAGAAATGCCCCCTAACTGACATTTAAACAAAAACATTTCTTGTATTATTAAATAATAAATAAAACATTTTATTCAAAATACTTAATTTAGTTTTAACACTAAGATAATACTTTAATAACTTATTTTGTATAATAAGTTTGTATTTCATAATACAAGAAGTGTTTTCTTTTTTGTTTCGTAATAACACAAGAATTGTTTAAACTAACTTAATTCTTCTGAATAAAATATTTGCTTTCTTTGATATTACATAAGTGTTTTTTTTTGTGTCGTAATAACACAAAAAGTGTTAAAACTAAAGTATTTAAAAAAATATATATACGGTTTTGTTTTTCGTGTCCTGACTCCATGATGCAGTTTAGCCTTTTTTTAACAAGAGTAAACAAGTAAAAACATTTTTAAAAAATATTATGGGGGTACATAGTCGCCTTAAAAACACTATCTCTTTCAAGACCGGCCATAAAATGTGTTCTCAATCGATATTTATCCTATAATGCACCAGTTTTCCTACCTACCAAAAATGGACGAGTTTTCCTGGTACGGGGTTTCCGGAGACGAGTTTTCCGTGGACGAGTTTTCCGGGCACCGTCATATCATTTTGGAACACCCTGTATTATCAAAAGATTATAAAAGTTTTTTCTGCGTGAAAGAACCGTTGCTTAAATTTTTATTGAAAACGTAAGTTTAAGAAGCCCGTTCAATAATACAACAATACAATTTAAAAAATGAAATATTTTCGGCGAGCAAAGAGCCTTCGTCAGGATAGCAACAGTTTGTACAAATTTCTCTTTCCATATTCTCATGGCATCGTGTCGCTAGCAAAGCGAGGCCAGTGCACTGTTCTTCAACGGTGATATTTAAAATATCCAAGTCAAAGTACGCATGATCGAGCGTGAATTCAACTATTAAGATTTTTTTCTCCGTCATAGAAGCGCCGTTTAAATTAAAATTTAGAACTTAAGCTTAAGAAGCCAATAAAATCAGATTTTTTTAAGATAAAATAAACAAACATTTGGCAATGTTAAAATCGGAAATCAAGCATCAGCCTCAAAAATAATTTTGATTTGGTTGCTTTAACTGAAATATTGCCAACTCTATTTTCGCACCTTTTCCAATAAAATGTACTGAGACCTGTAATTAACAGTCTCGTTATTTATATAATTTTCGTCAATAGAGAACAACGTTATAATTAATTTATTCCGAGTAACTCTTGTTTTTGTTAAAAAGAAATATATTTGTTTTACAAAAAATAAGTTTTATATTATTTATTTTCAACATTTTGTAAGCGTAAATGTTTATTTATTCCTACATTTATGCATAAAAAACGTATAAAAAGTTTATATATATTATTTTTATTGTTTTTGCGTTTGTTTTTTACAGTTACATTGATATCATTAACACAAACAAGTTTTTTTCGTAATATATGAGAAAGTACTTTTGGGAACTCATGCACTTATGTTACCGTTGTAATTTAGAAAGCCATTCTCATCAGGGAGAAAAGAGGAAGTTTTGTAACTATTTCGTACTTTCATCTAATAATTTTAAAAATATCATAAAACTCGAATTTCACTTGTGAATACAATTTAAAAAATAGCACGGTAACATAAGTGCATGAGTGACATTTTTATTATTAACATCTATGATTTATTTAATCAAAATATAGATAAATTTAGACTATTTTTACTTGCTAATTTTATTTTAATATTCGAATAACAATATTTCTTTTATTAAATGTACAAATATTTATAATTCATAATAAAAGGATACTCTAACTTAACATCTAAATCTGACCCGCAAAATCGCCACGGACATGGAATATGTGCCTACATTAAAGATAGCTTTCAGTGTGTTAGGGATATCTCCAGAGAAGACCCTAATTTACCTTATATGTGCGTCCGGGTTGCAGTTGCTTACAGCACTGCATTTATATTTGCTCTCTATCGCCCCCACAACAGCATATCTTAAAAAATTGACCACATCCTGTCTGCTCACCCTTCAGCTAACATCCACATTTGTGGTGACTTCAATGCCCACAATGTGGAATGGCTGACGCACTCTAACAAGACAGATGATGAGGGGAGGTTCTGTCATGATTTTGCCATAGCCTATGACCTCACCCAGATTGTTCACGAACCCACCCGAGTGCCCGATACTTCCGGTCAGTATGCAAGCCTTCTAGACCTTTTTCTCACAACTTCCCCTGAGCTATGTTCAAGTTCCGTTCTGTCTCCTCTGGGATCTTCCGACCACTCGGTTGTATCAGTTAAGATAAAAACGAAATATCTTCAGATATACATCTCCACCGTACTGTATATCGATACTCTACGGCTGACTGGGATAGCTTCCGTCTGATCTACCTCTGCATTCCATGTTTAAAAAGGATGCGTCCTCCATAGTATCAGACCTGACCGAATGGCTAATTGTAGGCATAGACCAATTCATACCATCCAAAAAATTCCAACAAAACCCCTAACAGCCAGCCATGGCTCTCCCCAGAATGTGCTGCTGCCATCGCGCACAGAAATCACTTTTTCCATAGCTACCAACGTAATAGATGCACTAAGACTAAAGCTGTGTTCAGGACTGCCAGCAACCACTGCAAAAGAGTAATAAAAAAAATGCAAGAGAGCTATATGCTCAGTCCGTTAAATCCAAACTAGCTGAGCAGCGGCTTGGTTCCCACCATTTTTGGCAAATAGCAAACAGGATCCTGAACAGAAGCGTGCGTTCTATCCCAACTATCACCAATGGACCTGAGGTCATCTCGTCAGCATCAGACAAGGCCAAACTATTTGCCAAGAACTTTGCAGCTAATTCTACCCTATGCGATGGAGGCCATCAACTCCTTATATTTCCTCCTATAATTGACAACACACTCTGCAACATACAAATATCTGTACGTAAGGTCGCCAAGATAATCAAGAACCTTGATTCCAGTAAAGCAACTGGCCCTGACAGCATTCCGATCATTGTGCTGAAAAAGCTTCAACTAGAACTTGCCCTCATACTTACAAAACTGTTTAAGCGTTGCTTTAAGGAGAAGTGCTTCCCAACACCCTGGAAAACTTCATCAGTATGCTCTGTATTTAAGAATTCAGGTGATAAGTCATCTCCCTCTCAGTACAGACCAATAAGTCTCCTGTGTGTCATGAGTAAGCTGCTGGAATCCATATTAAATAGAGAAATAGTCAACCACCTCAGCAGAAATAACCTTCTTAGTGACACGCAATATGGTTTCCGTTCTGCCAGATCTACAGCAGATGTGCTAACAGTTATATCTCATAGGATTAGCGAATCTCTCGACAAATGCTTCCTCTCTAGGGCACTTGTTCTTGACATATCAAAGACCTTCGATAAGGTATGGCATAAGGGCCTACTTTCTCTCTGAGAGGCTCATAAGAGTAGTGGTTGATGGGAAGAAATCAGAGGCCTGCAGTTTTAATGCTGGAGTCCCTCAGGGGTCCATCCTAGGCCCAACTCTCTTTCTGATATACATCAATGATCTCCCAAAACACATACTTAAATCAATCGTTGACATCTATGCTGATGACACGACCATCTATAGCAACACATCAAAGGCCGGACATGACAAAGTTCTCTCTAATTCTCTCTCCTCTGATTTTGAGCGCGTGGTACAGTGGGGGGGGGGCTGGTTACTTTTAATGCAAATAAAACCAAGCTCCTATCTTTACATCATCAACGCTCTAATCCCCATCTGGCATCAATTGAAATGGGTGGCTCTCGTCTAGAGGAAGCTCCATGTTTTGATAAGCTTCTAGGCTTGAGCTTTACTCCTGACCTGAAATGGAACACTTACATCAAGTCAGTTGTCAAGGTCGCTGGAAAAATGGTAGGATCCTTCTACCGCTCCAGAAGATATCTCACCACTGATGCCATTCTCTATCTGTATAAAAGTCAAGTACGTCCAACAATGGAGTACTGCTGCCACATCTGGGCAGGAGCTGCTAAAAAAACTCTATCCTGCCTTGACAGAGTACAAAATAGGCTTCGTGGCCTAGTGGGTGATGCCCTTTTCTCTTCCCTGCAACCTCTTTCCCACAGGAGATACGTTTTATCGTTACTACCATGGAAGGTGCTCGTCTGAGCTCCAATCTCTCGTCCCCCTCGCCAATCTTTCACGATAAACACCCGTCTAGCTGAAACCACTGTCAAAAATTTTCCCCACTCCTTATCTGTGCCAAAATCAAAACGTAGATTCCATGAACGAAGCTTCTTTATTAGAAGTGCATGCCTGTGGAACTCTTTTCCAGTTGCCTATTTCCAACCTGACTACAATCTGTATGTCTTTAAGTCCAATGTAAATAAATTCCTGATGAACCTTCCCTTTAAGTAAGACATTTTATCAAATCTCGAATACTAACGTACTGGACACGCAATAACCCTTATCCCCGAGTGGCTTCCGGGCCTTGATAAATGGTGACTACCTTGTAAAAACTATTATTAATCATTAAACTCAATAATAACACAGGTATTGCACACAAGGATAGACAAAAAATTATGTTAAGTTTTTTTTTATTTTGTTTAAATATGGAAACTTTCTTGTCAAGTTATGCATCAGTAAAACCTGGATTAGTTGAATATCAAAAATAAAAAAAATAGCATTGCTGCACTGGAAACCATTTATGCTTAAATCAAGAAAAATATCTCATTTGTTATTAATGTGATTTCTATATTGAATTTTATGACTTAAACAAATACGAATTTGAAACTGACTTTCTGAATAAGGACTTAATATTTATATAGAAATGACTTATGTAAAAAAAAAAGATAATAATAAACAATCACCATTTAAGCCTGGTATTTTTATACATCTCCTTTAGCACCAAGACAGTTATTTACGCAACGTTTGAAGATCCAATCGTAACATCAAAATCACATAATATTTTATGCATTTTCTATAATACGATCGCTTGAACTAAAAATGATGCATCATCTCTGTAAATCTCATCATTTAAGCCCGCTATTTTTTTTATAAATCTCATTTAGTATGTACAGACATATCTGGACAGTTACCCAAGCAGCATCCGAAGATCCTATTATAACATCAAAATAACAGAGACATAATGTATACATTAAGTAAATATTTTTCATGATTTATTTAGAAAATACTCAATACAAAAGTAAGGATTGGTAGAAATCCATCATATCAAGTAAATGATTAAATATAATGAAATGTAAATGAGTAAATTTTTGGATTTAATTCACAAAAGAAAGCAAAGTATGAAAATGTTTATATGATGCAAATTAATGCCATTATTATATTTATCTCCTTTGAGAAAAGACACAGATTTGTTTCGCTTAACTGTCATACGAATAGATTTTATTAAGTACATAAGCATCAGTTTTATTAACATGTACGAATTTGGAACAGACTTTCTGATAAAAAATAAACAATATTAAAAAAAGCTATTACTGGTTTCATCGTGTTACATATAGTTGGGAATTGTATTTTTTTTATATAAGCAAACGAACAGAATAATTGATAATTTTTTCTTCTTGTTCGTTTGAAATCCAATTTTAATGCAATTGTTAAAAAAGAAAAAGTATTTAAAAAAAATTGCAGATGATAGAATACATTTAAAAACTGTATAGGGGAAAATACAAATAGAACAGGTTAATAGATACACATATATTTTAAATGAATAATTAAAAAAAAATCAATCAATATTAACGTTCATATAAAAATCTGATAGCAAAAAAAAAAAAGAAGCAAAACACAACAAAAAACGTTACTTCAATTAATCATTTTAGTGCCATTGAGCATTCGTAGGATTGACACAGAAAATAATGTGCATATCGAATGACGACGTCGTCAGTATTGTGTAACACCTAAGTAGATACACAGAAAAATTGGACACGCACTGCAAATGCTAGTTTAAACTTAAGCATGACAGTCCAAATAAAATCTCATTTCAAATTTTAGAACGATCGACCGCCATGAAACGCCCCTCCACCAACACACAAAGCTTCTTATGTAAAGATGAACCTAGCAAAAAGAAAGCAAGACTTTTGCCGATAGTTAAGATCATTTTCAGATCAGAATTGTTCGCGTCGAAGATTTACTCAACCCCTTCCCCCTACGTTCTTCCGCCTTTCCCCCATGTCTCAGCCTCGTTTTCAGCCGTGGACTGACGACGACAATACGAAACAACGGATCGGCAGACAGAATGGCGCCAACGGTTTTACCTCGCTCTATAACGGAAGAGACAGTTTTTTTTGTGTTTTGACGAAAAGTAAGCGAACGTTGTGTCTTCCCAAACGTCTTGTTACATGCACTGCCACATTTTTACTTCTGTAAATACCAAGCAGTGATTGTACAGAAAGATACGTCGATTATATACGATTTTGACATATATATATATATATATATATATATATATATATATATATATATATATATATATATATATATATATATAGTCATCCTCATACAACACTGTTTCGCTGTTTCACAGCTCATTCCTGTCCGTTTGCTTTTTTATTTGTTTGTTTGTCCACAATTTGATTAATATATACAAAAAGTCCAGTACATGTTTCATTCATTTCGTATATATATATATATATATATATATATTAGGCACCGCAAAAAATGGCCGCAAAATCAAGTTGTTGTTTTTTAAAACGAAATTACATTTATTAAAATCCATTATTTCTGAGTAACTTTTTTTTTTCCAGAAAGATAAAACCCTGAATTTTATCATATAGAAAACAGAATAATGTAAAACTTTTTCTACTATTTTTAATTAAATTTTAAATGTTAAATTTTCACAAAAAGTTAACAATTGACATTTTTTGTCTTGCACAAAAAACGTACATAAATATTAAAAAAAAGAAGGTTTTTGAAATAATTAATTTATTTATTTATTGTCTAACTAAGATTTCGGATGATTTTCTAAGAGAATATGCAAAAATATTATAATATAAGTACCTGGATTTCAAATAATTCCACTTATTCATATATGTAAATAGTTATTTCGCGTCGATCTAGAGTCTAGATCGACACTGTTTACGTTTGCGTTTGATAAGAAGCAAACTATGGAAGACCAAACAGGCCAAAAAAACTTATTTTTCAGTGACGAAAATTTCAATGTATTATTAAGCTGAGGCTGGCCAGTACCAGATGGGTGACCATTTGTATGAGTTTGGTTTTTAATGTGTATGTGTGTGGGGGGGCAGGCTCTCTAAAATGGGGGGGGGGGCAATTTAAAGCAGAATTTAAAAAAATGATTTCAACGCGTTTGTTCCACCGTAGTCGAAAGGCGGCAAACGTTTTCAAACGGGATCGAAAAAAATGATGCTATTTTTAACACAAAGGGCACAATATTTATCGAATTATTTTTTTTGGTATCGATTCTTCAAAGCATGCCCTGTTTAATAATGGTCGTGCATTATTCGGCTCGCTAAAAAAAAAATTGTTAATTTATTTATAAATGATTCTAAAATGGCTTTTTTCGTATAAATATTAAAAAAAAATTTTTTTGTTTTGCTTAACTTAAATTAATTATTTTACTTAACATATTCACCGAATTTCACACTTCAAAACTCAAAAGCGGGATAATTAAACACAATCGAAGTTCTGATATTCAGACGTCAAAATAAGGTATGCAAACAATTCTTTTTTTAATCTATAATTCTGTCCCTTACAACAACACAATATGTTTTGTTCAGTTTCAGATGATTATTTTAAGCATATTTGTTCCCACTTCAAAACAAGGGGGGGTTGTAAGCAAAAAATATATATATATAAATATCGTTTATGAAAAATAAGTACACCGTTATAAAGTTCATTCTTCTCTTAATAATCGCTGAAAATTTCGTATTGATCGGATAATTACCTGATTTTTGGTAGATTTTTAAAAAGACGGTCCGTCAAAAAGTACTGACCTGCCCCCCCCCCCCAGTTTTGGCGGTGCCTAATATATATATATATATATATATATATATATATTATGATTCTTGCAAAATATATACGATTAAGAGGTGACGTCATTTGCATATTACATTAAGGAAACTCGATTTTATTAATAGCGGTGTGTTAGTTATCATTTATAGTGAGAGAATTGTCTTAAGTGTTCTGTTTAAATTTATTATTTAAATTTGACTTATATTGATAGCATATTTAATGAAATTTATTTTGACCAACATCAATTTTTTTATAACCCGGTTCGAGTTATTTCCCCTGGGCGCGAACTTTTTGTTTTTGTTTCCTTTTTCGGCGGGTATTAAAACTAAAAACATTCTAGTATTAATTATTGAATTAGTTTAAATAAAATAATTTCCATGATTTCGCAATTAACGTTGTGGTCCAGTGGATTTTTATTTTAAAATAAACAAACAATCCAATTCAGCTACGATTCTTTATTTAAAACAAGAAAAAAATAAACAACTTTCATTTACGTTTCCACCAGTTTTTTTATTTCACTTTTTTTGACATCGAAATTGATTTTTTTCCTTTTAATAACACGATAAGTCATAATTCATCATTTTTATGATATAAAAACGTGTATTTCGGTTAACACAAATTCTATTTTGGTATTTTTGAAATATTTACAGTTTTTTTTTCGTTGCAACAAATCGTATAACACATCTTTCTAGACTGAGGTAATATAAAAGAAATTCGCTTAAACTGGAATATACTCATAAAAAGTGCTCAATATCCGGAGAAGAGCTTCTCTTCGTATCCTGTCAGCCAAAATATCTGGTGGAGAGTTTGTCACGTACTTCTTTTTTTCGGGGTGGGAGGGGGGAATTACATTTTCCTGTTTTCATTCGTTCTTTTTTAAAAATTTTTGTTGGGGTAACGATAGAGTTGACATATAATAATGAAAAACTGCTCAATATCCTTAGTATAGCAGGTGTAGCCTAACCGAACTTCAAGTTCATCCTAACATCTCTGGGTATCCATGCTAGTATATATATATATATATATATATATATATATATATATATATAATAGGCGGAAGTCTCTCGAGAGCTCTTTCAGCTATCATCTCATCAGGAGAAAATCGATAGCATAAAAATAATAATATTATGTCGAAAGTAAAGAGTTTTATGGGGAACTATTGAATGTGTCAAAAATTACGGGGACACTAAAATAAAGTTTATTAACGTTTAAAAAACAATTAAAATAATGACACAACGAGGGGGAAAAAAACGGGAGAAAAGATTCACAGTTCCCCAAAGAGAAACAATGCGTTAGATGTTTCTTTCCGCCGGCACAAAGAAGGTTTCCGCACCGCAATAGAGACAGACTCCAAAATCTTTAAATGGTTTCTGGAGTCCGCTCTATCTAGCACCTCGAACCATTCAATTTTATATCTGTCGGCACAGCACGGGTTGTCAACCATATGCTGGCCAATAGCAGAGTCCAAGGCTGCAGAAGGAGGGAGACTACCAGACCCCACCCTTCCTTGTCTGATCTTCGATGGAACATGCTGGTTTATACGAGTCAAAAGATGCAAGGATGTTCGCCCAACATAACTAGCATCGCACTGGCATTTGAATTGATATACAATATTGCTATTTTGGATGTAAGGCAAACTATCCTTGCGAAAAGAAGGAAATGCAGGTCTCGTAGTATATAACAAACGCAAGGACACAGAATAAAAACAGCCATAAATACTTCTGCGAATCTGTTTGGAAAGTCTGTTACTCTTTTCCCCAATCCACGGTAATTATAAATAAACCGGGCATTTCAAAGATCCAAACTTTTTAGGGGATTTAAAATCCACAACTTTTTTGAAAATACAGTCATCAATAAGGTCAACAGGATAACCATTATTGATGAATATTTCCCTGATCTTATCGAGTTCGGCGCCCAATCTGTTAGGTCAACAAATCATCAGGGCTCTATGTACCAAAGTATTAATTAAGCCGACCTTACGTGATTTTGGTACAAAAGACAACCAGTTCACATTTTTTACGCTATCGATTTTCTCCTGATGAGATGATAGCTGAAAGAGCTCTCGAGAGACTTCCGCCTATTACATTTAAAACTTTATTTAAATTCTGTTCTGTACCTCTAAACATTTATATATATATATATATATATATATATATATATATATATATATATATATATATATATATATATAATTTTTATTAAAGTTTTGGAAGCATCATTAAAAAATTCAAAACTTTGCAAAATCTAACAAAACTGTTTTTAAGAACACATTAATATACAAAAATATTATTAAAGATTGTAAAATGTTAACTTTTTCGCTTTGCCTTTCTTTTATTTTATATTTCATTTTCATTTTTATTTTTTAAGTATAAACATTTCTTATTAATTTCGGATCATACCAGGTCCATATTCAGAGAGCGAAATAGATTCATTACTTTTTCCCTGCAAGTAAAATCCCCGTGCAACGTATTTATATAACTTACTATACATTTAAGAATCGATTATATAAATTGAATTAAAAAAATCTTAATGCTGTAATATTTTAAGCTATAAATTTGTTATATTTTTTCACTAGAATATTTTGTCTAATACTTTCCAGTTTTAACAATTAATCCTTTACTTTTCCATGTTTAAGCTTAACCATATTACTTTTTATGCTCGCATTTTATTTTTGTAATCCATGATTTTTTGAGACCTCCAGTATATTCACTTGTTCTTTGTTTGATATCAGTCTTATTTTTTTGCTCCATAAACATAACATACACATATGTAATTACAACGTACGGCACTCGTCTGCTTTCAATAAAATTCCCTCAATTATCTCCCTTCCATTCTTTTATTCTTTCTGTTTCATTGGTTACTTCTTTTTTCGCGAGAGTTGGGTGAATTGTTAGAAAAAGTAGTCGCTGAAGTGACGTTGTTGCTATGGAAACACATCATAAAAAATGTCGCTCACATCCTTTTTTACGACTTTGAACACAAGTAAATTCGTCATAATTTTGTTTTACTGAACGAAAATGTTTTTTTTTCACAAGAGAGCTAAGAAGGTGATCTATAAACTGTAATAGTTGTTTGAAATTTTGTCGAAAAATGAGTACCATTTAACCATATATTCAATTCGTATTTTCGTCGTTATATGAAATTATTAATCGAGTAGAGAAATGCTGTTATTTTGTAAAACACCTGCAAGAATGACGTTACATTTGTTTTTGAATCAGTTGAGCCTGTTTTTTTCTTTCTTGTATTGATTGCTTTCCTACAGTTTATTTCTTATCATAAGACTTTACAACAGAAGTATTTGTGGGTAAACATATAAGGTTGAGAAGAAACTTTTTGCGGAAGTTTAATTTCAATTTCAAATGACGTATTTTCAAGTAAGTTTTCGTTATAACACCTTATTTATATACAATTTTATCGTTTAAATTACAATCGTTTTAAAACATTGTCTTTTTTTTCAGAACGTTGAATACAAGATGGAAAAAACAAACAAATTCGTACAATTTTCTTATTTCAATTCAAGCTAGGCTGAAAAGCTGCTGAAACAGCTTATGATATCAACGAAGCAATTTACCCTGGAACCACTATTGAACGCACTTTGCAACGGTGGTTTAAGAAATTTCGTGGCAGCGACGCGAGTATGAAGATGATGAGTGTAGTGGTCGACCATCGAATGTTGACAACGATCATTTAAAAGCCTTAGTCAGAGCCAATCCCGGCACAGCTGTTCGAGAACTTACTTCTGATTTTGACGTTACGTATACGACGATTTCCAACCGTTTGAGAGCGATTGGAAAGACAAAAAGTAAAACTTGAAAAATGGGGGCCTCATGAACTGAACAACAACCAAAAGAAACGTCGACCCATGTAGAATTTGAAAGATTTGGGCTACGCAACTCTGCCTGAAATATTCTCCAGACCTCTTGTTGTATTGTTTTTTACATTGAGGTTACCATATCAAGACCCAGAGGCTACTCGAGGATAAGGGTTAATGGGTATACATTAGTCATTGTGATTTTAGCGTAGTAAACATTAGTGGCAATTTCGTAACTTGGGTTACTTAGGGGGACGGTTTAATAAGAACTTGTTCATGTTGTACTTGAAGACAATCAAATTGTAGTCAGATGGAAAGCAGGCAAACGGAATAGTGTTCCACAGGCGAGCAGTTCTAAAAAAGAAGCCCTCTTCATGGAATCTACGTTTGGGTACAGGCACAGATAAAGAGTGTGGGAAATCGTTGATAGTGGTTCTTGCTAGACGAGTGTTTTTTGTGGAAGTTTGGCGAGGGGGGGACCATAGATTGAAGTTCAGATGAGCACCTGCCATGAAAATAACGATAAAGCAGGGACAGATTCGCTACGTCTCTTCTGTGGGAAAGAGGTTGCAGGGAAGAGAAAAGGGCATCCCCCACTAAGCTACGAAGTCTATTTTGAACTTTGTCGAGACAGGATAAGCTGCTTCTAGCAGCATCTGCCTAGATGTGGCAACAGTACTCCATCGTTGGCCGAACCTGGCTTTTATATAGGCAAAGAATGACCTTAGGAGTGAGATATCTACTGGAGCAGCAGAAGGATCCCACCATTTTTCCAGCGACTTTGGCAATGGATTTGATATACGTGTTCCATTTCAGATCGGGAGCAAAGGTCAAGCCCAGAAGGTTTGTAACCTATTTGTGTTGCGCAGGGGTTCTATATATGTGTATACTGTCTGTTTCGTGATATGTTGAATGTGTACGTAGCACTAATAAATGTCTGTTGCGTTCTTATCATAAACGGACAATATGTATGTATGTATTTATGTATATATGTATGTATATATATGTATTTTATACAGCATAATCGCGTTAACACACCGGTTCTCGTCAAAGCACCGAAGTTAAGTAACGTTGAGCCTGGTTATAAAGCTGAATGTCTGTGTGTGTGTTTGTGTGTGTGTGTGTCTGGTCACGAATAGGCTCCTATATGGTTGACTATTTTAAAAAACTGATTACATATAATGAAAGAAGATTTATCGAGACACAGGAATGGGTATGTTTGATCTAGCAGAACGGTGGTTCATTAAAATTGTGGGGACTGCGTTCGCTCCTGGTCCACAAAGTATGGAAATAAAAAATAAAAAAATAAAAAAAACAAACGTTTACAAGTGTTTTTGATATAGATGTACATAAGAATACTTTTATTTTATTTTTGTTTTAACTTAAATAGGGATGGTATAATAAAATTGTGGGGTCTGCGTTCGCGCCTGGCCTCCACAGAATGGAAATAGGCACAAACTTTAATAAAGACTTTTCATATCTATCTGCGTAAGTATACTTTGATAATTATGTTTCAGTTTGAGAAATATGGTATAATAAATTATAGGGTGTTCGTTCGCGCTTGACCTCCATAGAATGGAAATATGTCACAAAGTTTAACAAGGTTTTTTAATATATATCCACAGAATATTGTGATAAGTGTTTCAGTGTGAACAGGTATGGTATAATAAATTATGGGGGTTATCTATTTTAGTTTTACTTTCATCATATTTTGCTTTGGTTTTGATACCCTCAAATTCGAAGCTATCTCTTTACAACCCTTCCTTTTCATAACCTACCACACTTTCATAAATCAGAGTCCATTTTCTGTAGGCTGATTTTGAACCCAGTCAACGACGGGTACTTTTGCTAGTATATATATATATATATATATATATATATATATATATATATATATATATATATATGTGTGTGTGTGTGTGTGTGTGTGTGTGTGTGTGTGTGTGTGCGCGTGTGTGTGCGCGTGTGTATACGGCATAATCACGTTGACACACCGGTTTCCTTTACATCATCGAAGTTAAGCAACGTTAAACCTGGCTAGTACTAGATGGGTGACCATTAGAGAATTCTAGGCGCTGTATGTGCTTTCCGCTTATCTCGGCATTATTTCCAGTCGTCCTGAACCTCCCTTTGCCACTGGTATTTAACAATGTCGAATCAGGAGAGGTGTGGTTGGAGATTGCGCAACTCTTGCTACAAAAAAAGTTCACGCACAGGTACCCTTACTGTGAGTATCCATAGTCTGTCAAGACTTAAGGAAGCCTTTTAAATGTGTGTGTGGTTGTGTGTGTGTGTGATATGTATGCGTGATAAGATATATATATATATATATATATATGTGTGTGTGTGTAATGAGATATATGTATGCGTGTGATGAGATATATGTATTCGTGTGATAAGATATATGTATGTGTATGATAAGATATATAAGAAGGATATATGTGTATGTGTGTGATAAGATATATAAGAAAGATGCTGTAGTTTGCTTGAAGCATTGTGCATAGTGTATAAGGAGTTGTGTTTGAAGGCTATATCAATGCGGTTCGTATAAGCCAGTGTAGGTTGACCATACCAAGAAGATCTTTTTGGGTCGAGAATACTATGTGATTCTTAATATTTAATTAGAGTTTACTTGTAGTGAAAACCCCTGCACGAAGAGACACCCAATGACGTTAGAAATCATTCAAGTTATCTCCTGTAGGCATTCAAGTCCTGCAAATTGATCTGATTCTCTATCTCTGAAGATGTTCGTCTATCACATGCGAAGATGACCGTGTTCTATGCAATTGTTCTATGGGTTCGAAGATGTCTTTTTAGGCCGATTCAAGCTTTGAAGTATTTCCCGCATGTTGGACACTTTGTGAGATAAATCTGTATCAAAGGTGCTGACTGTTCTGTCTTTTCTAATGCCATGTTTCCTCTTACGTTCTTTATTGCGTGCGGATTTTACAATTATAGCCATTTTGTGAGTTGAGGCACGCCAGTAACATCTGTCTTGGGTTAGTTTTTTTCCCATGAGTTAAAATACTGATGTAATGTAATAACCTAACATCCCTTCATAGATAAAATGAACTATCGATATATTGACCCTCTCACGTGACTGAGGCAGAAGAAAAAAGACAGGAAAGGAATAAGAAAATATGTCAAGTAACTCAGATGTCACCTGTATTCCCTTGTAAATAAACCCCTTTGTCTTTCACCCATAACCCCGTGTTTCTTGCTGTATTCTTATTTAAAGTAAGTATTTAACAAATACTAACCGTAAAGGAGCTGTTTTGGGAGCCTTGAACCAGGCATGCCGCATATGTGGCATTGCTTTAACATGGCGTGTACTGACGGAAGGTTTAAAAGCGCTAAAACCTCTGTATCAGGTATCTTGTCTTGCCACTCGATTGTCAACAATCTACGGAGGCAGGTCACATGTAAATGGTTCAGTTTCTTGGCATGTCTAGCATATACAGTCCAAGTTTAACAAACGTACATGGCGATAATAAGAATCACAGCTCGGTGTACTTGAGGTTTGATGACCTCTACGCTTCCACACAGTCGTTCTGAGGTGTCCAAAAGCAGCACTAGCTCTATAAATCTACTATCAGATCGTGTAATACGGTACTGTTATCATATTCGGACTGGTAAATCCCTGTTCCATTTAGGGGTCCTTAATAAGCTGCAGAAACGTATCTGTAATTTGATTAGCCTCGCCCTTTTATTTTATTTTCTGTACCCTCTCTTTCTCTCTCTCTCTCTCTCTCTCTCTCTCTCTCTCTCTCTCTCACAAACGTGATGTTGCTAGCCTTAGTCTTTTCTATATATGCTATTATTACATGTGTTATTTAAGCTTGTCTGATCTATTCCCTGGTTCCTTTGTTTGAGCTCGTTTGACTCGTTGGTCTAATGTTCTCCATCAATTCGCTGTTTTGATACCTCATTGTACTGCAGCTTCCTATTCCAGTAGCTTCTTTCCAAAAAAATTCAGGCATTTGGAAGGTTAATTCGGTTGACTATTTTCCTCCTACCTATAGTCTTGCTCTTTTCAAGTATAAGGTCAATAAGCATTTCCTATCCTTGCAATAACCATCATTCGTTCTTGTATAACCCGTTACATCAAGTGGCATCATGGCCTGTTTGGAGCGATTTCCATAAAAAAATTTGGACAGTCTGGTGCATTAATACATAAAGGATTGTATTACACAATTTGAAAAAAATATTAATGTTTTGCCATGAATTTTATATTTGGTGAATCATAAACAGAATAATTTACTTCAACTAAATTTGTACATGCAATATTTTTCACTTGTGCCATGTGAGCTTTTTTCCCCGGACGGCTTTGTCCCCGCAACCGCTTTCCCAGCACTAAGTAAGAAAAACACAAAGATTAGCTGTTAATGGCCTTCGTCTGTTTTTTTTTTTTTTTCATTCTTCTATTTCTAGAGGCTTGCGTTTATCTTAGATTGTCATTGAATCTTTACCAAGACACATCAAAAGCGGTAACTTCCGGTTGTGGACTGTGCCAGCCGGTCAGTTAAGTGCATTAGTAAAGACAGTGTCCAGAATAGTTATCACCGGCGTCACGGCATCCTTGTAAGGCTGGCTATAATCGGTACATGAGACTCGGGTCAATTTCTTGGTCAAGACACGGGCGCCATTAATGCCGAGGGCGAAACCGGAAAATGATAAAGCCGTCATCAAGACGTATGATTTAAAAAAAAAACGAACAGAAAAGAGGAGAAGGACGAGAAGAAGGAGGAGGAAAAGAGGAAGAGAAGGAGAAGTAAGAAGAGTAAATTAACGCCAACAAAAAAGAAAAAGAAAGATAATGTTAACTATGAATCTGACGTCACGAAAATAGTTATTATTTCTACGAATGCATAGGTTTCATTCAATAATAATAGTTTTCCACAGAAAGATTGGTTTGATTTGATTTTACGGCACATCAATCCTTTTTGTATTATTGGACATATTGTTTAGAGTGTTTGCTAACAGGCCAATAGATCGGGATTCAGATCTTGAGTGATTCATACCAAATCCTTGCTAAACACGTTTTCTTTTCTCACGTTCACTCCAAAGGCATATCGCCACTTGGACGTAAGGGGCTACTATTTGGGACCATGTGAAGAAGGATTAGCAAGATGTTTGTTTACGTTACATTTAAACTTCTGCATGTCAGTACAGCCAGGGAGGCAGGTTGCATGGAAAGGAATTCCAAAATCTAGTTGTTAGAGGGAAGAAACAATTAGCGTATAAAGCTATTTAACATTTAGGGACTTCTACACTGAAGCGGTATGATTTTGTTGTTAAGCGGGTGTCTCGGGGATATGTACGTTGAGGGGGCACAAGTACAACGAGTTCATCAGAGCACATTGCATTAAAATATTTGTAAAACAGGCATTGAGATGCAACATTGCGGCGATGTGACAGGAGTTGGAGCTTAGTTGACAAAGTGGCACCTATTAGATTGAAGGCTCTTTTTTTTTTAACCCTATGCAAGAGTAGAGACTATTGGTAGATGCACCAGCCCAGATGTGGTTACAATACTTCATGCATGAGCGAATGGTGGCTTTGTAGATGTACAGGATACTTTCAGGTGTAAGTAGTCTTCTAGCACGACAGAGGGAACCTACCTTTTTTTTACATGGGAGTCACCACTTATCAAGACCCGGAAGCCACTCGGGGATAAGGGTTATTGCGTGTACAATAATCAATGGGATAGTATCGTAGTAATCGTTAGTATTGGAGATCTGGTAAAGTGTCTTACTTAAGGGGGCGGTTTATCAGGAATTTGTTTATGTCGGACTTGAAGACATCCAAGTTGTAGTCAGGTGGGAAACAGGCAAACGGAAGAGAGTTTTGATTTAAGCATAGATAAATAATGGGGAAAATTATTGACAGTGGTTTCAGCTATACGAGTGTTTTCCCGAAAGATTGACGAGGGAGAGGACCAGAGTTTGGAGCTCGGACGAGCACTTGCCATGGAAGTGCAGCAGCAGCCTTCGCAATGTCCTCAATGTATTTGTTCCAGTTCATATTGCATGTGAATGTTAAACCGAGGAGTTTGAAGGAAGATTTCTCAGATAAGGTGTTATTTGTCATAGATATGTGGTTGGAGAGGCTTCTTGTAATTGTTAAAAGAGAGCTGCTTAGTCTTACTAGCATTAAATGGTACCAACCATTTACGGCCTCATTCCATTACGTTCTGGAAGATATTATCTAAGGATTCTACAATTGTTTTAGAATTGTGTACATCCGTTTTTCCCTCGTGCATGCAAAAGAGCGTTGTAAACATCATAAAGTGAGAAATAAGAGTAAGCTGCGCCCTCCCCTACATCACGGTGTGCACCAACCATTAGCCTTTCCCTATTAGTAAGAGTAAAACAAAAAACAAAAAACGACCCTTTAATCTAATGGGTCCCGTACTATCTACCAAGCCCCCATCCCTGTCCCATCGCCGCAACGTTGCATCTCTGTACTGGTTTTACATGTACTTAAATTAAATATATTCCAATGAACTCGCGGTACTGATACCCCTAACACGTAAATACCAACAACCGACCCGTCAATAAACAAAAATCATCTATCTCTTCATTACAGAGGTACCCAGCTGGGGAAGGACTTTCTACGCTGATATAACTGGTAGCCGGTGGAATTCCCTTCCTGCCACTGTTTCTATGATTGGACCTACAAGCAGAAGCTTCAATGTACCGTAAAAATATTTCGCTGCACAACTCCCCACTAAAGATGCCCCTTTATATATGATTTCTAATCCACAATAGCTACTTCTACATTATAAATGTCTTCTTTACTTAGTGAATAACAAAACAAAACAATCTCACCTCGTGGATTAAATAAAGGACTAGTGCGAAATTCCTTATGTTTCGATTCAACAAACAATGGGAATAAATACATAAATATCTTTTAAACTGAAATATTTCAAAGATCTGATAAAACTTTGCATATCTTTCTATTCACAATATTGAGTCCAACAATTGACGACTGTTTCAAAGAGTTGTTTAGGCAGCCGGTTCTACAATAACAGCCTCAATAGAACAATAACTGACAGTAGACACCTAAAAAGATCACTATCCTCCAGTTCCCGAAGATAACAGTTATAACCGCCATAAGGTGACAGTGCCCGCCATTGGATGACAGTGATTGATACTGACCACTATGCACTGGCAATGACAGTTGCAAAGGCAAGTAAACGCACTAAGACACCACTAATCACCAGTGCCACCAGCGCCAACATGACAGTAGAATCCGCTAGCTAGCTGCCATCAGTTCCCGACATTTTCTTGAACCAAGAATGGCTACAGTTTATCAGTAATTTACCTGACTCACACACGATAATGCATTCGATAATCAAAGAATAAGTGCCTTCACCGTAGCTGTTTTGGCTTTGTGGTATATTTCTAACCGGCAAGGCAGATACGCGATTCTGCTAGTATATATATATATATATATATATATATATATATATATATATATTGCTAGTATATATATATATATATATATATATATATATATATATATATTGATTTTTTTTTGCGTATTGATATTCATATTAAAAACTTTTTTTCTTTTTATTTAAAAAGTAAAATACATATCGGTTAGGGAATTGCATTCATCCGCCGAAGATCTAGCTAATTTGCATATTCTTTTAAACGGTTTTCTTATGGGATGATCATCTTTAGTTAACTATTACGTGTAATTATATTCTTGCATAATTAAACATGATTTATAGTTGCGTTCAATTTACGTAAAAAGTTTATAGTAAACACAAACCGCTTTCTATGTATACGTATATATATTTGTTTAAACAATTTGCCTACCAAACTCGGTTGTCAGTTTTTGGTTTAAACTTAATATATAGGGTATTCGAACTTTATATAAATATATATATATATACACGCACACACACACACACACACATATATATATATATATATATATATATATATATATATATATATATATATATTAGTAATGGTATGATTCCAAAAATTTTCTGATTCCGATTAATTACCGATTGCGCACTAAATTCACAGTTACCATAAAAATATGTTAAATATGCATATATTTTCCTAAACATAAAAATATACATGTAGAGGATGATCAATCGATTTTCGATTTACCAATGGTTAAAATTAATAAATATTTATCATTTTATTATTACTACTAGTAGTGGAAGAATTTGCTTTAAACTTAAGGGAATTAAAAGAATAGTTTTGACATCGGAAATGTTTCCGATACCGATGCCTCAAATATCCGATTTATATATATATATATATATATATATATATATATATATATATATATATATATATATAGTTTCAGTGCCTCCTCAGAATTTGAACCTAAGCACACCGACTTTTTCCAATATATATATATATATATATATATATATATATATATATATATATATATATATATATATACTAGCTGTACCCTGCCACGCGTTGCAGTGGCTCAATTTGGTGTAATGGAAAAATTTAATAAAAGAGAAAATGCATGTTTCTTATATTAGTACAGCAATCCACTGCAAAAAGTGAAAAAGGCGGCGAAACTGAAAAAAATGGTACTCTTGCAGAATTTGATCTGGATCCTCGAGAGTTTCTGTCAATCATTCATGTTTTGGACTTGACCAACAATCAGTGGATGAAGCCGAACGTAGCAAAAATGTTGAAACGCTAAATGCTTTTTTCTTGTTGTTGTTTTAAAAAATGTGAGTTAGTAATTAATATTTGGTTGATGGTGGGGGAGAGGGGTACTATACACAGATTCAAAAAAGTCGTTCAAAAACAAAGAAATGAAAGCAAAGGTAAGGTAATTTACGTTTCTACCTAATTGGATAATTGTTTAGTGTTTTTATGTAATGTAAAATGTTTAATTGGCTCCAAAAACAGAAATGGTCGCGGATTCTTTTGAATACGTTAAGTTTGGGAAAGTAAGTTGAAAACTAAAAACTATACAAAACAGTGCCTGAAACTCACCGAACATACGTTACCATGACATAAGCTGGCATAATCGGTAGGTTTCTGACAGTATTTTGTATAGTTTTTTTTAGTTTTAACTCACTTTCTCTAACTTAAAGTAATCAACAGTGTCCACCACCATTTGTAGCTTTCAAATACACCAATAAACACTGTTTTTCGAGCCGACTAAACGTTACATTAAATGAAAAGGGTTTATATTACTAAACACAGATACAAAGAAGTTGTCAAAAAATAAATATATAACAAATAAATGTTATCAAATGCAAGAAAAGTAAGTGTTCTACCTAACTGGATAAGATTTTAGTGTTTTTATGTAATGTATAATCGGTTCAAAAACATTCAATGTTTATCGGTATATCTGAAAAATACAAATGGCGGCAGACTGTATCGAACACGTTAAGTTTGGGGAAATTTTGGGAAAATGAGTTTAAACTAAAAATACTGTTAGGAACTCACTCAATATATGTTACCATGATGTAGGCTGGCATATAATTGGTGGTTTTAAACTTTTGCTCGATACAGGTGATGACTTTTAAAAATCCCTTTTAGTGATTACCTGGTTTGAGGATATTTGTACAACTAAACGGCAAATCTGCTCAAAAAAATCCGGTATTATTTTACTTTAAGGCCCGTTTCACGTTCATATATAACGAAATATTTTATTGTAGATTTCGGTGTGCTAAAAACGAATTTGCAAACCGTTTACGTAGCAAAAAAAAAAGGTTTTCATAACATTCATGAAATTACTTTTTCGAAAAGCGGGTGATTACTTTTCAATGTAAATTTAACTTAGAATGAGCACCCACTTTCGGGCTACCTGAGAGAGGGGCATTTTTCTGTTTCTTGGCTAAAAAGTTTTTTGTTTGATTTCTTTTGCATGGTAATAACCCCTGAACTCTGGGACTATTTTCCATTTAACAGCCGTAGCCTTCGTTTACGCTATGCGTAAGCATAAACGAAAGCTGTTTAGCCAATAAACATGGGAAAAAATCCCCCTTCTCTCAGGTGGCTAGAAAGTGGGTGCTCATTTTAAGTTAAATTTACATGGAAAAGTGATCGCCACTTTTTCGAAAAAGTAATTTCTTCATATCATAAAAGGTATTTTTTTGTGACGGAAACGGTTTGCAGATTCGTTTTTAGCACACCAAAATCTACAAAAATTTTTTTGTTATTTACGAACGTGAGACGCACAGCCCTTAATGGAAAATTATATCAAAAATCCGGGGGAAAATAGTTTTCAATAAAAACAGCAAATGAATTCGATAGAAAAAAAATGGATGCTATTTTTTTTCTTTCTGTGTGTTTCTTGGCTAAAAAGTCTTTTTGTTTGATTTCTTTTGCATGGTATTAACCCCTGAACTCTGGGACTATTTTCCATTTCACAGACGTAGCCTTTGTTTATGCTATGCGTGAGTATAAACGAAAACTGTTAAATATGTATTCGCGTACCAAACTGCCTTGTCAAAAAAACCTGTAAGCCAATAAACACGAAAATAAATGCCCCTTCCTCAGGTGGCTAGAAAGTGGGTGCTCATTTTAAGTTAAATTTAGATGGAAAAGTGATCACCCACTTTTCGGAAAAAAAATTTCTTCATATCATGAAAAATATTTTGATACTCCTTGGGCGTTGAGTTCCATGGCGACCCGCAGAATTATTTAATGGTCGTTCCCTTAGTACCCCCCTAGTCAAGGCTAACGCATGTGCACGTAACATTTTTTTATTTATTTACTTACGTGGTGGAGTTTCTATACTGATAGGTTTTTTGAAATTTTTTCACTGGATTATTATTGATTGAACACTAACCAGATTATGAAAAAAAAATTGAAAAAAAAAATCATTTCAACATTTGAAAGGGATACTCACTTTTTAGTTACCACGTTCTGGTAAATCGGTCACTTTTTATTTATTTATTATTTTTTTTCTAAATACGGAAGTGTCTTCGGGAGATATAAAATGATCGCATGTTGACGAAGCAATGTATCGGGAGGCGTACGGGATTAAAAATTATTGGTAAATTTTTAGATTAGGTCCACCTCTTCAATTTTCTTTTAAATGACGACTTGAAATGGTTTTCGACTATGCTGAATACGAAAATCGCATCGAAATTTTGCAGAAATAAGTAGTTATCAAGATATAAAAAGTTGTATTATGCATTGTAATCTTTGGCGGCCATCTTTTTTACGTGTGTGTATTTGTTTATGGCGCGTGTGCACGTAAAAAGATGGCCGCCGAAGAATACAATGCATAATACAACTATTTATTTCCGCAAAATTTCAATGCAATTTGCGTGTTCAGCATACTCGGAAACCTATAAATGTCGTCATTGAAAGGAAAATTGTGGAGGTGGACCTAATCTAAAAAAATACCAAATTATTAAACATTTCTCCAGCATGTTAGTGAAATTTATAATACTTTAAAAAAATTAAAAAGAAACAAAAAAGTTTTGAAAAAAAACTCACCTTTCACAAAAACAATTTAAAAAAAACCACAAACTGACTAAATAAGTAAAAAAAAAAAAAATAATTAAAAATCTCGAAACTTTATTTTTATGAAAACAATAAAAAAAGTCCTGTTCTCTCTATTTTTTTTTTCTTTGAGAAACAAATATATTTCTGACTTACAAATGCGGTAGAGACTCATTATTTTTACTTTCTATGGTTTTGATATACCGCGTTTTTATTGCTTACAAAATGGGTGACTGATTTATCAGAACGTTGTAACTAAAAAGTGAGCACCACTTTCAAATGTCGAAATAATGATTTCTTTTTTACATTTTTTTTAATAATCTGTTTAATTAGTGTCCAATCAATAATAATCCAGTGAAAAAAAATTCCAAAAACCTATAAGTATAGAAATTAAGCATGGGAGTATACAGCAACGTCGCCTTTCGCACTTTTACAAACATTTTTAAAAAAAAAGTAACTAAACCATTTATTGATAATTTGTCACGTGTACAAACATTTATTTATTTACGTAGGCTTAACTCCTTTCATGAATAAGAAAAGTTTTACTCTTTAAGAATAATAAAAGAAAAAAGTTACTGACATTTATAAAAGGACTTCTTTTCATGAAGGCCAGAGGAATAGTTGGCCGAAAATTCTTGAAACAACAACAATAAATAAAAATGGTGCTAATGCAGAGAGCTATCCGCGCTATTTTTTAAATCATATGTCCACGTTTAAATAACGTTTTACGATATGTTTTTTTTTTATTTATTCAATTGTAAGGTACAGAATAGGTACAAAACATCCTTACCTCCCCATGTTAAGAATGACTTTTTAAATAATAACATTATTTCAGCACGGATCACTCTCTGCATGAGTAATCTTATATAGAAAAACAAAAAAAAAACTCAAAAGCAAGCAACAAACTTTTTTTTTGGCCTTATATAATAAAGAAAAGATGTGTAAATTAAAAAATTTGGAAGATAAACAAATAAAATATGTTTTTTTTTGTTTTTTTTTACTTATCGAGTTAACAGAAAATGAAACCTTTCGTCAATTCGTGGCTGTGAAATGAATCGAACCGGAAGTTCAGTTTTATCAACAGAACAGATTCGCAGAAACGATTAAATAAATATATTTATTTTATTTAATATTTTAATTTTAATTAGCTAAATTTATTTTAATAACATAAAAACATACCTCGACTCTAAAAATGGGTTGTCTGAAAATTTCAAATAAATTGGTAACGTATAAACATGGTTTTATTTGTTTAGAACGAACCAACTTTACATTTATATATATATATATATATATATATATATATATATATATATATATATATATATATATATATGGTTATCGACATAGAGTCCTGTTTCGTTGTATCACAACTCATCAGTGCCGCTAGACTAGCACATCTCCCGAGCCGAGGATTGAACCTAGAATAATCGCGTTGACAGTCAACAAGTCTACCGATCGACCCACGGGAGCGGCGGCCGTAAATGTCTATTTAAACAAACATCCGCCCACCACTTGTACAGTGCTCTAACCACTTTATTTATATATATATATATATATATATATATATATATATATATATATATATATATATATATATATATAACTGTTGCTTTTACAGCATTATTGCTTCCAACAAAGCCTTCATCAGATGATGAATCGGGGTTCAGGAATGGTTTCGGGGTCGAAGCATCATCACCCCTATCCCAGAGCACCCCAGCAGTATATCATTGTACCACTCGACTTTGTTGAATTGTTGTCAATCTGTGGGATTACCATATCCACGCTGATACAGATAGAGCATTGTCTTGTATTTTCTTTGTGCATTTTTACCTGTTTGACGGAGAAAGATCAAGATTATTAAAGAACGCGGAGGTTGAGTTCGCAATAAAACCTCGGCATCCAACATTGACAAGAAATACAACGGTTTTCCAGCCATTTCTGATACACTCCTCTCGTAGATCTTCATATGTTTCCAACTTACGCTAATGTGCCCAGTCTAACTTGTTCGTAGAGAAGTGTTTTACAGGGTACAATATAAGTAATGCCCTTTTATTGAGTGAAACAAAATTACAACTTTTTTGAATATCTTTTATTTTTTTAATATGAATGCATTTCAAACGTAAATAAATGTAATAGGTAAATACAAGATTTATCAAAGATCTTAATAAAATGTATCAAAGATCTTAATAAAATTTAAAAAAAAATGTTTTTTGGTATCAAAATTGGCCAATAAAAATAAAATCAAACCAAATTTAAAGAAAGAAAAATGATGCCAAAGCTCTAAACTTTAAAATCTAGTTCAGATGTTCAAAACGTTCTTTATGTTTCATAGAGTTTTTAACTCTACCATCGACACTTTTACAAACTTTTCGACACACCTTATGGTAATTCTGTGAAAATTATCTGAAATTGCATCTTTAACTCACGAATTGTTTTCGACTTATCTTCCAATAAACTCCACAAAAATCTGGTGGTGTTAAGTCTGGTGATCGTGATGGCCATTCAATTGGTTCCCTTCGTCCTATCCACTTACCTTCAAATTTTTCATTTAACCATTTTTTTTACCTCTTAACCCATAACAGGGTGGAACTTCATCCTGTTGAAAAAAAAAATGTTCTGATTTTCAACTCTTGACCAAAATTCCGTTCGTAGCAACTGCAAATAATTATCTTGATTCACGGTACTTTCACAGAATATTGGCCCTATTAATCCCATACGAGAAATGCCGTCCCAAATTGTTACTCCTGGCAAATTAATATCCTTTTCCAAGATGACATGAGGATTTTCATTGTTCCAATAGACACAATTATGGCGATTGCTTCGCCCATTTAGCTTCAATGTTGATTCATCTGATAACCACGCTTTTTTCAGAGAAAAGTTATATCTTCATTAACTTTATTCATAAAAATTTCAAAAATTGCAATCGTCTATCTTGATCTCAATCATGAAAACTTTGAAGCACACGTGCAATGTAAGGTCTCATCTTTAACTTCTCAACATTTTGCAAACACTCTTTATCACTGATTGCTAATTCTGCAGAAAAAAAAACACCTACTTATTTTTTTAAGAGAACACAGCAACGATTCTTATAGTTCATTGGACTTTTCTAAGCTTGTTGCAGCAATTGGTATGTCCACTCTTTTAGCATCACTTACACTTCCTGTGGATTACAATTTTTCAAATCAAGCTTGGGATATTTCGGCTTTGCACTATTGAGATGTTAAATTCAGCTGATAATAGTCTTGAAATTTTAGCATCATTTTTAATGTTTTGATAATAGAATTGCTTTTAATCATTTGGTAATATCATGGTTTTATAAAATATTTGAAAACGAAAAATATTTAGGAATTAGTTAAGGAAAATATACATGTAAACATTATAAGATATAAAAAGGCATTACTTATTTTGTACTATTATATATATATATATATATATATATATATATATATATATATATATATATATATATATATATATATATATATATATATATGTATGTATAAGGAATGAAAAATACCAGCGGTGGTTGACGTTATATTTTAAGAAAAATAGAAAAACCGAATGAAATTATTAAAAAATCAACGTTTCATCCTTATTTCAGAGGACATCTTCAGGATAATTGAAATAAAAATGTAAGAAAAGAAAAAGTCATAGATCGTGCGAAAAAGACAGTTTTTGAATCCTACCCATGTCGGGAAGGACAAACATGTGTGCGTATGTGAAGGTTGGGTTGTTCGATGTCTATATATACACTTTTAAAAAATGCGTTAAAATAAATATGTAATATGTAGGGAAAATAATAATCAAAGAGCAAGGTATCAGGGCGGATCCTGGCTAGCCGTTTTTCCTTGAATGTTTCAGGAAAATGAGTAGGTTTGCAGAAGAAAAAACAAAACAAAACAAATGTACATATTTTTCGCACGATCTATGACTTTTTCTTTTCTTACATTTTTATTTCAATTATCCTGAAGATATCCTCTGAAATAAGGACGAAACGTTGATTTTTTAATAATTTCATTCGGTTTTTCTATTTTTCTTAAAACATATATATATATATATATATATATATATATATATATATATATATATACTAATTATTTTTTCACATAGCCATCGCCACTTATGAAGGCCCAGAGTCCGATCGAGGATAAGGGTTAAAGAGTGTACAGTAGTCAATTGGACAATATAAGTAATTGTTAGTACTGGAAATTCGGTAAATTTGTTAACTTAAGTGGAACGGCTCATCAAGAACTTGTTTACGTTGGACTTGAAAACAACCATATTTTAGCCAGCTGGAAAGTCCTAAAAAGAAGCTTTGTCACAGATAAAAAGTGGTGAAAATTATTGATAGTGTTTTCACCTAGACGAGTGTTTCTCGTGAAACTTTATCAAGGTGGGCCACAGATTGGAGCTCAGACGAGCACTTGCCATGGAAGTAACGATGGAGTAGAGACAGACTCGCAGCATATCTTCTGTGAGAAAGAGGTTGCAGGGAAGAGAAAAGGGCATCCCCTACGAGGCTACGAAGTCTATTTTTAACTCTATCAAGGCAGAACAAGCTGCTTCTACCAGCTCCTGCCCAGATGTGGCAACAGTACTCCATCCTTGGACGTACCTGGCTCCTATATAGGTAGAGAATTGCATCAGCAATGAGATATCTACTGGATCGATAGAAGCATCAATCATTTTTCCAGCGACCTTGGCAACGAATTTGATGTATGCATTCCATTTCAAATCAGGAGTAAAGGTCAAGCCCAGAAACTTGTCAAAACATGAAGCCTCTCCAAGACGAGAGCCATTCAATTGATGCCATATGGAGATCAGAGCGTTGATGATGTAAAGATAAAAGCTTGGTTTTAGATGCATTACAAGTAACCAGGCTCATCTTTCACCATTGTATCACGTGCTCAAGATCAGAGGAGAGAGAATCAAAGAGTACTTGGTCGTTTAAGGTCTTTTATGTATTCTACCATATATGGTAGTGTCATTAGCATAAATGTTTACAAACGATTAAAGGATGTGTTTTGGAAGATCATTGACGTAGATCAGGAAGAGAATTTGTCCCAGGATGAACCCGTGAGGGACTCCAGCATAAATACTGTGAGCTTCTAATTTCTGCCCATCAATCACTACTCTTATGAACCTATCAGAGAGAAACGATTTAATAAGGTAGAAGACATTTCCAGTTATACCATAGCTGGAGATCTTGTAAAGTAAAGCTTTATGCCATACACTATCAAAGGCCTTTGATATGTCAAGAGCAATTGCCCTAGAAAGGAAGCCCCCTTCGAGAGATTCGTTAATCTTATGAGATATAACTGTAAGCACATCTGCTGTAGATCTAGCAGAACGGAAACTATATGGCATGTCACTAAGAAGGTTATTTTCTGCAGAGATGGTTGACTTCTCTATTTTACACAGATTCCAGCAACTTACTCATGACACACAGGAGACTTATTTGCCTGTACTCAGAGAGAGATGACTGGTCACCTGGATTCTTAAATACAGGGCATACTTATAAGATTTCCCAGGGTGATGAGAAGCAATTCTCCTTAAAACTACGCTTAAACAGCTTTTAGGTATGGGCAAAATTCTGGTTGAAGTTTTTTGAGCACTATACCTGGAATACCGTCAGGGCCAGTTGTTTTACTGAAATCAAGGTTTTTGATTAGCTTGGCAACATCTCGTACAGATATTTGTATATCATATAGCCTGTTTTCTGATACAGGAGGAAATATTGGGAGTTGGCGGCCTTGGTCACAAAGGGTAGAATTAGCTGCAAAGTTCTTGGCAAACAGTGTGGCTTTTTCTGATGCTGACGAGATTACCTCAGGTCAATTGATGATAGTTGGGATAGCGCACACGATCTGTTCAGGATTCTGTTTGCTATTTTCCAAAACTGGTGGGAACCAAGCCGCTACTCAGCTACTTTGGACTTGACGGTCTAAACATACAACTTTCTCGCGTTCTTTATTACTTTTTTGCAGTATTTGCTGGCAGTCTTGAAAGCGGCTTTCGTCTCAGTACCTCTATTACGTTGGAAGCAATGGAAAAATTGATTTCTGTGCGCAATGGCAGCAGCACATTCTGGAGAGAACCACGGCTGGCTGTAAGGTTTTTGTTGGAACTTTTTCGAGGGTCTGAAACGGTCTATACCTACAATTAACCATTCCGTCAAGTCTGATACTATACAGAGCACATCCTTTTTAAACATGAAACGCAGAGGTAGATCTGATATAAATGTAAGTTATCCGAGTCATATATAGAGTATCGATATACTGTACGATGGAGAGGCAAGTCTGACGACTTATTTCATTTCATTTTTATCTTAACTGATACAACAGAGTGGTCGGAAGATCCCAGTGGGGACAGAAAGGAAAGTGAACATAGTTCAGGGCAAGTTGTGAGACAAATGTCTAAGAGACTTGCATACTGGCCGTCATTGTCGGTCACACAGGCGGGTTCGTGAACAATTTTAGTGAGGCCATAAGCAATGGCAAAAACGTGACAGAACCTTGCCTGATCATCGGTCTTGTTTGAGTCGATTAACCATTCCACATAGTGAACATTGAATTCTCTACATACGTGAATGTTAGCTGAAAGATAAGCAGACAGGACGTGGTCAATTTTCTCAGATATACTTTTAAAGATAGTAACTCCGCTATTGGGGGGGGGGCGATAGAGAGCAAATATAAACGCAGTAGTGTGAGTAAGTGCAACCCGGAAGCAAATATAAGGTAAGTTAGGATCTTCTCTGGCGATGTCCCTACCACATGGAAAGCCATCTAGAAAGCTATGTAGGCACATATTCCATGCCCATAGCGATTGTAGAAGTCAGCTTTGGAAGTTAAGTTAGAGTATCCTTTAATTACGAACTCATCTAGGGAAATAGTTGATCCAATGCCAGTTTCACTGAGGAATAATAGTTTTTTTTGTTTCTTTTAATTGGGTTTCAACCTCTGGAAGGTTAGAACGTAGACTCCTGATGTTGGCGAAGGATATATGGTAGTACGGTTCTAAGTTGGAAGTTGGAGATTAGGGTTTAATCGTATATTTTTTCTGGAAACTGTTCATGATGGAGATTTGGGATTTGTGGAATAGATCGACAGACTTGCGTAGAGTAGGGCAGAGAGGGAAAGTAAGAGAGAAAAAGGAACAAAAAATGTATTTTTTGTAGCACATGATAAGGTAAAGTCGTAACAATTACCCACTAGTATGGTATCGAGAGGTCTCACTAGAAGCTACTGCATATTCCAGACTTCATTCACCAAATGGCAATACAGCAGCCCCAGTACTTTGCGCCTGCTGATAGGACAGTCTCCTTAGTGGTTAATCCAAGGTTCGCGTCCCGAACTATCAGGTGAATAACGTCAGCCCAGATGAAACGTTTACCGCCAGCACCCTTACTAGTGACATGGCCACAAGGATAGACATAGAAACAGAATATTTCCGACATATTGGCGACTGTTCACGCAAAATACTGCCAACTTTTCTTCTCCCTTTGTCAGAAAACTCACTCATTAAAAAATGCGAACTGATGGACAAATAAAAAGAAGTGAGAGTAACGGGAGCTGCCGAAAATGTATCCACAATGCATTGTCTACTCTCCATCAAAAAAATAATTTAAAAAAAATAATGATTTTCTTTAGGCAAGACCGTTCAACGGCAGATATCCTAACTGTAATCTCTGAACATATATACCATTCACTAGACAAAACAGGGGAGATAGAGCGGTAGCTCTCGATATATCTAAAGCTTTTGATAGGGTATGGCACGAGTATCTTCTATGGAAAATTAGACTATATGGTATCACTGGAAGAAATAATTAAATCCTTCTTAAGATTCTGCTCGACGGTTGTACATCTAAACAATATGATATAAATACGGAAGTATCTCAGGGGTCATTACTTGGGCGTTTATTATTCCTGATATTCATAAATGACCTCCCTGATAAAATTGTTTCGGAGATGGGTATATTTGCTTATGACACCACGCTCTATAATAGGCACGAGGCGAAAACAAATGAACACATATCTAAGGAATGGCAGAAACACAAGAGGAAGACCTCCAATCTGTAGTGGAATCGGGACAAAAATGGATGGTCACATTCAATTCTACTAAGACTAAGCTTGTTTCCTTCAATAATTACAGGAAACCTTTTCTACCGCCAATAGCAATGGGCAAGAACACATTACCCGAAAGTAGTTCCTTTAAACTCCTCGGTCTAACGTTTACAGGGAACATGAACTGGAATAGATACATTGAGAGCATTGCCAAGTCTGCTGTGAAGAAGGTGGACTCTCTCTACTGTGTTAGACAACTACTTACGCCTGAAAGTATCCTGTACATCTATAAGGCTCTCATTCATTCATATATGGAGTACTGTTGTCACATTTGGGCTGGTGCATCTGCTACTTGTCTCTCACTCAAGGACAGGGTTCAAAAGAGAGTCGACAACCTTATAGGTCCTGAACTGTCATCTAGGCTTCAGCCACTGTCCCACCGACGAAATGTTGCATCCCTCTGCCTGTTTTACTCTAATGGTTAATGCTCTAACGAACTACAAATATTTGTACCCCCTTGTTGTAAATACCCCCGATAAATCCGACAGGAAGTTAAATCCCACCCCTTCACAATAGAGATCCCTAGGTGTCAGAAAGGCTTCTACTTCAATAGTTCCTCAGAACTGCTAGACTTTGGAACTTCCTTTCGGGATTCTGCTTTCCCAACTGTACTGACATGCAGAAGTTTAAGTGTAATGTGAAAAGACGTTTTGCTACTCATCTCCCTTCATAATATCCCTGCAACTTATGTCCACGATAGTAGCACCCTACTTTCAAGTGGCACTGTGCCTTGTTTGGGATGAAAATTGAATTAAAAAAAAATTAGAAAATAGATGTCCAATTGACGTGTTTAAGGGAAAGTATGGTGATAGATTCCCCTCTTACTAACTGAAAATAAATAGAATTGCCTAATCAAAAAGATAAAAATATAAATGAAATCTGTATATATAAAAGCGAAAATGTATGTATGTATGTTTGTGTGTCTGCTAAAAACTTTTGACCGACGGAACAAAAATTCACAACCTTGGTATCATATGAAAGCCCCACCCTCCGGACGACAAATATCGAAAAATTAGCCCAAAAGGCCCATCAGAAGTGCGTCAACTGATCGATTTTCTGCAGGGGGGCCCAAAAAAGTGACATTTTTATCTTAAATATTACATATTTTTAAATCGATTTATAACTGCCCCCAAAAATATGGGTGCCAACTCTTCTACATAAAGCATACACGGGGCCGTTTATTTTGGGTCAACTTGTATTTAAAACCCGCTCAGTCATGTCACGTGATCTTGACGTCAGCAAGCTCTAATGGCAGTCTGAATTTAAAAATTGTTGTTATCGGTAAAAAAAAATTTAACCCTCACACAAGCTAAACTATGAACTTCTACGCTATGACAACGTTACCAAAGTTATTAGCACATTCAAAATAGTTAGATACGATAGTTAAACGAGAAATAACAAGCCAAAAATGTGAAGTAAAAAGAATACGCTTACAAAAAATAACGATCGAAGCTTTTATAAAAAAAAAAGCCAGACGCCATTTTCTTGTTTAGTAACAGTCTTTAGAGTAAAGAAGACGAAGTGAGAGAGAGAGAGAGAGACGCAAACAGAGAGAGAGAGAGAGGGACGCAAACACAGAGAGTGAGAGAGATAGAAAGAAAAACGTTAACTTTTTCACCCCGAAATCGACAATTTTCGACAGGGGGGGGTCAACAACACATGGGTCAGATGACGTCATGACGTCGTGACGTGATTTACTTTAAATAGTTGAAAAACCGAACAAGTTACAGATGCGTCGGTTTAGTCCAGGTAGTTAAGGCCTTTGTTCATTATCTAAACGTTTTGGGTTCAAATCGTGGTGTGAGATGTTTTTTTTTCGATTTTTTAAATTTAAATATTGAACCCTGTATTATTTAAGCTATTTTTCTCGCAACGTTCGTTTTCCTGTTTTTTTTTTTTTTACTTCGCTTATTCTTAGCGACACCCAAAAACACCCGGGTACCCACCTGTTTTTTTTATTTCGCTTATTCTTAGCGACACCCCAAAACACCCGAGTACTCACCGATTTTTTTTAAATTTTAATATCGAAACAGGCTTATTTAAGCCATTTTTCACGTGTTCGTTTTCTGTTTTCATCGTTCGTTTGCCTTACGTTAGATTATTTTGTGTTTTTGTTTTCGATGTTTTCATTACCCGCCCCCGCTTAATTAAAACGTTGTTTTCTTTTCTTATTTCGCTTATAACAATGCTTACATCGTCATCGTCGTCGTCGTAACGCTCGACGACTTTCAAACATCTTTCACTTATTCGCTTATAACAATGCTTCATTCTGGCTAGCCGATTTTATTTTCAAACTTCGCCTCAGGGCTTCGGCTTCGATCCTAACCCCCCGGTTTCTTTTTTATTTAACACCACACACACACCTACAAACACCCGGGCAACGCCGGGTACCCCTCGCTAGTACTGAAATAAAATGTAGTTATTAGCAATTTAATCTAATAAAAAGATAAAATTATTATTGTTATCGCACCAAATTATCTCGAAAAAGTTCCCAATTTCAAATGCAAACCCTGAAAGGGCTTTTAGCTTTAAACACTTCAGCGTTCAAGAGACTTTTTGTTTAAATTAACCGTTAAAAACGTGATCTTCTTCCGACCTTTTGCTAGTGGCGTTTTAAGGAATTGTGACATAAAGAAAGCGGCGAAGGGGCTGTAAAGAGGATATAATTGTTCGGTCTATGCTATCTTTAAGATCAACTTAGTAGATATAATAAGAAGATTTATGGATGGGAAAATCTATTATTAAATAAAACAATAAAAAAAATAAAACCATAAATATGTTTGTATTTGGTTTATTTTATTCAAAACGATTGCCTCTATTTGAAAAATTTCTGGAGCGTTCGTTTTTGTAATAAGATTTAGATTCTGGAATGAACGAATTGTTAGCTCTCAGCCAATGAAATTTGGTGGAACGTGAGAAAAGAGCATTTATTATTTTAAAATTGTGAAATGAAAAGGTCATGGTATGACCTTGAGTATATGATCCAGTTAATAAGGATAAAATTCCATATCTGTTGAAAGTGCAGAAATCTTCCCCCTGATGAGTGGGGTGGGTGGGTTGTAATACTTGTTATTCAGAGGGAAGATAGGAACTACTTTCTCTAAAGATTGATGCGATTAGGATGAGGTTGCTCGTAGGATGAAATGTAGGAGTTTATCATAACGACTAAATGTGTCCAAATAGGCGTTCTAGAGTTACAAAAAATAGTGACTAATAATCTTGACATAATAAGTTGTTGCAAACCTACGGTTTTGAATGTAGTTGCAGTGCCAACTATGTGGGTAGAACAACATTAATATTGGATGAAAGAGTCCAACAACAGGTACCTACCAAAATCAGCAATGGGACATACCAAACAACACACGTACTAGGCAACAAATACGGGTCTTCAATCACTGACCATCTTATAAAAAAAATCCGTCATGTGCAGCGAACTTTAGCAGGTACTCATTTTTATTCTTAGTCCTGCTTACTTATTATTTCATTTAAAGATCTTGGAAACTGTTCACCTTCGACTGAGAAGGTCTTCTCTCTGTAAACAGAAGGAATGCCTGTTGGGTTTGAGCGTAATTAGTCTCTAGGGACTTCGAGTAATATATCGTTGCTTTATTTTAATTGCTCCCCCATTTTTTTTTGCTTTTTTCCATACATAACATCACGCAATGTGATTTTATTTGTACATATTTTCGATTCCCACTCGTTTTTTTTTTCAAAATAAATCTCTCGATTCAGCTTTGAGAAAGCGGTGGTGAAACCGGTCAGCTGACTCCCCCATTTTCTTTTCTTCACCCCGTTGACTTTATTTTAAACGTTTTTAATCATGAATTTAAATCTTCCCTTCATGATTGCGATTATATATATATATATATATATATATATATATATATATATATATATATAATAGGACAAGAGTATGTAATGAAGACACAAAACTATATATTGGTAGATATAGAATGGCTCATTTATTGAATAATGGAATACAGGCAAAATTTTGGGGATAGAAGGAACTCTTCATACCAGGGCATTTCGAAGCCTAATGCTTCTCATCAGAAGAGTAGACAAGGTACTAGGTAGTATGGAGAAGATGCGGCGTCTAGCGAAGGGTTCATTAGGGACGAAAAAGATTTAGGGGACTTATAGAATGTTGGGGGAAGCTTTATTGAACTCCAAATAAATAAGGAGAAGCTTGTTATATATAGTATGATATATAAGATTGTATATGGTCTTTAACATATTAGTGAGATTAAGGGTTATATGTATTATGGTTAAATATATATATATATATATATATATATATATATATATATATATATATATATATATTGTTGCTGCATGGTAATTTATTTTAACGGTTTGTAGGGTGTCTATTTTCTATGGAGTGGGTAATTTTGATTGGTGCCACTTAAACGGTAAATGGCGGCTTATAATTTGGGGTGGTTATTCAAGGTTGTAAAACTGAAAAGTAATATGCGGCAATATATTTATAAGTTTCTTTCGTTATGATATAGGGATTAGGGTGGCAATGATATGAGTGCGCTTAACTTGATGCAAAAGGTTAAGTATACCTATTGATGTCAAAGTGGAGGAGTAAGGAAACCATTACTACTTATGAGAGTGGTAAAAATATACCAAATAATAGTAGGGTAATTATAATAGTACGAAAGATAATAATAATGAAAATTATAATAATAGTAGTAATAATAAAGATAAAAATAAAATCGAAGTAAAATTGAAGATAAAAATAATGATAAAGATAAAGACAAAATTAAAGGTAAACATTAATAATAAACATCGAAGATAATATTACCAATAGTTGTCATAAAAATAAATTCAAAGTTAATGTTAATAACCGTGAAAATGGACATAATGTTATATGGTAGCAATGACGGGGATAATAACGAGGATAATAATAATAACAGCAATTATAATGCTGATTATAATAATTATAATAATAATAATTAAAAACAATAGTCATAACAATAGTAATAGCGTTAAAAACAATGCATTAATAATAATGATAATAATAAAGATAATATAAGCTCCAATAAAAATTGTTGAGCTTGGCATTATTCGGATAAGTCTCCTTTTGTGGAATTGAACTTTCTCTTTTTCTTTTACATTAAGCTATATATATATATATATATATATATATATATATATATATATATATATATATATATATATATACTAGCAGGTCGCCCTGCATGGCCCGGTTGTAAAATACGCTTAAATATGATATTTTAATGAATGCAGATTCCGTATTCATTATTATATGATATTGGACCCAATATATATTAATGATTTAAAAAGTTAAAAAGAAAAATGACTCGTGCGTCACCTCCGAGAATCGAAACCAAAACATTTAGCTTACAATTTAACCCACACATAAAGTTTCGCATTAGTTCGAATACCCTATATATTTCATATCTGTAGACCAAAAACTGACAGAGGAGTTTGTAGACCCAATTTTTTAAACAAAAATATATACGCATACATAAGTATATATATAGAAAGAGGTTTGTGTTTACTATAAGCGTTTACGCAAATATTAGGCAAATATAAATCATGTAGAATAACAATAAGAATGGACATAATTATAAAAGTTAACTAAAAATGATCATCCCATAAGAAAACGGGGGAAAAAACTAATAGGAAATTAATTAAATGAATGTTTAAAAGAATATGCAAATAAGGTAGATATTTTTCAGATGAATACAATTCCATGACGCATATATAAGAAAGTTGTATTTTCTTTTTTAATAAATAGAAAAAAAGATTGGTTTTTAATATGAATATAAATACCCACCTCCAATTTATAGGAGTATACATAAATATATTAGGAGTTCACCCAGCTGATGAGTCGTAAACGACGAAACATGTCCGTATATATATATATATATATATATACATATATATATATATATATATATATATATATATATATATATAAAGAGAGAAAGAGAGAGTGAGAGAGGGAGAAAGAGAGAGAGAGAGAGAGAGAAAGACAAACAGTCAGAAAGACATAGGAAGAAGATATATTTCTCGTGAATTGTATTGGTGAATAAGGGTTATTAATCGATATTTTGTCGTGTGTCTCTTATGAGCGTGGGAATAAGTCAGTAGTATGTCGGCGAGGCGCCGCGGCGAGCAGAAAGGTGATAAAAACGGAGACACTACGACACGGCACACCACACTGACAATAACAACAGCTACAACAACAACAACAACGACAACGACAATAACAATTATAACAACGCCAGGGCGGAGCAGTTTAGAGGTGCACAACAGAATTACAAAAACGAGAACAGTAATAAAGACAGAGACATAAAGAAGGTCTTATATATATATATATATATATATATATATATATGTGTGTGTGTGTGTGTGTGTGTGTGTGTGTGTGTGTGTGTGTGTGTAAAGGACGAAGGATTAATAATTGTGAAAAGTTTTCATAAGGAGAAATAAAATCAAATTAATATGTACGATCGTTTCAGAAACGATTATTAATACAGCTCTAGGTAATTACATCTAATGAGTTTATCGTATATCTGCAATATTCCGAGCACAGAACCTTTATAAATAGTTAACTGAAGCTTTGCTCTTTTAGACTCTTGTCTATTACTTATTAGCAGCATTTTTATTGTCTGGATAATGGAATTTCTTTTGCTTTCTGCTCATTTGTTAATCTCATGTGTTTTCTGAAATATCTGAAAAATAAAAATGTTAAGAAATTAGTTAAGGAAAATATACATGTATACATTATAACATATAAAAAAGGGCGTTACTTATTTCGTACTATATATATATATATATATATATATATATATATATATATATATATATATATATAATAAAAATTACAATTAAATTAACCAAAATGATCCAAGATGAACTAAAGTATATTGTAAATATTAAAGAATTAATATTTATAAAGTTATCTCAGCCAAAAAGTAAAAGCTCGATAAAACTAAATAGGAGATAGAGCTTATAATAGGAGCAAACAGTTAATAAAACATGTTAAAAACACTTTGAAAAATAGTTAAAAACAAGTTATATATATACTAGCAAAAGTACCCGTCGTTGACTGGGTTCAAAAACAGCCTACAGAAAATGGACTCTGATTTATGAAAGTATGATAGCTTATGAAAAGGAAGGGTTGTAAAGAGATAGCTTCGAATTTGGGGGTATCAAAACCAAAGCAAAATATGATGAAAGTAAAAATAAGATAGATAAACCCCATAATTTATTATACCATACCTGTTCACACTGAAACACTTATCACAATATTCTGTGGATCTATATTAAAAAACCTTGTTAAACTTTGTGACATACTTCCATTCTATGAAGGTCAGGCGCGCACGAACACCCCATAATTTTATTATACCACATTTCTTCACACTGAAACATAATTATCAAAGTATACTTATGCAGATAGATATAAAAAGTCTTTATTAAAGTTTGTGCCTATTTCCATTCTATGGAGGCCAGGCGCGAACGCAGACCCCACAATTTTATTATACCATCCCTATTTAAGTTGAAACATCAAAGTATTCTTATGTACATCTATATCAAAAACATTTGTAAACGTTTTTTTCATACTTTGTGGACCAGGCACGTATGCAGACATCACAGTTTTAATGAATCATCATTATGCCAGATCAAACATACCTATTCCTGTGTCTCGATACATTTTCTATCATTATATGTGATCATTTTCTATAATAGTAAACCACATAGGAGCATATTCGTGACCAGACACACACAGAGATGTTTAGCTTTATATATATATATATATATATATATATATATATATATATATATATATATATATATGATATGAATGCGAGAGTGCCTCAAGGGTCTATCCAGAAACCTTTATTATTTCTAATATTCATATATATATATATATAAGGCAATGTGTCTGTCTGTCTCCATATTTTCCAACTCTATCTCTCCGAAACTGAAAGTCCCAGAATGACAGTAAGGATTTCAAATAATTGGATTTTTCGTGGACCGTTTTCTTATGGGTGTTTAGCCGGTGAAAATAATTTCAAGGGGTCAAAAATGGATGGAAATGTAAAAAAATTGTCATACATTTTGTACATTTATCTTCTGTTATTTGCTTTATATAATTTCCTATACGTGTGATGTTGGTACAATAGTAACGTCATCAGCTACGGATTTGCTTCCGGTTTCGATAGCTGATCTAAGTACAATAGTTTTTGTTTTACTTCTGAAATCACGACTTAAATAAAAATTCGGATTGGATCCATTGAGACCCTGTTCTGGATTGTACCATCCTTGTCATTGGATTTTTACCATATTCTGTCTCTTCCTTTTTCCCGTTTCTGGCTTTCTTATAAAATAAATAAGAGATATATTTATAATCTCATAAACTATCACTGACTGTTAAATAACGTTTTTAATGCAAGTATGATTAATTTCATATTCCTTCAATGCATAAATCTGCAAAATCTTTTGTATATTTTGTAGTTCTCTTCCCTCTGATGAGAAGAATTGCATCCTTCGAAACTCCATGGAATAAAGATTTGATTGCTTATTTGAACTCCTTGGATAATTAAAATACCTTCTTTATTGATTTGTAATGTTTTTTTTTTGAAAATTATAATAAATTTTCAATAACAACAGTTTTACTTCATATTATATATATATATATATATATATATATATATATATATATATATATATAATACGAACACACTTGTAAAATAAAAGTCTACAAGTAGTTTTTATTATTCGACAGAATACTCTAAAACTGATGTGTTAGGTAATCTTTAATCCGCAGAGTTATATATATATATATATATATATATATATATATATATATATATATATATATATATATATATATATACACACACACACGCATATATATATATATGTATATATTTCGGTAGAAATATATTTTCTCATATTCCAAAATTTATGATGTTGACCATCTTATAATTACTTCCTAATACCTTTTTATTTTTCCATTACGTCACATCTAATTGTAGGTTTGATAAAAATTCAATATGACGTAATGGAAAAAATAAAAAGGTATTCAGTCTCTTCCAATTTTCGGATTTTAATCATGTTATATCAGACTTCAATTCCTTTTGACGAATTGATTGTCGCTATTTCTTCTGGTGAGTTAACGGCATAATAGATTCACTGATTGATATAATAATTAAGTGATTGATTTTGCGCTACGAAACAGATACTGTCAAGAATTGTATTAGTCAACTGAATTAAAGGAATAAATTATAAGATGGTTAACATCATGAATTTTGGAATATAACTTTTTGTTATTTATTCTCTCTCTCTCTCTCTCTCTCTCTCTCTCTCTCTCTATATATATATATATATATATATATATATATATATATATATATATACTTTTTTTTACAGTTATTTCACGCCAAATATGGCTCAGTAAGGGGTTAAATTTACAGGGTTACTATGTAGGGAGTTGAGCAGCTAGATGTCTTTTTACATTACACATACATTTTTGCATGTGAGTACAATTAGAGAAGCAGGGACCTGCTAGGGAATTCCAATATCCAGCAGTTCGGGAAAGGAACTATTGGAGTAGAATGCTTCTGGGATTTGAGCATCTCTACAGTGTAGATGTGAGATTTTGCTGATTGTCGGGTTTGTCGAGGGTATTTGCACCGATAGGGTATATTTTTTTGTTTGTCGGAGCACATGCCATTTGAAATACTTGAAAAAGATGGATGCAATATTTTGGTGATGGGAGAGAGATTGAAGTTTTGTTGAGAGTTTGGAACAAATGAGTTTGGCGATTTTTTTTTTTAACTCTATCTAAGTATGAAATACTAAGGACAGATGCACAAGCCCAAACAATACTCGATGAATAGGGGAATGGTGGCTCTGTAGATGCACATGATACTTCCAATCACGGAGATCTTTCAGGTCGTATATCATTAGCCATGACAATCAGTGGTTGAGAAGATTTCTGTTAAAAGAAAGCAGTTTAATCTTAGTAGCATTGAATGTTACTATCTATTTACATCTTCCTCTGAGATTTCAGCCATTTCATTACACATGTGTTGACTCGATTTATCTCCTGTCTGTTATTTAACGCCTTGTCATCAGTACATATACCCATCTCGGAGACAATTTCATCGGTGAAATCATTTATGAATATCAGGATTAACAAAGGTCCAAAGATCGACCCTAGTGGCACACCCACATTTATATCATGCAGTAATACCATATGATTTAATTTCTATGAGAAGACCATCGTGCCAAACTCTATCAAAAGCTCTAAATTAGGATTACTGCTCTAACCTCCCTTGCCTTATCCAGTGAGTGGCATATACATTAAGAGTTTACCGTTGATATCCGTAGTAGAGCGGGTTTGCCTAAATCCATACTGTCGGTCAGAAAGATGTTTAGTGTTTATGAGGTGGTAGACTAGTGCTTTTTTTTATTAATTCCTCAAAGATTTTAGCAATGGGATTTTGGCGCATGAGACAATAATTTTTGCTGAAATTCTTTAAAGCTGACAGCACAGAAACAATTTTCTAGCAACCAAGAAAATAAGATTCGTTAAGGCATTGGTTGAAGAGTTGGAGAGAACTGTAGCATTCTCAGCAGACCATTTTTTAATAGTATAGCAGGGATGAGATCAGGACCACACGCCTTTAAGGTTTCAGATTCTTTTTTTTATGACATCGCGAGCATGAGAAGGGGTGATTTTCAGATCATTGAGTGTTATTTATGTCCGCAAAAGGAGGGACAGTTTTGTTGGAACTGAATTTAAGTTGTAGGTGAACTGTCGGGCAAGCAGGTTAACATTCTCGGTTACTGTGCAAACAACCTCAAGCTCGTTGGATAGTGGGGGAATTGTTGATTGTCCATTGTTTACCAAGCGAGTATAAATTTTCTCAGAAATCGCGAGTTCCTAATTTCTGCAACTCAATGCGCTTTCTGGTGATTTCAGTATATTTGCTCTTGGTTGCGGCTATTTCACTCTTGCAAATATTTCTAAATTCTATATACCTTTGTCTGTGTATTGGACATGTCGGATACACCTGCAGAATGCTTGCTGTCTTTGAGCAATGGCAGCTGCACAAGTAGAAATGAGCCATTAGGAAGAGTGGGGTTTGCTGTAGAACTACTGTATGGGAACATGTGTTTCTTTAAGAGATAATTTCACACCAAACAAAAACCTGGACGACCATTTTGTGAAGATGATCAGAGATTCATCTCACCCACCCTCCTGTATCCCCTTCTGCATCTAGTGATAAATCTGTTCTAAATTAAAGTCCCGAGGCCACCTAAAACACCGGAAGTCATCGCTCTTTTGAATAATCCACCAGTAAGTTTCGTTTTAGACACTTCTGCTAGTGTCCATGTAATTGCTGGACGTGTATACGATAGTTTAAAACACAAGCCACCCATACACAACACCACAACTCGAATATTCGCATACAGGTACAGAATTCATTACCTATCCAAGGTTTATTAATGCCACTATAAAATTTCGTGACACGACTTGCAGAACAAAAAATGTGATTGACAGTGAAAGTACCTTATTTGAACTTCCAAATATATCAGCTTGACAAGAAAATTCTTGCGGTTTTTTAGTTTTAAATTAAAATAAGTATATCTCGATTCAGACAAAACTTTATTGATCGGTATAAGCATCAGAATCAACACATTTTTGCAAACGTAAAACAAGTGTATTTATGGCAGCAACGTAAAAAAAAACTTGCGTTCTGGTGGCGATGGGGTTGCTGAAGGCATTTTAGATATCGCTTGGGATTTTGAAGCATTTCTCAGCCAAAAATTTGTTAAGATACTTGAAAAAGTCAGTAGGTGAGTTTGGAGAGTATAGCGGATGCGGCAGTGTTTCGTAACCCAATTTCTTCAACTTCTGCAGGATCAATTTAGCAACGTGCGGTCGGGTATTGTCGGGGAGGAGAATTGGGCCTTTTCTGTTAACTTATACTGGGTGTTGTTGTCGAAGTTTCTGATGCATTTCTTCCATTTGTTTTTTTTTTTTTACTCACCTTCTCTTTAAACAAGGGATATTGCCAACTGGACGCAAGGGCCTACTAATTGGGACTATGCCAAGAAAGTTTAGATGTTGGTTTACGTTGTATTTTAACTTCTGCATATCAGTAGAGTTAGGGAAGCAGGTAGCAGGAAAATAATTCCAAAGATTAGCCATTCTAAGGAAGAAGCTATTAGAATAGAAATTTTTCTGACATTTAGGGACCTCAACAGTGAAGAGGTGGATTTTGTTGCTAAGCGGGTTTTGGGGATATGTACGTCGAGAGGGCACAAGTACAATGAGCAGATTCGAGTAAAATACTTGTAAAACAGACGCAGTAAGGCAACATTGTGGCGATGGGACAAGAATAATAGTGGTTCAAGGATTGACTGTTGAGGAACCCCCTCATTAATGTTATGCTGCTTGGATGAATGCCCTTCAATGACAACGTAGTCTTATTGTCTAAGAAGAATCTGGTTATAGTTAGTATTCGTCCAGTTATACCGTATTATTTAATTTTCATTAGCAACGCTTCACGCCAGAATGTGTCAACGGCCTTGGCTATATCGAGGACTACAACCCTGGTTTCACCCGCCTTATCCATTACATGGTATATGCATTTAGTGATGACTGTTAGAATATCTACAGTAGAACGACATTTTCTAAATCCGTACTGTTTGTCAGAAAGATTAGTTTTTACAAAGTGGTGCTTCTGGTTGTTGGATAATGAGGGAATTACTGATGGCCCTTTATTCACTACACTATTATAAATTTTCCAGAAATCAATAGTTACTGTCTTCTGCGATTCTATGCATTACGTGGTTATTTTAGTATTATTTATTTTTTGACTGTCGCCATTTCTCTCTTACAATGATTTTTAGCATCTATATATTTTTTTTACCTATTTGTATTTGACTTTATGACGTACGAAATAGCGGAATGCATGCTGCCTTTGTGCAATGGCAGCTGCACAATCTGTAGTGAACGGTAGAGAAAATATAAGTAACTGTTGTAATGATGAAAGGCTAGCCGAAAACACACAAAGGCCTGGTCATTCGATTCCAGATGTTGCTCTCTAGTTAAGGGGGGTGTTTCGAATATAGACTTCAAGCCCGTGCATATATCTATTCGAGTCCTCACAGCATAGAGGAAAGTATCCTGATATTGTTAAAGTAGTTAGAGGGTTTTTAATAGTGTAGGTTTGTTACAATTAATGCTAAGACATCCGGGAAGTTTACTAAGATGTAAGATTCTACATCATCTAGATTACTTTTAAGCCCACGGATATTTGCGAATGCAAACCTCAAGGGAGGAGGCGAATTGGGTTTGTGTGTGTAGTTGTATGATTTGATCGTGGTATTTGTTGGGGTTGTCATTTCATTTAATTTCATTACGTTTTGTTTAATTTCAGGTTGGAGCGAAAATGTTGAGCAATGTGGGCCAGTTTTGACAACAATGATACATACACAATAAGTGTATTAGCCGAGTCCTGCCCAGGAAGTTGTAGCTTCGTGAAAGCCCACCAGAGATAGCAGCATGATCCCTTTCCATGCGTGACGTGGTACTACAACTATCCTGATATGATACAACTGATGACAGAGCAGCCGCTCTAAGCGCTACCAAAGAGTTAAAGCTCCCGTCGGCGCTTGTATCGAACTGGTGATTAGGCTATAGGCGGCTACATTGAATAAATGTCAGCTCTACTCTATAATCAATTCACCTGAATTGATATTTTCAATAAAAGTTTTGAAATAAAACTGTAGTATTTTTTTACAAAAAAGATTTCAGAACAAAAAAGAAAAACAAAAAAACAAAAAAACTTTAGAACGACACTTTTATCCGTCCACCCTGCTTATAGTTGCGCTAAAAAAAAAGTCCGCATTTATCATTTTTTCAGAAACTACACATTTCAGCTAAATTGAATGTAACTGTTTAAACAACCCATACCTCATTTGATCCGTCTTTCATTCCTCTATAATTTTGGCTGTTCATATTTTTTAAATTGACATAAACACTAGGATACTTCAATTAAAAATCAAATATGAACAAGTAAAATTATAAAGGAATGAAAGGCGAGTCAAGTGAGGTATAGCTTTTTTAAGCACTTACATTCAGTTTAGCTTAAATTTGCGGTTTTGGAAAAAAAATGACAAGTGCGGACTTTCTTTTGGGCGCCACTGTATTAGCAGTATCAGAATTTTTGTAGGAATTTTTGACACCCCTAACACGAAACTGCGAATACAATATAAAAATCTCGTAATTTCTGTTAAAAGTGGGTTATTTATTTTCTTTATGGATTATACTTCCAAAATAAACTATTACAGTTGTTTTAAAAGTAATAGAAATATATATTTTTTTAAAACAGTAATGAATTTTCCGAACCCAATATTTTTCAATTTTTAAACTTTAAAAATCTATCAAAATTTTTCTATTGATTCTATTTTTACGATATTTTCAGGGTCAATGTGAAATTTTATGTTCTTTCCAATAAACCGAATATAATTATTTAGACAAACGTTTTTTTTTTAATTCACGCCCCCCAAGTGTCACCCATTTTCAACTTTCTCTTAAAAAGTAAATAATTAATTTATGTCGGAGAGTTTTATATATCACAAATTGAAGAGAAAAGGTCAATAAATAATATATTCAAATTTAAAACAAACAAAAAAATCCCTTTTTTAGAAATTTACCTGTAAAGTCCGAAGTTTAAAACCTTATTTTATAAGAACACATTGTTTTTTTTTGTCTTTTTTGTAATGAAACTTTGGTCCTTGCTCCTTTAATTGAAAAAAAATTAGGGCTTGAATTACATTTTTCGAGGAGTTATAAGCTTGGAAAGACAGGGGGTCGAATAATTCACGCCTCTCATTTTGAAATGTCTATTAAAAAGTAAATAATTAATTTATGTCTGGGAGTTTTATATATCACACATTGAAGAGAAAAGGTCAATAAATAATATATTCAAATTTAAAACAAAAAAAAATCCCTTTTTTAGAAATTTACCTGTAAAGTCCGAAGTTTAAAACCTTTTTTTTTTTTAAAAAAACACATTGTTTTTTTTTGTTTTTTTTTAATAAAACCTTGGTCCTTGCTCCTTTAATTGAAAAAAAAATTAGGGCTTGAATTACATTTTTAGAGGAGTTATAAGCTTGGAAAGATGGGGTGGAATTATTCACTATTTTCACGAAATTTCTGACACTGCTACCACTGTATATACCAGATATCGAAAGAGAGAAACAGTCAAAAACAAGGAAGGAAAGGGATATTTACGATGAGATAGAAAAGGATTAATTGAAACAGATAAAAGAAAAAGAAAGAGACAGATAAAAAGAGACAGGCAGAGAGAAAGAAAGCAAGATAGATAGATAGATAGAGAAAGAGAGAGGGGAGACGAAATAAACAGCGCAACATAGTTTGATTTATCCCAAATAAAGATAATATTTTCCTTGTTCCACGGAACTTTTGTTTTCATTGCACATAAATGTTTCGTACAAACAAAAATTCCCATGATAAAAAAACACATGGATAATATTGCCTAGTGATTACCGTTTGAATATCCATAGTTTCCTGTTTATTCATACGTAACAATCGCTTTGTGTTGACTTCCCTTTGTCTCGAAAAAAATAAAATATATGAAGTGTCTTCAACAAGTTTACATACTTTTCTTTAGTATGGCCACTTTTATTGATAGTACACACAGGACACTCTAGTCCCTTTCGAAGTAATCTTCCCCGGCTGTAGTGCACTTGTAATACTGTTCCAACAACTTCTGAAAGTTTCTAAATTTTTGAGACGCGTAGCGCAGTAGTTAGTATATCTGGAAAAATCAATTGTAAAAAAGTGATATTCTCCTGAAAGTTGAAAGTTCAATCCTCAATGTGGACGACCCAAAAAATACATTTGCGAATTACTTAGGACCTCTATCCAGTCATGGCTGACGGAATAAGAGCACGCTACTCCCGTGAAGTAAATAAAGAGTCCGCTCGAAATTCCTGAGTTTGACAAGATACACCTGAAGAAGGTCGGAGGTTACATCGACCAAAACGTTGTGAAAATCACACTCAAGATGAGAAATAGTCCGATGAATCCAAATAGTACGAACTTCTGGAAGTCTCCACGGAGGTCTCCTTAAGTGAGTGTGTCAATGACCCTCGTCACATCCTCTTCCATGTTTTCAATTGTCTCATAAGAGTAGCCTCTAAGGTTTTCCTGTAGCTTAAGGAATAACCAAAAGTCACTGGAAGCAAGGTCTGGACTATAGGGATCGTAAGAAACTGTCTTGATGCCCATCTTAGTCACATAGTCTGTGATAAGGATGGACCACCTTCGAACAAAAACTTTCCTCATCTTCAGTTCATCGCGAATAATTTTGTGTACACTGACATCAAACCGTGCACTTATTGTCTCTATAGACAGACGACGGCCTTTATCCAAGAAATTCTTTATTTGGCCAATCAGCTCTGGTGTTCTGACTTCTTTACTCCACGCACACCTCTCATTATACCTTACAAACTTCCTGCCTTCCTTGAGTCTCTCATGCCGCTCAATAACTGATGTTCGATTCATCCAAAATAGTCCAAAATCAGTATGATGCATTCCATATGTTACTATAACATTTTTCCCCCAACTTTAAAGCAGAATTTCTTTTGCATATCCTTCTTTTAAATGTCCTCACGTCCAGATTGCATTTTTGAAATTCCCCAGCTGTAACAATCAGGATTTAGGAGGATGTATTCTAATTCCTACTGTAGCTATTCATTTGAATCTGAAATCATAAAAATTGGCCAGTCATCTCAGAACATGTATAGGAATAACATAGGGAATTTTCAAGAATCTACGACAATTTTTAATGCTTGTACCAAAAAAGTTTGGAAACTTATTGACGGCACATCGTAAACAGTTTTTTAATTTTGAATATGCCTATGTCTAGTTCCCAGCCTATTCACAACTCGTTTAAGATGGCTGACAAATTTTCGGTTTATTAATGACTCTTATCAGTATAGCGTGGGAGCTGAATTGAGTAGACCCTCTCATGAAAGACGGAACCATGGTTCTCAGTGGGCGTAAATCTCGACCACTAATCCCCTCCGTATTGATTTCGGCGGACAAATTTGACGTGGAAACAGAAAAGTTAAAAAGGAAAAACTTATTGATAATTGTTTTAATTATAATTTTAATTAAATTTAACGCCTCAAGAAACCGATATTAGAATGCATGTCGTACCAAAAACTAAACAAATTTTTGGGGATTATGCATTATAATTGGAAAAAATACATTTTAAGTTAAAACACTATTACGTAATTACGTGTCATGTCAAAATTAGTAAATATTCCTAAAAACTACGAATAATGATTCAGAAGAAAAAATAATTACAAGAAAAAAGAAAATTATCAGAAAATGCAGTTTTAACGGTTTAGTCGATTGCAAACAATGCCGTATGATAAACTGACTTATCTCCCTTGTTTTTACTTAACTTTCACTATTTTTAATTAGGAAATGGTGGGTTGAGAACAATTTTTTTTTTGTAAAACAGTTTTAGCAGATATACTGTGGATCATTTGCAGATATACTGTGGATCATTTGTAATTTTTTAATTTTTTGTTTACTGATTCCGACATGACACGCCACTTCCTGTTCACTAAAACTGCATTTGTACATTTTTTTTTTAACTCTCTAACTTTGAATTATTTTAACTACTTTTTATGGCGATTCAACATTATTCATAAGTTAGCTCGATTTCCAATAGTTATGACTTTTGACACATATTTTTTAATTGTCTGTGGTATTTTTTTATTGCGATTTCAAATGACAAAGATGTTCAAATTATGTTTCGAAAGTTTCAGCTGAGAAATGTGGATTCATATTAATTGTATTATCCGGACGACTCGTAAAATCTTTGATGCTATTTTCACCACGTTTCGGTTCATATAACCTCCGACCTTTTTCAGTTGCATCGTCAAGCATGTAAATCTTTGTGCCGATCTCTTTTTTGTTTTACTTTACTTCAGTCGAAGTTCTCAGAAATCAAAGGGCCCCCTACCTGGGGCTAACACTTGGAATCTATATGAGATACATAGATATTCGAATGTTCCATTAAAGTTCTTTATCTCTCAAACACTGAGTTAGTAAAGAAATTGAGAACATAATTTTCCTCTCCTCAATTAACTATTTTCATACGTTGTAGTATATCTTTCATGTTGGTCTCATGGTCTTAGTGGATTCCAGGACAAGAATTTATCTAGTCTGGTGGAGTATCCAGCTTCGTGCTATTACTTGATGTAATATCACTTGGAGAAGGTGCACCATTCATCGGAAAAGCTGTGGGGTAGTCGTAGTGAGGAGATCTTTTTTGGGCTGCGAATACTATGTGGTTTTGAATATTTGGTCAGGGTTTATTTCTATGGAAAAATTATCATCATGTCAGGTTGTTCTGACAAACCCCTGTACAAAGAGACCTTAGACACTCGAGGACAGTGTTTGGTAGGCATTCAAGTACTCCGGAATCTACACGAACATGTTAACTGAATCCCTTATTCAACCCACGGGGTAGATTGTTCTTATTCCATCAGCCATGACCGAGTAAAAGTCTCAAAATCAATAAGTCCCATCGCCGCAATGTTGCATCACTGTGCCTGTTTTACAAATATTTTAATGGAATGTGTTCTGATGAACTCCTTTCATTTGTACCCCCTCAACGCACATGTCCCCGACACACCCGCTTAGCAATAGGATCTCACCCCTTCACTGTTGAGGTCCCTAAATGCCAGAAAGCTTTCTATTCTACCTATTCCCTAGAACAGCTAGACTTTGGAATTCCCTTCCTGCTGCCTGCTTCCCTGACTGTACTGATATGCAGAAGTTTAAATGTAACATAACCAAACATCTTGTTAATCTTTCCTAGACATGACCCCAAATAGTAGCCCCTTACGTCCAAGTGGCGATATGCTTTGTAAGGGGTGAACATGAGTAAAAAAAAAAAAAAAATTCTTGTTGGCACAACCTCTTAAATAATCAAACCCTACCAAAGTTCCATCATTACAGATCATGACGGTGTTATCTCACTGTTTACCTAAAACTTATTAAGCCTTATCCTCGAGTGGCCCTCGGGTTTTGATAAGCGGTGACCCTCCCCCTTCCAGTGAGAAAAGTACCTATTTAAATTTTATTCTTGGTAAATATTGTTTGTGATAAATTCGGCCTTCAACCTTCAGAAAAATAGAACTACTATAATATTAAAACTTTAGAAATAATTATTACTTAACACATGGCGCAATGGATAAAAGTGTCATGTATAACATCGCTAAAAACTTGTGTGAAACACATGGCAGATGAAAATCGTAGTTTGAATAAATTAATTCATAGAAAATATATTCGTATAATCAAGTACTGAGTTATTTATTAATTTAATTTAAAAGTTCAGAGCTTTCTTGAAATTATAACTGGTTCTCCAATAATTCTGCTAGAATTCTAAAAATTCAGGATCATTTTCACCCGATGCGTATTTAAGATATTAAGCGAAGCCCACTATTAATTTGTTTGTAAACAAGCTGATGGTTAGAGCATTGTTGCGACGGGCGGGTGTGGATTTAATACATACTCAAGGAGAAATATTTACGGCCCTGATTCATAGCCCGATGGTGACAGCTGCCGACTGTCTATCGGACGGTTGTAGGTTCGATCCACAGCTGGGGAAAGGTGTATGTCTAGCCGCACTGATGAGTTTTGATACAACGAAACAGTACCGTATGTGGATGATATATATATATATATATATATATATATATATATATGTGTGTGTGTGTGTGGAAGTATCTGTGTGTCTGTCTACGCAATAATTCTGTAAATTTTCAGTCCACAGACTCGAAATTTGATATACAGCGTATTGAGATTTGGGAAAATCTTTGTAATCCATTTTCGGCCAGAGATTTGGCTGTTAAGGGATCAAAGTTCAACGATTTGACCTTTGAGAACTCTACCAAACTCCTCCGACAATTTTGGGTCTAAACACTTGAAATTTTAGATATAGGTTCCTTGGACATGGATCTAACTAAATAACTTGATTGAAGCCCAAAACAATAAATGTTAAGTGGTCATAATAGGGATCAAAGTTTAAAAAAAAAATGACCTCTGCGGTCTCTACCAAATTACTGAGACAATTTCTGGTCTAAACATTTGAAATTTGACATAAAGGGTATTCAGAGATAGGACAAGCTTTTTAATCGGTTTGGGTCTAAACTTTGAGCTACCAATATATAAATGTATGTATGTATGTTTGCATGTCTGCCTAATACTTTCGACAGAGGCGACGGATTTTCACAAGATCAGTATCGTTTTTAAGACGACAAATACCGAAAAATTGGCTAAAAACATTAATATCTTCACCCTTAACTGGTCACTTTTCTACAGGTAGGGGTCGCTTTTTTTCGCGAATATTTTCGAAAGTCATCCTCTCCTTTCGATTGCCTAGCCTTAATTTAAACCCACGTCACTTCTGGTTTGGCGGTGGTCGTAACATCAAAGACGTCACGTTTTAACCCATTCTTTTCCTCCTTCGCGATACGGGTTCAAGCCTACCTTCCTACTACCACTTTTTTTTTTTGCTCAACACACACCTCCATACACCCGGGAAACACCGGGCATCCATCCTAGTATTTATATATATATATATATATATATATATATATATATATATATATATATATATATATATATATATATATATATCCAGAATTTTATACATGGTTTATTTTCATAATATTGTGTTGTAATTTGACTTTACAACGTATTTCATACGTATTTTATTTTACAATTCAATCAACGCTTTCATAACGGAAAACACAACCCTGACTTTCATATCACGTTCGCCAAACATATTCTGGCCTTTCAAAATATCACCAACAAGTGGACTCTTTTTTTTCTAACTGTTTTTTTCTTCAATTTAGTATCATATCAAAAAATAAAAAAATAAAAAAATGTATAAATTTCTGAGGATGGATTATATCTCCGAAATATTTTTTTTTTATTACATTTTCACCCCAAACAAGGCATATTGCCACTTTGTTGTAGGTGGCTACTATCAGGGACATAGACATCAGGGGTACTGTGTAGGGAGTTGGGCAGAAAGATTTCGGTTCACGTTGCACTTGAACTGATGCATGTAAGTACAGTTGGGGAAGCAGGGACCCGGCAGGGAATTCCAAAGTTTAGCTGTTCTGGGGAAGAAACTCCTGGAGTAGAAGGCTCTCACATCTAGGGATCTCTACTGTGAAGGGGTGGGATTTAGCTGCTTGTTGGGTTTGTCGGGGTATTTACGTCGAGGGGACACAAGTACTTGCAGTTTGTCAGAGCATTCACCGTTAAAGTACTTGTAGAAAAGGCAGAGGGGTGCAACATTTCGTCGATGGGACAGGGGCTGAAGTTTAGATGAAAGTTCCGGACCTATCAGATTGGCGACTCCCTTTTGAACCTTGTCTAGGAGCGAGAGACTAGTGGTAGATGCACCAGCCCACTTCGGCTGAGCACTTTTTTAATAACACAGCCGGGATGAGATCAGGTCCACATCCTTTTGCAGTGTCAAGATTTCTTATGATAGCATGCACCTGAGCAGGGGTGATTTTCAGATCGTCTAGCGTGGCGTCTGTCCGCAAAGGAAAGTCAGGGAGCGGGTGGTTGGCAGGGTCCAGTGTGGAGTTGGAGGCAATCCGACTGGCAAGCATGTTAGCCTTCTCAGTTAGAGAGCAAAAAACCTCATATATATATATATATATATATATATATATATATATATATATATATATATATATATATATATATATATATATATATATATATATATCTGGTTACTTATCGAGAAGTAACGAGTTCGAGTCTCATCAAGAAGTTTTGCTATACTGACGAGAATAATACTTTGAAACATACACGTGTACAGATGACTTAATTTTATGCACGTAAGAATATTTGAATAAATATTTAAATTATAAATTAATATTTGAATGCATAATGCGCCTCAAAATGTGGGGCGACTAGAATATAAACAATGGTCAGATAACTTTAAAACCACCAAGGGAGTGAACAAAAATGAAAAAATACCACAGTATCGCTTATAAAAATAAAAATAGATAAATCATATATATATATATATATATATATATATATATATATATATATATATATATATATATATATATATATATATATATATATATACATGGTGGCCGGAAAAATCGTCCCGGGAAAACTAGTCTCCGGAAAACTCGTACGCGGAAAACTGGTACCCGGAAAACTCGTACCCGGAAAATCCCCCCTTTTTTGCTTGGTAGGAACACTGGTCCCTTATTGAATAAATATCGATTGAAAACACATTTTATTACCGTTCTTGAAGGAGATATTGTTTTTAAAGGTTATTTTTAATTCTTGCTTAAAAAATAAACTTGATCACGGAGTCAAGATACGAAAAACGAAACAATATGTTTATTTAAAAAAAATAATTTTGTTTTAACACTTTTTGTGTTATTACGAAACAAAAATAAAAGAAAGAAAGCACGTATTATCCAAGAAAACAATTATTTTATTTAGAAGAATTAATTCAGTTTAAATAACAAAAAAGAAAACACGGTCTTATGTAATTTTGGTATCGCGCTGAAATAATAACATTATTATTTCGAAAGCCATTCTTAACCTGGGGAGGGGAGGGTATCGTTTGAAAGTCATTTCGGGAGCACTTCTGCAGTACTTAAAAATATACAAATTTATTTTCTTTTGGAGGTGGGGAAGGCTCGTTTTAAAACTATATCTAACTCAGTATTTTCTTTAATTTTTGGACATTTTTTGTTAAAAATTATTTACTAATAATGTCCAGTGCGACATTATTTGTTATTTCTTTTTAACTAAATAAACTCTTTAAAATAAGTTTAAACACCAAAAACTTACAAAGCTAGGTAGAAAACGAAAACTGAGAAAAATCAATTAAATTTTTTTAAAACAATAAACATGTAAAAATATTTTAAAAATATTATGGGATGTGCATTATTGAATTTAGGAAAACTCGTCCCGGGAAAACTCGTCTCGGGAAAACTCGTCTCGGGAAAACTCGTCTCCGGAAAACTCGTCTCGGGAAAACTCGTCCCCTTTCGCTAGGTAGGAAAACTGGTCCCTAATTGAATAAATATCGATTGAAAACACATTTTATGATCGTTCTTGAAGGAGATATTGTTTTTTTTTAAATAAACTATAGCCCCCCCCCCATAATATTTTTTAAAAAATATTTTTACTTGTTTAATGTTTTTTTTTTTTTTTTTTTTTTTTAAAATAAAATCGATTTTCTAAGTGTCCGTTTTCTACCTAACTGGCTAAGTTCTTAGTGGTTTCACTTATTTTAAAGCGTTTATTATGTTCATACAAAGTTAATTACAAATTATTTTTTGTTCTTATTTTAACGAATGTTTTTTGGAGTCATAAAAACAATAAAAAAAAACAAAACCCAAAAATTAAAAAACAGGGAGCGATTCGATTCTTCGTTACGCTTTTGGTTTTGTTTTTTAATTATGATAGTTTTTTGTTGTTATGTTTTTGTTTTCTGTCATACTAAATGCACTCATGCGTTATTTAAAATTATGATTTTATCAATTATCAACATTTATTGTCGTCCTGTCAAATTTTGCAAAAATTAACTAATAAATTAAAAGCGAAATATTTTTTGACGCGAGAGATGCCATGTGCTAACAATCTCTCGTTAACTCATTTTTAATTTTTTAAATTTTTACTTCAAAATTCTAAAATCAATCATTAAGAGAGAAAGTAATCACTAAATAAATTTATTAATCAATTTTATTGAAAACTCCGCTATTGTTTATCAAGAATCTTTTTAATTTCATTTTTTGTTGGTTGCTTTTCAAAGGGAGATATAGATTTTATCCCCCCCTCTCTCTCCAAATTATATTTTAAAAAATATTAAAATTTATTATTTTCTTTTTAAAACCAAATCTCCCTCAGTAATTTCTTTAATTTTCTATTTTTTAGCGATTATCAAGACCCCCTAAGCATTATTTATCGTTCTCACGTAACACTCGACCGACATGTTTTTTGTTTGTTTTCTGTTTTTTTTTCTTTACCAAATAAACGATTCCAAATAAATAAACAACATAGTCGGCGAGGTAGAAAAATCGATTTTACCCTTTTATACACAACAGTATATAAGTACATTCTTTTTATATTAATATAAAAACAAATATGCGGTCTCGTTTATGAACATAATAAACGCTTTTATTAAAAACACAAAAAAAAACATTAAACCAGTAAAAATATTTTTTTAAAAGTATTATGGGGGGGGGCTAAAGTTTATTTTAAAAAACAATATCTCCTTCAAGAACGATCATAAAATGTGTTTTCAATCGATATTTATTCAATAAGGGACCAGTTTTCCTACCTAGCGAAAGGGGACGAGTTTTCCAGAGACGAGTTTTCCGGAGACGAGTTTTCCGGAGACGAGTTTTCCGGAGACGAGTTTTCCCGGGACGAGTTTTCCCGGCACCGCATTATTACCTAAAAATATACAAATTTATTAGGGGGCCGTTTTTAAAACTATATCTTCCTGAATATTTTCTTTAATTTTCTAGTTTTCAACAATTATCCTCCTAAAACGTGATCCTCTTATCGGACATTTTTTATTCATAAGTAACACTCGACATTACTATTTTTTTTACTAAATAAACTCTTTAAAATAAGTTGAAAGACAAAAATATTCAAAGCTAGGTAGAAAACGAAAACTTAGAAAAATTAATTTAATTTTTTTTTAAAACAACAGTAAACAAGTAAAAATATTTTTTTAAAATATTATGGGATGTGTATTCTCTTTTAAAGACAATATCTTCTCATGAACGATCATAAAATGTGTTTTCAATCGATATTTATTCAATAAGGGACCTGTTTTCCCTCCTAGCAAACGGGGACGAGTTTTCCGGTATCGAGTTTTCCGGGTAAGAGTTTCCCGGAGACGAATTTTCCGGAGACGAGTTTTCCGGGGACGAGTTTTCCTAAATTCATATATATATATATATATATATACGTATATATATATGTATATATATATATGTATGTATATATATATATATACATACATACATACATATATATATATATATACATACATACATACATACATACATATATATATATATATATATATATATATATATATATATATATATATATATATATATATATATATATATATATAGGCTGTCCCAAAAGATATTGCTGGTTAAAGAAAATTCATAACTTTCTTAATTTTTATATTTTCCATTTATTTTTTCAGATCATCTAGAGGTCATCAGAGGTTGCTACACTACCGAGAAGCGGATATTTATCGTAGAGTCGTATTTTCGGTTGAATGAGTCAATATCAGAAACTCAAAGAGAATTTGGACGAAACTTCAACACAAGAAATTCCCCTACTCCCAACGCAATAAAACCAGCCACAATAAATGCCCTTAAAAACAATATGGAGGAGGAAATTAGGGCCATAAGTTCTGAAACATTAAGTGATGGGTTTGACAATGACCTGCAGAGAGCACAAGAGTGTGAAAATGAAAATGGTTGACATTTGAGTAACATCATTATTCATAACTAAAATTAGACCTTGCGAAAGAAATATCCTAGAATAAGTTTTGTAAATAAAATTATAATAAGTAGACTATGACATTTTACTATATCTTCAAAAATCACGGAGAGGCTCATCTACCTGCATATGAAAATTGGTAAGCATAACTTAAATATTGAGGAAGTTAATCAAATTTAAAATCCGTCATTGGGACACGCTTTATATATATATATATATATATATATATATATATATATATATATATATATATATATATATTAGCATGGGCCGCCGGCGTTGCCCGGGTGTTTGGAGGTGTATGCTGAGCCAAAAAAAAAAAGAAGAAAACTGTCAATTTTTTTTTAACTTTGACCCCTATTATGACCCCTTAACATTTATAGTTTTGGACTCAATTAAAGTTATTCAGTTAGATCCATGTCCAAGGAACCTATATCTAAAATTTTAAGTGTGCAGACCCCAAATTGACGGAGGAGTTTAGTAGAGTTTTCAAAGGTCAAATCGTTGAACTTTGACCCCTTAACAGCCAAATTTCTGGCGGAAAACCAATCACACCGATTTTCCTAAATCTCAGTACCCTGTATATCAAATATCGAGTCTGTAGACTGAAAATTTACAGAGTTATTGCGAAGGAAAATGTACATAGACACACACAGACACGTTCACTTTTATATATATATATATATATATATATATATATATATATATATATATATATATATATACATATATATATGTGTGTGTGTATATATATATGCATATATATATATATATATACATACATATGTATATATATATATATAAATAATTTTCCATTTTCGATTATCCCTTATTTCTTCTTTAAGAATTAATTTAATTTTTTTATTCTCTTCAACATTTTATGTTTCTTTTTCATTCGTCCTCTGTTTGCTTTTTATATTTTTCATGCCTCTCTTTCTTTTACTGTTTTTCTCTCACTACTTTTTATCACGCATTTTTTTTTTTACTATAGAGTTTCATCTTTTTAAGGTTCGGATTCCACAGAAGGATAAGAATGAATACCCTCCAGATGAGACAACATCGTGATGACCTGTGATGATGAAAATTGGATATGGGTTAATATATTTTAGAGGACGGTTCATCAAAGAACTTGTTTACGTTAATCTTGAAAAAGACCATGTTATAGTCGGTTGTGTTATCTCTTCCATAAACGAGCATTTGGAAGAAAGAATTTCGCTCCTGCTAGTTTTGTTTTGCTTAAGCATAACTAGAGAATAAGGGAATTGCTGTTTTCGTAGCTTTTTATTCTTTTAATTTATTCCCCTATACCGGCTTCTGTCAAACTACTTTCTTTCTTCATCTCTTTCGTTCGTTCTTTCTTTCTCTATCTTTCGTTCTTTCTTTCTTTCGTTTTTTCTTTCTTTCCCCCTTCTTCTTCCTCCCCTGTCACACCTTTATATTATCTTTCCTTCTTTCAAATTTTTCTTCCATTCACATTATTCCTCTAATTTTTTTTTTTTACTACCTGCTCCACTCGTCCCACAATGCATCCTTATGTACCCATAGCGAATGCCTTAAAATATGAAAAAGGGGGAAAATGAGCCCTATCTAACCAACCAACCAACCAACCAACCAACCAACCAACCAATCAAGCCCATTATCTCCGACTGGACGGAGCTTATCGACAATTCTCATGCAACGAGCGCACTATAAAGGAACCCGTCACCGGTCACACAAGGAAACAACGAGCGCAGACAACAAGTGACGCCCAAAACAATAGAAACATCGGCGCCAAATGAACGAGATAACGTCAGCTAAAAAGAGCCTTCTTCCCTCGTGGGTAAAAATGTGGAGAAGTATCTCCCCACCCCACCTTCACCTTTGATACTAGTTCGCTCTGACACACTAACTCACAGGAATTTTTTTTATTTCTTTTATTTTCTAACTACTTTAATGCTAATTAGACGTATTTTTATTTCTTTCCCTGCGTTCACATAAAACGCGTTGTCCACTACGTATATTGCTCAGTAACAGTTTCAATTATATTTCCATGTCCACAGAAGCAAAGTAGACGCATATAAAAGAAACCGACCATCGTTAAGTCAGGTTTTAGTAATATATTCGCTGGTTTGTCATATTTTTAGTTTGAAATAGCATTTTCACTGGTCTGTCTTACTATAATTAAAAATAACATGGTCTCTCATCGTTTAAGTTGAAATAACATTTTTGCTGGACTGTCATGCTTTTGTTTAAATTATGTTTTCACTGGTCTGTAATACTTTAGTTAAAAATAAAATTTCCCTGCTCTGTCATGCTTTAATTTGAAATAGTATTTTCGCTATTTTATCATACGAAATATCGTTTGAAATAGCATTTTCTCTTGGTCTGTCTTAGTTTAATTTACGAATAGCATTTTTACTAGTCTGTCATACTTTTGCTTAAAATAAGGGTTTCGTTGTTGTGTCATACTTTAGTTTAAAATAGCATTTTGTATGGTCTGTAAAGTTGTAGTTTTAAATAGTATTTTCGCTAGTCTGTCATGCTTTTTTTTAGAATAGTATTTTTTCTGGTTGGCTATACTTTAGTTTGAAATAGCATTTAAACTGGTTTGAGCTACTTTTGTTAGAAATAAAATTTTCACTGGTCTGTCATGCTTTAGTTTTAAATAATATTTTCTCTTGGTCTGTCATAACTTTGAAAAATCATTTTCATTAGTTTGTCATGCTTTAGTTGAAAATAATACTTTTCTTTCTGTCATAATTGACCTATTTTACTTAGCAATAACATTTTTACTGGTCTGTCATGCTTTAGTTTAAAATACCATTTTCGCTAATCTGTCATGCTTTATTTTGGAATAGCATTTTTTTCTGGTCGGGAATACCTAAATTTGAAATAGCGTTTAGGCTCTTCTGACATACTTTATTTAGAAATGAAATTTTTCGCTAGTTTTTCATACTTTAGCTTGAAATAATATTTTCGTGAGTTTCTAATAATTCAATTTGTAAGAGCATTTTATTTTGGGCTAAACAGAACCAAGTATCGCTATTTTTGTCTAGCACTTTAAATCGATATCGTTAGATAATTTTATATATTACATGTATATACATCAAGCTTCTGGGCTTGACCTTTACTCCTGATCTGAAATGGAGCACGTACATCAAATCTGTTGCAAGGGCCACTGGAAAAATGGTGGGATCCTTTTATCGATCCAGTAGATATCTCACTGCTGAAGTCAACTATCTATCTATATAAGAGCCAGGCACGTCCAAGGATGGAGTACTGTTGCCACATCTGGGCAGGAGCTGCTAGAAGGGACTTGTCCTGCCTTGATAGCCTCGTAGCCTCGTAGGACATGTTCTTTTCTCTGCCCTGTAACCTATATCTCACAGAAGATATGTTGCGAGTTTTTCTCTGCTTTATATTTATTTTCATGGAAAATGCTCGAGTGAGCTCCAGGCGTGCAGTTCTAAGAAAAAAGTATTGTTCATGGAATCTACGTTTAGGTTTAGGTACAGATAAAGAGTGGGGGGAATTATTGATAGTGTTTACAGCTAGACGAGTGTTTCTTGTGAATGTTTGCCGAGGGGGGACCATAGATTGAAGCTCATTCGAACACTTTCCATGAAAATAACGATACATCAGAGACAAACTCGCAACATCTCTTCTGTGAGACAAAGGCTGTAAGGAAGAGAAAAGGACATCTCCTACGATGCTACGAAGTCTATTTTGAACTCTATCAAGGCAGGCCAAGTCCTTTCTAGCAGCTCCTGTCCAGATGTGGCAACAGTATTCCATCCTTGAACGTACCTGGCTCCTATATAGATAGAGAATAGCATCAGCAGTGAGATATCTACCGGATCGATAGAAAGATCCCACCATTTTTCCAGCGGCCTTGGCAACAGATTTGATGTACGTGTTCCATTTAAGATCAGGAGTAATGGTCAAGCCAAGAAGTTTTTCAAAACTTGAGGCCTCCTGAAGACGAGAGCCATTCATTTCAATTGATGTCAGATGTGGATCAGAATGTTGATGATGTAAAGAGAGAAGCTTGGTTTTAGATGCATTAAAAGTAACCAGTCATTCTTTACCCCATTGTACTACGTGCTCAAGATCAGAGGAGAGAGAATTGGAGAGAACTTGGTCGTTTAGTGTCTTAGATGTGCTACCATAAATGGTAGTGTCGTCAGCATAGATGTCTACAAATGATGTAAGGATGTGATTTGGAAGATCATTAATGTAGATCAGGAAAAGAGTTGGGCCCAGGATGGACCCCTGAGGGACACCGGCATTAATACTGTGAGCTTCTGATTTTTGCCCATCAACTACTACTCTTATGAACCTATCAGAAAGAAATGATTTAATAACTGAGAAGACATTTCCAGCTATACCATAGCTAGAGATCTTATGAAGTAAACCTTTATGCCATACCCTATCAAAGGCCTTAGATATGTCAAGAGCAATTGCCCTAGAAAGGTTGTCGAGAGATTTGCTAATCCTATGAGATATAACTGTAAGCACATCTGCTGTAGATCTAGCAGAACGGAAACCATATTGAGTGTCACTAAGAAGGTTATTTTTGTTGAGATGGTTGATTACTTCTGTATTTAATACAGATTCCAGCAACTTACTCATGACGCACAGGAGACTTATTGGCCTGTACTGAGAGGGGGATGAGCGATCACCTGAATTCTTAAATACAGGGCATACTGATGAAATTTTCCAGGGAGATGGGAAACTATTCTCCTTAAGACTTTCAAACAAACTGAAACACCATGCTGAACAAGACATGTACAAAATGTATAACGATTTTTTTTTTCAATTTTGCCTCCTTTTTAACTCCTTAAAAACTATTTTAATCAGCTAAGGACCCATAAAAGGATGATCCATAAAAAATCCAATCACTTGAGCCCCCCAGTGCCACTCTGCGATTTTTAGTTTCGGTAGAGATAGGGTTTAAAAATATAGAGACAAACAGACAGACATAGTTTCATAAATTAAACAAAGTATGACAGATCAAATGGAATAATATTTCAAATTTAAGCATGACAGACCAAATAAAGTGTTATTTCAAAGTTTAGTATGAAACAGACGTAAAAATAAAATTTCAAACTTAAATATGATAAACCGAAAGAAATGGTATTATTACATGATATACCAAATATTAGTTCTTATTTGAAGCTAGAAAAGATTCTTGAGTTTATTTCTCATTAATTGATTTCAGTCCGAAAGACGACACATAGCTTGTCGATGTCTCTGCTCGTCTGTCTCAAGATGGCCGCTCGCATGTAATATTTTGTTGTTCTCGCGCGAAGATATAATAACTGTTATAGTTATAGCTGCCTTTAGAGAAAAAACGAGTTTTTTTTTTTGACCATGTTATCATCCTAACACCAAATAAAATTGTATTTCAAAATAAAGTACAATCAGCTAGAATCGAAACCGAAAGCAAAACTGTAGCATTTAAAGCTGGTGACGTTACCACTGTACTGACGTGTTACTCATATGAACTGATTAAAAATAAACTAAGATTAATGTACAAAATCTATAACCAGTTTTTCAGTTTTGACCCATTTTTGACCCCTTAAAAACTATTATATAGTAGAAAAACTAAAGACCCATAAAAGAAAGATCCATAAAAAATCCAATCATTTCAGGCTCCTAGCGCTGCTCTGCCATTTTTAGTTTCGGGAGTGTTTGAAAATTTGGAGACAGACAAAATCACACTTAAGATGTTTGGTTCTGGATATGACCTTAAATTATATCCAGTGGTGAGGCACCAGCTTGTGGGCTTTGGGGTGTGTGGAGCCACCCTTTAATTGCCATTGGTCCCAAGTCCACTCTGACCCGGAGTGGTAGTACCTGTTAGGGTCCCAACTATGGGTTGAATAGAAACCGACTTGAAAACAACAAATATATTCTATTAGAAAATTTTTCTTCAAAATCTTTGGATTCGTCATTAAATATTCTGAAAAGGGTTGATATACCGTAAAACAAAAACAACCAACCATAAAGGCATGGAGACAGACAAAATCACACTTAAAAACATATTTCTAGATTTGTTTCGAATAGCATTTTCTAAGGTCGTCCATGTTTAAATTAGGAAGTTCGCTTTTGTCACTAAGCGCGTTGATTGAAAGCATATATCTGAAGGATATTTGTTTCTTTGTTTGGTTAAATTAATTTTGGAGAATTGTTGATTATTTTAACTAAGAAAACATAAAAAGGGATGGAAAAGCATATAATTATAAATATATATATATATATATATATATGTATGTATGTATGTGTGTGTGTGTCTATGTGTGTGCCATTTTTAGTCACGTGTGTGACCAAAAATACTGCAGGAAAAATAGTTCATATAACTCTCAAAGACGTACAGGTATACTAGTTATAGGTGTTCATTTGATTTATTTGTATGTCAAAACCTATCAGGTGACAATTTTAAATATTTTGTACATTATATTGATTAACGGTCAGAGGTCAGAAAAGGTCGGCCACGTGTGTGACCTCGAACATGATGAAGACTTACAAACTCTGTGAATTATTAAAAGAATATTTATAATTCTATCAGACATGCTTTATAGTTTTGTGAATAGGAAATGACGAATTTAGGAAAACTCGTCCCAGGAAAACTCGTCTCGGGAAAACTCGTCTCGGGAAAACTCGTCTCGGGAAAACTCGTCTCCAGAAAACTCGTCTCCTTTCGCTAGGCAGGAAAACTGGTCCCTTATTGAATAAATATCGATTGAAAACACATTTTATGATCGTTCTTGAAGGAGATATTGTTTTTTTAAAATAGACTATAGCCCCCATAATATTTTAAAAAAATAGTTTTACTTGCTTAATGTTTTTTTTTTTTTTTTTAAATAAAATCGATTTTCTAAGTTTCCGTTTTCTACCTAACTGGCTAAGTTCTTAGTGGTTTCACTATTTATTACTTTCATAAACGAGACCGCATATTTTTTTTTTATATTAATATAAAAAGAATGTACTTATTTACTGTTGTTTATAAAAGGGTAAAATCGATTTTTCTACCTCGCCGACTATGTTGTTTAATTTATTTGGAATCGCTTATTCGGTAAAGAAAAAAAACCCACAGAAAAAAAAAAACAAACATGTCGAGTGTTACGTGAGAACGAGAAATAATGTCCGGTATATCACATCTTAGGAGTCTTTATAATCGCTAAAAAATAGAAAATTAAAGAAATTACTGAGGGAGATTTGGTTTTAAAAAGAAAATAATAAATTTTAATATTTTTAAAAATATAATTTAGAGAGAGGGGGAGGGTAAAAACTATATTTCCCTCCGAAAAACAACCAACAAAAAAGGACATTAAGAAGATTCTTGATAAACGATAGCGGAGTTTTCAACTAAATTGATTAATAAATTTATTTAGTGATTACTTTTTCTCTTAATGATTGATTTAAGAATTTTGAAGTAAAAATTAAAAAAATTAAAAATGAGTTAACGAGAGATTGTTAGCACATGGTATCTCCCACGCCAAAAAACTATTTCGCTTTTAATTTATTAGGTAATTTTTGCAAAATTTGACAGAACGACAGTAAATGTTGATAATTGATAAAATTATAATTTTAAATAACGCATGAGTGCATTTGGTATGAGAGAAAACAAAAATTTAACAACAAAAAAACTATCATAATTTAAAAAACAAAACAAAAAAGTAACGAAAAATCGAATTGCTCCCTGTTTTTTTATTTTTTGGTTTTATTTTTATTATTGTTTTTATGACTCCAAAAAACATCCTTAAGATAAGAACAAAAAAAAATTGTAATTAACTTTGTATGAACATAATGAACGCTATAAAATAAGTGAAACCACTAAGAACTTAGCCAGTTAGGTAGAAAACGGACACTTAGAAAATCGATTTTATTAAAAAAAAAAACATTAAACAAGTAAAAAATTTTTTTAAATATTATGGGGGGCTATAGTCTATTTTAAAAAACAATATCTCCTTCAAGAACGACCATAAAATGTGTTTTCAATCGATATTTATTCAATAAGGGTGCAGTTTTCCTACCTAGCGAAAGGGGACGAGTTTTCCGGAGACGAGTTTTCCGGAGACGAGTTTTCCGGAGACGAGTTTTCCGGAGACGAGTTTTCCGGGCACCGGAAATGACCCATTGTTAGTATAAATCTCTTACAGCTATTTCTTATGTATTACTTGATGCATTGATGTGTGAGGTTTGGTTCAATTTTCAAAAAATGGCCCAAATAAATGTTACCAAAGGCAAGAAAAGTTCCTTTTTTTATCTGAATGTTTATTTTAACTGATTTTAGCCGAAGCCAATCCACGCACAACTGTTAAACGTAACATAAAATTCCTTTTAAAAAATGAAGTAAAAAGACGGAAAGAAACTGAGACACGTGTACGTGAGTTTTTGTTTTCTAAACAGTTCACTTCTTGTAAATAAAAAAAATTGATCGAGCTGAGATCGAAACCAAAATTTAAAAACAGTAAGCCAAGTACAATAACCATTAGGCCAGCTTTCCATGATCTTTAAAAAGTGTTTTCAACCCTACTTATAAGTTCACTTCTTACAAGTAAAAAAAAAATACTCGAGCTCAGACCAAAACCCAAACCTAAAGACAGTGAGTCAAATACAATAACCATTACACCAGCTTGGCAAGACTTTTAAAGAGCATTTTCAATTCAACTCATATTTGAGAGTCATAATTGAAAAATTCGTACGTTGGATACAACCGGATTTTTATCTGTTTTCAACTATGTCACGACTGCGCATGCGCGGTCGTGAAATATGAGAGCTTCCTTGTGTTGACATAACATGTACAGTCGTGACACAGTTGAAAACAGATAAAAATCCGGTGGTCTCCAGCGTACGAATTTTTCAATTTTGACTCCTTAGCAACCCTTTTTCCCGGATGAAAACGGATAAAAAATTTTTCCACATGTCTGAATATCCTATATACCAGATTTAAAGTCTGTAGAACAAAAATCAGTTGAGCATATATGTTGAGAAGTGTCCTCACACACACACACACATACATTTTCGGCTAAAAATTAAAACATGTTCTCATAGTTATTACGTTACACATGTACATTCGTAATGCCGTCGTTCGACCTTCACCTGGCAAATTCCATTTCTTTAATTCTTAAAACTTTTGCACCGATTTTCCCCAGCTAAAACCCAAATATAAACTTTCGCATGGGTTCGAATACCCTATATATTAAGTTTCATGTCTGTAGACCAAAAACTGATAGAGGGGTTTGGAAGGCCAATTCTTAAAATAAATATATATATATATGCGCATACATGAATCTATATAGAAAAAGGTTTGTGTTTACTATAATCTTTTTCTGCAAATACTACGCAAGTATAAATCATGTAGAATATCTGCATGGATATAATTGAACGTAATAGTTAACTAAAGATTATTTTCTCATAAGAAAACCGAAAAAACTAAAAGGAAATTAATTAAAATGAAGGTTTAAAAGAATGTGCAAATTAGCCAGATCTTTTGCAGATGAATGCAATTCATCGACCCATATATAATAAAGTCGTATTTTCTTTTAAATAAATAGAAAAAAACGGTTTAAATATGAATATTAATACACAAAACAAAACATTATAGGTGTATAAATAAAAAGATGGATTATATTATACACACTTCTTACCTTTTCACGTTATTTTTCTTTCCTTTTCCACCCCTTTCCTTCTTTTATATTATAGGTCTTTTTTCTCTCTTTTTTTTTTTAAATTCCTTTTTCTTCCTTTCTCTTCCACTTTTTCTTTCTTTCTTTTTTCGCTTTCTTTTATTTTTCCACACTGACACACATTCACATAATCGGCACATATCTACAAAGATATGCACGTATAAACGTGTCTGCGTTTAATTGTTCTTTCTTAGACGTTTCGGCACCAGCGCAACGTTTGCTTAGCCCAGACAGGCTTGGAACACAGTCACCAATCCAGAGAATAAACTACCTGGCAACAGCTGCAGAGATTAACTCACTAACAATTGTACTACGACAGGTGATCTTTAATCTTACACAAATCTAAAAAAAAAAAAAAAAATAAAAAAAATGGCACTCAGAAAGTGCACACCTCCACCAAGGCCATCGATTAATAATAATCTAATGAACATCTACTCAAAATCATAGACAACTCTATAACTCTAAAAGATAATTTATAAACATCGCTAGAAAAAAAAATATGTGTACGCATTAAAAACGGTGTAAGCTGTTAATTTTGTTAAATATTATAAAATTATATTATCATTAATAAATATTTTAAAAAGAGTAATCATTTCGAGTTAAAATTTGAGTCTCATTGTTAGTTAAACACGACATCAGGCCAAATTATATGGCAATTTTGTTTCTTTCACATAGCGTAAACACATTAAAGCATGATTTTCTCAATTTTAGTTGCATAATACTAATTGGATTTTTATGAAGATAATTCTACATTTAGTAATATCTAACGGAAATAACATAACACAATATTTAATGTATAAACAGATTTTTTTTCGCGTTCGTTTAGGCCCGCGATATTAATACATCATCTTTTATCTGTGACAAATGTTAAGATATTTGTATAACATATATGCGAATAAAATGTGTTATATTGATATCAGGCCGACAATATGCGGTTACATTTTAGTCTTTTTAATATATTTTGCAGATAATGCTATCTCATATTTCAACATGGGAAACACCGGATGAACTCGCTTACACACTACACACACACACACACACACACACACACACACACACACACACACACACACACACACACACACACACATACACACACGCACACATATATATGTACATATATATATGTTTTTATACATGGAGGTCACCACTTATCAAGGCTCGGAAGCCACTCGGGGATAAGGGTTATTGCGTGTACAGTAATCAATGGGATAGTATCGTAGTAATCGTTAGACGTGGAGATTTGATAAAGTGCCTTACTTAAGGGGGGCGATTCATCGGGAATTTGTTTATGTTGGACTTGATGACATCCAAGTTGTAGTCAGGTGGGAAACAGGCAGACGGAACAGAGTTCCATAGGCGTGTACTTCTGAGAAAGTACGTTTTGGTTTAGGCATAGATAAAGAGTGGGGAAAATTACTGACAGTGGTTTCAGATAGACGGGTGTTTATCGTGAAAGATTGGCGAGAGAGCACCAAAGATTGGAGCTCGGACGAACACTTGCCATGGAAATAACGATAAAACAAAGACATACTCGCAACGTCTCTCCTGTGGGAGAGAGGTTGCAGGGAAGAGAAAAGGGCACCCCCCACTAAGCCACGAAGTCTATTTTGTACTCTGTCAAGGCAGGATAGGCTGTTTTTAGCAGCTCCGGCCAGATGTAGTAGCAGTAATCCATCCTTGAACGTACTTGGCTTTTATATAGATAGAGAATTGCATCAGCAGTGAGATATCTTCTGGAACGGTAGAAGGATCCTACCATTTTCCCAGCGACCTGGGTAACAAACTTGATGTACGTGTTCCATTTCAGACAAGGAGTAAAGGTAAAACTCAGAAGCTTGTCAAAATATGGAGCTTCTCCAAGACGAGAACCATCCATTTCAATTGATGCCAGATGGGAATCAAAGCGTTGGTGATGTAAAGATAGAAGGCTGGTTTTAGATGCATTAAAAATAACCAGCCACCTCTTCCCCCACTGTACCACTTGCTCAAGATCAGAGGAGAGAGAATCAGAGAGAACTTTGTCCTTTACGGCCTTTGATGTGTTGCCATAGATGGTCGTGTCATCAGCATAGATGTCAACGAATGATTTAAGTATGTGTTTTGGGAGATCACTGATGTAGATCAGGAAGAGAGTTGGGCCCAGGATGGACCCCTGAGGGACTCCAGCATTTATACTGTGGGCCTCTGATTTCTGCCCATCAACCACTACTCTTATGAGCCTATCGGAAAGAAATGATTTAATGATTGAGAAAACATTTCCAGTTATACCGTAGCTGGGAATCTTTGATATGTCAAGAGCAATGGCCCTAGAAAGGAAGCCTTTGTATATATATATATATATATATATATATATATATATATATATATATATATATATATATATATATATACTAGCATAAGTACCCGTTGTTGACTGGGTTCAAAAACAGCCTACAGAAAATGTACTCTGATTTATGAAAGTATGATAGGTTATGAAAAGGAAGGGTTTTAAAGAGATAGCTTCGAATTTGGGGGTATCAAAACCAAAGCAAAATATGATGAAAGTAAAAATAAAATAGATAAACCCCATAATTTATTATACCATACCTGTTCACACTGAAAGACTTATCACAATATTCTCTGGATCTATATTAAAAAACCTTCTTAAACTTTGTGACATATTTCCATTCTGTGGAGGTCAGGCGCGAACGAACACCCCATAATTTTATTACACCATATTTCTTCAAACTGAGACATAATTATCAAAGTATATTTACGCAGATAGATATGAAAAGTCTTTATTAAAGTTTGTGCCTATTTCCATTCTATGGAGGCCAGGCGCGAACGCAGACCCCACAATTTTATTATACCATCCTTATTTAAGTTAAAACATATTTATCAAAGTATTCTTATGTACATCTATATCAAAAGCACTTGTAAACGTCTTTTTTTTATTTTTTATTTCCATACTTTGTGGACAAGGCGCGTACGCAGACCCCACAATTTTAATGAATCATCATTATACCAGATCAAACATGCCCATTCTGTGTCTCGATACATCTATCATTATATGTGATCAGTTTTCTGTAATAGTCAACCATATTGGAGCCTATTCGTGACCAGACACACACACAGACGTTCAGCTTTATATATATATATATATATATATATATATATATATATATATATATATATATATATATATTAGAACCCCAGGATACGGCGGCGCAAGGATACGTTTTTTTCAGGTTACAACGTGGAGTACTATGTTTTCATGCCCCTGGTTGAAATATTTGCCCCGCCTTATGGTGTTATTTATGATGTTATTTTATTATATACATGTGTATTTTATACTGTACTGTATTTTGTTACTAAGTTTTAATGCCGGCTCCCGGAGTTCTACTGTATATATAGTCTAACTGTAAAAACTGGCGTTTCCACGTCGAAACGTATATGTTATGACGTTATATATGAAGTTTTCTGTTATGACGTCGATAATATGACATCATATATGACGTTAAAGAATACCCATGGGAGCGGTAGAGTGATACAACTATTTTTCCCGCGATGTTGGCAACAGATTTGATGTATATGTTCCTTTTCAGATCAAGAGTGAAGGTCAATTCCAGAAGCTTGTCAAGACATGATGCTTCCGCAAGACGAGAGCTATTCATTCCAGTTGGGGCCTCATGGGGGTCAGAATCATTATGATGAGATAAACTTGCATTAAAATTAGCCAGCGACCCCCCTCCTCATTGCATTACGTGCTTAAGATTAGAAGCCAGCGACCCACCTCCTCATTGCATTACGTGCTTAAGATCAGAAAGACCTGCTCATTGCTGGCCTTTAAAGTGTTGCCATGGACTGTGGTATTGTCTGCATAAATGTCTACGAATGATCTAAGAATGTGATTTAGGAGGTCATCGATGAAGATCAGGAAGAGAGTTGGGCCCAGGAGGGACACCAGCGTTGATACTATGGGATTCTGATTTCACCCCATCGACAAACACTCTTATAAGCCTATTAGAGAGAAAAGATTTGATAATTGAGAAGACATTTCCAGCTATCCCGTAGCTGGAAATCTTGTAAAGTAGAACTTTCTTCCATACTCTATCAAAATCCTTTGATATGTTCAGAGCTACAGCTCTCGAAACGGAGCCTTTATTGAGAGATTCACTAATCTTATGTGATATTACAGGTAGCTCATCAGCTGTAGATCTAGCAGAACGGAATTCATATTGCATGCCACTGAGTAGGTTATTTTTGCTGAGGTCATTGACCACTTCTCTATTTATTACTGATTTCAGCCACTTACTCATGGCACACATTCTTCTGTACTGAGAAGCTATCTCAGAAATTTTTAAATACAGAGCAAACTGATGAAGTTTTCCAGGGTGTTAGGAAACATTTCTCCTTAAGGTAGCATTTAAACAGTATGGAAGCTAATTCCGTTTGAAGCTTTCTGAGCACTATGATTGGAATACCATCGGGGTCAGTTGTTTTATTGGAAGCAAAGGCTTTGAATATACTTAGCAACATCGTGCACATATATTTGTATGACGCATAGTGTTTTCAGTCACAGGAGGAAATACAGGGGGTGGGTAGTTTTGGTCGCAAAGGGTCGAATTTGCTGCAAAGTTTTTGGCAAAGAGTTTTGCTTTGTCAGATGCTAACGAGAATATCTCAGGTCCATTGATGATAGTTATTAGGATAGAGGACCCACTTCCGTTCTGGACTCTGTTATTTGCCAAAACTGATGGGAACCAAGCCGCTGCTCAGCTACTTTTTACTTGATGGACTGAGCATACGAATCTTTCGCATTCTTTATTACTCTTTTACAGTTACTGGCAGTATAAAACATAACTTTAGTTTAAAAACAACTATTTAGTTGATATCATTCTGGAGTAAAAATCGGTTGGCTCTTAGTCTTTTCCTGAAATTTCTTCGGGGGTATAAAGCGGTCTATACCGACAATTAACGATTCCGTCAGGTCTGATACCATATCAGACACTTGTTTTTAAACATAGAAGGCAGAGTTATATCTGATACTAGCGGGAAGAAGGTATGATATTTTAATTTGTCCAGATTTCGTATATTTTATTATAGAGTCGTGATTTCAAAAGTACGAAAGAAAGAAGTATTTGGATGCCATTAGCTAGAATCGAAACCGAAAGCAAAACCGTAGCATTCGAAGCTGTTGACGCTACCACTGTACCGACGTGACACGCATAGGAACTGATTAAAAATAAACTAAGATAAATGTACAAAATGTATAACGATTTTTTTTCAATTTTGACCTCCTTTTCGCCAGTTAAAAAAACTATTTTTACCGGTTAAAGACCCAAAAAAGAATGCTCTGCGACTTTTAGTTTCGGAAGAGAAAGAGTTTGAAAATATGGAGACAGACGGACAAACATATTGAGTTTTATAAATTAGATAAAAGTTTCAAAGTTATCCCAGTCGATATACTGTATGATGAAGAGATCTAAGGCTTTATTATATTTTGTTTTTAACTTAACCGAGACAACTGAGTGGCTTGGAGATCCCAAATGGAAACAAAACAGAAGATGAGTACAGTTCTGGACAAGTTCTAAAAAAAAAAAAAAAAAAAAAAAAAAAGAAACGAAAAAGATCTAGAAGGCTTTCATAATGTCTGTCAGTGTCGGGCATACGTGTGAGTTTGTGAACAATTTGTGTTATGCCATAAGCAATAGAGAAATCAGGACAGTACCTCATCTCATCATCTGTCTTGCTTGAGTGGGCTAGCCATTCAACATTGTGAATATTGAAGTCTCCACATACGTGAATGTTAGCCGAGGGATGAGCAGACAGGATGTGGTCAATTTTCTCAGATATACTTTCAATGATAGTACACTTCACTGTTATGAGGGCGATAGAAAGTAAATATGAACGCAGTGTTGTGAGCAAGTGCTACTCTGAAACACATGTCAGACAATTTAGGATATTCTCTAGAAATTTCTCTTCTATATGGGGAGCCAGCTTTAATGTAAACAAATATTCCATAGCCATGATCATTTTCTGGATCAGATCTCTCTGTCTATATATATATATATATATATATATATATATATATATATATATATATATATATATATATATATATATTTCTGTCTCTTTCTCTTTCTATACACACACAAACACATATATATGTATGTATGTATATATGTATCATGTCGATTTTTGTTTATTCCTTTGATGTAAGAATAATAATATACATATGCATATATATATATATATATATATATATATATATATATATATATATGTTACTAACTAGCTCTACCTACGTATTGAGCACTTTTGAAGTAAATACTTATAGTTTACGCATAAATCTATACTTTCGTATATTAATTTTATGTGAGTAAATTAAGTAGTTATATATATATATATATATATATAACTACTTCATTTACTCAGATAAAATTAATATACGAAAGTATAACTTTATGCGTAAACTTTAAGTATTTACTTCAAAAGTGCTCAATACGTAGGTAGAGCTAGTTAGTAACTTACTTACTATATATATATATATATATATATATATATATATATATATATATATATATATATATATATATATAAAGCCATCCTCTTTGGGCAGAGTACTGTCGTAAATAATCTCACCCGCTATTTAACTGGCTGAAAAAGATGAGACTCGCTGTTTGTTTGTTTGAGCACTATATAACTGCTGGACGAATGTTTGTTTAAAATAGACATTTGTAAACACTGTATGTTTTTCGAGCTGAATAAATATGTTACATTGAATAAAAACACAAAAAATATATCCAGTTTGGCAGAAAAGTAACTTATCTTGCCTTTGATAGCATTTATTTGTTATATATTTGTTTTTTTGACAACTTTTTCGAATCTATGTGTACAGTAATACAAACACCCATTTTGTGTTTTATATACATAAAGTACACTTGTTGAATGTTACTGTTTTGATTATAATCGTTTGGGGGGCACAATTAAAAAATTAAGAAAGATTAAATAAGCGAAATTTAAGTTTCCGTTCCATTTTTACAACAACCGTAAAACAGTGCATACTCAGCAAGTTTTATCGTAATTTATAAGCATATTGAAACACTAAATCAACATTTTATTTATTTTTTTGCATAATTAATGATGGAAGATTTTTCTGTTTATTTTCTTAACATCTGTTAAAAAAAATAATTTGTACATTCTCTTGAAAAAAAGAATCAAACTTTTCTCTACTTTCACATGTGTTCCATTTTAACAAACTGAGCCACAGCAACGCGTGGCCGGGTACAGCTAGTATATATATATATATATATATATATATATATATATATATATATATATATATAGCACACTATGAACATAATTAACCGTCAGACATAATCGATTCTTTAAGCGACATCTTCTTGATCATCACAGTGCTATATTTACATAGTAAATCTAGCAATACACCCGACATAACCTCACCCCATCTCGGCGCTCCCTCGTCACTGTTCGGTGAACCATGCCAACGCACACACACTTACTCAAACAAAACGAGTCTGTCGAGATTAACTGCCACAATGAGGAAGAAACAAGCAAGACGGCCGAATATTAATCTTCCAACTTTCTTTTATTTTAAGTGTCTTTTGATTTGCTTAAATTTTTTTCATTGAACTAGAATTTTATTCGCCCACGGACACACACATACACACGTATGCTCTCTCTCACACACACACACACACACACACACACACACACACACACACACACACACACACACACACACACACACACACACACACACACACATATATATATATATATATATATATATATATATATATATATATATATATATATTATCGCTAACCCGTGAGCGGGAATTATAATTAATCTATTTCTTTAGCTTTCTAAACTCAATACCAGGTGCATCTCTATCCTTTTCGGCTACGTTTTTCTCTTTTATAATCCTATTCCTTCCTTCTTCCTCGTTGTGACATCACCTCGCACGCGGCTCAGTCATTTGCATACGTTAGCTGTTTCTGCTGCTACTGCTGCTGCTGGTGCTGCTGCAATACGCATGCCCACGCTCTGTTACACAATGATCGGTTTTTGAAAATTATTTTCCGTCTTTTTTAATGTCGTTTTCCCAACGTGCGCAACAGGGTTGAACACCAGCAGAAGTCAATTTCTATGAATACTTTGTTAAATGAAATATTATATTTCGAGACTCTACCGAAAACACGAGTTTTACCTTAGAGAAAGCATCATATTCTCACTTCTGAAACATTTGGCAAATAGTAGAATATTTTATTTTAGCCTATGCATTCCAAAGTGAAGTACTTCGATAATCATGTCATTCGTTTATTCCCAGCCAGTATATAATTTTATTTTTCGAGTAAAAGTCTTGTTTTTTATCTCTTAATTTTTGCATATTTAGTTAATCATTATGGTTGTCATTCTTTAGTGTCATTGTTATTTCTTCCGCTTTTAGTGCTTTTAGTACATTAAAAACTCGATGTCGAAAATGGGTAAAATGTTTATATAGAATTTTAAATTTCATTGGGACCCAGAAAAAGTTGTTTATAATGAGTTATCTCGTTCTCTCCCCCTGTGTTATATGTTACCGCCTGTTTGCTATTATTTATAATATATATATATATATATATATATATATATATATATATATATATATATATATATATATTTGTTTTTGTGATACGTTTTTAATAAATTCAATTATTTACGAAACTGCATTTTTACCTAAATGCGAGTTGGGAATAATTTTCTCTTTAACCAATTTGGTCCCCCCATATGGGGAGCTGCATATATATTGTTTTAAAATATAATTATCCACTGACACATGTTTCGTCGTCTACGACTCATCAGAGTGGCTGAATTTAGCGAGACTCGAAATGAGGACCCCACGGTAAGGAGCCTAGACTCTTACCACTCATCCATCCCGCACGACTATTTGGATATATCGTGATTTACTTAGATGTTATTTGGTTTTGTTTTCGCGATACTTTTTGAATGAATTCAATTATTTACGAAAGTGCATTTTTACCTTAATGATAGTTAGGAATAATTTCCCCTTTAACCAATTTAGTACCCCCATATATTATATTTTAAAAACAATATATATATATATATATATATATATATATATATATATATATATATATATATATATATAGGGTGGTATGATAAAATTGTCTCACTAGAAAAGATGACAAGATTCCATTTCCGCTTAATGACAAACGTTCATTTTTTTTGTTGCAGACTATTTACTAGTTGTGTACAAATCTCGAGAGCGATAGGAGCCTTCTATCATGTCTGAAAGTGAGATCTGAGATGCGCCGCTCTACAACTCATGCTCTCCACCGATCCAAGTTATGACAACAGGACTATTGCCAGCACCTTCAAAATGCAAATCCGGACGTTTCAACGCGTTAGGGCACAGCTCAACGAATTGGAAGACCCTTTCGATGTGGTGGAGCGGAAGCCCAAGTTCGAGGACACCATCATGAAGACCCGGACCAAAGGGTCGCTCAAAAACGTCCAGTAAATCATCGGTGAAACTCCCCAGCGGTCTATTCGACAGACTGCCAGAGATGCGCGCGTTTCACACACGACTGTGAATGCATGTGTGAAGGACTTGGAGTGTAAGTCCTACAGGTGCCAAACAAGCCAGATTTTGATTGATAACACAAAAAAATCTCAGACTCGTCAAGTCCGTCAGGTTACTCAACAAACTGAAACATCCCAAGAAGCCAAACGTACTCTGGTTCTTTTCAGACGAAATAAACTTCTGCTAGAACCCTGTGCACAACAGCCAAAACCATCGTTGGATTGCCATTAATAAAAGGGACGTGCCCAGGGTGATGAAAACAAAGTTTCCGGTCACAGTTATGGTCTTTGGTGTGGTTTCAAGTGAGGGCCACACCATTCTACCTCACATCTTCGAAGTCGGCTTGAAAGTACACATCAAAGAGTACCTGGATGTACTGAAGAATGCGGTGATCTCCTGGTGCAACCAGGTGGTCGCTGCCAGAGAAGAGCTGGTGCCGGTCTACAAGTCCAAAGAGACCTAGGCTTGGTTTCAGAAGGAATGCTACGACTTTGTACTCGCCTCTCACTAGCCCCTATATACATATATACACGTATATATATATATATATATATATATATATATATATATATATATATATATATATATATATATATATATACACGTATCCTCCCACAACAATTAATATAGATACATATATGCATAAATATACACTCATGAGCAAAAAAGAAAAAAAAAATGGGCCAAGCGTAAAAGCAGGAAGAAATCGATTTTTCAATATTTTTCTATGAATATACTATACACTTATGAGCAAAAAGTAATGGGCTAAGAGTGAAAGAAGGAAGAAATCGATTTTTCAATATTTTTCCGTGAGTTTTTGTTAATTTTAACTGAAAATTTCTATTTTGCAGATCATCACTATTATAGCATATAATAATAAGTGGAAAAATTGATACTAAAATGGTAAGACTTGGCGAGGATATAAAAAACCGAATTGCAGGTTTAAGGTAGTCGAGACTAGTTTACAAGCAGATTTTTTATATTTTAAGAAGAAAAATGTGAAAACATATCTTTCTGTAGTGAAGCGAATTGGTCGAAGGTTCGAAGTCGAACGCTTGGTAAAAGGGATATCTGGATCTGGTCGCCCTAGATCATCCACTTTGAAGGACGGCCACAGTCTTAAATTAACTATATTGAAGGATCGAAAGAAAACCATATGTTGACCATAGCAAAGAATTAAAAACAGGGGCTGGAAATTCTCTTTCTAGATATACAATATTAAAATGGATGAAAGAAATGGGATTTTCTTTTAAAAAGTGTGGAATGAAGCTATTTTTATCCAAGAACATAAATGATAGAAAGAGATTTTTATCGTGTTATGGCAAGAAAGATACAGACTGGTTTAGGAATGTTTTCTGATTAGATGAATCAAGATTTTGTCTTGTTAGTGATACTCCCGATGGTCCTGAACGGTGCAATCTAAGAACTGGAGAATGATTTTCACCAAGTTGCATAAAAACGACAGTTAAATACGGGAATGGAGGAATAATGGTAGCAGGAGTTGGGGAACTTATTAGATGTGAGAAGTCAATCAATGCAAAGGAATACATTCGAATATTAGAAACAGGACTGTTACCAAATATTCAGAAGGTGGGAATATCCCAGAACATTATTTTTCAACATGATAATGGCCCTGCACACACTGCTAAAGTCACAAGAAACTGGTTTTCTGATAATTCAATTAATGTGATATTTTGGCCAGGTCAAGGCTCCGATTTAAACACAAACGAGAATATTTGGTCCATAATATCTCGTTTATTGGCCAGAAGAACTTTTGAGAACAATGACAAACAGTTAGAGGCTGAACGAACGGAATATCATCTCCTCTTCACATTGTTTCACTTTGGTTGAGAGCATATCTAAAAGGATTGATCTTTAAAAAAAATTTACAAGGGAATGCGATTCCATCATAAACATTTATTAAAGTAAATGCCTTGTTCTGTGTTATTAGTCTTGTTTAAGTTTTCGTGTTCACTTGCCCTTTGTTCAATATAGCATTTAGTGCAATAAAATTTGTTTGGCCCATTTTTTTTTGCTCACGAGTGTAAATACGTATATATATACACACACACATACATACATACACATATGCATACATATATAAACATATTTTTATATATATGTACACAAATGCACACACAGCACACACACGCAAAACCCCCCCATATATATATATATATATATATATATATATATATATATAAGAGCAAACAGTTAATAAAACATGTTAAAAAACACTTTGAAAAAGAGTAAAAACATATTTAATCTGAAAAGGAAACACTTGCTAAGTGAATAGTCCTTAATCTGCGGAGTTTCGAAGAAATACTTTCCTTCTCATCAGAGTGTAGGAATTAGCAAAATGCGGGATCGGATTTTGTCATACAAAAGTATTTGATGAAACTGCAAGTAAGTCATAGATCTTACTTGATAACAAACAGTGAAGCAGAGGGAATATGGTGAAGGAAAAGGTTATTTCACGTGAATGGATAGTCTGGTGAAAGGTAAATTATCCAATGACGGTAAAATCCAAAAGAATAAATCCAAGAAAGTTAATTGAATTTCCATTCCCACAAGTAAAATCCAAGGAAATCACGTAATTGGAAGATGGTCCAAAATAATCCAAAAGGCCGAAATCCATGGAATAATTCACAAATATGTACAAAGAAAAGGGAAAAAATTCCAATAATATTAATAATAATAAAAAAAGATATGCGTTTGACACGGCTGCCGAGACATAATGTAATTAAGAAAGATCAGGGAAGAAGAAGAGAAAACAAACCAGTGAAGAAGAAGATGAAAAAAATTAAATGGAGATAGAATTAAATATAAAATAGAAAAGCAAATTTCAAAATGACCCAGACAAAATGATGTTAAAAAACGCAGAAAATGTAGGGCAAAAAAAAATAGGTAAACTGAAATATACAGGTTATTAGTCCAGAAAATGTCAGCAAGAGTTGTTAAAAAACACTAAATGGAATAAATAAATAAATAAAAAATAAAATATTAAATAAAAAAATCAAAAGATATTTAGGGAAGAGGATGCCCGGTATCTGCAAATTCCGGATTAAGCAAGTAAGTATATAAGTAAATGCATATAGTAAAATATAAGTAAATATACATACAGGATATGTCTGTGTGGGTAGATTGATATATTAGATAGGAATATTTAAAGACTAAAACGGAAATTGCAGATAAAAAACCGGCCAAGCAAAGAAGAAATAAAGAAATAAAGAATTAAGATAAAGGATTATTAAGTTATAAAGTATTAAGAAAGTATGTAGAAAAAGCGATAATGTTAAAGAAAAATTATATGTTTATCTGAAAAATTAAAGTAATAACTATATAATTTCAAAATTACCATAATTAAATTTGGATTATGTTTACAGAAGAATATTAGTTCGTTTTTAAAATTTATTATATTGTTACTTTGAGGGGAAGTAATTATAGTTATAGCTTCGGTTGTGCAGAGGCGACATGACTTAGAGCCTGGATTATAAGACTTAATTTTTTTATGATAGTCCATTTGATTGAGAAGGGGGTATTATTAGAATTAAGTTTTTTAATTAAAGTCGTTAGAGAAGTTCCTTGGTTATTATTAGAATTATGGTTGTTGAAAGAAGAAATGTGGTTTGATATTCTTTTCTTAATTAATGTTGAAGTAGCGCCGATATATGTATGTACTTTATTAAAAGCTCGAGGTCTGATATTAATATTAATTTGCTGATTTATATTAGTTAAATAGTTCGAATTTTGTTCATAGTGTTCAACAAATGGTGGGACAATGATTGTACGAGGACTATTTTGGAGGGGATAATGAGTGTTTTTAGTGTTAGGATGGCTGTTAGGAGAAATATTATTATTATTATTATTATTATTATTATTATTATTATTTTTATTATTATTGCTAGTTGTATGATTGTAGATGGGGGGCTGCTCGAGTATATTGGATTAGTAACTATATCAGATGGAGGAGGGGAAGAAGGATAACTTGAAGAGGAAATATTAGTGTCTGTTATGGGTGGATTGCGTGGGAGCTCAGTAATTGTGCATGAATATATAACATATTTATGGATGCAATCATTATTGAGTGGGCAATTATTTATATATATATATATATATATATATATATATATATATATATATATACATATATATATATATACACACGGTAATACGAAGATAAAATATAACGATACGAATTTAAAATGAAAAAGAAAAAAATGCTTGATGATTTGTCTGTTGAGTTGGGTTAGTGTTAGGGTTACGGTTATTCAAACAACTGTTTTCAAATTATTATTATTATTATTATTATTATTATTATTATTATTATTAATCTTTTGATATTTTCAGTAAAGTATTATAATTAGTATTATAAATTTAATAACACGTTTTATTAATACACCTAGATTTAGTTTTACAATTTACTTACACGAATAATTACGGTTGAAAAATTTCAGTTTAATTTTCTCATTTAAAGATATTATCATTACGTATAAAATTAACAAGAATAGTACTGTATGCATTAGATAATGTTATTTGAATTGATTTATTTGAATTCACTGGATTTGAATTGAATTGATTTAAACAGAGTAAAATTATTTGAAGAGGGTAAAATGAAAGTAGTTTAAGAGTTGGCTTCTGTTTGACATGCGTTATTTTGTTTTGCTCTCTTTTCCTTTTCTTTTTCTGTTTCTGTTTCTTTCTTATTCACATTCGGCGCCTAGTTTCAGGATATAGATCGTTTGTTCATTTTATTATTGCAATTATTCTATTAGTACATTAGTTGTAGAGTGTTTTTAATTGTAGGGTATTACAGTTCAGTTTCCAGATAATGGTAGTTCATCAGGAGAGAATACCCACTGTTTTGGGGCCAACTTCTCGACAGCTTTATATATGTACCGTACCTTTCACTGGTGTGAGGCTAACATTCTCTGAATTACAAGTAAACGAACTCTTCAATTGAAAAATTGCTTTTTGTGTTGTTTTCACTAAAAATCTTTGTAAAAATAATTTTTTTTTCAGACGTAGGGAGAATATTAAAAATATATGATACCAGATAAACATAAGTAGAAAACATTGTTCTCTTAAAATAAAACATTGGTTTACTTTTTGAAATCGTATTTTTTTATATATCAGTGTATTTCAAAAAGAAAATGACGATACAAATAAGTATGTCGACAAATTTATTTCTCCCCGAATCATGCAATGTCAAAAAAAAAAAAAAAATCGTTTATTTTTAAAATATTTTAGTGAAAAACGAAACGGAATACATATATAAAAAAAGCAAGCAAAAATAAATAAATGACTGTCACGC
>NC_136504.1:27636833-27661833 GCF_053919585.1 Euprymna scolopes
GTTTTTAAGAATTCTGGCGAAAGAACTGACCCATTAAATTATCGCCCCATTAACCTCCTCCCACTTTTCACTAAAATATTTGAGTCCATAATTAACCAAGCTCTAGTCAATCATCTTACATATGCTAAACTTCTAACCGACCAGCAATATGGATTTAGGCAAGCCCATTCCACAGCAGATATCCTAACTGTAATCTCTGAAGTATATACCATTCATTGGACAAAGCAGGGGGGGAAGAGTGGTAGCTCTAGATATATCTAAGGCTTTTGAGAGAGTATGGCATGAAGCTCTTCTCAGGAAAATCAGATCATACGATATCACTGGAAGAATACTTAACATAATTAAATCCTTCTTAGATAAGAGAAAAATCCAGGTTGTCCTGGAAAACAAATGAACACATATCTAAAGAAATTACAGAAACAATAGAGGATGATCTCCAATCTGTAGTGGAATGGAGACAAAAATGGATGGTCACGTTCAATGCTGCTAAGACTAAACTTATTTCCTTCAGTAATTACAAGAAACCTCTACCACCAAAGATTCATTATCTGAAAGCACATCTTTTAAACTCCTCGGCTTAACGTTCACAGGAAACATGAGTTGGAACAATTACATTGAGAGCATTGCCAGGACCGCTGCGAAGAAGGTAGGCTCTCTCTACCGTGCTAAAAAGCTACTAACGCCCGACAGTATCCTGTACCTCTATAAGGCCACCATTCGCCCATGTATGGAGTATTGTTGTCATATAAGGCTGGTGCATCTACCACTAGTCTCTCGCTCCTAGACAAGGTTCAAAAGAGAGTCGCCAACCTAACAGGTCCTGAACTGTCATCTAAGCTGCAGACTCTGTCTCACCGATGAAATGTTTCGTCCCTCTGCTTGTTCTATAAGTATTTTAATGGTGAATGCTCTGACGAACTGCAGACACTTGTGCCCCCACGACGTAAATACCCTCGACAAACCCAACAAGCAGCTAAATCCTACCCCTACACAGTAGAGATCCCTAGATGTAGGAGAGATTTCCACTCCAGTAGTTTCTTCCCCAGAACCGCTAGACTTTGGAATTCCATGCCAGCTCCCTGCTTCCCCAACTGTACTGACATGCAGGAGTCCAAGTGTAACGTGAACCGACATCTTACTGCCCAACTCCCTACATAGTACCCCAGTAGCTTATGTCCCTGATAGTAACCCCCTACACCAAAGTGGCAATGTGCATGTGTGAATGGAGTGAAAATGTAATAAAAAAAAATGTGCGTACACGCGTCTGCACTCTATCTATCTATCTATCTATCTATCTATCTGTTGGGGTATCTATCTGCCTATTTGTCCATCCATCAGCCTGTCTATCTCTCTATCTACTACTATCTATCTATCTGTTTGTCTATCTACCCATCGATTTAGTTACCTTGTCCATTGCCCCTCATGAGCAGGCTGCGTGTCTCCTGTATTAAATATCAACTTGATATGTTGTCCGATTCAGTTGATTAACCTTTATGCCATCTTTGAATTCCTTTTGTTTAATCAATGCGAACAAAATGGCGGATTATTTTACAAACAATTTCTGATTTGTCTTATTTTTTTTTCTTACATTCAAGCTATCGTCCTTTCCCTGTCTACTACTACTACTACTACTACTACTACTACTACTACTACTACTACTACTACAACAACTTTTTCTTCTTTCTGTAATTTTTTTGGAAGTTAATTATGTTGTCTTACTTTTCAATTTTGATTTCCTTATCGTTTCCATTTTTATTACTTTTCTTGTCTGTCAATTGATTCTCTCTCTTTTTCGCTCTCTCTCTCAACATTATTTCTTCGTCCTTTCTTGTTGGACTTTTCTTTCTCCTACCGTTTTATTTCTATACTTTCTTATGCTAACTCTTTCAAGGAGAATTGACCTGTTATTTCCAGCCTTTTAATACTTTAGCGTTACAAGAAACACCATTGAGAAACGTATTAATATTCCTAGCAAATAAATTTTAGGTTAGACTCAGTCATTGTTCGTGCAACTACTCTAGAAGGAAAAATCTCGAACTAATACTAGTCTTTCTCTGCTTATTCCGGCATTGAATTCAATGGTCTTAAACTCCTTGACACTAGATTAATTCGATATCAATCCAAAGGGGTTAGGTCGCGGATAGAGCACCTCTTTTGTTCCTATAGACTGTTCACGAGGGCACAATTACAGAGGGTATCCATTCTCTCTTAGGACGTAATCTAGTGACTTCATAAAGGAATGTTAAATCGTAGAAACCAGAGTAACCTACTAAACGGGATTGAACAACGATGATGTCGAAAAAATCAAGACCATTTAAGTTTAAATTACAAAGGAAGTCATCTAGAATTTTCGACGAAGTATAAACACACACATACACACACATACATATATATATGTATGTGTGTGTGTGTGGTGTGTGCTTATGTGTGTGCATATATATATATAGTAAGTTATAAAATATATATAGTAAGTTATAAAATATATATGGACATTAAGCTACATAGACTATTACGCGTTTCACGTAGGTGAAACGCGGAATATTCTGTGTAGCTTAATTGCCATATATATTTTATAACTTACTACCTAGCTCTACCTACGTATTGAGCACTGTTGAAGAAAACACTTAAAGTTTACGCATAAATTTATACTTTCGTATATGAATTTATGTGATTAAATTAAGTAATCATATATATATATATATATATATATATATATATATATATGTGTGTGTGTGTGTGTGTGTGTGAACGGTTTTAAAATAACTGTCCCTATATATATATATATATATATATATATATATATATATATATATATATATAAACACATGCATTCTTCATTTTTAATTTTACATTTTTTAATTTTATTTTTTATTTTTTATTCAAGGCTCCTTTAGACTATATACATATGTAGATATATATAAATATATATTTATATATATATATATATAAATATAAATTATCTGATATATATATATATAAATATATATATTTATATATATATAAATATATATATATAATCTGATATATATACATATATATAAATACATAAATATATATATATATATATTTATATATATATATATATATATATATATATATATATATATAGAGAGAGAGAGAGAGAGAGAGAGAGAAATATATTGTCTTATAATATATACCAATCCTTATTTAAGAACTCTATGTAATTACAGAGCAATTACAGGGCAATATAGTGAATACATGACGAAAAACTATATTCAAAATTCATTATGTTGTCCTTTGTTCCTTTAAAATCAAATCACTTTATTGTTATATCAATCAGTGAATCTATTATGCTCTTACCTCATCAAAGGGATATCAACAATCAATCCATCAGAAGGAGATAAAATGTGATTTTACATGATTAAAATTCCGCTACGAAACGGATACTGTCAAGAATTGTAAATGTCAACTGAATTAAAGGAATAAATTATAAGATGGTCAACATCATGAATTTTGGAATATAGTTTTTTGACATTTATTCATTATAAAAAATAAATATATATATATATATATTGATATAAACATATATATATATATGTATATATATATACATAACAATATATATATATGTACTCATATATATATATATATATATATATATATATATATATATATATACTCAGAGGTAGAAGCGATAAATAAGAAACAGGATAAAAAGTGCTCAGTATGTTAGTACAGCTAAAAAAATTTTTTTTAATTTATTTTACAACCTCAAGTATTAATTCAGTCTATCACAATTGTTTCCGCAGATTCACTCTCTGATTCGTCAGATAGTACGAGTCAAAACGAGAAAGAAGTAACGTATGATTTTGTGGGGTCACGTGTTGATATTAAAAAGCAAGATATAAATATATATATAGAGAGAAAGAATAATCATATAAAAAATAGGAGATTTAAATAGGGGTATATGGTTACAATACAGTATGAATAATTAGATGCAGAACGGTATTACTCGATATAAACGATGTAGTAGATGGGCAGGTTACAGCAATTTTTATAGGTAGGTTAATGGGTGCAATTATTTCTTAGACATACGCTAAAATAGGTAGGGTAATGATGTTGAAGTGTGTAATTATCATATTAAGGGAGTTATATTAGATGATCTTTTGAAGAGTGTGAAATTGTGGAGGAGGTGTGTTTTGTATTATCTGCACATAATTAATGTTTTAACTTCATGAGTTTAATAATTTTACTCAACATTAGAAATTATTAATAAAGAATTTTATGTATAAATATAGGAAATAGGGGTGGTTTAAATATTTACAGGTACTAGACTTTATAGGAATTTCTCAGTTAATAATAAGTGTACAAGGAAAACCTGGTGAAATTTCCAAAGAAAATCTAAAGGATAAAATAACACTATAAAATGATGTAGAGTCTGATGAAAATTAACTAGCAATACAGATGATTAAAAAAGGGATATTGGATTTTTTTAGTAATAAGCTAAAGTGGGTAGCGTAATAGTGTTTAATTAAGATGAACTTTAGTAGGGTTTAAAGTTGCTGAGGTGGTGGGATTTGTAGTGTATACAAATAATTGACATTTCACTTCTCATGTTTAATAATTTATCTTTGAAGTTAATCTGATGAAGCAGACAGTCTGTCTACGGAAACAATTGCTATGGTCCGAGTTAATAGTTGAGGTTGTAAAATAAAACACACACACACACACACACACACACACACACATATATATACTAACGATCGGAAAAAAACTTAAATATGATACTTTGTCCAAATTTTGTATATATTATGATAGAGTCATGATTTCAAAGTTAAAAAATATTTGTGTGTCATCAGCTAAAATCGAAAGCAAGACTGCAGCATTCAAAGCCGGTGACGTTACCACTGTACAAATATGACACGCATATGAACTGATTAAAAATTAACTAAGATGAATGTACTAAATGTATAACGATTTTTCAGTTTAACCCTTTTCTGACCCTTCCAAAATTATTTTTACGGCTAAAAACCCACAAAAGAACGGCCCATAAAATGTTCAATTATTTGAAGCCCCTAGCACCGCCATGCGACTCTGAGTTTCGGAAGTTATATAGTTTGAAAATATGGAGAAAGACAAAGACATAGTGAATTTTACAAATTAAAAGTTTATATATATATAAAATTGTATAGAAGGTCAGAAAAACATTGGTACCGTCGGTTTCAAGCCTAACATAAGGGGGACTAGTCAATGGTAAATCATAAATAATGTAAGACCCTCTCTCTCTCTCTATATATATATATATATATATATATATATATATATATTAAGATAAAGAAGCTTCATATAGATAGTATAAATTACAAGTACAGTGGAAATATTCTAAAATGTCTAAGGAGATAAGGTAATAAGGTAGTAAATTAAAATTTTTAAATATGTACATATATATATTAAATCTTTTTTTAAATTGTCCGCCCACCGAACTCGTAATTAGCCACCACGTGACCGTGAAAAAAAAATGCCTAGATATACCCAATATATATATATATATATATATATATATATATATATATATATATATATATATATATATTTACTGTTTTGGGGGAAATAATTCCAACAAAGTGCTCGATTGCAAAAAAAACTTTTTCGCTATAAGAGCGTAATATTTATTTAAATTGTACAGAAGGTCAGAAACACATTGGTTCCATCGGTTTCAAGCCCAACATAAGGAGGGGACCAGTTAATGGTAAGTCGTAAATAATGTTAGGCTCTCGTCAGCCATGTTGTTTTCTGTATTGAGGAGAAGGAAGGATCGCATATATTGATGTTCATTTTTATTTAACTTATCCTTATTTCTGTATCTTTTATTTTATTTTAATATAAATTTTCTAACTTTGTAATATTTTATTTGATGTATTTTTAGTAAATTTATGTTGTCCTACTCTGTTTCTAATTGGCATGGTTTCCAATTTAATCGGTTAGTCTTGGTTGGTCAAAGGGAGATAATCAATCTATCTTATCAAGTCTTTAATCTTTTGCCTTTCTTTATATTAGTTAAAGGGGGTTTCTTGTGATTCGTTGCTTTTCAATTATATTATATTTTACTTTTTATATATTTTTTTATGTCTTTGTATATATATATTTTTATTTTATTTATTATATATATTTTATACGCTTATATTTTGATTAATCAATGAGTATCCCTTATGCTGTTATTTTATCTTTGTTTACTGGTATCAGGTTCTAAGGGATCTTATATAAGCTATTTTGATTTCATTTACTGACTTGCAATGTCTAGGTCTTTTATTTTTATTTTATTTTATATATATATATATATATATATATATATATATATATATATATATACATTTTGGGGGGTTTTATGGTATTTTTTAATATAGCCATAAAAATTCCTGATATTTTTATACTTAAAATTGCTTAAATATCTATTTTCACTTTTACTAAATTATTTTATGCGTTAAATCAACTGCATTTAGAATACTCTTGAAGAATTTTCATTTAGGTAGGGTCTTCGTTTGTTGTTCGGTTCTCCCAGTTTATTAGGGGCGCTTGTCTCATATGTATACAGGCCTTAAGGGGTTCACTACGGACGTTTAAACATGTTTTTGGGGGTCATTTATAGTCTTTATAATGTGGTATTTCTCCGCATCACAAATGTGGCACCGTTTTGAGGCTGGTAAGTATGCCGGTCTTCTCTCTATGATCTTTCATTTAATGCTAAATAGTGTTTCGTTGTCTTTTACCTGCCATACTCGGGCAGCTAATGCTGTCTTTATCCTTGTTTTTGCCCTAAAGGAACTGTTATGCATGTAAATCTCTGCTTAAACGTTCCTTGTGTCATACCTATGTATATTTTTGGTGTATCACTCGCCTGATGCCTGGGTGTCGCTTCATATACGAGGAATTTAACACTGTATCTTACCTCTAATGAGCAATCTTCCTTGGATGGGGTGGTAGAATTGCTGACCATAACTGTGTTTCTGTTGAATATCAATCTATCATATTAATTCTGTAATCTTTTGTCTTTCTTTATATTAGTTAAGGGGGATATTAGAATAAGGATAAGCTATAATTAAATAAAAAGGAACATCAATATATGCGGTCCTGCCTTTTCCTTAATACAGAAAAGAACATGGCTGACGAGAGTCTAACATAATCTCATGCATACAAAAGAAAGACAGGCTCGATTATCTATTCTACTGGTTAATTCAATATAAATTGTACAATGTATACTTATATACAATTGTCTATATTTTGGTAGACTCCACTGAGCCAAAAAATAACAATATATTGATTTCTCTCTCTCGATATGGCGGGGAAGGATGCAGGAAGAGAGGAGGAGGGTGACATCCTTCGATTGTATTTGATTCTCTTGAAGTCTCAGCTCGATTCTGCCAGTTTTACTGCGGGAACCCATTAATATAGTCAGGTGACAGGGTGGGCCGGGGTCACTTCTGGACCAATCACAACAAGTTACGTCACCTCAGAGGAGGTCCCCTCGCCTCGCTGGCACTTGTGGATTGCAGGCGCTGTTCTCACGATCGAAAGGTTAAGCCCGTGACCCCGTCGGTCTGGTAACTGCACTCAAAGGCCAAACAACCCTAAGTCATCACTCGTTGGCACCGAAAACGAAATTATATTTTCTCAAAGTGACATTAAGTTTTCACTTTCATAAAACAATGGAATTTATAAATCAAATCTTTCTCTCAGCAAGGTCGGTTCCGTCACCCGGGCACACACCAATACTTAAAGAATAACACAATCATATCTGCCCGTTGGCCAAAACGTGGTGAGATAACAGCAACTATGAAAGGCAGTTAGGATATTTGGAATTCAGATCCCGTCGCGGTTACCACCTGACGAAGGCCAGAGGAATAGTTGGCCGAAACGTCATGAAACAACAACTAAGAAAAGATGAGGATAATAGTCCGTAATAAATAAATTAATAAATAATACTCATCTCAATAATAAATTCCAATTAAATAATATATTAAAATCAAGAAATATGAAAAGAGAAAGCGGTTAAGAGAGATAACGAAAGAGAAATACACTGATGGGGATAAAAGTAGAGACAGGGTTAAATTGGGGAAAAGGGTTTACAAGAACCAAATAAGTCAGATGAACAGATAGAGACAATGAAAAAAAAAGATTTTAAATAACGAAGAAAGTGTGTATATGTATGAGAGAGTGAGAGAGAGAGAAAGAGAGGGGGAGAGGAAGAGGGATGGTTAAAATTTTTCTGTGCGTTTGAGAGAAAAAAAGGGATAAATATATACAGATAGAGCATTATGGAACAAAATAGAAAAAGATAAAAAGCGAAAAAGGTTAAGAAATATATATATATATATATATATATATATATATATATATATATATATATATATATATATATATATATATATATATATATAAAGAGAGATGGGATAAAAGCTGAGACCCAGGGTAAAATTAGAGAAAAGGGCCCACAAGAACCAAATAGATGAGATAGACAGATAGAAAGAAAGAAAAGAGATAGAATAACAAAAGAAGCACACACACACATACACACACACACACACACACACACACACACACACACACACACACACACGTGGAAATATGTTTTTTCAATTATAGTCAACCTCTTATTTATACCAATCATTTAATTTATGAAGCTCAATGTAATTACAGAGCATATAACAAATAAATGACAAAAGCGTATATTCCAAATTTCAAGATGTCGTCCATCTTACAATGTATTCCTTTAAGTATGTTGACATGTGCAATTCTCGACAGCACCTGTTTCGTAGCACAAAATCATTCGTTTAATTATTCTATCAATCAATGAGTATATTCTGCCCTCAACTCACCAGAAGAAAAAGCACTTGTCAATTCATTAAAAAAAAAAAAATGCATATTACAAAATCCGAAAATTGGGAGAGAAGTTGTAATTACCTTTCATTTTTTCTTTCATTGCGCCATGTTTAAATTTTCGATTATATATATATATATATATATATATATATATATATATATAGTAAACCACATGCAGTACTGTTTTGTTGTATCACAACTCATCAGTGTGGCTAGACTAGCACCTTTCCCTTACAATTACGTTGATAGTCGGCAGTTCTACCCATCGGACCATGGGAGCGGCGTTTGTAAATAAACTCAGCAAAAGTCCATTTTAAATAAACATTCGCCCACTGCTTTTATAGTGCTAGAGCTGTTTGTTTATTTACAAACTATCAGCGATATATATATATATATATATATATATATATATATATATATATATATATATATATAAATAAAGTGTGCGGGTAAGTAGAGAGATGGGTGAAGGTAGCTGAACGCATATAATCGAATATCGAATGAACAAAGGCTGCTTTAGCTTTTAACTTTGTTCGTCAGGTACACAGTTTGTAAAGAGAGACGCATAGGAAAGGGGTCACCGTAATCAATCAGGTCTGTCTTATGACCCGCAGCCCGCAGAACCATTGCAGAATAGCTCCGGGAAACAAGACCTAATTCACGATAATCGACAGTTCAAATTACGATAAGACATCTATCAGAACAGCTACAATGAATAAAGAAAGAAGTGCTGGAAGGTTTGTATATGACCACACGCGAGAGCACTATTATTCACTATAAGGCCAGTGGTTCTCGATCTCTTTGCATAGAGGCACACAATTGGGTTGCTTTTGTTTTTAAATTTTTGCAGCACAATTATCACAAAAAAATCAAAATTTTTTATTCATAAAGACTCTTTTCAATCAAATAAAAAAGCTAAAAACAAAAAATTATGTAATGAGAATTTTTATTCACACAAATCAACATATTCTGTATTCAATAGCCGATATAGAATAATAATAGCGAGTCTCATTGGAACAGTTGTGCCTGGTGTTTCTTAACTACTGCAGCAATATGAGGGTAAGGTGGCCGTTACACTTTATAACCGTGTCGCTACATTTAAACCACTCTCGGGCCGACACGTTGTCTGGTACAGTCGCAGGAACATACAGACAGGGAAGGACAGTATTTTTAAGGGAATGCAAAAAGCATATATTCCAGTAATTTCCGACAATGAAGTTTACTGTGTTTCAAAATATCACCCACGCGTCGAGCGTTTAATGCAAATACATATTTAAGTTGCATTGTGGGTGGTATTATTGATGATGTAACAACTTTCCGTTTTCCAACCACGTGGCGCATTTTCTCTCTCTTTGCACACGAGTCTAAACACGTCCCATCGTTTCCTTTGCTCGACCACGTGCATTCCATTTTTCCGCCTTTTTCATTTCCTCCTTCTTCCCGTGATGTCAGAGCGTGCACACTTGCTTAATTTGCATATGTTCTAAGACGGCTGCTGCAGCTAATATTTTCGCTAGTCAGCTATCATTGGTTACTGCTGATTTTCTCATCCATAAGTGCGATGTAGGCGAATGTGAAAGAGACATATTATTAAATATTCTTTGAGGTTTTAAAGTCTTTTTTGTGTTTTTTTTACTTTTAATCCGGTTTAGGTAAGAAAATTTCAGTTCACATAGGTACGAAGTTGAGAACTGTAGTAAGATTTTAAGGGGTTTTTAATTGGCGGTTGAACTTCTTCCATAACAGTAATTCAATGAGCGATGTTATCATAATTAAAAAATTAAATATCTTTATCAAAGAACATGGAATTTAGTGACTTCTTTCTATCATATCTTCGTAGAAAACCAGTAATCAAACCATTGCATTCCACACAGTTCACAGGTTTCGAACTCTTACTTTTATATTCTTTGCTGTCGTAACCTCTTTTCTCCTAAGCCTCTGGCTATCTGTCAGGGAGTATTATGGGCAGACGCTTCTCAGACTGATATGCTAATAGATGTCTCGTGCACACACGCACACAAACATTACTCAATTCCACACCGGTTATCTTCCCTTGCCGTAAATTCCGATTTGTCCGACAGGTGACGTCTTTACGGCCTCAAAATCAAAATATAAAATATAAAACCGTTATTTACTTATTTGTTTATTTTTGTTTTCATTCTAAAATATGTATATAAAGGGTATGCGTCTGGCTGAGGGGTGCATGACCCACTGGGGCGTGGAATATGCTCTAGTGCCCAGCAACCTAAGTCCCAGCCATGGGCAAATGGCGTATACGGATAGAAGGGACTACCATAAGCTGTGGTGAAAGCGACCTTTCTAGAAGAAGGAAATCTCTGATAGAAAACCTGCGTCCGACGTGGTTACCAGTAGTTTCGCACCTGCTTGTCAATAGATACTGGCCATCAAGATTTAGAGAGTGGTGTATGTGTTAAACAAGTATACATCGCTATAATCGACCGATGTACAAGTGTCTTCTTCACTCAACTCAACTCATCTTTGTTGATGAAAAAGTACTTCGGCGATAGAGGCATGGCGACATTGGCAGATCTAACAAGTTGAAGGCCTATAGTCATAAATGTGCACAAAGGCAGCAGGAGATTTTTCTTAACATCCTTATTTCGCATACATGGCAGGAGCTGATTCCGGTGGAGACTTCTGTGCCTGAGCAGCCCTACTAAGGAAGTGCACTGCTCACCCAGCGTTCTGGCAAGATGCTAGAAAAGGTGCATCAAAAATTGCCTGTCATTTTTAAGCATGCTTGTTTATTGCGGCTAGCGGTTGTGCACCATAGCAGGAATAAAACAACGAACATAAACTTAAAGCAATATGCTAATGAACGCTTATCACTCAACAGTGGATGCTGAAACGTGAGAACCCTGTAAGATTTAAAAACCTCCAGTAGGCCAGAAAGGAGAACCGCTTTGGTCACTAAATAGCTTCAACGTCTGGACATAGAAATAGCAGCACTTTCTAAGACCCGACTTTCTGATGAAGATCATGCAATTGAAAAATAATCTGGATTTACCATCTTCTGGATTGGAAAACCCAAAGGGGAAAAACGTGAAGGCGAGTCAGTTTTGCCATCCGCTCCTCTCTTGTTGACAAACTTGATTGTCCAGCTAGTATAACTGACGTTATCGTGAAAGGACGAATACCACTTGCATGTGAGCGATACATTACTATTCTTTCTGTCTATGCTCCAACTCAAGCAGCAAGTGATGATGTTGCATTCCCTGAAGGCAGAACTACATCGTCGAACAAATTTCGTACTATTCTATAAGGAATATATATACTTGACAAAAATAATTATTGTAAAGCAAGTGTGTTTTAATTTAAAATGCAGATAAAGTAGGTTTGATACGATATATATATATATATATATATATTATTAGAACTAGTAACTGTATTATTTTACATTTTTTATTGTGGAAATGGTAAAACTGTAAAATAGAAAGACTTAGCATTTGCATAAGCCGATTTCGCAAAAGTCTTCAATTTTAAAACAGAATTTAACTACATGAGGATGGAAAGAGAAAACCTTAGCTAAAATTTTGTAATTAGAAAACGGGGATCATCAGCTGCTTACCATGTAGCTGTTTCGGCGATTTAAAAACAGGACAGCTGTTTAATACATGGCTCTCCAGTGAGAGAGTACAGTTTGGAATTCCAAAGTGTAGCAGTTCTGGGAAAGAAACTGTTAAAGTAGAAGGCTTTCTTACAGCTAGGGATCTCTACTGTGTAGGAGTGGGATTTAGCTGCTTGTCGGGTTCATCCGGGATATTTACGTCGAGAGGGTACAAGGGCTTGTAGTTCGTCGGAGCATCCAACATTAAAATACTTGTAAAACAGAGGAATGGAACATTTCGTCTGTGGGACGGAGGCTGAAGATTAGACGACAGTTCAGGACATATCAGGTTAGCGACTCTCTTTTGAACCCTATACAGGAGCGAGAGACTAATAGCTGATGCAACATCCAAAATGTGACAACAATACACCATACATGGGCGAATGGTGGCCTCGTGTTGTGGATAAAAAATGGTTGCCTGCTGTACTATTAAGAAGGATCCTGATCCGTGGTCTGTAAAACTTTTGAGTAATCGGCTGTGCTAAATTATATTTGATGAACTTTTATATACTTGTAGTCAACACTGGAGGCGGAAACAATGGTACCCAAAGTGTTGCCAATAAAAGACCAACATTTTGAAAATGAGTAAATACTTGCGTGTCAATTCCTTTTAAAGAAAAAATGTATGTATTTATGTATGTATGTATGTATGTATGTATGTATGTATGTATGTATGTATGTGGTCAAGGTATGATGTGGACGTGTGTTACAAGCACGCTGATGTCTTAGCGTCATACTGTGCTTCTCTCAGAAAAATCAACTCCACGTGCACGTCGTGACCACTGCCACGCATACGGGGTCCTGATGAACGGTGAGTTTCCTGCGCCGTATAACTGGACCTCCACTGACTTGTGGGTTAAGGTTCTTTTAACCAAAGGTAAAGGGTGAGGTAACCCTGACAGAAACCTCCAAAAGAGTTTAGGCACTGTCAGCTGCGGCGTATATGACCCACCAGCGTGTAAAGTAGGCTCTGGTGCCTAGCAACTTATGTCCCAGTCATGGATCAAATGACATGGGGAAGGGGCTCCCGTAAGCCGTGGTGAAGGCAACCTCTCTAGGATCCAATGATGTCGACATACTCTTCTTTTTGGTTCAATGTGGCAGTTGTTTAGAGAGAGGGATTGGCTCGGTGCAAAGTCTTTTCTCACTATAAAAAGCTTCAAGCACAGGCATTACTTAATATGCAGTGGAAAACGCATTTTGCCATCAATGTGTATCTGAATAACAAAAACGCTGGCTTCAGCCTAAAACGGCAAACAAACATTCAATGAAGGCTAATACAAATATAAGCGTCATATGTTGCCAGAACTAGCTTGTGTCAACTGCGGGCAGACGTGCAAGATGTAGACGGTTTAGAAGTGACCGTCCAGCGCATGCTGCTAGTGGCGCTCAGGTCTGCTGTGCCAAAGAATGCCTCGATTTGTCCGGGCTTAAAAGCCACTTTCGTGTGACTTACGGCTGAGCTGTCTTCCTATATTAAGTAATGGCAATATTCGAGAACGAATTTGCTCCCATCATGTATGTACTTATAATTTAATCCCATAATGTATGTACTTATAATTTGCTCCCATCAAGTATGTACTTATAATTTGCTCCCATCATGTATGTACTTATAATTTGCTCCCATCATGTACGTACCTATAATTTACTCCCATCATGTATGTACTTATAATTTGCTCCCATCATGTATGTACTTATAATTTACTCCCAACATGTATGTACCTATAATTTACTCCCATCATGTATGTACTTATAATTTGCTGCCATCATGTATGTATATATAAATGTGTGGGTTACATTTTGGTCTGGTGCTACCAGATCAGACCATCTAAAGATATTGACTTCGTAACCGAAAATGCAACTCACATTTATGTTATTGATTTTTCTTTTCACTAAAACTCAATCATGTTCTGCAAAACCTCAAAGAACGAGTGAATAAATGTTTGAAGATATATAAAACTTGAAGCATGAAAAATAGTTTTCCCAAATTACTGGATTGGATACGGGATACTAATCCCGAAAGGGTTGGTATATCGTAAAACAAAAGAACTAAACCAAAGTTACGCTTTGGTACTCGCTCTCATAGTTATTGATATTCAACTCGATATTTGTGGTATGGAAGACCAAATGCAGACTTGCCATTAAAAATAAATTCACTAGTCGCCATGTGTAGAATCTATAATATAAATCTCACCTGTGTGCTTAAATGTATGTATGTACGTATGTATGTATATCTAAGGCGACGGATTTTCACGAGATCAGTATCGTTTTGAAGCCCGACCCTTCGGACGACAAATATCGAAAAAATGGCTAAAAACATTAATTCCTTCACCCTCAACTGGGCATTTTTTTACAGGGGGAGTCGCCTTTTTTCGCCGATATTTTCGAAAGTCATTCTTCTCTTTTCGATTGACTAACCTTAATTTAAGCATTACTTCCGGTCTGGCGATAGGCGCAACAGCAAAGACGTCACGTTTTTTTTTGTCATGTTCTTTTCCTCCTTCGCGGTACGGGTTCAAGACTGCCTTCCTGCTACAACTTTTTTTTTTGCTCAATACACACCTTCTAACACCCAGGCAACGCCGGGCACTCAGGCTAGTTAAATTATAAATAGGTGAAATAAAAATGACTTAACCTCATCTAAAAATTAAAAAAAAATAAAAATAAAAACAAATAACTCTCCTTACAAGGTGGGGCTCTCCAATGACGGCACCTTCCCGCATCCCTAAAAAATATATAACGAAACTGGGTTGAATTATTTTCGAAAGCGAGACCGGATTGACGTATAAACAACAATATTCAAAATGGCGATCAGTAACTTTATAAGCAATACATGCTCGGATGAGCACTTGCCATGAAAATAACGATAAAACAGAGACAGGCTCGCAACGTCGCTTCTGTGAGAAAGAGGTTGCAGGGAGGAGAAAAGGCCCCCTCTCCCCACTAAGCTATGAAGTCTATTTTGAACTCTATCAAGGCAGGATAAGCTGCTTCCAGCAGTTCCTGCCCAGATGTTTCAGAAGCACTCCATCGTTGGCCGTACCTGGCTTTTATATAGGAAGAGAAGTACATCACGAGTAAGACATCTACTGGAGCGGTAGAAGGATCCCACCATTTTTTCCAGCGATCTTCGCAATGGATTCTAGGTACGTGTTCCATTTCAGGTCAGGAGTAAAGGTCAAGCCCATAAGCTTGTCAAAACATGAAGCCTCTCCAAGACGAGAGCCATTCATTTCAACCTATGCCAGATTGGCATCAGAGCGTAGATGATGTACAGATAGAAGCTTTGTTGGTGCAAGGATCTTCAGTTCATTAAGAACCACACCCATCGTCACTTAAAAGTTTTTTTAGTAAAAAACAACAAAAAAAGAAAGTCGGATGAATACAAGCTGGATCCTGACGTGAATATATTTTATCTTGTGTGTTTTAAATGTCTTCATTTACATTGATGTGTATGTGTGTGATTGTGTGATTGTGCGTGTGTGTGTGTGTTTCTGTCTCAACGTGCTTTCCATTCTCGATTTGGTCGCGTCGTTTCAAATTCGTGTCACGGATGACACGAGCTGAGGCGTTTGTATCGTCAACGAAGGTTTGTCCCGATCAATGTTCACGTAGAAAGCGTCCACCCGCTCGACCATGCGCACCCCCTGCCCAGTTTCGACCGGGGGTGGGGGGAACACTCGAGAAGGGGGAGTCGGTTACGCCCTGAAGAACAGTTTTTTTTATTTAATTTTTTTATTATTGTAGTTTTGTTTACGGAGGGACATTAAAACGTAAATGTTGAACGTCGTAGCGAGGCGATGACCTGGAACGAACGGGCACAACGATAACGACCGAGCAGATGAAGAAGAAGAAGAAGAAGAAGAAGAAGAAGAAGAAGAAGAAGAAGAAGAAGAAGAAGAAAAGTGCTATTACTAACAGTAAAATATGTTGCTATGTGCGGTGCGGTACTGCGGCACTAGGGCAATTAGTATAGGAGAAGGAAAAGTAACGAGAAACTATTTCTTTCTTATTGTACTGGAGAACACTAATGAAAATACGGCACTTTTATAGTTTATCGCCCAAAAATGGAGACACCATTTTTCAGGCAACTGTCGTTGCAATCAAAGGGAGAAATCAGTGTTTTGAACTAAGACCGACTCAGGAAATAAATAACAAAAAATTACAAAATTGTACTATAAAACTTTTCTTACGCAGACTGCGTATGTTATGTATGCGCATAGATTCGAAAAAGTTGTCAAAAAAACAAAACAAAAACAAAAAACAAATTATATAACAAATAAATCTTATCTAAGGCAAGATAAGTTACTTTTTTTTTTTTTACCTAACTGGATAATTTAATGTAACATTGTAACATGTTTATTCAGCTCGAAAACCTTACAGAGCTTACCGATGTATTGGAAAATTTTAAATGGCGCCAGACTCTCTATTGAGCACAGTTATTTTGAGGAAATGAGTTAAAAATAAAAGCTATACAAAATACTGGTAGAAACCCGCTCAATATATGTTACCGTGGCATGGGCTGACATATATTCGGTGTTTTTTTTAACAGTATTTTATATATATTTTTTATTTTTAACTCATTTTCCCAAACTTGCCGTGTTCAACAGAGAATCGGGCGCCATTTTTAATTTTCAAATACATCGGTAAACACTGTATGTTTTTCGAGCTAAATGAACATGTTGCATTAATTAAAAACACTAAAAAAATATCCTGTTAGGTAGAAAAGTAACTTATCTTGCCTTTGATAACATTTATTTGTTATATATTTGTTTTTTGTTTTTTTGACAACATTTTCGAATCTGTCTATAGTAATACAAACCCCACAGAGTTTTCAATAAATGTGTTTACAATTATATTTTGATACATTTTTATACAATAAATGGTTTGGGTTTCAAATGGCGCTCGCCCAGTTTAAACAATATGTCATTTTCATTTTCTGTTTTTAATAATAATAATAATAATAATAATAATAATAATAATAATATATATATATATATATATATATATATATATATATATATATATATATATACGTTTCATGAAAAACTTTCAAAACATTTCCAATTAAACAATTACGAATATACGTTCTCTTACAGTTTCTTTATTTACTTTTTTTCATAGTTCTTTCCGGAAGTAATTATTATTTAGTTTAAATTTTTTGTGTATGTTTATTTCCTACTTCAGCCATAGTTTAAAATAATGATTCCTCACCGTGATTCTAATGACAAGTGCCCGAAAAAATGGCGTCTCCATTTTCGGCGATAAACTGTACAAGTCTCGAAAATACTAATTATTGAAAGATTATACACGCACAGTGCTGGTCTAGGATAAAACTGCAACACCTGTTCTCTCTTTCAACGAGTGGAGGTCTTTGTCTATTGGTGCCAGTTTTATGCCAATACAAACTTCTCTTGTTTCAAAGGCTTGTCTTTCCCCCCGCAATAAAAAGTGACATCATGTCTAACAATGGTTTCATGTGGACGTTAATAAATTGTTTACTTGCCCCCCACCACCACCACCACCACGATGGCAGAGTAAGATACAAGATCAGTTTTTAATGTGGGGGGAACCAACTCCCCCAAAAGGAGCACTCTGGATAATAATAAAAAATAAAAAATGTATCAGTCATAAAGGATGTCTTCTCCATTAACGGAGACAAAAAAAAAGTGTTGTGCAGTATGAATACAGATACAACACTTTGAGGAATTAAATCTTTTATTCAGGTTAAAAATAAATACAATAATCTTATCTTGAGCTCGTGGGGCAATGGGGAAAGAGGTGGCTGGTTACTTTTAATGCATCTAAAACCAATCTTCTATCTTTACATCATCAACGCTCTGATGCCCATCTGGCATCAATTGAAATGAACGGCTCTCATCTTGGGGAGGCTTCATCTTTCGACAAGCTTCTGGGCTTGACCTTTACTCCCGATCTGAAATGGAACACGTATATCAAATCCATTGCCAAAGTCGCTGGAAAAATGGTGGGATCCTACTACCGCTCCAGCAGATATCTCACTACTGATGCAATTCTCTACCTATATAACAGCCAGGTACAGCCAATGAGGAAGCACTGTTGTCACATCTGGGCAGGAGCTGCTAGAAGCAGCTTATTCTGCCTTAACAGAGTTCAAGCTAGACTTCGTAGCTTAGTGAGGGTTACCGTCTTCTCTTTCCTGTAACCTCAACTGAACTTCAATCTATGACCCCCCCCCTCTCCAAACTTTCACGAAAAACACTCGTCTAGCCAAAACCAGTATCAATAATTTCCCACACTCTTTATCTGTGCCTTAAACTAAATGTAGATTCATTGAACAAAGCTTCTTTCTTAGAACTGCACTCCTGTGAATCTCTCTTCCGATTGCTTGCTTTCCAGCTGACTACAATCTGATTGTCTTGAAGTCCAACGAAAACAAGTTCTTGAACCGTTCCCCTAAGTAATCCAATTTACAAAATTCCCACTGGTTATGATTACTACGCTATAATCCCATTGACTAATGTATATCCATTAACCCTTATCCTCGAGTGGCCTCCGGGCCTTGATAAGTGGTGATTCCTGTGAAAAAAAATAAACATGAACAAAAAACTTAGGCACAAGGCAACTTAAATGGGGGAAAATGGGAGTCGTTGGTCATCCTTGTCACTCTCGAACTAAACATAATGTTCTCTTAGCTAGCATCCTGTTTCACCATAATACCACATTCACCCTTTCGTACTACTTAGAACCAAATCGTTTAATATATTTTTTTATTAACGTGTAAAAACAACAACAACAACAACAACAAAAAAAAACAACAAAAAAAAAAAAAAAAAAAAAAATGATAAGAATAATGATTATACAATAATTCATTTGTATTGAGGGCGGGGGAAGAAAAAATACAAAAGCTGTTAGTATGACTCTCCCAGCCCAGTCTAATTGATAAACCGCCCGTTTCGCTTCGGTTTGTAAAGGAACCTTAGGTTCTGCGGGTCCGTGTGTAGGTGTGGGGTGCCCCTAGATGGGACAAAAAGGAGAAAAAAGAAATGGAAGGTGAGTAGGGTGTTAGTGATTGATTTCTTTCTCTCCAAGGTAGGTGAAAATCAGAGGGGAAGGGCGAAAAGAAAAATTTCAATTAGGAGGGGTGATGATCTTGGGGGCTTCCTAGTTGGGGCACTCGCTCGACTAGCTAAGAGACTAAAAATTGGATCGGGGTGGGCCCGATAGATCCCGGAACTGCGTTCTCCATGCCTAGGCGGGGAACACGTATTCGAATTTGGCCCATTTTCGTACATAGAGACTTGCTACGTTTATCCATTTGTCAAATACCGCGTGATGTCAGCTTCTTCTATCACATCCGATCTTCATCCGTAGTTGGTGCATTAAGGAAGCGATCAGATTCTGATCAGAAAAAGACAACACCCTCCCCGCCCACCGTCCGAAGGCCAAAAACTCTTTTTTCTATTTTCATGTAGATGCAGATAAATAGCGACCATATATGGATGATGATGATGATGATGATGATGATGATGATGATGATTATGATGATGATGATGGTGGTGGTGGTGGTGGGTGATGATAATAATAATGATAATAATAATAATAATAATAATAATAATAATAATAATAAATAAGTGACGGCATCAACTGATACCACACTAAATAATTGAAGAGACTAAGGAGGAAAGCGGTGCACAGATCTCCATTGGATGAATGCTAAGAAAACTGAGACCTTGGAGAGGCTTATTGCCACTTCAATTCAAGTGAAAACCAATAGTCAGTACTAAATAGAAATCGGCTATTGCGATAAGGCAAATTAATTTACAAATGTTATTGAAAGAGATGGCGAGTATTGGAAAGCAGGAGGGACTTGTTGTCACTTAGACTCGAGCGAAAAGCACAGGCTGTTATCAGAGAGAATTCTTTGATGATGACCTATGTGAAAACTCCTAGTGAGTGAATAATAATAATAATAATAATAATAATAATAATAATAATAATAAGAAGAAGAAGAAGAAGAAGAAGAAGAAAAAGAAGAACAAGAACAAGAAGAACAAGAAGAAAAAGAAGTAGTAGAAGTAGTAGTAGTAGAAGAGGAGGAGGAAGAAGAAGAAGTAGTAGTAGTAGTAGTAGTAGTAGAAGAGAATAAGAAGAGTAAGAAGAAGGAGGAGGAGATGAAGAAAAAGAGGAGGAAAATACAGAAAATCTCAAATAATTGAACGACAGACATGAACAATACATGGGAGATGCTAGTGTATGAAATCAGAGAAGAGAGAAAAAAAATAACTTAATAAATAAATAAATAAAACTAAAACTAAAAATAACAATAAAAATAAGATAAAACTAAAAATAAAAAATAACAATAAAAATAAAAATGAAAATAAGACTAAAACTAAAACTACAACTAAAAATAACAATAAAAATAAAAATAAATCTTAAACTTGAACTAAAAATAAAAATAAAAATAAAAATAATACTAAAAATAAAATTAAAACTAAAACTAAAAATAACAATAAACATAAAAATAAAATAAAACTAAAAATAACAATAAAAATAACAATAAAAATAAAAATAACAATAAAAATAAAAATAAAAATAACAATAACAATAATAATAAAAATAAAAAAACAACAAAAATAAAAATAAATATAAAAATAACAATAAAAATAAAAATAAAAATAACAACAAAAATAAAAATAAAAATAATACTAAAAATAAAATTAAAACTAAACTAAAAATAACAATAAACATAAAATAAAATGAAATAAAAATAAAAATAAAATAAAAAAAAACGAAAACTAAAAATAATAGTAAAAATAACAATAAATATAGAAATAACAATAAAAATAAAAACAACAAAAATAAAAATAAAAATAAAAATAAAAATAACAATAAAAATAAAAAATAAAAATAAAAATAAAATAAAAACAACAATAAAAATAAAAATAAAAATAAAATAACAATAAAAATAACAATAAAATAACAATAAAAATAACAATAAAAATAACAATAAACATAAAAATAAAAATAATAACAAAAATAAAAATAAAAATGACAATTAAAATTAAATGAAAATAAAAATAAAATAAAAATAAAATTAAACATAATAATAAAAATAAATAACAATAAAAATAAAAATAAAATAAAATAACAATAAAAATAACAATAACAATAAAAATAACAATAAAAATAACAATAAAATAATGTTATCGCGTTTAAATGTGAAGCAAAGGGTTCGCTGTTCTAAACATTCCTGTTTTGAGTTGGCACTGCTTGATTCGAATGAAATGGAAAATATTGGACGATTCGAAACAATGCCGAGGGCACATACAGCACCTGGTATTCCTAAATAGTCACCCTATTTAGTACTGACTAGGCAGAATGATACTTAACTTCGGCGATCTAACGGTAACGAGGGTGTTAACGTGATTATGGCGTTACAGTCGTTACAATCCGATAATAATAAAAACAACAAAAAATGATGAAGAATGAAAGAGAAGTTATTTAGTAGAAGTATATAAAATACAAGAAAAAGAAAATGAAAAAGAAAAAAAAACAACAAAAACTACAAACGCGCAAAAGTAATAAAAAAAAAAATTAAGATTTAAAAAGTTTTCCAAAAAATAGAAGACAAATAAAACAAAACAAATGTCTAATTATTTGCCGGTGAAGTTGATAGTTTATTCCGGTTGACAAGCTTTTTCCGTCACAATGTCAAAGTTGGCCAAACATTTCAGCAGCAGCAAAAAAAAAAAAAAAAAAAAACTTTAAACAACTATCTTTAAATAATAACGGATTAATTATGACAACATTACCAGTAGCCAGTAATCGAATATTTATCGATTTTATACTTTTCTTAATTTATGTCTAATTTCCATTTGTTGGTTCTGCTTAGAAGGTGCATGGGAGTCAACAACGCAGGAAATGCGATAAAAATCAAGAAAGAACTTTCGATCTTTAACGCTCTCCCCCCCCTCTCTCTCGTTGGCGCGCTTTCTCCCTCAAATATGGTTATAATAAAACAAGCTAGCACCCTCTAACACTAACAATGGTTGGGTAGTCGTGAAAGACAACGATGGAAAGCAAAATAGAAAAATGAAGAGTTTGACACACAGGAAGAAAAAAAATGACTTCTATGCACATTGGAGGCAGAATCCCCTTCTATATATATATATATATATATATATATATATATATATATATATATATATATATATAAACCTCAATCATTATCTATATATTAATATCTTAGTACTAGGTGGGTCACGATTTCTAGATTATACATTATAGGAGCGGGAGACTTTATTTATTAGAAAGGAGGATAGAAGGTGGTAATATATTCTAAACATTAAATTAGCAGATAGATACGCCAATGTAATGTTCGTAGTATATTATCATCTTCTATATTTATTTTTTTAATAAATAGCATCTCCCGATCACCGAAGACGCAATGTAAAAAATAAATAAATAAATAAATGGTGTTACTGTTGGCCTTCTTGATCTTTTGTTCGGCCTAAAGATGGTATAATGATATCGTGGGGGGTTCCGTTCGTGTCGGGTGTCCATACGATGGAACTATGTCAAAATTCCTATAAAGATATTGTAGATACACCGTAATAACCGGATATAGTCTGACTCTACATTAACCAAATTACTTAGATAATTTTTTTTACAGTTTTAACCATACTGAACGTCCACATAATGCCATACAGCAATATATTGCATTTGAAAGATGCCGCTGTGGAATTTTCACAAGGTTCGGTAGTTTGTATAATTATTTCACCTAGGATTAATATTTTGCTTTTATCAAAATTCACACGAACACACATATCTAAGTAATTATTTATACCTGTTCTTCTCGAGGATTATATATATATATATTCTTTTAAAATTTATAAATATTTGATTAAAGACTTGTTGTTTTTTAAATTTAAAAATTATTACATTAGCCCCGCTAATTTCTGCGCATATTTTTGTCTCAATTATGTTCCTTGTAATCGATCTGACAAAAAAAGATTTATTTTGATTTTAAAACAAAGCCAGAGTGTATTAGTTCGTCGTTAGTGTACAATATGCCACATGCTACTTGAAAGTTTTCATAAACAGTTAAAAATAGTCGACGATTGAAAGGTAAAATAAGAAAACGATGTAAAAACAAAATATTTAACAACGTCCCCCTCCCATTGTTACGAATTAATTTCTAAATAATAATGTTACTATTTAGAAAACCATTTTTTAACATGGAGAGGGCATGGGGTTTGTTAACTATTCAGTGCCTTCTCTCTATGAATTCAGCATTTTCAAAAGTTTGGAATATAGAAGATCACATCCTTTATCTCGATGTTCTTACTGTACACAAGAAAAGAGCCAAACTGAACGCATACCTTATTGAGAATTGTGAAGGCTAAGCAGTCTCCATAGTGTTTGGTTAGTTTGGATTTAAGGTTTTCTCCTCTATAAAACTGATTTGCAAAATCTGTATGGCATAGGCTGTCAACATAAATTTCCCTAAGGTATTCAAGTTTTATGAAAGCCTTTTCTTGTAGTACCTGTGTACTGACAACACAGCAGACTTGTGAAAATGAATCAGCATGCCCCCTCTCCATCTGAACTTGATGATCCTTAACTAAGTCGTCATTGCTGCGCCAGGACCCTGAGTTTTGGATGTAGACTGATCGACAGGTTCTGTGATATTGTGCCTCATAGGCAAATAGGGCGTAACCTTTAATTCCCCGTAGAAGATCAAAGTCTTTCTTTGCTTCAGTAGCAGGCAAAGTATTTTCACCCCCACCACACTCAAACTTACTAATAGCTTCAGTTGTCCATATGTTAGGAAATAGGTTGAACATAAGAAAGAAATATAGTAAATTATATTGTAGACACGTTTTACCGGAAGTGAGGGTCAGCTGATCGGATCTGCGTGTGAGTTACGTGATCAGGTTAGCTGAAGTCAGTGCGTTGGGGTTTGGACGTAGAGAAGAACAGACGGCTTAACAGGTCGTCCCCTCCCCTTCACTGAGGGGGACGCTGACATGTGTGAAAATAAGACCTTGAAGTAACCACGCAAGCAAAGATATTCACTTTCTATTCTTCTGCGATCGACTCCTGGAAGGTGAATAAAAACTATATAAAACCAATCATCGTCTTGGAGTGAATGAGTATTCGTCCAAAACAGGTTTCCAGTCTTCCCTCCGAGAACAAGATGAATTTTAGGTGGACAAAAGCAACGATGCATGAAGTTAAGGTATGCCCAAAATACACGCACGCACACACACACACACACACACACACACACACACACACACACACACACACACACACACACACAACTGCATATTAACAATTAGATATGAATATATCACAAATAGCAACATTTAGACGATCATACAACGGCCCCTTTTATGATACCAACAATACAACACATACACCTTGTTACTTCACCTTTTTTCAACCTGTTTTGTTTTAAAAAAATGCAGTGTGGCTTAAAGAAGAGGTCGTCGAGAAGTGCATGGCTCTGCAGAGATTTTCTCTGTGCATAATCGATTAAGATTCATA
>NC_136504.1:27666833-27719333 GCF_053919585.1 Euprymna scolopes
TTTCCAACACATCGGTAAACACTGTATGTTTGTCGAGCTGAATAAACATGTTACATTAAATAAAATCACTAAAAAATTATCCAGTTACGTAGAAAAGTGCCTTCGATAACATTTATTTGTTATATATATATATATATATTTTTGACAACTTTTTCGAATCTATGTGTACAGTAAAACAAACCCGAATATTCTCTTCTCATAGCCCTAGTGATTAACAACCCGGTCTTGGGTTTGGCCAGTTCAAAATCAGTTTGTTCCACGGGCACTTGTATCAAACCCACACTTGACCTTGTGGCTAACCACCAGGAAAAGAGGAAAATCTCTACTAGATCATTAAAATGAACATGTCGTCGAGTGGGAGCGCATCGTGATTTTTTTTTGTTTTTTTGTAGGGTTATAATAATGCTGTGCCTGTTGGATGGGGGTGGAATGCAATAAACAGTGCACTCTCTCACCGGCCCTGGATGCTTTTAGTTAAGACTGTTATTATCAGAATAATATCTTTCTTTGAGATATCATCAGAAAGTTCCCAAAGTAGGTTACGTTTTTTTTTTTTTATCCTAATATACTGACGATTTAATCCACGTAGTGTCAGAAAACACCACGACACTAGTCTCAACCCTCTTCCCGGTTAGATTTGGACTCGCCCGGCAACCATAAACTGTATTTCTTTTTTATCATGCGCCAAGTCAAGCTGTGCCTTTGATGAAAGCACTATCTTAAACTTAAACGCGACAAAGCAATGAAGAGCTCATGGCTTCAAAGAACTCCAGAATTTATTAATCTGTAGAGTGATTCCTGGACATGGTAAAGGTCATTTTGGACAACGTATGTCAAGAACCACACAAACAATCTCTATCTCCACTTAGAGAGAGAGAGAGAGAGAGAGAGAGAGAGAGAGAGAGAGAGAGAGAGAGTGTGAGTGAGTTCTCTATTGACTCCAAAACGACTGTTCCGATTTTTAAAAAACATTTGACAACATACACCATATGTCTAGAAGTATTCTCAGATAGGTTTTATACCGGAATACCTCTGATAAGTATCGAAATTCGATAATCGAAAAAAATCTGATTAAAAAGCGGAACAATCCGATTTTGACCAAAGTTAGCACTTTTATACAACCTAACATCACAAGCGCATATGAGAAGTTTTATCACCGGGCAAACAAAAAAAAATCCAGCGTATGGAATCAAGATATTTTTTTTTAATAAGGCAGGGGAGCTTTCGAAATGAATGAATTTGTTTAGAGCACAATTGAACCACACAATTAAATTGCATTTTAAACTTTAATTCAAGCCATTATATAAAGTAGGTTTATAAAATCAACAGTAGATTCTCTTCAGTGTAATGTAGACATCGGGGAGCCGTCTGGAGTTTCCTCCCTGCGCACCACAATGTATCCCCAACTAGAATAGACATGCGATCGATTTAATTGAAAAATTGGCGATTGCACCGATTTCGATGAAAAGATATTCTTGGTAATGTGTAACATTCTATCCATATTCAATCCCAGGCAACGTCGGGTTTTATAATTAAGTATGAATTAGAGTATAATGTTGTTTTAGCGAAAGAAAAAAAAATCAGAGAATATATATGCACGTGTGTGCATAAAATATGGGAATAAATTAAATATTAGAGAATAGAAGGGTCACCAGGTAACAAATGCTATGTTAAACATCAGTAGTGTTTTGTAAATAATATTTTAAAACATAAAAAAAATTTTTTATACAAGACATAAGTACATAAAAATTCTTTCAATTAATGCTCATTACTTTCATAGTTGTTACTGTCTCACCACGTTTTTCCATATCAACGCCTTTATCCACTGCGCCACGTTCCAGGTGAGTATTGCCTGAATATAGCGGTTTCAATTCTACCCAAAGCAGACCAGGGGATTAATTGGCCATAGAGGTGGTGAGACAACAACAACTATGGAAGGCAGTAATTTCTGAGGATACAGTTAAGAGACTCAGCATTCCTATCCCGTCGCGGTTAATTACCTGAAGAAGGCCAGAGGACAAGTTGGCCGAAACGTAATGAAACAACAACTATGAAGATGAGGATAACAGTCCTAAAAAAGAAAAAAAAAATCAATACACATACTCAAGCGTTATGTTCAATTGTAATATTTTTATTCTTTCTTTTATTTATTTACTTCCTGTCAAGGAAGTTAGACACAAGGTCAAGTATGGATATGAAATAAGTGGAGGGACAAATAATTCAGTCAGAGAGGAAAAGGGTGATAGACAGGAATTTAATAAAAGTTGGGTCACTTGATGAGTTAATTTGATGAGTTAATTTTCACTTGATGAGTTAATTTGATGAGTTAATTTTCACTTGATGAGTTAATTTGATGAGTTAATTTTCACTTGATGAGTTTATTTGATGAGTTAATTTTCACTTGATGAGTTAATTTGATGAGTTAATTTTCACTTGATGAGTTTATTTGATGAGTTAATTTTCACTTGATGAGTTAATTTGATGAGTTAATTTTCACTTGATGAGTTAATTTGATGAGTTAATTTTCACTTGATGAGTTAATTTGATGAGTTAATTTTCACTTGATGAGTTTATTTGATGAGTTAATTTTCACTTGATGAGTTAATTTGATGAGTTAATTTTCACTTGATGAGTTAATTTGATGAGTTAATTTTCACTTGATGAGTTAATTTGATGAGTTAATTTTCACTTGATGAGTTAATTTGATGAGTTAATTTTCACTTGATGAGTTAATTTGTAATTAAGACTATTAAAAATAATTAAAAATCTATTTTTGGACAGTTTTCAGTATAGACAACAAAACAAAAATTTTACAAAACAAAACAAATATATAACAAATGAATGTTACCAAAGGCAAGATAAGTTACTCTTCTACCTACTTGGATTAGTTGTTTGTATTGAAACTTATTTTTGAAGCGTTTATTTACTTTGAAACACAAGCAGTGCCGAGTCTTACATGAGTCTATAATTTCTCAAAAGTCGAAAATTAAACAAAATATGGATAGAAATCCATGACGGAGACATTTGTTGGAGAGGTGTCTACCATTTTTTTGTTGTTGTTCTGTAAAATTTACTTATTTTCAGCTTTAACAATCACCTTTAAAAATGACGATTTTTAAAAGTCTGTAGGTATGCTGAAAACGAATGTAGCATTTAAATTTGCCGTTAAAATAGATTTCCGGATATTAAGCAATTTAAATCCTTATGTTATGACTGGTAGCCATTGATGCACCCGCAAATTTTCGGCGCACGCGCGTCCAAAATAGGCGGCCACTTACGCGTACAAAAATTACCACCAGTCATGATATAAGTAATTACATTGATTAATATCCGGAAAACTGCCTGTCTGTCGCAAATTTAAATGCGATATTCGTTTTCAGCATACCCGAAACCATTTAAAGTCGTCATTTTAAAAGGTGATTGTTAAGGTGGAAAGTAAGTTAAAATTTACTTGTTCTAACGTAAGACTCGTTGTCTGCATTGCAGAATAGTCGATATTTTTTCAACATAACGTAGTCAACAAATAAAAAGGATATTTAAGCATGCAGTTTACATTATCAAAATATACAGAAAAAAATGGGAAACAAACGTTGATTAACTCAGATTTAGCTTAATAATACAGATTAAACTCGTGCGTGCAACCCATATAACATAATATAACATACAGTAAAATTTATTGTTCGGCTGAATCCTCCAAAAAACAATTTACAAAATCCTTATTCCGCGGAGTTTCAAAGAATGCTATTTTTCTCACCAGAGAAGGAAATCAGTAAATTATATTTGTAGCCATGCTAGAATTTGCTAGTTACGGCATTAAATGAAACCGCAATTTATTATAGTCATAGATTGCAAAGATGCGCATGTCCTTTTTAAACAAGTGAAAAAAAGGAGACGTAGAAAAATAATAATAAACAAACAAACAAACAAACAAAAAAAGACAACAACAAAAAACAAACCGAGCGTAGAATTCTTTGAAACTCCGCGGAATAAAGGCTTTGTAAATTGTTTTTTGGAGTATTCTGTCGAACAATAAATTTAATTGCAAATTTCAACTTACAGTCTTAATTTATTTTCTCTTATAATAAGCTATACTCTCTATTATGTGTATATTGAGCTTATTTTATTTGGTTGGGATTAAAACCGTTCCCCATGTGGGGGTACCAAATTGGTTACAAAGGGAAAATTATTCCCAACTCGCATTTAGGTAAAAAATGCACTTTCGTAAATAATTGAATTCATTCAAAACATATCGCTAAAACCAAAACAAAACAACATCTAAGTAAATCGCGATATATCCAGACAGCGAGATGGTCCAGGGGTAAGGATTTAGGCTCATTACCGTTGGGTCCCGATTTCGAATCTCGCTAGATACAGCCACTCTGATGAGTCGCAGACGACGAAACACGTGGCAGTGGATAATTACATTTTAAAAATAATATATATAAAAACTTGGAAATATTAGATTGAAAGTTACCACTGCTTATATGAGCTAAACACTGCATCTCCTTTGATTTCGTGATTCACACACACACACACACACACACACACACACAAATATATGACATAATCCCGTGAGATCATCGATGTTAAACATGTAGCCTGGCCAATACTAAAAATGAGTGAACATTTGATAATAACAGGTGCTGTATGTGGTCAAAGACTGGGAAGGGATGAACGCTGATAGATTATTCTTGCCTAAGACACGCTGCCTGAAATAATGCAGCTGCAGCGACTACAGGACCCAGGAGGATTAAGGGACATGCCCATGCACGTTGTATGGGGTGTGGTCAGAATTGATAGACGAACCCAATTTTGATCGTCCTGTACTTTTTTTTTCTTTAACATATTAAGATTTATTGTAACGAGTTTAAAACATGACAAACTGACAAACGGAAAGAAAGTCTAGCACAGAGATTTGAGGACGCCCATCGAAAAAGGACGTAGAGGTATTAAAACAAAGAATTGGACTAACTGAGAGATGGTCATAAAATGGAGGCAAGGGTTTAAAGATGAGGAAAAAAAAAAGATCAGATCACAAGATAAAGGGGAGTGCGGAAGAAAAGATTAGAAATGAAACAAGATCGGGGTTATAAAAAAAAGACCCCCACCTGAAGTTCCACTCTTAGGGAGGGGTACTTTCATATCATTATTATTTATTGTTGCGGCCCCGGGAACGGCGAATCTCCCCCTCCCCCTCCACACACACGGGTCATTTTCTCCCGCAGTTTGATCTTCGTCGGTTTCTGAGTTCTGACAGCGGCGGATGGGCCTTAAAAAAGCAAAAGCCTTGTCGTTGTGACATTATTTTAATTTTATGAAGAGTAGTAGTAGTAGTAGTAGTAGTAGTAGTAGTTGTAACAACAGAAACTCTAATAATAATAATAAAAATAAAGCAACAATTATAATAATATTAAGTATAATACTAATAATGATAATAATAACAACAGTAATAATAATAATAATAATAATAATAATAATAATAATAAAAATAAAAGCAACAATTATAATAATAATATTAAGTGTAATAATAATAATAAGAATAACAGTAATAACAACAACAACAATAATAATAATCTATATATAGAATAATAGAATAATTAAAAGAATAGCGTGTCTGTTATTTTCTGCGTCACACATCCGATTCGTTTAAATGTTATGGATTTCCCTTTCTTGTAATAAATAATTTATCAAGAATTCTTCATTAGTTTTTGTTTCGGTTTCGATTATAGCTGCAGGAACTCAAGTCATATATATATATATATATATATATATATATATATATATATATATATATATATATATATATATATATATATATATATATATTAATATATATATATTAATGCTCGGTAAAAATGGCACCGGTAGAAATGGCACCGATAAAAATGGCACCGGTAAAAATGGCACCGGTAAAATTGGCACCGGTAAAAATGGCACAAGTGAATAACTAGGTAAAAATGGCACCAAAAGGTGCTACTGAAGCTATGGGGTCCCAAATTCTAACCTCATTTTGGGTTTTGTAAAAGTTCCTATTTTCTTGTCGTCAACGAGGACAGAGTTAGACACAAGGTCGATTTTTAATATCCAGCCCCCCCAAAAGGGGCAGTTTTCATCGGAACAAAATATTACAATTACCTCAGTTTAGAAACATTGTTTATCTAAAGGTTCTTATTTAATTGCATCCCGCTAGGGCAAAGTTAGACACAAGGTTGGTTTTAAATCTGGGGAATATCCAGCTCCCCAAAAAGGGGCATTTTCGATCGGAACAAAAAATTACAATTACCTCAGTTTAGAAGCATTGTTTATCTAAAGGTTCTTATTTAATTGCAGCCCGCGAGGGCAAAGTTAGACACAATGTCGGTTTTTAATCTGGTGACTATCTAGCTCTCCAAAATGGGGTACTTAGGACTAATGAATCGCAACTTATCAAGAATAAAACACACTCGAGGATAAGGGTTAATGTGGAAGTTTTCAATTACACTAAACAAAATGCATCTTTTCTGGACAAGTTGTAGTTGTATTTTTGGGTTCTTTTTTCATAATGAATCGCTAGTTATCAAGGATAAAACACACACGGGGATAAGTTTTTTTCCCCTAAAACAAAAAATAAAAATGATCCAGAAAAGATGCACTTTGTTTAGTGTAATTAAAAGCTCCCTGGTTGACACTTATCCTCGACTGGCTTTTATCTTTGATAAAAGAAAAAACTAATTTTGGTGCACTCTAAATTTATTTTATCATTGAATGTATTTTATCGTTGATAAGTTGGGCTTTGCCATTTTTTCTTATTTATCCAAAACTGCTATTATTGAATAAATATTGAACTCTGGAATGTTTCTGTTGAACTCGAGAATCTGCACAGAATTTCTGTCGGAGGTTGCATCGACTGATACGTTAACAAAGTGTAGTATCACTTCTGATGCTACACTCCACCTATTATCTCCCCGTTTAATGAAGAATTAATAAATCCTTTCAGACAATTTAAATTAATAATAATTAATAAATCCTTTCAAAGACAATTTTAATTTTTGTTCTGATCCAGAGTTCCTCTTGTAGGAGAGCTGGATATTGCCCACATAAAAAAAAACGACCTTGTGTCTAACTTTGCCCTCTTGGGGAAGCAAGTAAATAGGAATACTCAAGATGAGAATAGTAGTCCAAAGCTGGAATGGGAACAGTAACACAAAATTCTCAAAGCTAAACTGTATCAATGCTGTTAATTACCAAAAATAGTTTTATTGCCTTATTAACAAATTCAACAGACACATAAACTAAAGTGAAAGATAACACGTGTTGTCGCGTATACGTGCGAAAAGGTTTTATGACCAATTCATCTCGCAGTTTCATGCTCACAGTTGAGTATGAAACCGTTCTGGGGACATTTCTGGGGTCAATCGGTCACTGAGTATATTTCTGACATAAAATTATAAACTGATTCCAATATAAATATCAGTAAAATAGGTACTTATACATGTTTGACACCCCGAGAGTACAAACAACGTTGAAATAATAACTATTTAGAAAGCCATTATTAACATGGAGGTGGGGTGAACTATTTTGCACTTTCACCTAACAATTTAATGAAATAAAAGTAACATTATTTTTTTAAGTTCATATTTCTTTCGGTATCAAACATCCATAAGTACAATACGTTCGTTTGTTTACAAAATAAAAAAGTTTATTTCCGCACCAAGGGGAGAGGTCATTGATTAGATTTCAATGTCTAGACCAAATTTTGTCTAAGTAAGTTCGTAGAGACCGCAGAGGTCAATATTTTAAAACTTTGACCTCAATTTTGACCCCTTAACATTTAATATTTTGGTCTCAAATCAAAATACAAAGTTTTACCCATGTCCAAGTTTCTACATCTAAAGTTTCCAAATTGGTGAACGAATTTGGTAGAATCTGCAAAAGTCAACTCTTTCAACTTTGAGCAGCCAAATTTTTGCCCCCAAAACTGATTAAAATGCTTGCCGCATGTTTGAATTTCAAATGTTTAGACCCAAAATTGGCTGAGTAGTTTGCTAGATATCGCGAAGGTCAAATCTTTTGAACTTTTATCCTTTAGCAGCTCAAATTTTCTACTCAATACGATTAAAAAGCTAGCCTTATCTCTGAATAGCTTTTATGTAAAATTTCAAATATTTAGACAAGAAATTGGCTGAGTAATTTGGTAGAGACTGTAGAGGTCAAATTTTTAAAAACTTTGACCACAAATTTGACCCCTTAACATTTATATTTTGGGGCTTAAATCCCATTAAAAAGTTTAATCTATGTCCAAGTAACCTACATTTAAAACTTCAAGTGTTTAGATCACCAATTGTCGGAGGAGTTTGGTAGAGTTTTCAAAGGTCAAATTGTTGAACTTTGACTCCTTGACAGGAAAATTTGTGGCCGAAAACCAATTTAAAAGATTTTCCGAAATTTCAATACTCCTTATGTCAAACCTCGAGTCTCTAAACGAAAATTGACAAAGTTATTGCGTAGGTAAATGTACACACACACACACACACACACACACACACACACACACACACACACACACACACACACACACAAATTTCACTTTTATAGGTATAAATAGGAAGAACAAGAATGTCCCTGTGTTAAAAGATAAACATTGTGGTTTGTGATGAATTCCAAGGACTAAAATTCGTTTATCATTTGTGAATAATTTGAAAATAATTTTTACATATTTATTCAGAAAAAACAAAAAAGAAAAACATCAAGCAACACATTATATATATATATATATATATATATATATATATATATATATATATATATATATATATGCATTTCGGATCAACTTGAGAGGATTTTCATGCAAGCTGGAATATGCGCTTTTTGTTTTTATTTTTTTTTATTTTACATATCCAATATTTTTTCACTTCTTTTTTATTTTGCAATTTTTAAGTACAATAAATTGCGGTTTAAGTTAATGTCTTAAATAGCAATTTCCAGCATTGCTGCAAATATAATTTGCTGATTTTATTATGTCCTCTGAATGAGAAGAATAACAAGAATAGCATTCTTTGAAACTCCGCGGAATAAGGACTTTGTAAATTGTTTTTGGAGTATTCAGTCAGAATAATAAATTTTGATTGTAAATTTCAGCTTACAGTTAATTTTCTTTCTCTTATAATACGCTCTACTCTTTATTGTGTATTGAGCTTTTTTATTCGGTTGGGATTAAATTTTCTATATATAAATACTGTTATTTATATTTGTTTGAAGTTTACTATTGCATATATCAGGTAAACATTACATATCTTTGATTTCATTAATTTTCTCTTATATATATATATATATATATATATATATATATATATACTAGCTGTACCCGGCCACGCGTTGCTGTGGCTCAGTTTGTTGAAATGGAACACATGTGAAAGTAGAGAAAAGTTTGATTCCTTTTTTCAAGAGAATGTACAAATTATTTATATTTTTTTAACAGATGTTAAGAAAATAAACAGAAAAATACTTCCATCATTAATTATGCAAAAAAATAAATAAAATGTTGATTTAGTGTTTCAATATGCTTATAAATTACGATAAAACTTGCTGAGTATGCACTGTTTTACGGTTGTTGTAAAAATGGAACGGAAACTTAAATTTCGCTTCATTTTAATCTTTCTTAATTTTTTAATTGTGCCCCCCCAAACGAATATAATCAAAACAGTAACATTCAACAATTGTACTTTATGTATATACAACACAAAATGGGTGTTTGTATTACTGTACACATAGATTCGAAAAAGTTGTCAAAAAACAAATATATAACAAATAAATGTTATCAAAGGCAAGATAAGTTACTTTTCTGCCAAACTGGATATATTTTTTGTGTTTTTATTCAATGTAACATATTTATTCAGCTCGAAAAACATACAGTGTTTACCGATGTATTCGAAAATTCAAGATGGCGTCTCACACCCTCTTTAACACCGTAAGTATGGAAAAAGGTGTTATAAATAAAAAACTATACAAAATACTATTAAAAACCCGCCGAATATATGTCAACCTATGTTACGGTAACATATATTGAGCGAGTTTTCAACAGTATTTTATCCGGTTTTTAAGTAATACAAACCCCACAAAATATTTATTAAAAAAAAAATTTAAAAAAAAAAGTTAATAACGAAAGGGAAATAATTCCATTTTTAAACGAAACGTCAGTTTACCTAACTTACTGTATTAATGCTATCTTTTTTAAGCAAGAAAAAAAAAAGGTAAATATCCAGATACGCTACTACAGAACACCGACCACTCTAATTTGTTTTTTTTTATAGGTAATTGAGGTCGCTGACAACGAATCTGATAGTCAAACTTGGGGCAAATTTACCGTTTGCATGGTATTTACCCCTGAACCCACGAACTTCTTTCCACCATTTTGCAGCATCCGTTTATGCTACGCGCATGCACGCTGTAGCATAAACGACAGCTTCACCAAGCAAACTACGTTGGGGGGAGGGGATTTTTTTTCCAGGACATAGAATTTTCTAATTTTCAAAAATACATTATAGCGCTTTTTGGGTGGAAAATTTAAAATTAGCTGAAAAAGAAATAAAATAAGAAAAGGAAAGCACACCAAGTTGGAGTAGGGGGGGTAATTTATCTGTTTTTTTTTTTAACCTGGAACAACGAATTTTCAAATTTTCCGTAAGTAACGCACCGACATTTACCAATTAGAACATCATTTAACATTTTCCGAAGATTTTACTTTGTACATTGGGGGCGCGAGCGGGGGGGGGGGGGCGGATGTGCTGTTGGCGCGCACGCGCCCCAACATTACATCCCCCCAAAACAAATTAGAGTGGTCGGTGTTCTGTAGTAGCGTATCTGGATATTTACCAAAAAAAAAAAAAAATATTTAGGTTTGGCTATAAATTCCTAAACTCATTTCACCCTAAATAATTTAGGTGACTGAAATAGGAATCTAATTGAATCTTTTATTTTTTGAATAGTATGTGAGAAATTCATTTTTCTTCGAGTTATATTGGGGTTTTTATTACTGTACACATAGATTCGAAAAAGTTGTCAAAAAACAAATATATAACAAATAAATGTTATCAAAGGCAAGATAAGTTACTTTTCTGCCAAACTGGATATATTTTTCGTGTTTTTATTCAATATAACATATTTATTCAGCTCGAAAAACATACAGTGTTTACCGATGTATTCGAAAATTCAAGATGGCGTCTTACACCCTCTTTAACACCGTAAGTTTGGAAAAAGATGTTATAAATAAAAAACTATACAAAATACTATTAAAGACCCGCCGAATATATGTCAACCTATGTCACAGTAACATTTATTGAGCGAGTTTTTAACAGTATTTTATCCGGTTTTTAATTTATAACATCTTTTCCCAAACTTTCCGTGTTAAAGAGAGAATCAGACTCCATCTTGAATGTTCCAATACATCGGTAAACACTGTATGGTTATCGAGCTGAATAAACATGCTACATTGAATAAAAACACGAAAAATATATCCAGTTAGGTAGAAAAGTAACTTATCTTGCCTTTGATAACATTTATTTGTTATATATTTGTTTTTTGACAACTTTTCGAATCTATGTGTACAGTAATACAAACCCGTATTTTGTATAGTTTGAATAATAATAATAATTAGATATTAAAATTAATTTAATTAAATTTATTTTTAGTGTTTTAAATGTACGTAAAAATGTAAATAATTAAATACTATTATCAAATTAAGTAAATAAAGAAAACATTAAAATTTTTTTTTAAATGTACTTTGAATATCATTTTATTTTAATTATGTCAAAATTCATTTATATCTGTATTTAATGGATTTCTTAAATTTTAGAACTTATGAGTTGAACGGATTTGATTTCTTTGTGTGGCGATATTGGTTGGCTCGTAAGATCGGCTGATTTAAACCCCTGCGATTTTTTCTTGGGATATTTAAAGTTAGATAAGTATTCAGCCACCGCCCTCGGTCTCTTGAGGAATTAAAAACGAGCTATTCGTCCTTAAATTGCTGCTATTCCACCCGAAATGAGTTATTGAAAACTTTCGTGAAAGTCTACAATCGTGTGTTAGCAATGATGGGAAACATTTGGCCGATTTAATATTTAAGATTGTGCTAAATAAATGGTGCCCGGAAAACTCGTCCCGGGAAAACTCGTCTTCGGAAAACTCGTCTCCGGAAAACCCGTACCCGGAATACTCGTACCCGGAAAAATACCCCCTTTTTGCTAGGTAGATAAACTGGTCCTTTATTGAATAAATATCGATTGAAAACACATTTTATTACCGTTCTTGAAGGAGATATTGTTTCAAAAATAGACTATGCACCCCCATAATATTTTAACATTTATTTTTAACTCTTGCTTAAAAAAAATAAACTTGATCACGTAGTTAAGATACGAAAAACGAAACCAAAATATTTATTTAAAAAATACTCTAGTTTTAACACTTTTTGTGTCATTACGAAACAAAAATAAAGAAAGAGAACACGTATTATCAAAGAAAGCAATTATTTTATTTAGAAGAATTAATTCAGTTTAAATAATTCTTGTGTTATTACAAAACAACAAAAAAGAAAACACGATCTTATGTAATTTTGATTACGCGCTGAAATAATAACATTATTATTTCGAAAGCCATTCTTAACATGAGGAGGAGAGGATATCGTTTAAAAGTCATTTCGGGGGCACTTGTGCAGTACTTAAAAATATACAAATTTATTTTCTTTTAGAGGTGGAGGAGGCTCGTTTTAAAACTATATCTACCTCAGTATTTTCTTTAATTTTCGGACATTTTTTTGTTAAAAACTATTTACTAAGTAATGTCGAGTGCGACATTATTTGTTATTTCTTTTTAACTAAATAAACTCTTTAAAATAATTTTAAACAACAAAAACTTACAAAGTTAGGTAGAAAACGAAAACTTAGAAAAATCAATTTAATTTTTTTAAAACAATAAACATGTAAAAATATTTTAAAAATATTATGGTATGTGCATTATTACCTAAAAATATACAAATTTATTTCCGTTTTTTTTTTTGGGGGGGGGGGGGCTCGTTTTAAAACTATATCTACCTTAATATTTTCTTTAATTTTCTGTTTGAGAGCAATTATCCTCCTAAGACGTGATCTTTTTAGGTCGGACATTTTTTGTTCATAAGTAACGCTCGACATTATTTTTATTTTTTTTTTTTATTTTTATTTTTTTACCTAAATATAAACTCTCCAAAAACTTTCAAAGCTAGGTAGAAAACGAAAACTTAGAAAAATTAATTTAATTTTTTTTTAAACAACAGTAAACAAGTAAAAATATTTAAAAAAATATTATGGGATGTGTATTCTCTTTTAAAGACAATATCTTCTTCAAGGACGGTCATAAAATTTTGAGGTTGATGTTTATTTAATAAGGGACCAGTTTTCCTACGTAGCAAAAGGGGACGAAAGTTTTCCGGGGTCGAGTTTTCCGGGTACGAGTTTTCCGGAGACGAGTTTTCCGTAGACGAGTTTTCCGGGGACGAGTTTTCCTAAATTCAAATAAATTGGCGTCCTACGTACATTAAAAAAAAAAAAAACTAGAAAAAACATTTTCTTTATTTAATTGTTATTTAATTCACTTATTTATTTATTTATGTATTTATTTATTTTATTTAATTCATTTATTTATTATTTTTTGTGTCAGATCATTGTGGGACACCGTGCAGTTTTAATCACTTTCAGTCGCCGATCATACGATCTAAACGATGAATAGTCCAGAATAGTTTCCCGCGTTTTCTGCTTGATATTTGTCGTAAGAACCGGAAGTGTTTTGTGTCCTCTGCGTGACTGAAGCAACTATTGGTGTAATGACGTTGACAAATATTCCCAATGGTTAAAGCGTATTTCATTGCGACAATGGAGGCGAAATGAAAAATCGATGACAAAAACGACAGTGCTGTGACACCAAAGATAGCGAATGTGAACGAATAGTGTTATGTTATATATGTCCCAAGGAGAGCGCTCAGAAATAATGACCTTGTGCTGGAATATGGCAAGTGCAAACGACAAAGGAAAATAATCTGAAATTCATCTTTGAAACAGGATAAGAACATGCAACCCACTGCGTACAAAAGCGAACGAATTTTAAAAAGTAATTGATAAAAATATCAACTAATAAATAAAAAAATTGTTTTTGTGTGCGTGAGTTCGTTCCTTATGGACTCGAAAACAGCTGGACCGATATTTTATGAAATTTCAGGCACTTCATGTGTTCTTAGATATGTGTTGTATCGGAATATCTTCGATAAATATCGATACTAGATAATCGATATCATCCGATTTGGACCAAAGTTAACACCTTACACAGCCTAACATCACAAGCGCATTTGAGATGTTTTATGCAAGCCATTATAAATAAAAAAAATAATTTTATAAAAAATACTTCTTAAAATGGGCAGTAGGCTCTCTACAGTGCAATGTAGACTACAATGTATTGTGGACTAAGCAACTGCAGACAGACATGAATCGTCTTCTCGGTGCATTGCGACGGGTCTCTAACTAGAGCAATCAACCAATCGATTAGATTGAAAAATGGATGATTTCACTAATTTTCATAACAATAAAATTATTTGAGCGTGAAACATTCGTTGATCATCGTTCAATCCCGGGTAACTGTATTTAAACGTTTGTCAAAAAGATTATAGCAGATATAATTAGTGTTGGGTCGATTAATCGGAATCGGCATCGGGAATCGGAAAAATAAGAGCTTTTTGGGGGATCGGAATAGATATTGGAATCGGAAAAATTTAAGCCTATTTTCCGATGCCAAAAACGATTCCATTCATTATCTTTTTTATTTGATTTTGGTTTAAGAAACATCTTTCACTGTTTGTAGCAATAATAAAATGATAAATATTTATTGATTTAAACTTCTCGTAAGACTAAAATCTCTAGATCACCCGGTCACAACTGTGTTTTTAAGTCTGAGAAAATACATATGCATTTAAGATGTGTGTTGACAGTAATCGAGACAAAACAGCAATTTTATAATTAAATATTTAGAGATTTATAAAGAATCGGAATCGGGATCGGGAATTTAGTACGGAATCGGTATTGTATCGAAATCGAGAAAGTATTGGATTGGAATCGTTCCATCATTAGGTATAATTTTTGATAATTTAGCTGTATTTTATTCATTTCGACATGACAAGTAAGTACGTAATAGTGTTTTTATCTTAACTGTATTTAAAAAAAAAGTCACATTATACGGCCCAACCACCAAAATTAAAAAACAAAAATGAATAAAAAAATTTCTGATAGGATTCGAACCCGACATATGTAATTTCAGAGTAGGCATCCATTATGCTAACGATCGTCCTAGATTTTCCTAGAAGACAACGAATCGCTTTTATCTCCTGTTATATATCTCTTTGTTTATTTAATGAAAATGAAATATTTTCAATAAGTCAGACACGCCGTTCTATTGTCCGGTTCTTCAATTCAAGGTACACAACTTGATAATGAAAAAGTCTCTGACAGGAGGAGATGCTGTTTACTTGCAGGACGACTGTCTCCGACCCCCTTTCCATCACCTCTGCCCAAGCAACAATACACAACAGAGAGATTCGCTTTCAATTGTGTTGACGACAAAAAAGAAAGAAGAGGAAGAAAAATAAAATAAAACGTAAAATTAGAACCAATAAAAAATGTAAAAAAATAAGATGGAAACTATATAAGAATAAACATAAACCAGAAAAAAGAGAGCAAATCTACAACACTGTCTCAACAACGACAGGCACATATTCAATATGGCTGCCATTTAACCGGCCGAACTCGAAGGTTGTATGCAGCCGTAGACTTTGAGATCATTGATGATCGATGACGAGTAAACGAAATAACACGTAGCCATGTGTGTGTGTGTGTGTGTGTGTGTGTGTATGTATGTATATATATATATATATATGTATATATAAAGGGCGAATGAACTCTTTTTCTGGGTCAACGGCCAACTAGCACCGTGTATATTTGTGTGTGTGTGTGTGTATATGTGTATTGGGGTGGAGAGGGCTCTCGTAAGCCGTGGTGAAGGCAACCTTTCTAGGAGAAGCAAATCTCTGATTTAAAAAAAAAAACATAAAGCGGAAGACCATTACCCGCATTAAGCTGGTCTGCAGTTTAATTTGTTGCTGGCTATCTTGCTCTTGCTTGTTGCTGGATCTCAACATTTTGAACCGAGAGAGAGACTTAGCTGTCGTACAAAGCTAAGACTCTGTAACATCATATTTGTATAGATACTCCCTCAGGCATTTGGGCTCATGGATTTTAAATGTCTGAGGGAGTGGCACTCGTCTGACAAGACGTTGCAATCATCATATATATAATATAATATATTTAGTAGAAATGATAATTAATAAAAATCTGAAGAAAGTGCTCAATACTGTTGTAGAGCAAATATACGTTTTATTTTTATTACCGTTTTTTTTTCTGTTCAGTTACATTTTTGTTTCAGCTACGGTCGCGTAGCTGAAACAAAAATGTAACTGAACAGAAAAAAAAACGGTAATAAAAATAAAACGTATAATATATATATATATGTATATATATATGTATATATATATATATATATATATATGTATATATATATGTATATATATATATATATATATATATATGTATAATATAATATATATTTACTACTTAAACAAACATTATTAAAAATAACAGAGAGCTTCTGTTTAATTAGAACTTTGTTACTTTTTCGGTTGTGAAGATCACTAGAAAAGCTACTGTTATCTATAAGTTTAGTTGCTTTCCGAAACATAGATAGTTACATTGGCTACGCAACAACTACACTATCCCGTCGCCTCACAATGCATAATGTAGATTCCACTGCAATTTATCAACATCTACGAAAAATATAACTGCCTCCCTCTTTTGAGTTGGAAGCCATTTTTAGTTTCAAAACAGTTTCCGATGGTTGATTGTTCTATAAAAGTCCTGGAAATGACTGCTTCTCAGTAGACAGTTGTTTTGTACAGGTTCCTGGCTTTATGATTTTGTAACCACAGAGCAAAAGATTCTTCCCGTGTTGACACGAAGAAAACAGGTTACAAAAAAAAAAGTTTAATTTGTATGGAGCAAAGACAGATCCTATTAACAGAACATAATACACAATGAACCAAATTTTAAAAAGGTAAAAATGTTTGAATATTGGACAATATTTTAAACTGCCTGTCAAAATCACCACTTTTCATCAATCTGACCCAAATTTCCGACTCCAGAATTTGGCTCGGCAATGATACACAAAACACCTTGACGCATCCTGCGAATATTGAACATGTGCGACAACTAATTCCTTCTCTGCGCCAGTTTTTTCTAGGTCTCAACTCATTTGCCTTTTACCTGAAGATGATTCGACGACAGATCGAATACGTTTGTGGAACATATATTAACTTTTTTGATTTTCATACAAAAAACTAATGAAAAAATTAAATAAATAATAAACAATAGAATTAAACAAAAACTCTGTTATTTTTAATTTAAAAAAAACTGCTTTAATACAACCATGCAGATACAGATAATTTAGTTTAATTACATTGTTTACGTCTCCGTCAGCATAGATGAACCTAGCCATAATCTAAACTAGGACCTCGACTATCACTATGATCTATGTCTATGTGTTGCATGCTAGAGTGCTCCTACTCGAAGGTGATAGCTTTTCACTCCCACTTCTCTTACCCTTGTGTCTCATCTCCCTGCAGTAGACGGGATATAAATACACCCTGCTCCTTGAAACAGCCTGCCAGAGGAAGTCGTGACGAAGACTACGATTCCTCCTCCTCCTCCTCCTCCTCCTCCTCCTCCTTCTTCTTCTTCTTCTTCTTCTTCTTCTTCTTCTTCTTCTTTGGTCAAACGAAATTCTTCACATCACTTAACCGATGCATTGTTTGCGAGTGGAAGAAAGTTTTTCTCACGCCCAAACAGCAACCGCTATCTTCAACTGGGATTCCGACATCTCGACTCCTTCCTAAACTCACAGACTTTCTCCTTTTTACTAACCTGTCCACCCTCTCCATCTTTCTCCATCTCTCTCTCTCTCTCTCTCTCTCTCTCTCTCTCTCTCTCTCTCTCCCCGCCCTCCTTCTGTAAGCAAAAAGACTGACCCTTGACCTCCTTCCTTCATATCACCCCGATCGTATTTTGCCGTTCTCTGATCATTCCATCTTCGGCACACACACACACACACACACACACACACACACACACACACACACACACACACACACACACACACACACACACACACCCTTTCACTCGGTATCCGCCCTCTCCTCTATGCGTCGCCAGTTATATTACGCCTTCCGCTATAGCTCGTCGTCTACGTCGTTGAAAGAAGACAACAATAACAACAAAAAAAAGGTTCAGCTTTATTAAGATTATAAGCAAACTATTACCAACTTACGGTATTAGCGAAACACAACACTGATGTCTTAACGACAGTGCCCTCTGTCAACAGCAGTTAGCCAATGAGCGGACAGAGAGATTCGTTGGCTACTTATAATAGTGTACACACATACACACACGCTCGTGCACACACGCATATAAATATAACAAATAAATGAGAAAAGTCTGTATTCCAAATTTTATGGTGTTGATCATCTGACAATTTATTATTTTAAGTACATTGACATTCAAAATTCACTCGCGTATTTCATTAGATTTACATCTAAGAAAAACAATGTATACAATCATTATATACACACATATACCAGCAGTTCATCATATAATGGTAAGATCACTCTGACAGACGTTAAAAAGCATTTAAAAATGTTTAAATTTCAACGACATTTCTCGCGATAACAGTAGCCGAATGGATTAGGTACTTTCTAATAAAGCCAGAGATGGCTTCTGTTGCCGGGTTCAAATCTATCGAATGGTGTTAATCGTGACACCTTGCACTGATGATTCCCGAAAGGATGAAACACTAGTGTCTGTAGGTATTTCATAATTAAATAATCATGTCAGCCCCCTTGAGAAACTCGTTTCTTATCGCTGAGCACTTTCAGTTAAAATAAAAATTCGATCAATTTAGCTCTTATGCCCACATCATCATATAATGATTAAATCATTCTGACAGACATTAAAAACATTTAAACAATAAATATTTAAATTTCAACAGTATTTCTCGCGGTTAACGGTAGCCGAATGAATTAGGTTCTTGCTAATGAAGCCAGAGATGGCTTCGAGTTCGAATCTATCGATTGGTGTTAATCGTGACACCGTGCACTGATGATACCCTCCAGGAAGAAATACTAACGTCTTTAGGTATTTGATAATTATGATAGTAAATAATTATTATTATTATATATATATATATATATATATATATATATATATATATATATATATATATATATAACTACTTCATTTACTCACATAAATTAATATACGAAAGTATAGATTTATGCGTAAACCTTAAGTATTTACTTAAAAAGTGCTAAATACGTAGGTAGAGCTAGTTAGTAATTTATAAAATATATATGGCGATTAAGCTACACTGAATATTCGGCGTTTCATCCACTCTAGGATTCCTCAGACTTAAGCCTGAGGAATCCTAGAGTGGATGAAACGCCGAATATTCAGTGTAGCTTAATCGCCATAATCGCCATATATATTTTATAAATTACTATATATATATATATATATATATATATATATATATATATATATATATATATATAGCCAGTAGAGTTTAGTTTCCTAGAAGTACATCCAATGAAACAACATGTGTCTACCAAAATAGTGCTCAATGAGTGAACAGAGCAGGTATTAGCTGACCATCGCTAAGGTTCTTAACTTACAGACTCCAAGACAAGAAAACTAAATTCTCAAGTACCTTATGCCATAAAAACCAAAAGTTAGCTTGGAAAGGGAAAGGGAAAGAAAAAGATGTTTATTATCCTCAAAATACCTCACTCATCCTTTTACCGTATTTTATGACTCCCACCCAGGTTGCATGCTAACTTGATAAACGAAATAGGAAAATGTATTTGGTGGAAATATCACTTTCGACGGTAATTCTTGGCCTGAAGACGTAATCCCCCAACGTGGGTGATTACAGAAACATGTATGTACATATGTAGCCATTAATGTTTGTATAAATAAAATTAATATATATATATATATATATATATACATATATATATATATATATATATATATATATATATATATATATATATATATATATATATATATATATATATATCTCACACACAATGTAACAATTATTCGGACTTTTTTCCGGCTTTATATGATCATGTTCAATTTTTTTTAATTAATAGTTACAATTATTTTTTATCAGTCAGCGTGGAAAAATTCAAAATTAACATGATCATCTGATTGTTTCTGCGCTACGAAATAAGTGCTGTAAAAAGGTGGATATTTTTACGTGTTGAAATATATAAATAGTAATATGAATAATATCTTGAATTTTGTATATAGATGTTTTCTCATCCATTTATATATATATATATATATATATATATATATATATATATATATATATATATATATATATATATATACTAGCAGGCCGCCCAGCATTGCCCGGTCGTAAAATACGCTTAAATATATTTTGATTAATGCGTATTTTATATTTATTATGGTGTTATTTTGCACCCAATATATAGTAATGATTTTAAAAGTAAAAAAAAAAAAGAAAAGTGGGTTAGTGCGCCACAACCGAAAGAAAAACGTTTAGCTTACGATTGACGTTTTTCTTTGACGTTAATGCCTGAGCTATGAAGACATGTTTGCTGCAAGGCTAAAAATTAAAGCATGAACTAATAGCTATTACGTTATGCATGCATATGCTGTTCGACCTTTACTCAGTAAATTCCATTTTTAACTTTTCCCACGATTTTCCCTGGCTAAAACTCAAATAGAAAGGTTGGCATGGGTTGGAATACTCTATATATTAAGTTTCATGTCTGTAGACCCAAAACTGACAGGTAGGCAAAAGTTTTAAACAAATATATATGCGCATGCACAAATATATATAATAAAGGTTTGCGTTTACTTTAACTTTTTTTTAGGCAAATTGTACGCAAGTATAAATCATGTAGAATATCTGCATGAATATAATTACACGAAATACTTAACTAAAGATGATCATCCCATAAGAAGACCGAAAAAAACTAATAGTGAATCAATTAAAATGAATGTTTAAAAGAATATACAAATTAATTTGATTTTTTACAGATGAATGCAATTCCACGACCCATATATAATAAAGTTGTATTTTCTTTTAAATAAAGAGAAAAAAGGGGTTTTCATAGGAATATCGACACAAAAAAACCCCCAAATTTATAGGAATATATATAAATATGTATATATAATTAATTTTTACGATAATAATTAAATACCTACAGACACTAGTGTTTCATCCTTTCGGGAATCTTCAGTGCAGGGTGTCACGATTAATACCAATTGAATGATTTGAACCCCGCAACATGAGACATCTCTGGCACGATTAGCGGGGACCTAACCCATTTCACGCGGTTAACGGTAGCCGAATGGATTAGGTCTCCGCTAATCGTGCCAGAGATGTCTCGTGTTGCGGGTTTCAAATCATTCAACTGGTATTAATCGTGACACCCTTTGGTAGGGAAATGTACACACAAAGACATACTCACGAACAATTTAACTTATATATATATATATATATATATATATATATATATATATATATATATATATATATATATAAATTCACCTGTTATCCCTTTGGAATCGTCGAAAACAAGATGCAAACAAGTAAGCAAGCTCTCTCTCTCTCTCTCTCTCTCTCTCTGGAGATTGATAGATAGAGATATAAAAGCCAAGTACGTCCAAGGATGGAATACTGTTGCCATATCTGGGCAGGAGCTGCCAAAAACAGCCTATCATGCCTTGACAGAGTACAAAATAGACTTCGTGGCTTAGTGGGGGATGCCCTTTTCTCTACCCTGCAACCCCTCTCCCACAGAAGAGATGTTGCGAGCCTATCCTTGTTTTATCGTTATTTTCATGGCAGGTGCTCGTCTGAACTCCAATCCCTGGTCCCCCCTCGCCAATCTTTCACGAAAAACACCCGTCTAGCTGAATCCACTGTGAAAAATTTCCCCCACTCTATATCTGTGCCTAAGTCAAAACGCGGATTCCATGAACAAAGCTTCTTTCTTAGAACTGCACGCCTGTGGAGCTCTGTTCCGTCTGCCTGCTTCCCTCCGGACTACAACTTGGATGTCTTCAAGTGTAATGTTAACAAATTCCTAATGAACCGCCCCCTTAAGTAAACACTCCATCAAATCTCCACACTAACGTAATGTACTTGCAATAACCCTTATCCCTGAGTGGCTTCCGGGCCTTGATAAGTGGTGATCACTGTGTAAAAAAAAAAGAAAAAAAAAGAGAGGTGATAGATAGGTAGATGGAAAGAAAGATAGAGAGATAGATAGAAAGAGATAGATAGAAAGATAGAGAGAGAGAGATTATGAGACAGTCTCACAGATAGATAGATAGATAGATAGATAGAGATAGAAAGAGAGAGGCAGACAGACAGACAGAGAGTGATTATAAAACAGTCTCACAGATAGACAGATAGATAGATAGATAGATAGATAGATCATGAGGGAACTTATATTTCTAATCGTATTGATGAGATGCCTTAAAGCTGGGAAGGCAGCCAAACACTTTGATATGAATAAGTATTGATTAAAGTTGGTTTTCTTTGTCAGGAGAGCAATGATTGCTGACATTTGAGGTCAACTTATTCTTTAAACTTTCAACTCGACACGACAAAACGTTCGTCTGGCCTGTCCGATATCTAAACGGCTTACCTCTGTTATCAGGACTTTTCGAGTCACGTCTTCTGCTCCAACCGATCCTTCTAACCCGTAAATAGAAGAATAAGACTTTCTAACATAATAAGACGGTAGCCATTTTTTTTCCATTTCTATATACCTCCAAGCATTTCTAGACAATTGATGTGCCCGTCAATGAAAGCACTATTTAAAATTTGAGCGTGAAATATTGGCTGACGAATATAACTCTTTACAGAGATGCATCAACGGCGCATCTAATGACAAAAATCGAAGATACGTCCTCTTAAATTATTCGGACAGTGACCTTGTTATAGTCAGGTTAAGATACGAATCTGCGCCGTTCTAGGAAGTGATCCCTCCCCCTCCAGGTTTTTAACTCATTAAGCCCAAGGTATATATATCTCCTTGGGAAGAGCACGTCGTAAAAGGATTTCACCCGCTACTTAATTAGCGTTAATTCGAAGCCCTCTGCTTGTTTGTTTGTAAATATACAAGCAGATCGAGCACTGTAAAAGCGGTGGGTTAATGTCTATATAAATTGACATTTGATGAGATCGTTTACGAGCACCGATCCCACCTGTTGGCAGTTTAGAACTGCTGACTATCAACTAGATGGTTGTAGGTTCAATCTCTGGCTAGGGAGAAGTGCTAGTCTAGCCGTACTAGTGAGCTGTAATACAACGAAACAGTACTGTATATTGATGACTATATATATATATATATATATATATATATATATATATATATATATATATATATATATATATATATATATATATATTAGTGTTGGGAGGATTAATCGGAATCGGATCGGGAATCAGAAAAATCGCAAGATTTTGGGGTATCGGAGTCGGTATCGGTATCGGAAAAAATCATACCTCTTTCCAATGCAACACGATTCTTTTAATTGTCTTTTTTTTATTTGATTTTGTTTAAACCAAGATCTTCCATTGCTGGTAATAATAATCAAATAATAAATATTTATTGATTTTAAAATACCAGTAAAGCTAAAATCGATAGATCATCCTCCACAAGTGTATTTTTACATTTAGGAAAATATCTGCATGTTTAAGGTGTGTTTATACGAACATCGGGAGAAATAACAATCTTATAGTTAAATAATTAGAGATTTATAAAGAATCGAAATCGAGATCACTAATTGTATCGGAATCCGGAATTTAGCTTGGAATCGGTAATTGTATCGGAATCGGGAAAAATATTGAAATCGTCCCATCACTAATATATATATATATATATATATATATATATATATATATATATATATATATGTTAAATGTTATTTGTTTTTGTTTTTACGATACTTGTTTTGAAATGAAATACACGAAATTGCATTTTTATCTAAATACGAGTTGGGAATAATTTTCCGTTTTAACTAATAATTAAAATGAGTTATATATATATATATAACTTTATTATATTATCAAAACAATAAGGAAAAGTTAAGGGGAAAATTAAGAAAAATCCTCTATAGGCAATGGCATTTCGAGTTAAATGCTTCTCATCAGAAGAGGAGAAGGGTCAGAATTATACAAAATGCAAATATAGAGCAAACTGACTTTATGGCATTTAGATATGAAATGAGAATGAATAGGATAAAATGGTAAATCTATATAATTATAAAACTCAAGTGACCTTGTAACGGGTGTTGTAACCCAACATCCGGTTTACGACTTCCGGTTGCGCATGCGTACATAAACATAAACCCTTAGCAGCGTAAACAAATAAACACAAATCACTGGACCGGTACGTACGAACAAACGGATGTCCTTAGAAAAGCGAATATCTTAAATTTATTGAATATAAAACTTCAAGATATGGGAAGCAAACGCAAAACGTGATTACAAAAAATATGTATAATCATCGACCTGTTTCATATATGCAATATATATTATACTAAATAATCAACGCGACAATAAAACGCATTGTTTTACTGTGTACGTTTTCAGCGTCCCGATTGTTTTTTTTTTCGCGTTTAAATTATCTAATAAACAATTGTTAATACTTTCTGCATTTTTTTTACATAGTTCATTCCCGTTTAAGTTATTTTAACGCAACTTTCTTACAACTAAATTTATAACATACTGACCCAACGGGTCACGGGTAGTCTAGTAATAATTAAAAGTAGGTACAAAATATATGGATAAATAGAAGGGGTATTATATATGTAGGTTAATATTACAAAAAAGTCTTTACAGGCAAATATGTAATAATGGGAAAGACTAAAGAGGACGCAACAGTAGAAGAATAAAAGGAAAAAATAGGGAAGATAGAAGAGAAAGCGGAGAAAAGGAAAAAGGAGAAAGAAAGAGCATATCGAAGATGCGGAAATGTATATATAAATAGATAAAAATAGATAAAAAATAGAAAAAACAAAATAGAAAAATAAAATAATCTGAATGTGGAGAAAAATGATATTAGAAAAATCCCCCCCCCCCAAAAAAAAACGGTGTCCAAAATCTTCAATTCTCACGATAGTGTTCCACACGAATCCAGAGCCCTACCAGTACTTACAAAAATAGTCTGAGTCTGTGTTTTTATATATACTTGTGAACCCGTGCGTTCCACTCGATAGCCGCCAATGCGTAAGAGACAACAGTACATGCATTGATTTTTATTCATATAGATATGTATCTATATATAAAAATTACTTTTTTTAGCGCGTGTGCGGAACGGTCCCTACCAAACTACTCTGTCAATTTGTGGTCTAAAAAATTAAAACTTGATATATAGGGTACTCGTCCTGTGAAACAAATTCAATTTGGTCTTTAGCAGGTAAAAATAGTTGCAAAAGAGTCAACATTGAAAAATTGAAAGTTGGCAAGCCTAAGTCGGCTTAATGTATGCAAATTTACATTTATACATTAAACTGCGTAAATTTTTAAAGTTTTTATATCTATGTGCCGTAAGGTCAGACAATAGCGAATATCGCTGGAAAGTTAAATTGTTTTGGTTCCAATTCTAACTTATGGTACTCAAGTCATTTTTCTTTGATTTTTAAAAGTCACTAATATGTATTGGATACAATAGAGCAATCAATAGAGAATTGGCCTTATACTAATTAATACGAAATCTGGATGAATTAAAATTTCATATTTAAGCGTACTTTACGCCCGGACAACGGCGGGCGCTATGCTAGTTGATAATAAAATATAAGATTTTCTTGCAATTCCAAAGTGTTGCTCGTCTACTTATCCGTATTATTTATCTTCACTCCACATAGTTAGACACTATGCAAGGCGTGGGGCTTTATACAAGTACTTATGTGGCACAAACTAGATTCGAACATGGCACACCTACAATTAAGAAACAAAAAATAAGAAGAAAAAAAGCCAGTCCGTCTGAATTAAATTGAATTAAAGTCTGTTATTTATTGTTGTTATTGACATAATAATCTCAGCTTACTCGAATAACGTGCCTAAATCTTTCACGAAAAGAAAGTCAGCGTAGACAGCTGTCGTATCTTATACATTTATCGTGCCTTAATTTGTCTTACATGATTAGTTAAATTTTTCCACCAACGTTTATTCAAAAAAAAAAAAAAATAACACAAAAACAAGTTAAATTGAAATTTATTAGAGCTTTTCCGTGAGCTTATGAACAGTTTGTCGAGGGGGGACAATCGTATTTCGCCGTGTCCTCCTTGTTATTTGTATCCCAATCCAGATCAGCCATGACGACACATGGTCGCTATCTTCTGGTCGTCTTTTTTTCTGTTTTGTTATGTCAGTTTTTTGACGGTCAATGGTATTGAAAAAAAAAAAAAAAAAAAGAAAAGATTATTGATCGCGCCATTTCTACAATAACCACATCCTCACTTAATCCGTTAGATTATCCTGGTAAATTACCGACAATTATGGAGTCGCTAATCTCAAATGTTATTAAGCCGTTTGAATTTTTGTTTATCTTGCGTAACTGTGAAAGTACACTAGCATACAGAAGCATATAAACGGACACACATTACTATACTCATACATACATGCATACACACATACAATATCCAGTGTAGCAGCAAGTCCTGGAAACATCAATCTGAAAGAACAGCTGGAAATGACTTATATACCATACATTACGACCATGTAATCCCTACAGCCACCTACCTTGAAAATACTGCTGTCAAACCTGACATAGTTATATTGTATAAGTCAGAGAGAGTGGCAACATTGGTTGAAGTGAGTTTCCCTAATGATGGAGGTCTGAACAGAGCTGAAAGGGAGAAACAGACTAAATATCAAGGTCTCATGTATGATATGGAAAGAAACTGGAATTAAGGTAGATATCAATCATACCAGTTATTATAGGTGCCACAGGGCTTATGAAGAAGAACCTGAAGTCCTACCTAACTAATATTCCTGGTGAACTAAGTGCAAGGGAGATCAAGACAATTGACTCAAGGGAACAATGAGGATACTAAAAAGAGCTCTCGGTTGGTTTCAATAAAAAGCAGGGCAATGTTGGCAGCTGGTTTGGCTGCCCCATACCCAACGTTAGAATCTTCAAAGGAAGAAAATTAAAAAAAAAACATACATACAAATATATATATATATATATATATATATATATATATATATATATATATATATATATATATATATTAGCTGTACCCTGCCACGCGTTGCTGAGGCTCAATTTGGTGTAATGGAAAATTTTAATAAAAAGAGAAAATGCATGTTTCTTATATTCTTAGTACAGCAATCCATTCCAAAAAGTAAAATAAAAAAGGCGAAAATGAAAAAAAAAATGGTACTCTTGCAGAATTGGATCCTGATCCTCGGGATTACCGTAAATCATGGCTTGGGCTCGACCAACAATCAGTGGATAAAGCTGAACGTAGTAAAAATGTTGAAACGTTAAATGTTTTTTTTTTGTTTTCTGTATACAAAAATGTGAGTTAGTAATTGATATTTGAGTGATTGGGGGGGTACTATACACAGATTCGAAAAAGTTGTCCAAAAACAAATAAATGAAAGCAAAGGTAAGGTAAGTTATGTTTCTACCTACATGGATAATTGTTTAGTGTTTTTATGTTATGTAAAATGTTTAATCGGCTCGAAAAACAGAAATGGTTGCAGACTCTGTTGAATACGTTAAGTTTGGGAAAGTAAGTTGAAAACTAAAAACTATAAAATACAGTGTCAAAACCCCACCGAATATATGTTACCATGACATAGGCTGACATAATCGGTGGGTTTGTGACAGTATTTTGCATAGTATTTTAGTTTTAAATCACTGTCTTAAACTTAACGTAATCAACAGTGTCCGCCACCATTTGTATCTTTCAAATACACCGATAAACACTGTTTTTCGAGCCGACTAAACGTTACATTAAATGAAAAGGGTTGTATTACTAAACACAGACACAAAGAAGTTGTCAAAAAATAAATATATAACAAATAAATTTTATCAAATGCAAGAAAAGTAAATGTTCTACCTAACTGGATAACATTGTAGTGTTTTTATGTAATGTATAATGTTTATCGGTTCAAAAACATGCAGTGTTTATCGGTATATTAGAAAAATACAAATGGCGGCAGACTGTATCGAACACGTTAAGTTTGGGGAAATTTTGGGAAAATGAGTTTAAACTAAAAAACTATACAAAATACTGTTAGGAACTCACTCAATATATGTTACTGTGATGTAGGCTGACATATAATCAGTGGTTTTAAACTTTTGCTCGATACAGATGACGACTTTTAAGAATCCTTTTTAGTGATTACCTGGTTTGAGGATATTTGTACAACTAAACGGCAAATCTGCCCCAAAAGTCCGGTATTATTTTACTTTAAGGCCCGTCTCATGTTCGTATATAACGAAATATTTTATTGTAGATTTCAGTGTACTAGAAACGAATCTGAAAACCGTTTCCGTCGCAAAAAGAAAGTTTTCATGATATGAAGAAATTACTTTTTCGAAAAGTGGGTGATCACTTTTCAATGTCAATTTAACTTAGAATGAGCACCCACTTTCTGACCATCTGAGAGAGGGGCATTTTTCTGTGTGTTTCTTGGCTAAAAAGTTTTTTGTTTGATTTCTTTTGCATGGTAATGACCCCTGGACTCTGGGGCTATTTCCCATTTTACAGTCGTAGCCTTCGTTTATGCTACGCGCGAGCATAAACGAAAGCTGTTTAGCCAATAAACATGGGAAAAAATCCCCCCTCTCTTAAGTGGCTAGAAAGTGGGTGCTTATTTTAAGCTAAATTTAAATGTAAAAGTGATCGCCTACTTTTCGAAAAAGTAATTTCTTCATATCATAAAAACTATTTTTTTGCGACAGAAACAGTTTGCAGATTCGTTTTTAGCACACCGAAATCTTAAAAATATTTTTTTTGTTATATACGAACGTGAGACGCACGGCCCTTTATTGATTATCAAAAATCCGGGAGAAAATTGTTTTCAATAAAAACAGGTGTGTCAGAAATTTCGTGAAAAATAGTGAATAATTCCACCCCATCTTTCCAAGCTTATAACTCATCGAAACATGCAATTCAAGCCCTAATTTTTTTTTCAATTAAAGGAGCAAGGACCAAGGTTTCATTAAAAAAAACTCAAAAAACAAACAACGTGTTTTTTTTTTTTAAAGTTTAACTTCGGACTTTACAGGTAAATTTCTAAAAAACACTACATTTTTGTTTTAAATTTGAATATATTATTTATTGACCCTTTCTCTTCAATTTGTGATATATAACACTTTGGTGAGTAAATTAATTATTTACTTTTTAATAGATATTTCAAAATGGGAGGCGTGAATTATTCGACTCCCTGTCTTTCCAAGCTTATAACTACTCGAAAAATGTAATTCAAGCCTTAATTTTTTTCAATTAAGGAGCAAGGACCAAGGTTTCATAAAAAAAAAAAACAAAAGAAAAAACAAACAATGTGGTTTAAAAAGAAAAAGGTTTTAAACTTCGAACTTTACAGGTAAATTTCTAAAAAACATTGCTTTTTTTGTTTAAATTTGAATATATTATTTATTGACCTTTTTTCTTCAATTTGTGATATATAACACTTTGGTGAGTAAATTAATTATTTACTTTTTAATAGACACTTGAAAAGGGGGGGGCGTGAATTAAAAAAAAACGTTTGTCTAAAATATTATATTCGGTTTATTGGAAAGAGCATAAAATTTCACATTGACCCTGAAAATATCGTAAAAATAGAATCAATAGAAAAATTTTGATAGATTTTTAAAGTTAAAAAATATTGAGTTCGTAAAATTCATTACTGTTTTTTAAAAAATAAAAAAAATATTTCTATTACTTTTAAAACAACTTTAATAGTTTATTTTGGAAGTATAATCCATGAAGAAAATAAGCAACCCACTTTTAAAAGAGAAATTACGAGATTTTTTTATATTTTATTCGAAGTTTCGTGGTAGGGGTGTCAAAAATTCCTACAAAATTCTGATACACCTAGCAAATGAATTCGATAGAAAAAAATGGATGCAATTTTTAAAAAAATTTCTTGGCTAAAAAGGTTTTGTTTGATTTCTTTTACATTTTGCAATTTAAACAGGTAACTTTAAAGGATTTTCCAAGGGTAGAAAGAAAGCCCCCCCCAAAAAAAATTTACGTTAAATTATTATAGAAAAGTGATCCTCCACTTTTTAAAACTAGCATTTCTTCATATCTTGGAAACTACTCGTTTGCCTTAATTATAAACGTTATTTTCGTTTTTAGCGGCCCCGAAAACCTATAAAAGTGGTAATTCTTCATATTTACCTACTTTTTTTTCCAATAACATAAGAAATTAAGAATTAGACAAATTTATTTTAGGTACGAATTTTCGAGGGTGGAGTAATTCTTCATATTTACCTTCTTTTTTTTCCAATAACATAAGAAATTAAGAATTAGACAAATTTATTTTAGGTAAGCTTTTAAAAATAAAAAAAAATAAGATAAACAAATGGTGCTAGTGCAATTACCGATCCGCGCTATTTTTTAAAATCGTATTTCCAAGTTTGATTAAAGTTTTATGATATGTTTTTTTTGTTCAATTGTAATGTTAAAGTACAAATATATATATATATATATATATATATATATATATATATATATATATATATATATATATATATATAATTTAAAAAAAGGGATTTTTTTTTACCCATCTACTAATTAGATAGTTAAATGTAATTTTAAAGTCATCAACCTGTGGTGCACGTGAAAGGCTCATTTCTACCGTAATGAAATATGGCGGATAGTCTCGCAGTTACGAAAAATATTTTTATTTTATTTAATATATTTTTATAATTTGCGATTTTAACGATCTTAATTTATTTTAATAACATGCAACATTCCTTGACTTTACACGTAAATTTTCTGAAAATTTCAATTAAATTTGTAATGTAGAAATATGGTTTTATGGACTTTGAACGGACCAAGAATTACATTTATATATATGTAAAAAAACTAATATGTATTAAAATCAAAAATTAAAAAAATCTTTTTTCTTTAACTACCATTATTAAACATTGGAAAATTCACCCAAAATTTTTTTTTCTTTTTCATAGATAAAGTTAGAAGCCATTAAAAAAAAATGATCGATCGTTCCTTAACTTTTGGACGCTACTATATATATATATATATATATATATATATATATATATATATATATATATATATATATAAATGTAACTGTTGGTTCGTTCGGAGTTAATTGTCTAAAAAAACACTGGACGGATGGCTTTCACGTTTTGGTATAATATGTTTACTATATCCATGTGTGTTTTTATATATTTCTTTTTAATTATAACATTATACTTAATTTTTCTATGATAAATAGGTGGATTTCTTTGTACCGAGAGGCCATTTTTAATTTAGGGACAATTATTTATTACCGCTTCCTGTCACGTGACCAGTGTTACAATTTAGCGGTTTTCCTGCTAGATCTGGAGATTTCGTTTGCAATCTAGCGGGGAATTCTAGAAAATATGGAGATATTTGGCACCCACACACCAGCATTAGATTATTAAAAAATAAAGAAAACCCGAAAAGCGATTGAAAATACTTTAAAACCTAAAATAAACTCATTCATGTAAGTAAAAAAAAGTAGCATTTATTGCCTTTGGTAACAATTATTTATTGATTATTTGTTTTGTTTTTCACCTTTTTTTCGACTAACCATTCTTAAATCTCACTATAAAATCGATTTTTCCAAGTACATTTAAGGTGGGGGGGCATTCCAACCTCCGAAGGGGTTTGTATTACAGTACACATAGATTCGAAAAAGTTGTCAAAAAACAAATATATAACAAATAAATGTTATCAAAGGCAAGATAAGTTACTTTTCTACCTAACTGGATATGTTTTTCGTGTTTTTATTCAATGTAACATATTTATTCAGCTCGAAAAACATACAGTGTTTACCGATGTATTTGAAAATTCAAGATGGCGTCTCACACCCTCTTTTACACCGTAAGTTTGGAAAAAGGTGTTATAAATAAAAAAAACTATACAAAATACTATTAAAAACCCGCTGAATATATGTCAACCTATGTCACAAGGAACATGTATTGAGCGAGTTTTTAACAGTATTTTATCCGGTTTTTTATTTATAACATCTTTTCCCAAACTTACCGTGTTAAAGAGAGAATCAGACTCCATCTTGAATGTTCCAATACATCGGTAAACACTGTATGGTTTTCGAGCTGAATAAACATGTTACATTGAATAAAAACACAAAAATATATCCAGTTAGGTAGAAAAGTAACTTATCTTGCCTTTGATAACATTTATTTGTTATATATTTGTTTTTTGACAACTTTTTCGAATCTATGTGTACAGTAATACAAACCCATAGTGAGAAAACACGGAACATTATAGAGTTTTTTTTTGGGGGGGGGGGAATTAGCGATTTTTGAAAATTTCAGACGATAAGCTAAAAATCTAGCGATTTTCTGGACATTTCTTTCTCCTGATCTCGCGGTTTTTTTTTAAATCTCAGTTGACAACATTGCATCACTAAAAAAACACCACAGGCTTAATGTAAACAGAATGTGTTTACAATATCGGTAACTTTTCAATGGATTTATTGATAATGTAACCATGTGATTGAACTTTAATTTAAATTAACCACACGTGGTCGAAAAATGAATGCCGACGCTCAAAGTGTATACACATTTTTACTCCCCCTTTATTTAAAAATTCACCAAAAATCAGGAAATTAATCAATTTTAACGAAAATTGCAGTATTTTTCAAATAATGATCGCAGAATATAATTTTCTAATTATTTTTACTTAACTCTTGGTGAAAATGTTTTATTTTGTTTAAACAAAAATACCTTTACTAAAGTTATGGTTTTCAGTAGTAAATAAAAAACGTAAGAATTTATTTTTGCTTTTTTTAAAGCATCGTAATTTGTAACAATAAAAAAATAATTTTTACAGTAACATTACGAAAAAAGCCCCTAAAGTCCGTATTAATGTATTCGATATAACTCGAAGAAAAATGAATTCTAGCATACTATTCAGGAAATTAAAGATTCAATTAGATTCCTTCACAGAAGAGATGTTGCGAGTTTGTCTCTGATGTATCGTTATTTTCATGGAAAGTGTTCAACTGAGCTTCAATCTTTGGTCCCCCCTCGCCAAACTTTCACAAGAAACACTCGTCTAGCTGTAAACACTATCAATAATTTCCCCCACTCTTTATCTGTGGCTAAACCTAAACGTAGATTCCATGAACAAAGCTTCTTTCTTAGAACTGCACGCCTGTGGAATTGTCTTCCGTTTTCCTGCTTTCCGGCTGACTACAATATGGTTGTGTTCAAGTCTAAAGTAAATAAGTTCTTGATGAGCCGTTCCATATAAGTTATTAAATTTACCAAATTTTCATTACTAATGATTACTATATTGACCAATTTCTACTGTACACTCTTTAACCCTTATCCTTGAGTGGCCTCTGGGCCTTGATAATGTGGTGATGCCTTTGTAAAAAAAAAAAAAAAAAAAAAAAAAAAAAATTTCAGTCACCTAAATTATTTAGGGTGAAATGAGTTTAGGAATTTATAGCCAAACCTAAATATTTTTTTTGGTAAATATCCAGATACGCTACTACAGAACACCGACCACTCTAATTTATTTGGGGGGGGGGGGAATGTGATGTTGGGGTGCACGTGCCCCAACATCACAACTCCTCCCCCCCGCTCGCGCCCCCAATGTACAAAGTAAAATCTTCGGAAAATGTTAAATGGTGTTCTAATTGGTAAATGTCGGTGCGTTACTTACGGAAAATTTGAAAATTCGATGTTCCAGGTAAAAAAAACAACAAAAAAAAAACAGATAAATTACCCCCCCCCTACTCCAACTTGGTGTGCTTTCCTTTTCTTATTTTATTTCTTTTTCAGCTAATTTTAAATTTTCCGCCCAAAAAGCGCTATAATGTATTTTTGAAAATTAGAAAATTCTATGTCCTGGAAAAAAAATCCCCCCCCCAACGTAGTTTGCTTGGTGAAGCCATCGTTTATGCTACAGCGTGCATACGCGTAGCATAAACGGAAGCTGCAAAATGGTGGAAAGAAGTTCGTGGGTTCAGGGGTAAATACCATGCAAACGGTAAATTTGCCCCAAGTTTGACTATCAGATTCGTTGTCAGCGACCTCAATTACCTATAAAAAAACAAATTAGAGTGGTCGGTGTTCTGTAGTAGCGTATCTGGATATTTACCTTTTTTTTTCTAGCATTAATACAGTAAGTTAGGTAAACTGACTTTTTCGTTTAAAAATGGAATTTTTTTTTAAATAAATATTTTGCGTTTTATATACATAAAGTACAATTGTTGAATGTTACTGTTTTGATTATATTCGTTTAGGGGGCACAATTAAAAAATTAAGAAAGATTAAAATGAAGCGAAATTTAAATTTCCGTTCCATTTTTACAACAACCGTAAAACAGTGCATACTCAGCAAGTTTTATCGTAATTTATAAGCATATTGACACACTAAATCAACATTTTATTTATTTTTTTGCATAATTAATGATGGAAGTATTTTTCTGTTTATTTTCTTAACATCTGTTAAAAAAGAATAAATAATGTGTACATTCTCTTGAAAAAAAAGAATCAAACTTTTCTCTACTTTCACATGTGTTCCATTTTAACAAACTGAGCCACAGATGTAACGGTGTACCGGCAACCTGCTGCAAGATGCCTTCCTGAATCTGCATGTAAAGCACACGTTTGCCGCATCGAATGATGGAATCTGAAGTGTGTGTGATACGAAATTGCGCCTCGTGGATCACCTAAAACGCTGTCTTGCTGGGGCTGACCTAAACCTACAATGAACAACTGCAAGTCCATGATTACCTTATATATATATATATATATATATATATATATATATATATATATATATATACGACGAAACACGTGTCAGTGGATAATTATATGTTAAAAGTAATATACATGCCGCTCACCATTTAGGAAGTACCAAATTGGTGAAAGGGAAAATTATTCCCAACACGCATTTAGGTAAAAATGCACTTTCGTATAAATACTTGAATTCATTCAAGAAAGTATCGCTAACAAAAACAAATAAAAACATCTGCATAAAAGTGATACATTTCGTAGTCCTGCGAGGTTAGCCGCATGGTAGAAGTTTAGGCTTCTTATCACGAGGTACCGATTTCGAATCTCGCTAGATTCAGCCACTCTGATGAGTCGTGGACGACGAAACACGTGTCAGTGGATAATTATATTTTTAAAATAATATATATATATATATATATATATATATATATATATATATACTAGTAGGGCGCCCCGGATTAACATACGCTTAAATATGATATTTTAATTAATGCAGATGTCATATTAATTATTATATTATATTGGACCCAATATATAGTAATGATTTAAAAATTTGAAATAAAAAAAAATGACTTGTGTTCCACCACCGAGAATTGAAACCAAAACCTGTAGCTTACCATTTATTTTTGCCTCTGTCGTTAATGACTGAGCTATGAAGACATGTTTTCTGCAAAACTAAAAATTAAAATATGGACCAATATCTACTACGTTATGCATGCATATTCATAATGCCTGTGTTCGACCTTCACGCGGCAAATTTCATTTGTTTTAAATGTTCATACTTATGTACCGATTTTCCCAAACTAAAACCCAAATATAAAGTTTTGCATGGGTTCAGATACCTTATATATGAGGTTTCATGCCTGTAGACCAAAAACTGTAGGAAGAGTTTCGTAGGCGAATTTTTTTAACAAAAATATATACGCATACATAAATATATATGGAAAGAATTTTGTTTTTACTCTAACCTTTATACGCAAATATTACGCAAATATAAATCATGTAGAATATCTGCATGAATATAATTACACGTACTAGAAATTGCTTCTCATTAGGGACATCAAAGCAATTGCGAAGAACGGAGCACAAAATCTCGTGACGTCAGACTTGTGTTAACTATACGAAGTATGGAACAGCAGAAGCGACTTAATGATTGTTTAAAATCCTTTGCTTCTTCATGTAATCTTTGTTATAGTTTTGTTAGATTTTAAGATTTACACAGTTTAATGATTAATAATATTATAAACATTTGTATATTAAATAAAAACTTCGGTTTTACTAAATATGTACGACTGTTATTTTGGTTAATTATGGGTTTCCATATTTATTTCTTAAAAGAGACGAACGAGAGAATCGTAGTGATCTACAAAAAGTTTATTTTTGGCGCAATAATATTCTTTAATCGTGTTTAATTTGGCAATAAAATAGCTGGCAAGAGTTATGTTTATATTATAACTTAATATAAAAAAAAAATGAAACACGACTAAGTAAAAATCTATGTTGTAACGGGACATTTTGAAATAATGGAATTTTAATTGTTTTAATCTTTTAAAAATTAATTAATTCTTAGGAAGTTTTTTTTCTTGGCAATTCAACTGATTATAGTATATATTAATTAGAAAAAAAACTATTAAAAACATAATAATATTAAATTTATATTAATTTTTTAATTGAAACTTCAAGATAAGTGTTTGTTCAATACGTAGATTTAAGCATTTAAAAAGTAAATGTTTTTTTTTATTTATTTGGACTCTTATATTTCCTAATAATTAAAAATTTCGATTGATTTAAATATATTTTGTTCAATTTTCGAAAATAAATGTAAGGGGATGGGAAAACACGCATTAAAAATATTTCCCCTTAGATATTTTTCGGAAACTGCATTTTATATGCAACTTCATTCTAAAATGGATAAGTATCGAAAATTTCATGAAAATTTGACGATTAGTTGATTTTTGCTAGATTTATTAAACACGGGTATGTTTTTACATTCGAAATGCTTACCATAGGGGAACGTGATTTTTAAGCGTCAGTTATATAAACACGATTTTCGTCTCGCATTTTTATTATTTTCGTTCGATGAAAAAAAATGTTAAAAAATACTAGTTTATTTTGTTCTTTTTCTTTTAAATGGTACAAAAGTTATATTGATAATATTACTTTATAATAAAGTTACATCGTGTTACATATAGGGTAGGGGTTTAATTTTTTGTCTTGCGTTGGAGGTATTTACAGTTCTTATGAGAATAAATTTTAACTATATAATCTTATATCATCACACTAAAATATGCGCATATGCCTGTGCAATAATAATAATAATAATAATAATAATAATAATAATAATAATAATATACGTATATATATATATATATATATATATATATATATATATATATATATATATATATATATATATATATATATATATGGCGATTAAGCTACACTGAATATTCCGCCTTTCATCCACTCTAGGATTCTTCAGGCTTATGCGTTTCATCCACTCTAGGATTCTTCAGGCTTATGCGCATAGCCTGAAGAATCCTAGAGTGGATGAAACGCGGAATATTCAGTGTAGCTTAATCGCCATATATATAGTTTATAAATTACTAACTAGCTCTACCTACGTATTGAGCACTTTTAAGTAAATACTTAAAGTTTACGCATAAATTTATACTTTCGTATATTAATTTTATGTAAGTAAATGAAGTAGTTATATATATATATGTATATATATATATATATATATATATATATATATATATATATATATATATATATATATATATATATGTATATATATATAATGTGGTTGTATCTATTTACGCTAATTTTCTTCCTATGTCCCTTCCTCTAATCTCTTGTTGAGGTTTTCGTTTGGTGGGAAAACGTATAGGCAAGGAACGCGCCCATTGTTGAACAAGCAACAAGCAACCAAATTAACGGGAAGTAGTTTTGAATTCTCCAGCGCAGACGAGATTAGAACGAGATTAGAAACGTGGTTCTGCCATCGGTGGGTGAATGGTCGACGGAGATCAACGAATTATTTGGCGTCTATTAAAAGATAACACGGAAAAAGAAGACATAGGGAGACAAGGCGGAGTGTGCGGGAATGCAAATTAAAAATACAAAAAAGGAAAAGGAAGAAGATTATTGGGGGGGGGGTGAAGATAAAAAAATCGACGAAAAAGCAAAGACAAAAAAAGATTAATATAACAAAGGGTTCTCCTCTAAGAGACGTCTCTCTAAACTTCTTTCGCTATTTCTCGCTCACATACCTATACACATATTTTTTTATAGATAGGCATCACCACTTATCAAGGCCAAGAGGCCACTCGAAGATAAGGGTTAAAGAGTGTACAGTAGTCAATTGGACTATATAGTAATCGATAATATTGGAAATTCGGTAAATTTGTTAAATTAAGTGCAACAGCTCATCAAGAACTTGTTTACATTGGACTTGAAGACAATCATATTGTAGTCAGCTGGAAACCAGGAAAATGGAAGACAGTTCCACAGGCGTGCAGTCTAAGGAAAAAGCTTTGTTCATGGAATCTACGTTTAAGTTTAGGCGCAGATAAAGTGCGGGGGAAATTATTGGTAGTGTTTTCAGCTAGACGAGTGTTTCCTGTGAAAGTTTGGCGAGGGGGGGGACCGTAGATTGAAGCTCAGTCGAGCACTTGCCATGAAAATAATGATAAAGCAAAGACAAACTCGCAATATCTCTTCTGTGAGAAAGAGGTTGCAGGGAAGAGAAAAGGGCATCTACGGGGCTACGAAGTCTATTTTGAACTCTATCAAGGCAAGTTCTTTCTAGCAACTCCTGCCGAGATGTGGTAATGGTACTCCATCCTTCGACGTACCATATTCCGAATTCAGAGCAGCGGGCCGATATCAGCCTTTTTTCCCCAAGCAAAACGGTCATTAACAATGTTTGTTTTTCATATTTAACATATTTCAAACTGATATAAATTATCAAAGAGTGAAAATAATTAAATTTAAACAAAAATAATTTTTCTTATTTCGATTTATTTAATCAAGTAAAAATGCCATTTTTTAAATCGATTATTAAATTTAAAAAACTATATTCTTTAATATTTTTAAGTTTAATTCAGTTTTTACAATGTTTTTTGTTTATTAAATTGTTATATAATTTGTTAGAAAGGCAAGAAGAAAGAAAGAAGAAAAGAAGAAAAGAAAGAAAGAAGAAAAGAGTAAAATCGAATTCCGATCAAAATCATATGAAATAAAAGTTCCCAACCTTTTTGATATTGACCGCCATTTTAGTAATTGTTTTTCTAATAGCATACTTTATAAAAGTAGTTCCTACAAGCGTTATAATTTAACTAGCACTCTTTAAAGAGTGTTACACATTCATATTTGAACCAATGGATCACCACTTAGCAAAATCAGAAGCCACTCGAGGATTTGTGAACGGAATGATTGATTTAAAGATGAACAGCGTTTTGAGGAGTATGTGAATGATAGCTGACATCGTAGCTTAACTTCGGCGATCTGGCGAGAACCGATGTGTCAACGTGATTATACCGTTGATCAGAAGAATAAATAAGAACACAACACCATAATGTTTTAAAATGCAACTTGTTGGATTTATAGAAGATATATGGTACACTGCAGTGAAACTATCGTGATATCATCTGCTTCATGACACTTTTTTTTTTACAGTTAAACTGACTTCTCAAATCCTTCTCGTTATGTTGGATATCACAGGCTAATCGATGTTCTCGACCTGGAAGCGACTTCCGGTTATTTCGTTTCATGGTATATCAACACTTTTTAGTTTATTTAATGTCGAATCAAGTCTTTTGTCTCAAGTTCTCTATATCTTCAAATATTTATTCATAGTTTTTGGTGTTGTTGTTTTATAGAGAAGAAAGTAGTTGCTAGTTTTTGCTTTGCAGAACATGATTATCTTTTGCACAGAGAAATGAGATAATATGAAAAAACAATAGCATCAGTTTTGGCGCATTTTATGTCAGCAAGTTAGTATTTTCAGTCAGCCTGTCTTGCTAGCTCTGGATTGCAAATGTAGTATAATCTTTTTTGGGCGTATGCAATTAGCATACGTTTTATAGTTAATACCCCCCCCCCCCCGAAAGATTCGTATTTTTAATTGCTGGACTATGTAGAAGAATCTGTTTTTAAAGAATTTTACTTATCTCCGATAATATTTTGTAAATGTGACATCTTGTTCTGAACCAAATTCTTCCAGATTTTTCGTGTTTTCAATATTATTTTTTAAATACTTCTTCGAGCCTATTTCTAATCATTCTAAATTGTTTTTAAAACTTGTATTTTACCCTTTCTACAATAAATATATGTTCATATTAAATCTTTATCTTATTAATATTTTTTTAATCGTTTTGGTACAATACATACAAAAAGTCACTAAAAAATAAATAATCTATTGAAGTTCAAAACCCTTCAGTGACTTTTTGGACACCCTGCATATGTTCATATATTGTTCATATATTCAACCTTTACCTTAGGATGTTTTGGAACATTTTTCTACAATAAATATGTCCATATTCAACCTTTATTTTATCAATATTTTTTTTATCGTTTTTGATTTCACAATAAATATATGTCCATTTTCAGCCTTTATTTAATCATTTGGATCATTTTATACGGTTAATATATGTTCATATTCAGCCATTATCTTATTAATGGTGTATATCTTATTAATGGTGCATATTTAATTCATGGTGTATATGTTATTAATGGTGTATATCTTATTAATGGTGTATATCTTATTAATAGTGTATATCTTATTAATGGTGTATATCTTATTAATGGTGTATATTTTATTAATTGTGTATATTTTATTAATGGTGTATATCTTATTAATGGTGTATATCTTATTAATTGTGTATATTTTATTAACGGTGTATATCTTATTAATGGTGTATATTTTATTAATTGTGTATATCTTATTAATGGTGTATATCTTATTAATGGTGCATATTTTATTAATGGTGTATATCTTATTAATGGTGTATATGTTATTAATGGTGTATATCTTAATGGTGTATATCTTATTAATAGTGTATATCTTATTAATTGTGTATATTTTATTAATGGTGTATATCTTATTAATGGTGTATATCTTATAATTGGTGTATATGTTATTAATGGTGTACATGTTATTAATTGTGTATATTTTATAAATGGTGTATATTTTATTAATTGTGTATATCTTATTGATGGTGTATATCTTATTAATGGTGTATATTTTATTAATGGTGTATATCTTATTAATGGTGTATATCGAAATATATTATAAAACGTGTCATATGTTGTATGTGAATGTGTTCCATAACGGCGTACACGTTTAATAGTTGGCTTTTATGTTTTATCTGTATATTCATGTACGTGTAAATGCGTGTATGTATATACGTCGTATCATTTAGTTGATCATCCTTGTGTATATTTTAACATTTATGCAACAGTTCTAACAGGAACCAATTGACGTGGACGTATCGAAACAGTTGTAGAGCAAGAGTTCTTTTAACAGATGTAAATAACACAATTCCCAGCATTTTCAGAGATTATACGTTCTTACATCTTGGCTGTCTGTAATGACGCCGCTCCCATGTCATCTTGGTCATCTGTTCTCTCTGATGTCCAGCTAACGACTCCTAGAATCTCTCTCAAATCTACATACATCACGTGTTTCTTTAAGTCATATAATTACGTGTATCAAACCAACCTAATGCCCCTAATCTAGTTATTTGTTTATGCAAACTAAAAAATTAATGTTTACATCTATTTTCTATTTTCACATTCCTTTTGCGATTTATATGGCAACGATCTTTTCCCCAATTTAATTGTTTATTCTTCTAATCATAATAATTGATCCAACGATCAGCCGTCGCTCAAATCTATTATTATTATTATTATTATTATTATTATTATTATTATTATTATTATTATTATTATTATTAATATTATTATTATTATTATTATTAATAATAATAATAATAATAATAATAATAATAATAATAATAATAATAATAATAATGTTTTGACCCTTGGCCTTGCTTGCCACAGTTAACACAGATACTACGCTGTGATCACAGCCTAGAGGGTCATAACATTACATTAATCTTTTGGAACATTTTTCTACAATAAATATATGTTCATATTCATATTTCATTTTATTACTGTAACATTTTTCTACAGTAAATATATGTTAATATTCAGCCTTTCTCTTATTATTGTGACATTTTATACAGTAAATATCATTCAAACACTATCGTGTTTTAATATATGCTTAAATGGCAGTATTAGCTTCACCGCTCATTTATTTTTCGACCATATTTCTTACAATTATTACAGTTTATAGATCACCTTCTCAGCTATATTGTGAAAAAAAATTTCAATTTTCGTTAAGTAAAACAAAAGTTATGATGAATGTACTGGTGTTCAAAATCGTACAAAAATGACGTAAGGAGGTGAGCGACGTTTTTATTACTGGTTTCCATAGCAACCACGTCGTTTCAGCGACTTCTGTTGCTACCAATTCACGGCTTTCGTGAAAAGAGAAGTAATAAATGAAATAGAGAGAATGAAAGAATGAAAGGGAAATAATTGGGAGGATTTTATTGAAAGCAGATGAGGGCCGTACATTGTTATAACATGTGTATCTTACGTTTATGGGGTTTAAAATCTAAGACTGAAATCAAACAAAGAACAAGTGAATTTACTAGAAGCCTGGAAAAATCATGGATTACAATAGAAAAATGCGAGCATGAAAAGTAATATGGTTAAGATTAAAGATTGAAAAGTCAAGGACTAGTTGTTAAAACTGGAAAAGAAAAGTACAAGATATTCTAAGAAAAAATATAATAAATTTATAATTTAAGAATTTTTGTAATTCAATTTATAACATTACATAATCAATTCTTAATGCTGCAATATTTTAAGTTATAAATTTATTAAATTTTTTACTAGAATATCTTGTCCTTTTCTTTTTCAGTTTTAACAAGTAGTCCTTTACTTTTCCATGTTTAAGCTTAACCATATTACTTTTCATGCTCGCTTTTTTCTAATGTAATACATTTATATTCAGTAATTATGTTATTAACATTTGGATCATTTTTCTATAACACTCAAGACAAAAAGCTATGACTAAACATTTAAAGAGATTCAATGTATTTTATACAACGATTCTTGCATCTGACTGCGCCGTTATTATCACAATTGACTCACAATATAATCATCCAAATCTTTGTGATCATACCCAGTATTGTGATTGTAAATATCATCTTTATTTTTCATTTTTAAAATTTTCCTAACCCTATGTTGTATATTGTTTAAAATATGGGTGTTTAGTAAATCAACCATTATAGGAGTTTTTATCTTGATTACTGAAGAACGTATACGGTGACGTAAGTATAGTATGAATACGGTATTGTGATAAGCGAAAAGTGAAAGTAGAAACTAGCTGGTTTAGAATACTTAGCAATAAACTGAGATGGCTGGCTTCCTTTTGATTGACCTTATGCCAGATATCTTAATAAAATTGTTTTATATTTTGTTATGGAGAGGAAATATCTATCAAGTATTATGCCAAAAAATATTGCAACAAACATCTTATTTAGCAGAAGAATATCTACTATAGGACGGGTATTAGCATTTAGACAGTAGAATAAATTTCTTCCATTAATATGAACATTTTTCCATAAAGAAAACTTCTTCGATAAGTACATCATTTCGTATTCAGTTAATCGCAACTATTTTTATGCCTGGCTTAATTGTGAGTTACCAATATTTCTATTCTTACGTTTTGGAACTTTTGAGATGAGGATTGATTATTCGTATAATCTGGATACTTCGGACTACTGTTCTCATCTTAAGTGTTATTTTCACAACGTTTCGGTTGATGTAACCTCGGACTTTTATTTTTTTATGTATCATGTCCAACTCGAGCATCTTTCTATCGAACTCGGGAATTTGCACGGGGTGTTTAACGGAATTATTTATTCAAGCCACAGTCCACCACTGATCCTTGCGTCGTGAAAATGACACTCAGGATGAGAACAGTAGTCCGAAGTATCCAAATAAGTCGTGAAAATGACACTCAGGATGAGAACAGTAGTCCGAAGTATTCAAACAAGTCCGAAGTATTCAATAAATAGTTCTTGCGTTGCAGCATTTCACGTGATGCTGAGGTTTACAAGACGAGGACGAGGTTGGAAAATAAGAAGGCGGGAATTTCCTGAGTTGGGGAGGGAACTAATTAGTAGAGAGTGTCATCCAATCGATGCCTTAATTGATAAACAAAGAGAAAATTCGATTAAGATATCGACCAGTTATTTAATTATTAGAAGAACACAACGAACAAACAAGAAAAGAAATGCTTCAGATGCGCCCATCCAACTTACGCATTTTACGATCGAAATATTATTTTAAACTGGTCAAACTTGGTCAAACATAAAGGGCAACAGAATGGTTTTATAACAAATGTTCCTTTTAATGTCACGTTCATAGTATTTCAAGAGGTTTGAACCGACAAAATAAACTGATATTATTTGAAGTAAATGTTAATCAGCTGGAGAATTACGCATAGTTCTACACAGATAGTAATCTGTTGGTGGAAGAATCAAAGAATATAGTGGGTGATACACAATTTACCCAGCACATGTTTTAGAAGCATGAGGTTTAGCGTTATAATGATGACGGATTTGCTATTTAAAATAAGCAAAGAGAATGCTAATCCGAACTGAAGCGTGATAGCTATCATAGAAATGTTACGTCTAACTTCGTGTGTCCAAACGACAGACACACCTGTTTGTGTTGGTTTGTTTTTAACAACATATCGATCTTGGTAGGACATTTAATACTATTAAATATTAGTTATCGTATATCTTTATGTGTAGGTTATTTGCAGTAATATTGATTCCTATGAATTTTCTGATATTTTAAAAATAGCAACTGTTCTTCTGAGCTCTGATATATGATCCTACTCGTCAAACTCTCACAAAACACCCGTCAAGCTACAACCACTATCCACAAATTCACCTCTTATCTATCTGTGCCTTAATCTAAACGTGGGGTTCATGAACTAAGCTTCTTTCCTAGAACTGTGGAACTCTGTCCTGCTGGCCTGCTTTCCAGCTGACTGCAGTATGGTTGTCTCCATGTCTAAAATAAACAAGTTTTTGCTGCGCTGTTCCGTTCAATAATCAATCTATACCAAATTCCCACCACTAACGATTACTACACTGCTGTCGTGCTGACTGCTGTACATCAATTAGCCATTATCCTCGAGTGGCCTTCGGGCCTGGATAAGGTGATTACTCTTTTGTAAAATGGTTGGATCCTTACAGTAGATATCTTACTCCTGATGCAATTCTCTACCTAAATAAAAGCCAGGTACGGCCAACGATGGAGTACTGTTGCCACATCTGGGCAGGAACTGCTAGAAGCAGCTTATCCTGCCTTGACAGAGTTCAAAATAGACTTCGTAGCTTAGTGGGGGAAGCCCTTTTCTCTTCCCTGCAACCTCTCTCCCACAGAAGAGACGTTGCGAGCCTGCCTCTGCTTTATCGTTATTTTCATGGCAAGTGCTCGTCTGAGCTTTAATCTATACCCCCTCGCCAAACTGTCACGAAAAACACCCGTCCAGCCCAAAACAATATAAATAATTTCAAACACTCTTTATCTGTGCTTAAACCTAAATGTAGATTCCATGAACAAAAATTCTTCCTTAGAACTGCACGCCTGTGGAAATCTTTTCCGTTTGCCTGCTTTCCAGCTGATTACAATCTGATTGTCTTCAAGTCCAACGTAAACAAATTCTTGATGAACCGACCCCCTAAGTAATCCAATTTACAAAATTCCCACTACTTATGTTTACTACGCTATAATCACATTGCTAATGTATAACCATTAACCCTTATCCTCGAGTGGCCTCTAGCCTTGATAAGTGGCGATTCCTGTGTAATATATATATATATACATATATGTAATGTATATACATATATGTAATATGTATATACCTATATGTAATACACACACACACACACACACGCATATATATATATATATATATATATATATATATATATATATATATATATATATGTATTGTTGTGTCGTGGAACACCAGTGAAAATAAGAACAATCAAGTCGAGTTTCGGTTAAGGAACAAGTGTATTAACAATAATGTACACAGATAGGAAAGCGTGTATATCTGCTAGCCACTCGGCTAGCAGTTGAAGGGCAGTCACCTCTCTCTCACCGGTGTTAGAATTACTAGCGCTATTTATAGTGCTAATCGGTGTAAATTCCTCTGTTCAAGGAAGGCCGGTATAACTCCCACTTTTGAAAATATCCCGTCTGAGATTAATAACGTTTTTGTTTTGGGTTCGGCCTAATTAATTCTGTTGATTTCCGTTTTCTGTTTGATCTTTTGTTCTCCGGAGCTGTCTCTTTATACCGTTTTTTTTTGTTATCGTTTTTTTTTTTTTGTTTTTTAAGGTTTGGCGCATCCTTGTTTTGTAACAACTTGTGAAAAATCGATCTGACCTTGCGTCCGAACATAACCTCAGCAGGTGGCTTCGACATTTCGATGTTTGCATTCGAAGTGACTCTGTAGACTTGTAAAAACTGTTGGATTAACTTATCCGTGGGCGACCCACTATCTTTTTTCAGAGCTCTCTTGAATGTGACAACGAATTTCTCTGAGGGGTATGGCGGAATGGTTATATGCTCGATTAGATGATCCTCGCAAAAATGTTTAAATTCGGGAGACGTAAATTGCGTTCCATTGTCGTTAACAATGCAGTCTACTACTCCAAACCTAGTGAATTATTCATACAGGGAGTTGATAGTTACCTCGGATGTGGGATACTTACATTTTAATACATAGATAGGCTGTCTACAACAATGAGATAGTAGAACCCATCTAGCGGTCCTGCAAAATCTAAATGAATCCTAAACCAAGTTCGATCCGGTTTTGTCCACGATCCGAATTGAGTCAAAAGAGCTTTCATAGCTAATGCGCATCATCTACACTCCCTGATTTTTCCTTCTATATCCTTATACATGTTTAGCCAATAAACGAAAGAGCGAGCAAGGTTTTTCATTCTTGATATACCTGGATGTCCTACATGGAATTCCTTGAGCATTCTTTTCCGTAATGTCGCAGGAATTACGACCCTGTCGCTATATAACAGGACGTTATCGCAAATTGAATAAATTTCTTAATCCAGTTCGCTATTGTTGTCTTCTTTCTTTCGTGCGTATAATAAATTCGTCCACCTCTGCCATACTCTTAATCTCATCAAGCGTTACTGGAAGTTCTCTTATTGTGTCGCATAACGTATTTTTTACTTCAACTTCCGCTTGAATGGCTGCTATTACCATATCCTCCAATGGTTCTGTCTGCTTAGGTATAAACCTCGATAACCCGTCTGCATGACCAAATTTTTAGATGGTACATACTCCATTTAAAAATTGTAATTTAGAAGAATGGTACCCCATCTTTGGAGTCTATCCGCCGTATGTTGTGGTAGTCCCTTTTTCGATCCGAAAATCGTTAATAATGGTTTGTGGTCTCTTTGTAAAAGAAATTGCCTATCGTGCAGGGAACGATGAAATTTCTTTACCGCGAATATAATGCTTAGCGCGTCTTATAATGCTTAGCGCTACTTGGTTTACATGAGCTTTGTGTTGTTCTTTGCTAGCGCTTTTCATTAACACATCGCCCAGGTACCCTACTGCGAAATCCAACCCATTTAACACAATGTCCATAATTTGCTGAAAAATCGCAGGTGCGACTTTGACCCCAAAAGGAAGTCTGTTAAACTTTTATAATCCCTTATAGGTATTAATACATAGCAGCTTTGAACACTCCTCATCGACTGGAACTTGTAAGTACGCGTCACTGAGGTCGATTTTAGAAAAAAAAAATTTCCCTCCACTCAGTTTCGCAAATATCTCTTCAGGGCTCGGAAGAGGATAATGGTGATCTTGTAATGCCTGTTTAAGCCTGTCGCGATGTCGACGCAAACCCGAATCTCCTTACTCTTCTTTTTATGTAAACCGTTGGTGCAGCCCACTCACTGTGATCAATTTTTCCGATGACACCCATGTTTTCGAATCTTTCTAATTCACCGTCTATCTGTTCTATAGCGGCGTATGGAACATTTCTTTTCTGAACACTGGCTGTTCATTTACTTTTACGTCAAATTTTGCTTCCGCTTTTGTACACCTTCCCAAACCGCCTGAAAATACGTCTGGGAAATTCTCTTTAACTCCCTCTTAAGTTTTTCTGCTTCCACATTCGAATCCTCAACCTTTTGGCAAAATGAGCTTAAAGGCAGATCCCATAGTCTAAACTTTTCGAATAGATCAGTTCCAAAGAGGTTGTTTGATTTTCGCATGACAAAAATTCTTGCTTTTTCGGCCCTGTTCTGAAAAAAAATATTCGTCAATAATTCTCATTTGAAGGTAATTTTTGTCGCCATTGAAGCGTTTCGAGTTTATGTAAAACACGACGCCTGATTTCAGCGTCTTCATTTAAGACCAGCCCTTGCACAAATATTAAACATTTAAAATTATCTGCTGATAATTCCTCCAGTTTAAAATCGTCGCAATGCTTGTTCACTATACTTGCATAAGTATTGTAGTCTTCTTCCTCTCTTCTAGTAACATTCATACATTTATATCGCCTATGGAAAAGAGACGTTTTTGCAGAAAACAGTTGTGTAAGTAGCATAACTGTTTCTTGGAAGCTCAACTCACTGGTCTTTTTTGGGGAGGATAAAATTCACGAACTTTGTATGCTCGGCTGTTCCCAATTTCCTTAGCAAAAGCCTAACTTTTTTCGCATCTGACCAGGTACCACGATCCGATATAAAAATATCCTCATATCGTCTATAGTACTGGACGAAAGCGACATCGTCTTCTATATTATAATTGAAATTTTCAATAGCGGCCCACACAGCTGTTTGAGAAAATGCGTTATGATTAACGTCCGCTTTAGTCAACTGTGTCGCATCCGGAGTTTTTCTTTGTTCATCCTGTGTTTTCATAAATATTTCCTCGAAGCGTTTCTGTTGTTGAAGCATTTTCTCTTCAAATGCTTGTTTAAATCTCTCTTCTCTTTCTACTTGTTGTTGAAGCTGCTGCTTTTTCAACGCGAGATTTTGCTCTGCCTGGAATTGGAACAATTCCAACAGTGAATCTTTGAATTTCGCATCCATCATACGAATTCAGTTTACAATTTACGCTTGTATTAAATAAATATTCCTTAGTAAAAAATCAAAAAAAAATCAATCAAGGTTTCTTTCACAATTCTTTTGTTTGAAGAACAACAGTTTAGTAGTCCTTTTGTAACTTAATTTGTTGAACGCTATATTTCTAGTCTTACTAGAACCAATCTAGCGAAATAACATTTGCTTAACATTTTTTTTTATTTGAACGCGTTTTTACGTAGCAAAAATAAAATCCGTCGCTTTAAATATTCAACGAATTCGTATTGGAAATTTTTAGTTTTTTAACCCTCTTTGCCTTTTGCAAAAACTGACTTGATTCTTTACGCGTTTTCTAAGCACAAATGACGTACGCGAATAATTATTTTCACGGTCTGTCTCTTTTTCTCTTGACAAAGTCAAGTGTGCGTTATTTTTTTCAAATCCCAGATGTTATCGAAATAAAGATAAGCTTACACGGTATTTGCTAGTTGGTTTTGGACATTTAACTTTGCAGAAGAAAATTCTTACCATGGGAAAAATGGCTTCTGGTAAAGAAAATATGAATCCTTTTTCCCTTTCTAAAACACTTAGTAAGTGTGTTCAATTATTAAAGAATTGACAACATTCGCGTTTTTCGCTGTAGATTTTAGTAGCAAATTTTTTCCGTCGCCAAATTACTATTGTAGTAATTAATTCGCTGTTAATCCTTGCGTATCCAAATATCTATTAAAATGACGAAGGTGTTCTGACATAATGATTTTACGAATCTTTATTTCAATCACTTTTGATGATTCTCTGTAGTGACGGTCGTTTCGATCCCTTGTCGCCAATCTGTTGCGTTGTGGAACAACAGTGAAAATAAGAACAATCAAGTCGAGGTTCTGTTCTAGAACAAGTGTATTAACAATAATTTACACATATAGGAAAGCGTGTATATCTGCTGGGCATTTGGCTAGCAGTTGTAGTGCAGTCGCATCCCTCTCACCGGTGTTGGAATTACTACCGCTATTTATAGCGCTAATCGGTGTAAATTCCTCTCTCTCTCTCTCTCTCTCTCTCTCTCTCTCTCTATATATATATATATATATATATATATATATATATATATATATATATATATATATATATACTGGTAGAATTATGTAGGAGTTAATTTTCAGTAGTATTGGTTCGGACGTTTTCTTATAATTTTTAAGGGTATCGTTGTAAAAATATGTAGGACGTGTCTAAAGAGATTTTTGTTGTTTCAACTTGTTATTTAAAGTCTTGGAATTTTAAGAATAATGAATGTGTTGTCTACATGGACTTTGCTAAACAGATACTGTATATTTACTATTTAGTATAATTTTTGTCTGCTTTGTTAGAGATCTTTGCATACAATGATAGTTCAACGTTGAAGGGTGACTGACATGGTATGCATGTTGGAAGTACTTCTTGCTTCAGGAAATACGAATGAGTCAAGTGAGTATGTACCGATTCGTATTCTCGCCAATATGCCCGTCTCCCTCCTTTCTCTTTCGTGTACTGATTACCATTCTCTGGCGCTAGGCATTGTGTGGTTTATTTCTTGGGGAAAATCCCACTTAATCAAAGAATGATATTGATATTTCAGGATTTCTTCAGGACCTTAATATTCTTCAAAACCAACACTGTAGATACGTTCCGAAATCGTATATGTAGATTGAAAGTATTTATACAATCTGTTAACTTATTTTCACATGAGAATCACGACTTATCAAGGTCCGAAAGCCAATTGAGGATGAGGGTTAAAGAGTGTACGGTAGTAACTGAGGCAACAGCATATAATTAGTAGCGGAAATGGGGTAGAAATGGATTATTTAGAAGGCGACTCAACATGAACTTGTTATCATTGGACTTGAAGACGGCCATATTGTATTCAATTGGAAAGCAGACCAAAAGAAACAGAATTCCAACGACAGAGAGTTCTAGGAAAGAAGCTTTATCCATGGAATTTGCGTTTAGATTTAGTGACAGATAGAGTGGAGGGGGGAAACAGTTGATAGTTGTTGTAGCTAGCCGAGTGTTTTTGCAGTATCGGTCTTTTAGTTTCTTTTGATACCAACGCGGCCAGGTGATATTTATCTCCTTCCCACGAACCCAAGGAGGAGCATTCTGACTTGCCAAAAAATATCTGGACGGCAGCGTGGGTATTCCTCGATAAAAACCGCTTTAGGCGATTATCAATAAACTAACCCTTTATCACAGAGAAATGGCAACGCTTACGCGGGTGAACCTTCTAGAATTGCACATGCTCAGCAACAAACGATAACAGAAAAAAACTTCTTATAATCAGGGAGGTACATGGATATAGCCTTTTGGGTAAAGTGCATCTTAAATACTATTTATCTTATATAGGATATTGGCAACACGAATGCTACCTTTGACTTCACGTGACCCATACCGACGAACAAAGCTTCTTACTGAATTGCTTAGACGCATCTAGAATCGATGAGTTTAGCGATAGGTATGCTATTTTAAATTAAAGCAATTGACAGGACGCAACTCTGAAATCTCTCACTTTATTTCCTTTCATCACGCGCAATATATTCTACTCTTCCGTCGATATCCGTCTGCCTCTCTCTTTCTCTGTGTGTGTGTGTGCGCGCGCGTGTGTGTGTGCCGTTGAACGTGTATTCAATAAGTTTTCCATTTTTTGTACAGAGATTTATAATTGTCGTAGAAGCTGGAAAATTTTATATTTATTGTTTATCCCTAAATTTATTTAACTTTTCGCTATTATTATTATTATTATTATTATTATTATTATTATTATTATTATTATTATTATTATTATTATTATTACTACTATTTTTTTTGGTCTTTTTATCCACCTCTATAAACATTGTTACCCTATCCTTATAACTCTGTTTTATACCCCCAACCCTCTCCCTGTACATCTCATAACAGGGCAACCCTAGGATTATTACTACATATTATCTAATATATTTTTGTATATTTTTGTATTATTATAACCTTAAAACTACCAACCCATAACCACCCCACATCATAATCCTTTAACTCAGCTCCGGACTTGACCTTCTCTCGCTTCACTAAATTGAAACCCTGGTGCACGACGTCCCATGTAATCACTTTTGTT
>NC_136504.1:27721833-27756833 GCF_053919585.1 Euprymna scolopes
AAAAATTCATTGATTTCTAGGTTGGAATTTATCCATATAAAAGTTATGGCAATGGAAGAACACAAGAAAGAATACATTCCTTTGTTGTTGTTTTTTTTTTGGCAAATATCATTATACTATATTATTATTAATTAATAGTATAAAACGAGAAATTATTATATTTGCATATTATTAAAATCGAGCTACCAGGATACAGAGAGAGAATGGCAAAGTCTTGCAATTCAAGGAAAGAAATTACTAGAGTAGAAGGAATGATTGGTTTATTGAAAAATTAAAGGCCTATTCAGGCAACAGAAAGAAGGTTTATCCCCAATTCCTCATAGATTGTTCTTAAATGAAAAAAGAGAAACATGTTTTTTTTTTTTTAAATAAGATATTAACTCGCTAGCTTGAAGTTGGAGGGGTGATATTAAAATTACATTTTAGACCCAGAAAGAAGGAAAGAAAGAAAAGGGGGCGACAGATAAAAAGAGGGAGAAGGAAATAACAGCCAAAAAGAACTGAAGAAGGAAGAAAGGGAAAGAAAAGAAAAGGAAGGAAAAAGGATGCAGAGATAGGAAAAAGATAGAAAAGAGGTTACCGTATATCACATAAAGCAGACTCGTTGTGAAGACCACTGAGACACTGAAATAAATATATATTTTGTAAAACAAAAGAAACAGGTGTCTCAATCGGTTATGGTGTTGGTCGTTGCATTTGCATCACAGAGCCCAGCAGCGAAGACAGAAGAAGTCCCGGATAAAGAAAAGGTATGAAGCATATATTCTCCTTCTTAAAAAATATGATACCTTTATGTAACACATTTGATTTATACGTTTATATGAACACCACACCACAACGTTACACTAGAACTGCACAGAACTAAACTCCCACCGCAAAATCAACAGGTACCGGATAATTACAGGATTTGTTTAATCTTTGTTGATTTTGGGGTCCGTTGTGTTAGTTTGGTTTGGGTCACAGGTCACTAGGGATATGACGCCCCAAGGTCTGTTTGAGCAGGCAATTCTTGTTATTAGTCGTTTCTGTGGTCATAAATGATCAATTCTTCTCGTTACGTTGTGCACTACCCCTGTCGTGCAAAAAAGGATCAGAATGTAGATTTTCAAGTTATCATTTTCTTCGCTTCTTTAACAGAATCGAAGATATGGTCTCCTTCACATCCCGGCAGGTTCTGCTTCTGCCAAGATCTGTCTGCTAAGCTAAACTGCTAAACTGAAGCTCAACTCTAACTCAACTGAACTCCACTCAACTCGAACTCAACTGGAACTTGCTGAAAACGTATGCATAACCCCTTTCATATCGAGGGAGTAGATGGGTCAGTAAGACTTATCCTGTCCTGATAACCAATCAAAATCTACTACGCAACTCTCCACTGAAAGGCCATTGTTCAAATTCTAATTCCATGCTCCTCACATTTGAATGAGGCTTTAAAGACTTTTGGTTCTCATGACCTGTCGATACTTCGAGGTCAATAGAGGCCATTCTTTAATTCAGCTCAACCATAATTGGCATTTTATTAAACAATTCCGCCCAAATCCACAGTTTTAATCAAAACAATAGTTATTCTAAACGTTTAATTGTTCATCCAACACATTGGATCACCGAAGTTAAGCGACCTTGAACTTGGTCAGTACTAAATGGGTGACCATTTGGGACTTCCAGATGCTGTATGTGCTCTCCGCTTATCTTGGCATTGTTTCCAGTCGTCCTGGACTTCTTGCCACTAGACTAAAGTAGTGCCGATTCAGGATAGTTGTAGTTTGAGATTGCGCAACCCTTGCCTCACAATTACATGCGCAGTCGCCCCTACAGGGGGTATCCTTTGTATTTCGAGACTAAACGGAAGTATCGGAATTCATCCAACACATATCGCAGTAATATATGATTTGTATTTGTATATTCAAACCAATACATACTAGTGGTTCCTGTTTGTGGTCAACGGCATCAGCATCAGCACTATAGGTAGTTTAATATTTTTATATAAATACAATACTTAATTAGTAGGGAATTAATTCCATGCACCTAGCCTAGGGGTTGAATCTCACTGTGCTAGCTACGTCGATTAGACATTTATCTCTAATGATGGTCTGGTGGGCTACAGTGCTCTACGCAAGTTGAGGACCTACTATGGAAACAACGATATGATAGAGAAAAATGAGCAATGTCTCTTTTGTATGGAAGAGAAGAAAAAATCCCCACTTGATTTCGAAGGCAGGAAAGGGTGTTCTGAGTGTCACCCTAAAAAATGTTGCAAAAGTACGCTATCTAATAAATTATTTGACTATTTTACAAGTCGAGGATTTATAGAGCATTCAAATGATGCAACCATTTTCCCAGCAATTAGCAACAGAAGCTTATCAAAGCAGAGAGACTTCCTCATAGAGGAAAGCCATTCATTTAAGTCATGCGAATCAGAGCGTATGGCCATTCCCAGAAACAGTGGACAACCAGGAGTGCGCCGTACTACTTATTTCGCCAGAGGAGTTTGCCCTTCCACAACTAAAGTTGTAGTCAAATTGTCTATATGAACGTGCGAAGAATGACCAGTCCACTGAAAAATGGAAAATTAGAGGTGAGCAGTAATTGGCAAAGTTTGGGTATGGACATTACGCAGTACGGTGCTTACCATTTTCTGACTATTACAAATTGTGGCCTGTCGCGGTTTTTAGTGTGGAGCTGCTTAGCACGGCAGGACTTAACTGGCGTAATTCATGAACGGGGAGTGGTCTTTTGTGAACATGCCCCACTGCTGGAACTACTAATGACACAGCCTTCTGCAGTAAGGAATTCAGAACATTCGTTGACAAATTGGGTGTGAACTTGAGATTTCGTTGCGAATATGTCCCGGCTAGGAATGGCATAGCCGAGCGGTGTCACCATACTGTGAAACAAATCACGGCTAAGACGCGCTGTTCCATACTAGAAGCTGTCTACTGGTGCAATGAGAACCCCAAAGACAGCGACTCATTTGTTGATCTTAAGGATAGCATACTCAACCATTTTATATTTCTTTCAGACCCACTCCCTAAATTTCTGTTTTTTTTTCCATTTTATGTTGAATTTACTTATAACGGCACTAGTTGAATTTCAGGAGACCCCCCCCTCGCTGTTCTCTTATATCGCAATTTCTTAAACGTCACTCGCAAAAATTCAGAAAGCGATCACGTTTTTGTTTTAACGGTTAATCAAAAAAAAAAAGTCTTTTGGGACGCTGATATTAAAGCTAAAAGTCTTTTCAAATCAGTTTGCACTCTGGAGACGAATGCGTGTTCGAGATAAGTGTATTTTAATTTTTATGTTTAATTTCTAATATTAATAACTACATTCTATTTCAGTACTTAATTTATATTTTTATCTCCTGATTGTTTTATTTAATGATAGCGTTTTCTCGTCATAAATGTTTATTATATCTACCATGTTGATTGCATGAACAGATTAGGAAATTGTATTCATTGTTAATTCGTGAGAGGCGAATCTATCACCATACGTTCCCTTTAAAAAAACTCGCCAGTTGGACTTTTATTAAGTACAATACTTAATAGATTTTTTTTTAAAGGAGAGTAGAGAACTTTTTGTGGAAGCGTTGTCGGCAGCTCCCGTTACTCTCGCTTCTCTTTATTTGTCACTCAGTCCTCATTTTTTAATGAGTAATTTTTCTGACAAAGGGAGAAGAAAAAGCTATATTCTAGGTTGGCAGTATTTTGCGTGAACAGGCGACAGAGATGGCGGAAATTTTCTGTTCTATGTCTATCCTTGTAGCCATGTCACTAGTAAGGGTGCTGGAGCTAAAAGTTTTATCTGGGCTGACGTTATCCGCCTGATAGTCAGGGACCCGAACCTTGGATTAACCACTAAGGAGGCTGTCCTATCAGCAGGCGCAAAGTACTGGGACTGCTGTATTGCATTTTGGTGAATGGACTCTGGACCATGCAGTAGCTTTTGATGGGGCCTCTCGATGCCATACTAGTGGGTAATTGTTACGGCTTTACCTTATCATGTGCTACAAAAAAAATTCTTCGTTACTTTTCTCTCTTTGTTTCCCCTCTCTGTCCTGTTCTAAGCAAGTCTGACGACCTAGTCCGCAAACTCCAAAATTCCATCATGACAAGTTTCAATAAAAAATACACGATTATACCCGGATCTGAAACTTGCAACGTAGACCCCCACTACCATGTCTCCTTCTCCAACATCAGGGGTCTACGTTCTAACCTTCCAGAGGTTGAAGCCCAATTACAGGAAACTAAACCAGACCTTTTATTTTTAAGCGAAACTGTAATTGGACAGACTATTTCCCTAAATGAGTTCGTAATTAAAGGATACTCTAACCTAACTTCCAAATCTGACCCCCCCCCCAAGATCGCCATGGGCATGGAATATGTGCCTATATAAAAGATGGCTTTCCATGTGGTAGGGACATCTCCAGAGAAGATCCTAACTTACCCTATATGTGCTTCCGAGTAGCACTAGCTCACACTACGGCATTTATATTTACTCTCTATCGCCCCCATAACAGCGGAGTTACTATCTTTAAAAGCATATCTGAGAAAATTGACCAAGTTCTATCAGCATATCCTTCAGCTAACATTCACGTATGTGGAGACTTCAATGTTCACAATGTGAAATGGTTGACCCACTCAAACAAGACTGATGATGAGGGGAGATTCTGTCATGATTTCTCCATTGCTTATGACCTCACTCAGATTGTTCACGAACCCACCCGTGTGCCCGACAATGACGGCCAGTATGCAAGTCACCTAGACCTTTTTCTCACAACTTCCCCTGAGCTATGTTCAAGTTCCGTTCTGTCTCCTCTTGGATCTTCCAACCACTCAGTTGTATCAATTAAGATAAAAATGAAATGTAATAAGTCCTCAGACGTACCTCTCCATCGTAAAGTATATCGATACACTATGGCTGACTGGGATAGTTTCCGTACATTTATATCGGATCTTCCTCTGCATTCCATGTTTAAAAAGGATCTGTCGTCTATAGTATCAGACCTGACAGAATGGTTAATTGTAGGTATAGACAATTTCATACCCTCGAAAAAGTTCCAGCAAAAACCTAACAGCCAGCCATGGTTTTCTCCAGAATGTGCTGCTGCTTTTTCCACTGCTTCCAACGTAATAGATGTATGGAAACTAAAGCCGCTTTCAGGACTGCCAGCAACCATTGTAAGAAAGTAATAAAGAACGCAAGAGAGTTGTATGCTCAGTCCGTCAAGTCCAAAGTAGCTGAGCAACGGCTTGGTTCCCACCAGTTTTGGCAAATTGCAAACAGAATCCTGAACAGAAGCGTGTGCTCTATCCCAACTATCATCAATGGACCTGAGTTAATCTCGTCAGCATCAGACAATGCCAAACTCTTTGCCAAGAACTTTGCAGCCAATTCTACCCTTTGCGACCAAGGCCGCCAACTCCGAATATTTCCTCCTGTATCAGAAAACATACTATGTGATATACAAATATCTGTATGTGATGTTGCCAAGCTAATCAAAAACCTTGATTCCAGTAAAGCAACCGGCCCTGACGGTATTCCAATTATAGTACTCAAAAAACTTCAACCAGAACTAGCACCCATACTTACAAAACTGTTTAAACGTTGTCTTAAGGAAAATTGCTTCCCATCACCCTGGAAAATCTCATCAGTATGCCCTGTATTTAAGAATTCAGGTGATCGTTCATCCCCCTCTCAGTACAGGTCAATAAGTCTCCTGTGCGTCATGAGTAAGTTGCTGGAATCTGTGTTAAATACAGAAGTAATCAACCATCTCAGCAAAAATAACCTTCTTAGTGACACACAATATGGTTTCCGTTCTGCTAGATCTACAGCAGATGTGCTTACAGTTATATCTCATAGGATTAGCGAATCTCTCGACAGAGGCAACCTTTCTAGGGCAATTGCTCTTGACATATCAAAGGCCTTTGATAGGGTATGGCATAAAGGTTTACTTCACAAGATCTCCAGCTATGGTATAGCTGGAAATGTCTTCTTAATTATTAAATCATTTCTCTCTGATAGGTTCATAAGAGTAGTAGTTGATGGGCAAAAATCAGAAGCTCACAGTATAAATGCTGGAGTCCCTCAGGGGTCCATCCTGGGCCCAACTCTTTTCCTGATCTACATTAATGATCTTCCAAATCACATCCTTACATCATTCGTAGACATTTTTGCTGACGACACTACCATCTATGGTAGCACATCTAAGATAGTAAACGACCAAGTTCTCTTCGATTCTCTCTCCTCTGATCTTGATCACGTTGTACAATGGGGAAAGGAGTGGCTGGTTACTTTTAATGCATCTAAAACTAAGCTTCTATCTTTACATCATCAACGTTCTGATCCCCATCTGGCATCAATTAAAATGAATGGCTCTCGTCTTGGGGAGGACTCAGGTTTTGACAGGCTTCTGGGCTTGACATTTACTCCTGATCTTAAATGGAATATGTACATCAAATCTGTTGCCAAGGCCGCTGGAAAAATGGTTGGATCCTTCTATTAATCCAGTAAATATCTCACTGCTGATGCAATTCTCTATCTATATAAGAGCCAGATACGTCCAAGGATGAAATATTGTTGCCACATATAGGCAGGAGCTGCTAGAAAAGACTTGTCCTGCCTTGATAGGGTTCAAAATAGACTTCGTGGCCTGGTGGGAGATGTCCTTTTCTCTTCGCTGCAACCTCTATCTCACAGAAGAGATGTTGCGAGTTTGTCTCTGCTTTATCGTTATTTTCGTGGAAAGTGTTCAACTGAGCTTCAATCTATGGTCCCCCCTCGCCAAACTTTCAGAAGAAACACTAGACTAGCTGAAAACATTATGAATAATTTTCCCCACTCTTTATCTGTGCCTAAACCTAAACATAGATTCCATGATCAAAGCTTCTTTCTTAGAACTGCACGCCTGTGGAATTGTCTTCCGTTTTCCTGCTTTCCAGCTGTCTATAATATGGTTGTCTTCAAGTCCAACGTGAACAAGTTTCTGATGAGCCGTTCCACTTAAGTTAACAAATTTACCGAACTTCCATTACTATCGATTACTATATTGTCCTTTTGACTACTCTACACTCTTTAAACCCTATCCTTAAGTGGCCTATCGGCCTTGATAGTGACGCCAATGTAAAAAAAAAAGACTCCTATTTGACTGCACCAGCGAATGCCATTTATAGTTATGAGGTCAGGGCGAAAAGAAGTTGATGTTATGCCACCGTCAGCAGGCCCTAAGAACAGTTTCTACCAGGTTGGAAACTGCGTTTGGGTGAAGGCACTGGAGAGTCGATGTATAACGAAAGTTGGCCATAGTAAGATAACTGAAATAATGAGTCCACAGTCCGTCCTTGTGGATGGGATGCCCTGACATGTGAAGGATCTCCGCCCCCGCTACAGTGTCCTCTCATCCAAATATTCTGACAGCATAACATCTTCTGAGAGCGGGTCAGAAAATTTAGTGTACGGCGACGACGAAACAGAGCCGGAAGATTTTCACAGGGCAGAAGTGGAAGCACATGCTTCCGTGGAAGTCCATAGTTCTGAAGAAGCCCCACTTTTGCGAAGAAGTACACAACAAAAAACGACCACTATCGGGATGCCGCTTATGAGATCAGGGAGAGGTGTAATAACGATGTGGAGATGCACACAAATAAGCACCTCTGTAGAGAAGCACTCGCACTAAAACCTGAAACCCGTCCGATACGAAATACAAGAATTAATTCCAGGAAAAAATATCCTCCAGTCACGAAAAAACTATAGACAATCTTTCAATTTTGTCTGATCTTTCTTCGAATTAAATATTTTTTCTCTGTAGCTTACTTGCTATAAGTATATTACTTCTACACACAGATATTATGGTTGTGTGCATTTTATTTCTACGTCAGGCAATTGAAGCCTGGTATAAGAAGGAATCTTTTTTTTTTTTTCAAATTCGTTTTTTCTTTCGTTTTTGTTTCCTGTTTTGGTCAGAGAAACCGCCAAAATGTCTGGAATGGAGCAGAATTGGAGTGGATTTTGTGTTAGGGTTAGGGTTTCGTAAATAAACAGCTCTATCAATTCAGTAGATGAGAAAAGAGTCGGTGGAGGTCAGGATGACTGAAGGAGACGGTTCAGAGGGAAAGGTTCCTGAAAATAGGAAGGAGAGGAAGAAGGATACTAAGAAAATTAGGAAGTAGACATTTGAGTGAAAGGAAGGGGGTCTTGTATAGCGGAATGGTAAGAACTGCCATGGATAAAAATGGATCTCTTAGTTTACAAACTGTAGACTGGACTAGTGTGATAATGGTTTAGGAAGTATGAAAGTAAAAATCGAAATCGGGAAGAAGAAGAATAAAGGGAGAGAGAGAGAAAGAGAGAGAGAGGGGGATTCGGGACGAGTGATATAGAGGAGGTGCAAAAAGGAGAAGCACAGACTAAGAGAAAAAGGATAAAAGAGTAAAAGAAAGAGAAAGGGAGAAGAAGAGAAACGAAAAAAAGAAGAGAATGAGAAACGCTCTTAAAAAAGATAAAGTAAAGGTATTATAACGAAAACATATTTGGAAATACATCATTTGAAATCAAAATTCAAAAAAATCCGCAAAAACTTAAGAATATATAAAATGTTATAAGGATATACATTTTCTGTGTCCACTTAAAGTATGTAATTCAAGAGTGCTCAATAGGTGAATAGAGCCAGGTAGTACGTTACGAAAATATATGGCAAGAACTTGCATAGAGTTTAAAACATATCGTTCCTGTAAGGAGGAGTGGGGTTCGTCAGGTTAAAATGACATAGAATAGCTTAATTGCCGTATATTTTCATAACTGGTCACGCACACATACACACACACGCACGCCCCCCTCTCTCTCTCTCTCACACACACACACACACACACATATATATATTGATCCACATACTGTACTGTTTCGCTGTATCACAGTTAGTCAATGCGGCTAGAAAAGCAACTACCGAAAGCCAGGATCGAAACTCGAACGCCCAAACGACCTTCTAATTGTTGCGCTATTCGATTGCTGCTGTGTGGGCAGTGAATTAGCAATCTTTTGACATTGCCCAAATGCCTAAGCTCAATTTGTTTATAGAAAAAGTGCGCTTAATACGCTAATGCGAGTTTGTACATCACTTCCCAATATGTTCAACCCAAGATGCGGGGCATATATATATATATATATATATATATATATATATATATATATATATATATATATATATATATATATATATATATATCCTTGTACTTTTTTGTAGAAAAAGAAATCCCATACAGTGCTCTATTATTAGGGAAAAACCTTTCTCGAAATAAGAGCAATATATGTATATATATTTTTTTTGTATAATATATACAGGAATTTACATCGGTAGTCGGTACCGACGGTTTCAAGCCCCGTAGTTGAGGACTGCTCTTAATGTCCGCCGCAGGCTCTCTTCAGCCGACTCTCATCTCAAGTCCTCAACTACCGGGCTTGAAACCGTCGGTACCGACTACCAATGTAAATTCCTGTATATATTATACAAATATATATATATATATATATGAAAAATAGATTGAAGGTGGAAGGACCTGAACGTTCGACGTTTCGCCCGATTTATACGATTCTTGAAAAAGCCCGCATAAATCGGGCGAAACGTTGAGCGTTCAGATCCGTTCACCTCCAATCTATTTTTCATATCGTCGGATTTCATCCATCTTAACAATGATCTGTTTATCTTATCACCCACTTCCGCTAATCTAATACAAAATGACGTAGAATACGTTAATTGCTATATCTTTTCATTACTTTACACGCATGCGTGCGTATATATATATATATATATATATATATATATATATATATATATATATATATATATATATATGCGTGAGTGCATGTGTGTATGGTGTATGTGTGCATGTGTGTGTAATAAATTATAATAAATTGTACTTAGCATTTTAGTTTAGGATATTTTCTAGTAGGCGTTCAAGCATTATATCCATTTAAGCCATTCTGTTCAGATAAACCCATCTAATTGCAGAGTTCCATGTGAATCGCTTTTCCTACTCACTCAACTACGCTTTTTTTTTTACTGTCTATTAGCTAATTTCTCCACATTATACATCTTAAATTTGCCTCCCTATCCCCGCAAGTCTACACTGACTCGTTTACTATTTTGTTTCGATCATTAAATACTAATGTGTTCGTCGTTCTGGCCGTCAAATTATCCCGGTCATTTCTGTCACACATTTCCGTCAGCGGCCCAACAATCTAGTTTATCTTATCCCCCCCTCCCGCTAATCCAACCAGCCAGTCGTTAATTCACTTTAATCTGTGTATTGCACTGATTAATAACTAATTAAAAGTGTACCAAAATACCTAATATCTAGGTTAGATCACATGTACCAAAACAGGACGTTTTTCCCTTCACATGATTACCGACACAGTGTAGATTTACAGTAGAACCAACCAAATAAAGAAGAGCGGATGACAGAAAGGAGATGAAGATTCCGTCAGTCGATCCACATAAAAAAAAAAAACAATTAATAATTATTTGTATAAAAGTGATTGGATTTCTTTGTATTTATTATATAACCAATCTAAGTATCTACATTATTCTGTAATATCTTTTGGTACTTATGAAGTCTGAGGACCGCACTATCGTCGGAATCCCCCGGACAGTTTAAGGAAAATGCCGGAAATTTTCGTGGTTGTCTTACGCGTAAAAGCTGGCTCAAGTTTTTTTAATGAAAAATAAATTCTTTTTATCAGTACGAAGCTAATACCATAATAATTAGTTGAAAAATTAGAAAAATGGCAATGATATATGAAATGAAAAATGGACACACACACATACATACATACATACATACATACATATATATATATGTATATATATATATATACTAGCAGTTCAGCCCGGCTTTGCTAGGGCCAAATGCACTGTTCATAACTTTATGTGCATATATATATATATATATATATATATATATATATATATATATATATATATTAAAATGTTTGACTAATGTCCAAGTACCCTACATCTAAAATCTTGAGTGTTTAGACCCAAAATTTCAAACTTATAGACCCAAAATAAAACACCGCAAGGTCAACTTTTTTTTTAACTTTGACCTCTTGGCAGCTCAAATTGTCGACCCAAACTGATTAAAAATCTTACCTATCTCTGAATAAACCTTTTGCAAATTTTCCAATGTTTAGACCAAACAGTGTCTGAGTAATTTAGTTGAAACCACAGAGGTCAAATTTTTTAAAACTTTGACCTACATTTGGGCCCCAACTTTGATCTTTTAATATTTATTCTTTTAGGCTCCAATGAAATGATAAAGTTTGATCCATGTCCAAGTAACCTACATTTAAAATTTCAAATGTTTAGACCCAAAATTCGCGGAGGAGTTTGGAAGAGTTTTCAAAGGTCAAATCGTTGAACTTTGACCCTTTGACCCTTTGACAGCCAAATTTCTGGCCGAAAACTGATTAAACAAACTTCCTAAATCTTAACATCCCTTATGTCAAATCTCGGGTCTCTAGACTGAAAATTGACAGAGTAGTTTGGTACAACGATTTCTCTCGCTCTCTCTCTCTCTCTCTCTATATATATATATATTTATATATACGTATATATATATATTTGTTAAAAAAATTGCCTACCAAACTCCTCCTAGAGGTTTTGGTCTACAGACGTGAAACGTCGTACATAATGTATTCGAACCCATTCAAAACTTGATATTTGGGTTTTAGGCAGGGAAAATCGGTGCAAAAGTGTGACAATAAAAAAAAATGGAATGCTCCATTTTAGCGACGGCATTACGAATATGTATGCGTAACGTAAAAGCTATTGGTTTATGTTTTAGTTTTTAGCCTTGCAGCAAACATGCCTTCCTAGGTCAGGTAGCAACGTGAAAGGCAAAAGTAAATCGTAAGTTAAACGATTGTCGGTGATAGCGCAGGAGTCATTTATTACAAAAAAAACAAAACTTTTTAAATCATTACTGTATACTGTGTCCAATATAATATAATTATAAATACGAAATCTACATTAATCAAAATAGTATATTTAAGCGAATTTTATGACCGGGCAATGCTGAACGGCCTTCTAGTATATATATATATATATATATATATATATATATATATATGCAAAAAATCTAGACTTTAAAACATTTTTTTATCATGCAACATGTAAAAGCATCTGCGATACCCTGCCCTCATCAGCCACCAACCAGGGTGATAACATAGGTAGCTCAAAACGGTACTGCCACTCCTGATGGTACCAAGCAGCTTTTGCCACCAGACAGGGTATTAAGAAAAAGAAAAGATAAAGAAAAACAGTTCAAAAAGGAGAAAGTCGCTGTCAACCAAATCCAGCTTAACGCAAATTGAGTTGTGTTCTTAAGACGATCAGAGGCAACTTTCAGATATCGGCAGATGATTCCTATTTTTGTAAGAAACGAAATGACCGAAATCCACGACAATCAACCTCAATAGGAATCACATGACATCTACAACTTTTTTACACGCAGTCGGCACGCAGTTCTCATACCGTTTTTCTTCCGTTCGTGTACCTCCTCCTGGTTTTCCTCCCAGAATCTTATGAGGAGGAAACTTTTCTTTAAATCGGACCATGCTACAATGTCTGGCAGCTTTTCTGTTTGGATTATTTGAACTGGAAATTGTAGAGATGTCTTGAGATCCACATAATATTTTTCTTTCTTCACAGTGCATTCATCCTTTTAATGAAACTGAATTATGGGTTCCTTGACTATAACAGGTTGCTGATTTACTGCCTCACATTGTGTTTTCAACAATTCCATAATTATTTTCCACACTTTATGTCGCTATATGTACATGCGAAGTGATTGTGGGATCACAGATAGTACATGGCGCAAGGTACCCCGATCATGTTTACACAAAGAACACAGGTCTGAATCAGTATATCATCATAATTTTAGGTTGGTCGCATTTGGTAGCAGATCATATGTAGAGTGAAGAAAAAAATGATATTGCTAGTGGTTCCATCGCAGATTTCTGTGATAATTTAATTAGTTCGATGTCATTCTAATTTGTGCATGCACATTGTTTGGCCTGAGTGATAGCAATGGCTGTTCTTTGCTCTTGCTCAAACATACTGACTCCTTCAATCACCATGTCTGTTTTCCTTTTAGACCCTCTTTGGAGAATACCTTGCTGCTTATTCTGCCCTGTCCAGCTTGGTTTCGGTGATGCATAATGTTCTTTATTCGTAGGCTACATGCCGCTTGTTGCGTGGTTTTAACGGTCGACCATATTGTCCCTGATTTTATTTCTGGATATGCCTTTTAATAATGTCATCGTCTGACTCCTTCATTATCATATGGAGTCTCACCTTCCCAATTTTAAGCTCTCCCACCAGTGCAGATACTGGGAGTTGTAGGCTTCCAGAATTGGTATATTTTTGACCCCCCCCCAAAAAAAAGGGGTATTCAAGACTATATAAGTAAAGAACGTTTTATAGACTGGCTAAAAAGAAGATCGCTACATTATGATCAGGAGACGATTACAATGGCTGCCCAAGATAAAAAAGAGGAGTGTCGTCCGCAATGAAAACTATTGGAAATAATGAATGAGAAATAATGAGAATGCAATGAAAAGTAAAGGCTCTGCGACACAGAAGTAGAGAGTATTAGCCACCTTACATCCGGGTTTTGCTGGGGGAGGCTACTATAAAATGTAGCACAATGAAGTGTGTAAATATATCCGCGGAACGATCTGTAAAAATTCGAATATCGAATGCAGCAATGTGGCAACATATACCAGCAAGAACAGTTGGAAATAAGTCATGCACCATCCATTATGACTATGCAATTCCTATAGCTACGTACCATGAAAACAGAGCTATTAAACCTGACATAGTGACATGGGAGAAAAAAAGAAAGAAACAACCTTAGTAGAAAGTAGTGTCTCTAATGATGCTGTTAAACAGAGCCGAGAGAGTAAAAAGACGAAATACCAGTCTTACGCATATGTAAATAAACAAGAATCTTTGTTTCATGAATTTATACAAAGACGAGTCAGTGACCCCTTAAGTTTACTGAGAGCTTTACTGCCTCTAAATATGAGTTTACAATCTCCCCGTTAACTGTTACTAAAATTTTTTAATCTAACCATATATGTTTGGTATGCCCCATTGTTTGCTTCGGTTTTTGCTTGTTGATATTTCAAGAGTAGATTTTCCCATATATTTTATTCATATTTTCTATATTAAGCATGTTATATATTTGTTGAAGATTGTTAACGAGACAGTAACATATGCTCTCATGAGAAAATAGAAGAACAAGTGTTTTAAAAAAATCCGTTATTGCACTCATATATATATATATATATATATATATATATATATATATATATATATAATTTAAAGGAGATTAGAACAATAGTCTAAAGAGCAAAGTGTATTTTAATGTAATAGTAAAATTACTAGTTTAATTAAAATACAGAGAAAGAAAAAGCGCTCGTTGTAATTTAGGTATATAATAATCACATTACTAAATATATATATATATATATATATATATATATATATAAGTTCAATTTTGCAGAGAATTCCTTTCATTTCATCTCTAAACATACTTTTCTTTCAATTTTATTTCTCGAATGCTTTAAAAAATTGAGCTAACCAGCAAAACGGATACTTATATGTACTTACATTTTACTTACTATTTTCCTTTGAAAGAGAAGAGCCTTTCTTTGAAACTCCATGGAATAAGGAACCTTTCACCTTCATTTCTTTATTTCGTATTCCTTGTTTTGAATGAAATATTGTAAATTTGTTTCTACAATATCTTGACTTTTTCTACTTTGAATATATATATATATATATATATATATATGGATGTACTAGTGGTACCAGTGGAAATTCATCAGTGGACACACACACACACACACACACACACATATATATATATATATATATATATATATATATATATATATACATATATATATTTCTTCGAAACTCCGCGGATTAAGGACCATCCACTTATCTTGTGCTTCCTTTTTAAAATTAAATATGTTTTAAACTCTTTTTCAAGATGCTTTTTTAACATGTTTCATCAATCATTTGTTCATATATATATATATATATATATATATATATATATATATATATAAGAATATTTGACTCAAATTTATTCCACATTTTCACAAAATTTAAACTTAACATAAAATGACACCAAACCTCATGTCTGAAATCTTTATTCTAATATTGACCAAAACCATTACAGGATTTTTATTTTAAAAATTATGTACAGACAACTTGATAGGGTAACCATAGGTTCTCCACTTGGCAAATTTTTTGTGGGTTTCCATGAACAAGGTTTACTATCTGGTTCTCAAAAAACAGACATTTACTTTCGTTATGTTGAGGATACCATTTGTTTGTACGACAACGAAACGAAAGCGGACGTTTTTTCGGCTCTTATTAATATTCGTCCAGCCCTTAAGTTTACTGTTGATAAAAAGGTTAATTCCAGTCTTCCATTATTGGATGTACCTGATTCTTTAGGATTTTTTTTTACTTTTGTTTATCATAAACATACGCTTTCAGGTCTTTAAACTCGCTGGGATTCTTTTGGCCGCCCAAAATGAAAAATTACTTTAATTAGAGCCCAAATGATTAGTTCAAAACATTATCTGTCAAGAATTATATATGCCAACTGAATAAAGGAATAAATTGTAAGATGGTCAACTTCATGAATTTTGGAATATAACTTTTTGTCATTTATTCTCTATATTACTCTGTAATTACATTAAGCTTCTTAAATAAGGATTGATACATAATAAGGTATATATTTCTACAGGAATATATATATATATATATATATATATATATATATATATATATATATATATAGTCATCCACAGTACTGTTTCGCTGTTTCACAGCTCATCAGTGCGGCTAGACAGGCAAGTGCCTCAAGCCAGGATCGAAACCCGACCGCCCAAATGACAGTCAAGGCTTCTCACCATTGCCCTTTACGGCAAGAATCCAAAATAAGTATTTTTCTGCCTAATATATTAACCCTTTCTTACTTACCAAGTACAAGTTAGTAATTGTGGTTATTATTCCATTTATATTTATACTTTATATTTATACTTTATATTTATTTTGTTGTATAAACAGTTGTGTTTTTATTTATTGATTTTGTACAAAAACAGTGAATGTGTTTGTTTCATCGCAGTCTAGACTAATTTTTATCAAACACACACAAAAAGAATGTGTCGTCATAAAAACAATAAAATCTGGAATGTTTTTCTGGATGTGCAACCAACTGTATTGATATACTTTTATCGCAATAGCAATGAAAAATCATGATTGTAGCTATATAAAACCAGTTCATCCTAATAAACACATCATATCTCTAATCATAGACAAATAAAGTAAAGTGAAATGTCCTCCTGTTTGATAGGCTCGTATGTTTTCATATTTTTGGTTCACAGTTTGGAAAATTATTTTCGCCATAAGTGTGCTCATGACAGGAAAAAATATGAAAGTTCGTTTTTGTGTGATTTTGTCGATTTTCATATTTACTTCTTTGATCACTGATGTGAAAGAGAGAATAGTAGCAGATAATTCTCTCTTAGTCAAAACTACTTCTACTAGCCCTCGTTACACCGTCATGAAATAAGGAATAAATCATATTAGAATCACAATACAATGTAATGCATAACGTTTTCGCACACTTTCAATGATAATACAAGAATATAACTATAGCAATGAAAAATAATATATGTAGTTACATAAAATCGGTTTATACTGGTATGCATATTATATTTGTAACCTCATACAAATACAATAAAGTGAAATTTCCCTCTATTAGATTGGCCTGTATGGTTTCATAAACAAAATGCGAGTACTGAAAACTGTTTTGTAAATATTTTCATCAAAAGTGTGTATGTCAGGAAATATAAATAAAAGTTCGTTTACGTGTGATTTTATCGATTTTAATATTTACTCGGCTTAACCGTTTTTGCTTTTATTACTAATAATAAATACATAAATGAAGGAAATGAATCTCTCTTTTAGTCAAAATTACTCTTACTTGCATTCATGACATCGTAATGATAAAATTAACAATCTTATTAGAGTCAGAATACAGTATGTAGCATAAAGTTCGCGCACATTTTGAATGGATACAAAAGAACACAACTATATTATATATATTATATTTTATTTTTGATTAATCGAATTTTATAATATTTTCAATAAATAATAAATAATAGTTTGAAGTTATATGGATTGGGATTCATCGTTCCAACACTAACCGAGTAAATTGTAAACGCACATATTAAAACAAGGAGATACTGTCTGACTGACGTCAGCGGTAGTTTCTGGATGAAAAAAAATAAAGGAAACAGGTTTTACATCTAATATTTTTAGACGGATAATTGTTCCACCTGGCGTCACGAAAAGGGGAGAGAATTCAGGTATAAATATATAGTTTTTAGAAATGTCATTTATTTTTTGTGTTAGGACGATTAATCAGTAATCGAAAAACTAGGGACTTTCCGATGCCAAAAACGATTCTTTTAATTCTGTTTTTTATAACTTTATAGCTTTATATTTAGAGATTTTAAAAGAATTTGAATCGGTAATTGTATCTGAATCGGAAATTTGGAAACAAAATTGATCACTGTATCGAAATCGGGTAAAAATATTGCAATCGTCCAATCACTTGTTTTATATTTATTGTCATGTTTTTTTTTTAAATAATAATTCAGTTATTTAAACAGAAAAAAACTTTTACCTTAATTAGGAATAATTTTCCTTCACCAATGTGTGTTCCGAGATAGCGAGCGACATATACGAGTATAACACGATCAGCCGGTCACTGGTGTGTGACCGACCCACGTACCACACTAAATGTCTTAGAAACGGTCCCACGATTATGTGGCGATGGGCCAGTGGTTAGGGTCTGAGTATCAAGAGGAAAAACATACCTGAGATGTTGGATGTGGGTGTGTGGCTCCTTCATCCTCTCAAGATGTCTTCACTCTGGTGGCATTCTGGTTGGAACCTTCTTCGTCCTTAGGGCCGCTTCATTCTTTAATGCAGACATTTATGGCAAACACAAAAAACACAACACAGGTCGCAATTTATATGAGAAATATAATTAACTATTTATTTTATAAAATGTATACAATATACATATTACAATATTAACATACAATTTACATGGCCTTTTGGTCAAGATCAAAGTGTAGTATCTGTTCTTCAGATGCTGCACTTCTATTTCTTGTTCTCTTTCGGTGGAGGAGAAATCCTTCACGACTGAGACAATTTTTATTTTTGTACCTTTTCTCCACGTTAAAAAACGACCCTGGTGTCTAACTCTGTCCCGTGGGGAGGCATAGTAAATAGGTACATATCATACTATTGATTTTCACCATTAATCCTTAAAACTAACTAAATAACAAACCTAACTAGTGCTGGGGGAGGGGAGTGCTCCTTCTCCTCTCATTTACAGAGGAACAGAAAATGCGTGCTCACCTCATGGCGGTCCGAACAAAAAGTGGTCGATAAAAAGAAGGGAATCATGGGATTGCATTTTTTCCCCTGTGTATCCCTCCGCTTACGGCCAAATTACCATTTGACCATGCTGAAGGGTGTGTCAACAATTACCACCACTTGTGCACTAAGATATAGTGCCACACGAGGTGTCTTCAAAAAGTTTCCAGACTTTTTTGTATAGGCGTTTAAATTTGTTATAGACTCTTGAAAACAGTATATGTTATTGCTATACATCTTATGAGATGACTGGCCAATTTTTATGATTTCAGGTTCAAATGAACAACTACAGCATACTAAAGCCTGATTTTCACAGCTGGTGAATTTCAAAAACACAATCTGGACGTGAGGACATTAAAAGAAATATATGCAATAAAATTATGTTTTAAACTTCGAAAAGATACCACAAAAACGTATGAATGCTTCAGACTGCTTTTGAATCGTCTACAATGAAACAGCCATCAGTTCTTGAGTGGCATAAGAGATTCAAGGAAGGCAGGGAGTCTGTGAAGGATGATGATTGGTGTGGTCGAAGTGAGGAAGTAAAAAAAAAATCAGAGCTGATTGGCCAAATAAAGAATTTTATGGATAAGGACAGTCGTGTATTTAAAGAGGCACTGAGTGCACAGTTTGATGTCAGTGTGGGAACTGTACACACAATTATTCGCAAGGAACTAAAGATGCGGAAGATGTGCGCAAAGTTTGTCCCAGAGAAGATACGAAAAGATGTTGTCATGACCAAAATGGGCATCAAGACAGTTCCGCACCCCTCTTATAACCCAGACCTTGCTTTCTGTGACTTTTGCTTCTAAACTCAAGAAAAGCCAGAGAGGCTGTCGTTCTGAGACAATTGAGGGGATGAAATGACAGGGATCATTGACACACTCATTCGAAAGGACTTCCATGCGGCTTTTAAGAAGCTGTGGAACGGTAAAACAACTGCATTGCAGCTGGAGAAGATTACTTCGGAGGGGACTAGAGTTTCATGTGCGAACTACCAATAAAAGTGTCCATACGGAAAAAGTCTGGAAACCTATTGAACGCTCCTGGTATATTTTAAAAATCTAATTATCCGCAGACACATGTTTCGTCATTTACAACTCATGCCCCTAACGAGATTCAAATCAATTACCCTAGATCTGAGGCTTGCATTTCCACCACTAATCCAATCCCGTGGGAGAGATAGAATAAATTGCTTTTTTATTTTTTTTTTTGTTGGGTTTTTTAATTTGTTTATGATACTTTTGAAAGAATTGAATTAACACCAGGATTATTTTACATTAAAACGTATCTCTTTGTTTGTTTTAATTTAACATAATTAAACATTCCAAACAGGAAGTAAATATCAAGTTCCCCCGAAATAGAAATACTGTTTATATATATATATATATATATATATATATATATATATATATATATATATATATATATATATATATATATATATATATATATAATGGAATTAAATGGCTTAGCTAAAAACACTGATACAGTCGCCAAACACTAAAGAACTAAAAATATTAACCTCTTCTTAAACCGAATTTATATAAAAATAGCAGCGTTTAAATTGACAGCAGTAAAAATGACAGTGATAAACTGGAATCGTTACAAATGGTAAACGCAGATAAATCAGTTAAAATGACAACGGTAAAAATGACAACGGTAAAAATAGCTGCGATAAAAATAGCAAAAATGGATAAATAGGTAAAAAGGGCAACGATAAAAATGGCAGCGTAAAAATAACACTCATAGAAAATAAGTAAAAAGAGCAGCAGTAAAAATGGCAACGGTAAAAATGAAAACAGTATAAATGGCAACGGTAAAAATGGCAACGCTAAAAATGGCAACGCTAAAAATGAAAACGGAATAAATTGCAAAAATGGATAAATATGTAAAAGTTGCAAAAAAGGAAAATAGATAAAAATGGGCAGCGGTAAAAATGGCAATAGTAAAAATTGCAACGGTAAAATATCAGCAGTAAAAATAGTAAAAATGGATAAATAGGTAAAAATGACAGCGGTAAAAATGGCAACGGTAAAAATGGCAGCGGTAAAAATAACATACATAGAAAATAGGTAAAAATGGCAAAAATGGATAAATAGGTAAAAAGGACAACGATAAAAATGGCAGCGTTAAAAATAATACACATAGAAAATAGGTAAAAAGGGAATCAGTAAAAATGGCAACGGTAAAAATGAAAACGGTATAAATTGCAAAAATAGATAAATAGGTAAAAGTTGCAAAAATGGAAAATAGACAAAGATGGGAAGCGGTAAAAATGGCACTAGTAAAAATTGCAACGGTAAAATGTCAGCAGTAAAAATGTAAAAATGGATAAATAGGTAAAAATGACAGCGGTAAAAATGGTAGTGGCAAAAATGGCAGCGGTAAAAATGGCAATGGTAAAAATGACAAGAATGAATAAATAAAAAAGGGCAAAAGAAAAAAATATAGATAAATATCTCACAAAGAGTTCATTAAAATCTTGGGTATTATACATTATGAAAAACATGAGACGTTTGTCAAATTATAAAGTATATTCAGCTAATGCGCCTTCCTCCCATGAGATTTTACTTTTTAGGTGATCACGTGCGACCACACTGAAAAACTTGTGAAAAAACAATTACAAGTTAAAGAAGAATAGTCAATCTATAACGACTTCCGGTATTGAAATAATATTAATAATAATAATAATAATAATAATGATAATAATAATAATAATAATAATAATAATAATAATAATAATAATAATAATAAAGTGACATTAGGTTGTGTATATCCTCACTTTTCGCTTCAGTTTATGAACTTAGATTCCGTGGTAAAATCCCTTGAGAACGTATTTTTGTTGCTGCATTTATTCTACATAAGTAGAAAATAAAATTTGTTTAAATTGTTTTTTTTAGAATTTCCGAGTAGTCAATTTGGTCTCATTTCGTTGGTCTCATTTCGTTTTCTAGTACGCTTGATCTGACTTTTTGATCACCCATCTGGTCGGCCATATTAGATATTCATCGTTAGTTATTTACACGATACATACACATTTAAATCATGATTTTCTCTAGTTTAGATGGATGCAGTAAATAAACTTTTAATTCGAAATGATCCCTAATGTACTAATATATAACACAAGACACAGAAAAGAAACATTTATAATGCGTACACAGCTTTATTTTCTCATATAACCACAATGCGCTTTGAAGGGATATTCCACCCTTATGTTAGGTTGAAGGGGTTGCTTTGGTTTTGATACCCCCCACCCCCTGAAATTTAAAACTATCTCTTACACCTACATGAACGTCTTCTGTGCGTCGGCCATATTAGATATTCATCGTTAGTTATTTACACAAGACATACACATTTAAATCATGATAGTTCAGATGGGTGCAGTAAATAAACGTTTAACTCTAAATAACCCCTAATGTACTAATGTATAACATAAGACACATAAAAGAAACATTTATAATGCGTACACAGCTTGATTTTCTCATATAACCACAATACGCTCTCAAGGGATTTTACCGATTTCGTTTGTTTTATTGCACTCATTTGAACAAGTGAACATCAGTAATACAGTTGTATAAAAAGAAACAATTCATGGGATACATAATTTCTACGATGTTTAATATATTTAAATTTTGTTACATTTCTATTAAAAAAACCCACTATTAGACTATTTCAGAAAGTATTTATGTTACACATAAAACGTAAGCATTCTATAAAAAAAATCGTAAGCATTCTATTAAAAAAAAACATAAGCATTCTATTAAAAAAAACGTAAGCATTCTATTAAAAAAAACGTAAGCATTCTATTAAAAAAACAACAACAACAACTATTAGACTATTTAAAAAAGTATTTAAAATGTTACACACAAAACGTAAGCATTCCGATTATAAAAAATAATAATTAAATTATTTTTAATATATTTTTTAATAAAAAATAAAAAAAACCCGGATTTGTTTTACAATAAACAGACATACAAAATAACGTAAAAACAAAAAATAAAAAATAACAAAAGACCCCAAAACACACACAAAAAAAACAACAAATATATAATAAATAAATGTTATCAAAGGCAAGCTGGATAAGCAATTTGTGTTTTAAGTTATTTTGTAACTTTTTTTCGATTAGTAAAATAAGTGGTCCTAGCGTTACGTGAGAACAAGAAAAAATGGGCTCGGCGTGAATCTGTTATCTTTGAGATCTCGATAATAGCTTAAAAATAATAACAATAATGAAAAACATAAAACTTGCATGCACATGCCTAAGGTTTTGTTGAATTAAATATAATATTTATGCATATTTTATAAACGGACAACGCCGGGCAGCCTGCTAGCATGCATATATATATATATATATATATATATATATATATATATATATAACTATTTTATTTAATCACATAAATTAATATACGAAAGTATAAATTTATGCGTGCACTTTAAGTATTTAGGTAGTAAGTTATAAAAAATATATGGGAATTAAGCTACACAGATTATTCCGCGTTTCATTCACGCTAGGATTCATCAAGCTGAAATGTCATGTATAGTTTATAACGTACTATATATATCTATAATACTAAGTTGAACGTGTGTGTGTGTGTGTGTGTGTGTGTGTGTGTGGGTGTGTCTGGTCACGAATAGGCTCCTATATGGTTGACTATTTAAAAAAAACTGATTACATATAATGATAGAAGATGTATCGAGAATCAGGAATGGGTATGTTTGATCTGGCAGAATGGTGGTTCATAAAAATTGTGAAGTCTGCGTTCGCGCCTGGCCCCCAAAGTATGGTAAAAAAAATAAAAAAAAAACGTTTACAAGTGTTTTTGATATTGATGTACATAAGAATACTTTGATAAGTTTGTTTCAACTTAAATAGGGATGGTATAATAAAATTGTGGGGCCTGCATTCGCGCCTGGCCTCCATGGAAATATGACACAAACTGTAACAAACACTTTTCATCTCTATTTGCGTAAGTATACTTTGATAATTATGTTTCAGTTTGAAGAAATATGGTATAATAAAATTATTGGGTGTTCGTTCGCGCCTGACCTCCATAGAATGTAAATATATCACAAAGTTTAACAAGGGTTTTTAAAAGGGGGAGAGTCCAAAATAACACCTTAACTTTAATCTTAATTCACGTTAGCTTTTATTTATTTTTTTTAGTTGAATCATATTGTGTCGAATAAATTTACCTCATAAATTCACGTTCTTCTTAAAGTGAAAGCCAAAAAATAAAGTCGGAACTTTAGACAATTCTCGACACAAATTTTGCATAACTCTGTTTTTTTTCCTTCTCCACTGGCACGTGGCACTCTTTCGAAGAAATAATAAGAAAATAAAAACGTTACTTGTTATCGTGTCAAAAGAAGGAAAATATCCTGCTCACATGATTACGTGTCTTTTTAAAAACATTTGCATAACCTTTTTATTTTTATTTATATATCTGTTTAAGCTTTTTTTGTCAGTGTACTAGAAGAAATTCAGTTGATTACAACACTTTCTGCGTGTCCTTTACGTTACAATAGTACAACCCTGAATCCGACGGCGCAATACTACACCGTTCAATACTGTAAAACTGAAACGAAGCTGTTCTGCTTTTAAAGGGCGCCATTTTCTTCTTATTCATATTTATATCGATTCTTTGCTTTAAAAAACTAAAGTAATTACGTGTTTACTTTTTTAATATCCCATTTTGCTGTTTCGGATTATTTTACTAAAGTAAATTGTCCAGCAGTCAAGAAATTTTTCATTATTTTTCAAAACTGTTTTTGTTTCTTTGTTTTTCGATATTTCGTCGATATTATTTAGTAAGAGTGTTTAGCAGAAAAGCCAACAAACGACTACCTGAAAAAGTAAATCTACAAGAAATAAATGTTATCATAGTCAATAAAAGTTCATTTCATGTTTTTTTTTTGTTTTGAAATAATTTTTGATGCTCTGTACTTGAAATAATTTCAGCAAACCGAAATTAAAACGAAATTTGAAGCGATTACTACATAAATGAGTTTTTATATAAACTACACATGCCATAATCGAATATTCCTCAAGCACAAAATGACGGAAAACATTAAAATATGTTTATAAATATTCCTTACGTTGACAGAACTCTCTTAAATTGTTAACACAGAATGCTCAGGTGCCCCTTCTTCAAATTGAAAACGGGTCTCTCCATTTCAAAGTCACTGCCATTTGGATTTTTTTAAAAACCGGTTCGTGAATTAAAAAAAAACTTTTTTACAAACTACTTAAAAATACAAACCAATGAACTTTTCTACCATAAAATAACTTTTATTGACTATGGTAACATTTATTTCTTGTATATATATATATATATATATATATATATATAACATTTTCTCTTTGGAAGGAAACATCATTTTGTTGGTAACTCTTGGCTATGAATGGAAACAAAGTTGATATAAAAAATATATTTTCGCGAAAAGTATCTTTACTTTCATCATATTTTACTTAAGGTAAAATTTTTGAGTATCAAAACCTATCTCGTTACAACCCCCTCCTTTTCATAACCTATCATACTTTCATCAGTCACAATCCATTTTCTGTAGGCTGTTTTTGAAACCAGTTAACGACGGGTACTTCTGCTAGTACATATGTATATATATATATATATATACATATTCTTTTTTTTCTTTTTCTTTCTTTTTTCTTTCCTCTTTTTTTCTTTTTCCAGGGTTTTCCCTTTTTCTTTCTTTCTTTTTCTCCATTTTCTTCCTTCGTTTCCCCCCCCCACTTTTTTAAATAGTAATCAATATATATATATATATATATATATATATATATATATATATATATATATATATATATATATATACACCCACACACGTTAATTCATTTTATTTTATCCTTTCCTCCACATATATTTTATTATAATTGCAAATTAATCCTTCCCATGTTCATTATTAATTTTAATTTCTCCCCCATATTTTCTTTTTTAAAAATAGTTTGAAAATGCCATCGTTAGCCCCCGATTAGGATGGTGAAAGACGTCTATGGTTTAAAAGAATTCTTTTTTCCGGTATTATATATATATATATATATATATATATATATATATATATATATATACATTCCCATTCTTCCTAAGAGTCCAATGACCAACGATCTGCATATACACGTTGGAATTATAGTTAGACACATAGCTAACGAAGGGAAATATTTTAGAAATATTATATGATGCGGAGATACTCGGAAAATAGGACATTAAAAATTTGTGCAATTTAGACTGGGTTTAAATATTGAGCCATTATGGGATGAATGCCGATTGAATATAGATTTCAGGATCGTTCCGGAAGGAAAATATCAGTATTTACATGTGAATAATTCCCCCCACCCCAAATATATATTTAAAAAAATGCTCAAATCGAAAAAAAAAATAACAGTGAGCAAATGAGATCACTGAATGGTTCAAAGCGTCAATTGAAGCACATGTTTCCACCCATAAGTTCTCTAGCAAACCTCACTCTCCCCAATGTTTTACTTTTTATTGCGCAGCAGCCATTGCTCAAAGGCAGCATGCACACCGAAGACTTAAATCCAGTACAAATAGACAAAAGTATATAGTAGCTGGAAGTAATTGTAAGAATAGAATAGCCACAGCTAAGAGAGAATATACCTAAACCACCAGAAAACGCATTGAAGTGCAGAAATTATGACCTCCTGACTTCTGAAAAATTTATAACACTAGTTAATAATGGTCAATACACAATCCTACTATTATCTAACAATCTTGAAGTTGTTTGCACGGCAATCGAGAAGGCAGATCTGCTTGTCCGTGGGTTTGCTTGCAACTCTACTTTGAACGTAGCAAACCACATTCCTCCTAGATTTTCCCCTGCGGTCAGAAACCACTCTAGATGACCTTCTCAAGCACATGATATCATAAAAAGACTAGATATCTCAAAAGCATGTGGACCTGATCTCATCCCTGCTCTACTATTAAGAAATGTTCCGCTAGGTTGCTCAATGTTTTCTTCAAACTTTTCCGCAAATGCTTTTACGAATCTTGCTTTCTTGACTGCTGGACAATTGCTTCTATGATACCTGTTTATAAAAATTCTGGCAAAAGAACTGACCCATAAAATTATCGTCCCATTAGCTCCCTTCCTCTTTTAGCCAAAATATTTGAGTCCATAATTAATCAAGCTTTAGTCCATCACCTCACAGCTGCTTAACTTTTTGTTCGACCAACAGTATGGGCTTAGGCAAGCCTGTTCTACTGCAGATATCCTAACTGTAATCTTTGAACGTATATATACCATGCATTGGATAAAGCAGGGGAGGCTAGAGCAGTAGCACCAGATATATCTAAGACATTTGGCAGGTTATGGCACGATAGTCTGCTCATAAAAATCAAACCTGATGGTATTACTGGACGAATATTTAACATAATTAAATCCTTCTTAAATAAGAGAAGGATCCACGTTGTCCTCGATTGTCGTTTATCAAAGCAATATGATATATATACGGGCGTGTACCTCAGGGATCGATCCTTGGACCTTTATTATTCCTGATATTCATAAATGACTTCCTTAATAAAGTTATCTCTGAAAATGGTGTATTTGCTGATGACACCATACTCTATAACAGACGTGAGTGGGAAACGAATGACCACGTATCCAAGGCAATGGTAGAAACCCTAGAGGAAGACTTTCAATCTTTAGTTGAATGGAAACAAAGATGGGTGATCACATTCAATACTGCCAAGACTAAGTTCCTTTCCTTTAATAACTACAAGAAAGCTTCTTAACAACTAATGGTCATGGCTCCTGAAAGTGTTCCGTTCAAACTCCTCATCTTAATATTCACGGGTAACATGAGTTATAACAGATAAATTGAGGGAATTGCTAAGGCTGCTTCAAAGAAGGTGGGCGCTCTCTACCGTGTTTGAAAGGGACTTACGCCTGAGAGTATCCTGTTCCTTTACAAGACCACTATTTGCCCATATATGGAGTATTGTCACATTTGGGTCGGTGCATCTGCTACTAATCTCTACCTCTTAGAGTTCAAAAGAGAGTTGCCAACCTAATAGGTCCCGCACTATCAGCTAGGCTTCAGCTGCTGTCCCATCGACGAAATGTTGCATCCCTTTGCCTGTTTTAAAAGTATTTTAATAATGGATATCCCGACGAACTGCAAACCCTTGGATCCCCTCAACTGAAATACACCCGACAAACCTGAGAAAGAGCAAAATCCCACCCTACAGTAGCAATCCGTAGATGTAAGAAAGTCTTCTACTCTAATAGTTTCTTCCCTTGGATTGCTAGACTCTGGAATTCTCTTCCGGGTTCCTGTTCCCTGACGGTACTGACATGCAGAAGTTCAAGTGTAATATAAACAAACACCTTGATGCTCAACTCCCTATATATATATATATATATATATATATATATATATATATATATATATACTAGTGATGGGACGATTCCAATATTTTTCCCGATTCCGATAAAATGACCAATTTGGTTTTTAATTTACGATTCCGAAAAAATTACTGATTTCGATTTTTTTCAAATATCTAAATATATAATTGTAAAATTAAAAAAATATATATTTCAGTTTGCCATGAAAAAAAAACAAAACTATATAATATATGAATATATTTCTGTAAACATTAAAATACACTTAGGATGTGATACATAGATCCTAATCTTGTTAATAGCTTAAAATGAACAAATATTTCAAATAAAAATTATTGGTCCCAGAAATTAGAAAATTAAGTTTCAAACAAACAAAAAATGTAATTAAAGAATCGTTGTTAGCACCGGAAAAGACACTTTTCTGAGTTCGATACCGTTTCTGATGCCTCAAAATCGTCCCAACACTAATATATTCTATTAATAAAAGTTGAATCTGCATAACTCATTCCATCGTTATGTGTCTTGCTTTGCTCTAGTTCCTATTTTTCCGTTACACCTCTGCATTGTATTTCCTTCTAAAAATTACCTTTATATACACACTAGCGAGGGGTACCCGGCGTTGCCCGGGTGTTTGGAGGTGTGTGTGTGTGGGAGGGGGTAAAAAAAAAATAAGTATGAGGATCGAACCCGAACCGTTGAGGCAAAGTTGTAAATTAAAGTGTGAAAAAAAAGTGTGACGTTAACCATTGTCCCACCGCGAGATGCTAACGGAAGCACGTTTGAATTTAATGAGTTAATGAGGTCAAGTTTAACTGCGAAATTTCATTTACTGCTGAACGCTCCTCCCCCAAGATGTTATAGGAAAAAGACTAACCCACATGCGGCGAGCGACAAATATTGAATATTTATCTTCCCGAAATCAAGCAAATTAAATAGACAGGCGAACTTCGTTGTTAACTGTGAGATATTACGATTTATATGTGATATAAAATATTTTAAAAAGTTGTGAAGCGAGCGACCGCTTCTCTGAAAAAAGCCTTTTGTTGACATACAGAAAAGCGAACACACACACACACACATACATACATGCATACATACATACATTTTAGCTTTTATATATATAGATTAAGCAATGCTTCAAGCAAACTATAGCAACGTCTTATATTAACAATTTCACAAGAAAGCGGAATCGACACAGTTCACCAAACTCCAAAGACGGATGCTAAACCTTTCCGGGCCAAGATCACTGTGTAGTATCTGTTCTGGTCCCTCACTTAAATTAAGTCCTTGGTCAATGTAGTCGAACCCCTTCGTACTGAGACAATGGCTAATTTTTTGGATAAGAATGCTCCCTTTTTATACGGGGGTTTGCTTTTCCCCCCACATTAAAAACGACCCTATGTTTAAATTGCTTTCGTGGGGAAGTAAATAAATAAAAACCTTTCGCATTCACACTAAAAGTCATCAGCGGAAAACCCATACGTGGTATGCCGAGTATCACGTGACTACAAAGTTGACAAGAACTCAGCACTCTTCCTCATTTTGTAAATATAACTTCGAACTATTAGACAATTAGCAAAAACTGAGTTTTACTAAAAACAAAAACAAAACAAAACAAAAAACAAACAAACAGAAAAACAGTAAGTTCGACTCGTAACAAGGGCAGTAATAATTTTCTTAAATTTTTCTGAAAAATTAAAGCTAATTTTGTAAAACTCAGTTTTCGATAATTGTTACGGAAAACTGCTTTAATTAATAATTAATTTTCTATGTTGATTTTCTTAATTTTTGGATATGCTCATTACTGCGACATAACAATTAAGTAGATACCATTGCTTTTAGTTTTAAAAGTCAATATTTCGAATTTCGCTGTAATAACGAAGAAGCACCCAAGTTCATCCTCAGCTCCTACTTAAAGACCAGAACTACAATTAGAAAATGACGTAGAAAATTAAAATGGTTAATTTTCGTCTGCTGATTTAAAATTGTTCGGCGACTGTGCAGTCATTAAAACCTGCACATCATCCACTATGAATTATTTAAACTCTTTGTTCTACTCTGTATATTTTGATAAACGGGCTTTAATTATATACGTCTAACTGAACGTAACCATTTGGTGAGCGGTCCGTTGCGTTTACTACTGAATTGAAATCATCGGAGCCATTAGTGAAATTATACATTTATTAACATGTGTCATTATAGACGCCATTAATTCTGACATTCTCGAGACGCATTGATAAAGTTTGACTAATAGAGCTGGTGACGAGACGCCGTCTTTTTGTTAAGAGTAATTAAAAGGTTAAGTGTTGATAAATACCGCTTAAGCGTGAAGAAGAAGGAAAAGACGACAGAGGTTCGGGAGGAGGAAGGGTATAACGTTTGTAAAGAAAGAAAGAGCAGGCAAAGAGAAAGAAAAGACAAGGCAGGGAAAGAGATAGAGATAGACAGAGAGAGAGAGAGAGAGAGAGAGACCAAGAGAGAGAGAGACACAGAGAGAGACAGAGAGAGAAAAAGAAAGAGCGTAAAAATTGTGATAGATAGATAGATAAATAGATAGGTAGATAGATAGATAGATATAAAGAGAGAATAAGAAAGCTTAATATATACAAATTAAAAAGAAAGACTAGAAAACTTAATGAAGAAAAAAGTTGGAAAAAGAGAAACTATTTCTTAGGATTTTAAAGTAATAGAGCTATGGTGTCCGTTTGTAAGCGAAACTATGTCGCATTTCTCGGACATATCATGCCATTTTTTTTCAATATTTAGTACAGAGTGGGACGATAAAATTGTCCCTAGAAAAGACGACATGATTTTTTTGTTGTTGCAGACCATCTACTAGTTGGTCAGTTGTGTAAAAAATCCCAAGAGAGATATCATCCTTCTATCATGTCCGAAAGTGATACAATGTTCAACGAGCAAGATCGGAGATGCGCCGCTGTACAACTCAAGCGCTCTACTGATCCAAATTATGACAACCAGATAATTGCCAGCACCCTCAAAATGAATCGCTGGATTGCCACGATTAACAGGGACGTGCCCAGGGTGATGAAAACAAAGTTTCCGGCCACGGTTATAATCTTTGGTGTAGTTTCAAATGAAGGTCACATCATGCCATCTCACATCTTCGCAGTCGGCGTGAAAGTGAACATCAAAGTGCACCTGAGTATGCTGAAGAATGCGTCGATGCCCTGGTGTGTTAAGGTGGTCATAGGCAGACCCTAAATGTAGCAGTAGGTCTCACAAGTCAAAAGAGATCCAGGCCTGGCTTCAGAAGGGGTCCTACGACTTTGTACCTTTCTCTCACTGCCTCCTCTACCCCGATCTGAACCCGCTGGACTACTTCGTTTGGTTATATATCAAGAATATCACCAACATGACCTCCTACAATACCAAAGCCAGCCTGATCGCCGTCATCCGCCGAGAATTTGCCGAGCTGCCGCCAGCGCTTGCGGAAGAAACTTGCTCCCAGTTCCGGACTCGTATCAACTGAAGGGGGGTACATTGAATATATGTAAACTCTACTAGATAATCAATTTACCTGAATTAATTTTTTCAATAAATGTGTTGAAATAAAGAGGTAGTGCTGTTTATCATTCCACCCTTTATTTCATTATTTTTTAAATTGAAAACTTTCGTTGCACTTTGATATATAGACTCCTCTCCCTATCTGCGTACACATTAATACCCATATTTCACCCCTTCCTCCATTTAAGCCTTAACTTCGATCAGATACAGCCAAGTTGGTTTCTGACGGTGATATAGCTTAGAGAAATTTAGATTTTATTTGTACATAAAATGCCGACGAGAGTATTGGAGAATTTCTACACCTTTTTTTTTGTTAGTTTATTCAACATTATATTATATGTCAAACAACTTTAAAACTTTAATATAAGAAAAATATATATCAAATTAATATAAATTAACTACAGACGAAATTTATCGCCAAGTAGTTCATAAAAACCGCTTTTCATTTAATTCATTCCAGTATTTTTTCTGCACGAATATTGAGTTATTTATAGGATTTTACAAAGGATTTCTACTACAGTGAAATTAATGGTTTACCTAATATGAATGACTTGGATTTTATCTTCCAGCATGGATTATGCTTTAAAAGAAACACAACTCATTGGATTTTACAATTTTCCTGTATCCTGAGTGTCGGTCGCTGTAACCTCCGAACAATTTCAGGTGTACCTTGCCGAACTCGGAAATCTTTCTGTCGAACTCGAGAAGCTTTCTGTCGAACTCGGGAATCTTTTTGTCGAACCTGAGAATCTGCACCGAATTACGAACTGGACCCTTTTTTTAATCTACAGGTGTAGTATGTTCTTGTTTCGTCAACCATGACTGGGTTGAAATCCTAAGTAACTCGTTATTGCATTCTGAGTGTCACCCGCACTGTGGATTGAACCTGCAACCTTCAGTAGTACTTCATCCATTTCGGGTCTTTGCTGTAAGATTCCCGTGTTTGACAGAAAGATTTCCGAGTTCGACAAAAAGAAAAAAAATAAAAAAATTATGATTTCAACAAGATAGACGCGAAGAAGGTCGGAGGTTACGCTGACCGAAACCTTGTGAAAATAACACTTAAGATGAGAACAGTAGTTCGAACAATCTAAATTATACGAATTATCAATCCTTATCCCTTTCCCTCAACAAAATCCTGAAATAGTCCTTATTTAAAATACAACCTAATTTTAAAACAATACAAAAAATAAAGAAATTTTAAGAGTGTACGCACCTGTCACGGAACATATTCCAAAAATCACGTAAATTTTATGAGTAAGCTAAAAAGGGCTGCTTCGCGTCGCTATATTGAAAAAACCCCAATAAAACAACAACAAAAAAACAAGGGCAGATAAATCTACAATAATTAAAACTTGCAAAACAAACCTTAAATTAATCGCCTTAAATCATTTACAAATGATTCATTTTATATAAGTAAAACTACTCGAACAATTTACGTGATTTTTGGAATATAGCTTCTCCGTTCCGCGACGGGTAGACCATGGACAATTGTAACATTTGTTTTTCCAAATTTGATATATCACCTTCATTAATAGGTAAATTCTTGCTTAGAACTGTGTAAAATGGCAAATATATAATTTGACTTGATATATGAAAATGTTTGAGTGAAGTGAAATGATTTATTTTTAAGACGTTATCATTTTAAAACAAGAGGTCAAGTGTTACAATTGTCCCATTTTGTGGCGCAACTGTAATTGTAGCACGTACATTGTACCAACAATTTTTTTTTTCTTTATTAGTGATGGGACGATTCAAATATTTTCCCGATTCCGATACAAATACAGATTCCGATACTTCATAAATCCCTACATATTTAATAATAGAGTGGTTATTTCTTCCCGATTACCGTAAAAATACATGTTAAATGTGAAGATATTTGCTTAGCATCTATTTTCTCTTCTATTTATGCATTCTTTACTGGTATATCTGTAAGCATCACCGTTTTGCTTCTTTTACGTTCACCCTTTTTCGCTTCTTTGCTTGCCGGAGCTCCTGGAAATGGCCTTACATGTTCAAAGCAAATTTCATCTTTGTAGATTCACCTGATGCTTGTTTGCTTGTATCTGTGTGCCTATTTGCAACTGCTTGAGTTGATTCACTAGTATCTGATGCAGCTGAGGTAGTTGTAACTGCTTGAGCTAGATCTTGACCCGTGATGGGGCAAAGTCCAGATCATCAGATATCTCTATTGGAAGGTAGGACTCCTGAACAGTGAAAGCCTACCATAATACTCATTGGTATAACAGCAAATTGCAAGGATTAAAAAAGAAATTATTACATTTTAACTCCAAACAAGGCACATTGCCACTTTGATGTAGGTGACTACTATCAGGAACCTAAGTTGCAGGAGTACTATATAGGGAGTTAAGCAGCAAGATGTTTGTTTCACATTACAGTTGAACTTCTGAATTTCAGTAATTGTGGAAGCAGGAAACCGGAAGAGAATTCTAAAGTCTTGCAGTTCTGGGGAAGAAGCTATTAGAGTAAAAGGCTTTCTTACATCTAGGGATCTCGACTGTGTAGGGATGGAATTTTGTTGGTTGTCGGGTTTGTCGGGGGCATTTTCGTCGAGGGGGTACATTGGGCTTGTAGTTCGTTAGAGCATCCAACATTAAAATACTTGTAAAACAGACAGAGGGATGCAACATTTCGTCGGTGGGACAGGGGCGGAAGTTTAGATGACAGTTCAGGACCTATTAGGTTGGCGACTCTCTTTTGGACCCTGTCCAGGAGCGAGAGACTAGTAGCAGATGCACCAGCCCAAATGTGACATCAGTACTCCATACATGGGCGAATGGTGGCTTTGTAGAGATACAGGATACTTTCGGGCGTTAGTAACTTTCTAATACTTCACACAAATCTTCCGCATCTTCAGTTTCTCGCGTATAATTGTGTGTACAATTCTCACACTCTCATCAAACTGTGCACTTATTGTCTCTATAGACACACGACGGTCCTTATCCATGAAATTCTTTATTTATCTAATCAACTCTGGTGTTCTGATTTTCTTACTTCTCCCCAGACTTCCATCATCCCTCACAGACTCCCTGCCTTTCGTTGAACATTTTATACCGCTCAAAAACTAAGGTCCAAAACAGTCTGAAGCGTTTTCATTCGATTCTGTGGCATTTTTTCAAGTTTAGAACAGAATTTTATTGCATATCATTCTTCGAAAGTGTTGTCACATCCAAATTGCATTTTTTTTAATATTCAGCAACTGTGACAATCAGGTTTAGTAGCGTGTATTCCAATTCTTGCTATAGCTGTTCATTTGAACCTGAGACCGTAACAATTGAGCAGTTTTTTCAGTATACGAATAACATACTGAATTTTCAAGCGTATACGGTAATTTAAATTTTTAATACCTGTAGAAAAAGTCTGGAAATTTATTAAAGATAACTCGTCGATAGATTATCTTCTTTCTTAGCATTGGTATTCGTCGTTGAAACATAAGCAAAATACAGGCCTATTTTAAACCATATAAAGATTACATCCATAGGTCAATCCATAGGTCAATCATATATTTGTTCAGAAGAAAAATGTAAGGTAATGTGAGAAA
>NC_136504.1:27761833-27819333 GCF_053919585.1 Euprymna scolopes
TTTTGAGACATTCTTCAATCCGGCTTGGTCAAAGACTTTTCGACTTGTCTGCTCAGGGTTCTTAACTTCACGTTTATTTGGAGTAGAGAACGGCGTGGAAAAACTGTAGATTTACCTTTATCAGCTCTCTTACGTACCTTTGTAGGGTCTTTGACAAAGGTCTTCACAGTTTGATGGTACCTTCCTATCATTTTCGATATTTCGACGGTAGTTTTACCTTTTGCTAGCTGTTCTGTAATAGTACGCTTTTCAGAACTAATCAAACCACCTTTACGACCACTTTTATTGACGAAACAAACTACCTTGTTTATAATTTGACACACCTCAAATATCGTGGATTCAGCAATTACGATGGTAAGTTGTTTGCAGTGCGCGGAACAGTACGAAAATTTTTCGGTACACGCAGCTCAGCAATCAGCATTGCCAACTTTTCCGAAGCTTTTGATACGAAACTACCGATGGAAATTATAGCACAGTAAGAAGGTTTTTTAGTCTTTGGTTTATTTAAAAGTATTTATGCAAACGTGCTCATACTTCTGGGATTTTTTCTACAAGAGACTCACTTCTTATCAAGACCCGGAGACTACTCGAAGATAAGGGTTAATGAATGTAAGGTGGTAGTTTGTAATCATAAATGGTGAAAGTTGGCTCTAATTTGGATTATTTAAGAGAACGGCTCCACATATAAGTTGTTTACATTGGACTTGAAGACTACAATATTGTAATCGGCTATTTCCATAAAAAATAGTGACGGGCGAGTTCTTTTCCTAAATTTCACTTATATTAACTAAACTACAAAATAATTTGTATGAAGTACGGACCCGTGAACAAAACGAAACGAAAATATCATATTCCAAAAATCATATAAATTGATCAAATAACTTTATTTTTAAATAAGAAAGATCAAATTTTATGATTCACACAAAGGCGGCTTTCTTGTCCACTATTTTCAAAACAATCTGCAAAAGGAGATAAGTAAATAATTCAAAGTTGCGAAATTTATGTTGTAATTCCTACGAATTCCCATTAATCGCTTAAAATGATTTTCTTTATAGAAAAAAAAACCTACACGGTCAATTTACCTGATTTCTGGAATATGATATGTTTTCGTCAGGGGTACGTACATCATAGGGATTTTTTTTAGTTTTATTTTTTCGATATAGAAGGGATTCTGAACAAACACCGATGGGACTATTTTCAGATTCGAATATAACTACGAATACTATTCAAAATCCCCGAGTCTTTTTTATATTCATCACATTAAGTTATAAAGTTTTATAATTTAATAAGTTATACAATATTCTTATAATTTTTATTAAGGTTTTCTATTGAAAATTTGCCACACACATGCAAACAAATCGATTTCAGACTATACGATAAACATTAATAACATAATTCTTTCTTCATGAAGTCTGATTCTTCGAAATATATAACATTATTTAGTTTTCTAAAATTTTCAAACTAAGTTTTTCTCTAATGTCGTATAACAGCGTCTTAATTCGCGTATCCTTTGATTTGTGACATTCTGCTATAGCAGCCATTCTAACGTAGAATTAACTGAAGTCAGGCGTTTCAATTCGGACCCAAAGACGTTAATCCGAATAATAATAATAATAATAATAATAATAATAATAATAATAATAATAATAATAATGATGATGATGATGATGATGATGATGATGATGATGATGATGGCAACAGCAACAACAATAATGATGATCATGATGATAGTAATAATGTTAATAGCTGCTACCAACGAGAAATCAATGGCAAGCAGCTGGTGCGATAATGCAAATTTATTTGCGAATGTTATCGAAAGAGTTGGAGAGTACTGGAAATCTGGGGAGACTTGTTGCCACTCAGCTTCCAGGGAACACCACAGGCCTATTTCAATGAGATAAAAAAATGCTCTGCCGAGATTGCTCCAGTTCTGTCCAAACTTTACAATAAATGCCTTAACGAATCTTGTTTTCCCGACTGCTGGAAAACCGCCTCTGTGGTACCAGTCTTCGAGAATTCTGGTGAAAGAACTGACCCACTTAATTATCGCCCCATTAGCCTCCTCCCGCTTTTCGCCAAAATATTTGAGTCCTTAGTTAATTACAGCAAGCCCTAGTCCAGCACCTAACAGCTGCTAAACTCTTGACTGACAAACAATATGGATTCAGGCAAGCCCGTTCAACAGCAGATATCTTAACTGTAGTTTCTGAACGTATATACCGTTCATTGGATAAAACAGGGGAGGGTAGAGCGGTGGCCCTCGATATATCTAAGGCTTTTGACAGGGTATGGCACGATGGTCTTCTAAGGAAAATTAGATCATATGGAATCACTGGAAGAATTCATAATGTAATTAAATCCTTCTTAAGTAATAGAAAAATCAAAGTTGTCTTCGACGGTCGTACATCCAAACAATACGACATAAATGCGGGAGTACCTCAGGGGTCTATCCTTGGGCCTCTATTATTCCTGATATTCATAAACGACCTCCCTGATAAAATTGTTTCGGAGATGGGTATATTTGCCGATGACACCACGCTCTATAACAGATATGAGGGGAAAACAAATGAACACATATCCAAGGAAATGGCAGAAACGCTAGAGGATGACCTCCAATCCGTAGTGGAATGGGGACAAAAATGGTTGGTCACATTCAATGCTGCTAAGACTAAGCTTGTTTCCTTCAATAACTACAAGAAACCTTCTCTGCCACCAATAGCAATGGCCAAGAACACATTACCTGAAAGTACTTCTTTTAAACCCCTCGGCCTAACGTTTACAGGGAATATGAACTGGAATAGATACATTGAGAGCATTGCCAAGGCTGCTGCAAGAAAGGTTGGCTCCCTCTACACAGCTAGAAAACTACTTACGCCTGCCAGTATCCTATACCTCTATAAGGAAATCATTCGCCCATGTATGGAGTACTGTTGTCACATCTGGGCTGGTGCATCTGCTTCTTGTCTCTCGCTCCTGGACAGCGTTCAAAAGAGAGTCGCCAACCTGATAGGTCCTGAACTGTCATCTAGGCTTCAGCCTCTGTCCCATCGACGAGATGTTGCATCCCTCTGCCTGTTCTACAAATACTTCAATGGTGAATGCTCTGACGAACTGCAAACACTTGTACCTTCCCGACGAAACTACCCCCGACAAACCCGACAAGCTACTAAGTCTCATCCCTTTACAGTAGAGATCCCTAGGTGCAAGAAAGCCTTTTACTCCAATAGTTTCTTCCCCAGAACTGCGGGTCTTTGGAACTTCCTTCCGGGATTCTGCTTTCCCAACTGCAATGATATGCAGAAGTTCAAGTGTAATGTTAACAAACATCTTTCTACTCATCTCCCTTCATAATGACCCCGCTAATTAAGTCCCTGATAATAGCCCCCTGCCTCAAAGTGGCACTGTGCCTTGTTTGGGGTGAAAATTGAATAAAAAAAAAAAAGAAGCTTTTTGTGACCCAATAATAATGATAATGATGATGATGATGATGATAATAATTATAATAACAATAATAATAATAATAACAACAATAATAATAATTATAATAATAATGTTAATAATGTTTATAATAATAATAATAATAATAATAATAATAATAATAATAATAATAATAATAATAATAAGAAGAAGAAGAAGACGACGAAGAAGAAGAAGAAAATGGTATTATTAATAATAATAACTACAACAAAACAATGAAAACAGCAATTCTTGTGAATCGCCGGCCATTTTTATTCAATAGATGGTCGGCCATCTTTTTTTTGTACACGGATCGGATGGATTGCGCGTTTTTTGTTTTTGTTTTTAGTTTTCATTTCTCGTTAAACCGTCTGTTTCTCTACAAAGCTGCAACACGCACTGATGATTTCGTGAAGATTATCACTTTGAACATTTTATTTTTGTTCCGCCCCACTCCTTTCTTGTCTTTATACATTTTTTATCTGCGGCGAGAATGCTCACTATTCCATATTTATGCACATGTGTCTCGGCCTTTTGTTTCCTTTGTGCGTAGGTATTTCGACCGGGACAATTCGCTCTTGCCGCCACCGCATTATAGCGGTTGCCCGTCAGAGTTGACTCAGTTCAAACAAATTATTGCGTATTTCATCTTTTATGGTAGAATAATACGATTCGAAGGAGAAGTAGAAGGTAGAGTCGATGCTGTTTCTTTATGTAGAAATACAACGCTAATTAAAACGAATAAGATTTGTATTAACTAATTTATGCAACAAATATAAGTACATCCGGGGTTTTCCTCCTGCAATCTTGTTGTTGGTAGATTAAATCATAAATACCGGTTTGTAAAGGCATTCTGGGAGAGACGTCGAAAGGTTCACAAGCCACACGCTGCAAAGATACTCGTCCATACTGCGATATACCAGATTTATTATTCGAACTGAGCAAAATCGCTCAGCTAGTTTAAACGGTATATACACCTTTCCAGTTATCATATCAGTTATGTTAGTAACAATTTATAGTTTAAAACTGACTCGCAAGTTAGAAAGACGTCTAACGACGAATTAATCGAAACGACCTCGCAACTTGAAAGTAAACAACAACAACAACAACAACAACAACAAAACTAACCAAGAACATTAGAAATGCCTATTGGTCCTTACAAAAATTGATTTAATTTTTTTAAGTTATTTCTTACAGAAAGTAAGTATTTGCCGCTTTTTATCGTGTTGCACGTAAAAATGTTGTTTACAAAAAATGGATAATATTTTTTTCGTTAAAAAATGGAACAGAGTTAAGAGTTGGTTAAACTGCTTCAGACTAATTTACAACAAAGAAAACAACAAAGGCAGTTTCAACAATAAAAATTAGAATAACAAAAACAATTCCAATATAAACAAGAAGAAAGATTCGAAAAAGCTATTCAAGCATCAAGCAAAAGAAGATTAATCACATCTCGAAAACCTAATGTCTAAAACCACAAACTTTTTAATTGAAAACCATGTTTAATTTAATAAGAGTTTCCAATGGATAACTAATCTGTACAAGTCCTGGAGTTGAAAAAGAGTTTTCGGTGTAAGTCTTAAACTTTAAAATTTGGCAAGTAAAGAGCAAAGATTTTTCTTGTGTGGACACAAAAAAAAAAACATTATGTGCGGTAATTCTAAAAGATCCAATAATTTTATGGAGCAATTCCGGTTTCTGATTGGTTGTTAGCAGGACGAGAATCCATTTGATTGGTCAATTTCTATCGCAAGTGTCTATAAGTAGAATCTTTTAATTTTCTTTAACTATACCCTCGTCTACATTTATGAGGATGAGTCTTCTGGCTGCTCCTGTTGCTTGGAGGCTTAGGTAAAACTACCAGTCAAGAATAAGTTCTTAAGAAATCATCCCGACAGGTGGAAGGTCAGGAACTATCCTAGTACCTGTCAGACTGAGGTACGCCGTCTGAGTACTACTTACGAGGTTCATCCTTCCAGGTTTTGTCACCTGGCTTTCAGGTGGGACAAGTTTGTAGATTATTGCCTGTAGAGCTCCTACCAGAGAATGCTGATGGGGATGCCTAGGTAATTTTGTCTAGACCAGAGTACCTCTCTTTTAGAAGCGCTGGCTTTACGACCTTATGTCACATCTTGCTGAGGTGGGAAAGAAGTCAATACCTACCCTCATATATATAAAACATATTGCAACACCAATATACTAATACTTTCTTAAAGGGAGAAAGAAAAAGCTTGAGACTGTGGACCTCCTAGAACTGCACAGAATTAAAGTCGTATTTCAATCATCAGAGAAAAGACATCTTCGCAATGGCTTTGAGTCTGATGGCTCTGCTGATCAAAGCTGGATACTTTGTGATTCAAACTTGTATTTTAAAGAAAATGACGAGTTCACTGTTTTTTTTTCTAATTATTACTTCTTATACATTGTCATTATTAACATTATTTTTTATACATTATCATCCGAATTGGTATTTGAAAGAACATAAACGTTAAGTTGGTTGTTGTTCGTGTGCCGTTGGATAAAAACAGCTTCATTCTGGATAATTGCCATCGAAATTTTGCTCAACTTATAGACGGTGACAAGGGTTAACGTCTTTTATTATTTGTTCGTCAGACGTTTCCCCAAAACTCTTGAACGTATTCATCAAAATGTTACCATTTCTTTTGTTATCAACAAATTGGTATCGAATTGACTTCACAGAATAGAAAGAAGAAGATGCTGATGGTGAAGATGATGATGTTCATGTGGCGACGTTAGATGAGAAGCGGCTGATTCGTTTTGTAAGCCGAGAAAGCCGCTGCCTCTGGATTTTCGCTGAGAGCTGGACATCTCGAAGACGCCATGGTCGTATCAAATGACTCCGATTCGAGCCAAAAAAGACAAACCGGTGACCCCCATCGCTTAACCTTTCGCCCCTATTAATAGAGCCAAGGCCGGCGGGGTCCGGACAAAGTTGATCGGCGGTAGATGCGCGGATACTGTGGATAGGGTTCTGGGCGGGAAACCACACGTAAAAGGCGAGTACAAAAGGGCACACATATGCAGATAGAAGCACGCCAAATTTATGCAGATTTATTGACTTGTAAGAGCCCCCCCCCCTCTCTCCAACCCGTCTCACATTCATCTCTATAGATTTTTACTTATATATCGCAGTATACTTATGTCAATATATTTATCTTTGGATATATTCATATTTCTATATCTGTATAACAGTGTGTCTATTATCTAAGTTTACTTACGCCAATCTTTTCGTGAGAGTTTATTCATATCTATACAAGTCAGTACTTTTATCTATTCCTGTAAACACTTTTTGACATCTACACACGCACGAGCGCGCACACACACGCGCGCCCGCACACACGTAGACAAATAAATAAATATATAAGTATATATATATATATATATTATTTTTAAAATGTAATTATCCACTGACACGTGTTTCGTGGTCTACGACTCATCAGAGTGGCTGAATTTAGCGAGATTCGAAATCGGGATCCCACGGTAATGAACCGACCTATCTCGCCAACTGTCTGGATATATCGCGATTTACTTAAATATTGTTTGTTTTGGTTTTAGCGATATGTTTTGAATGAATTCAATTATTTACGAAAGCGCATTTTTACCTAAATGCGAGTTGGGAACAATTTTCCCTTTAACCAATATATATATATATATATATATATATATATATATATATATATATATATATATATATATATATATATATATATATAATGTACTTTATTTCCTTGTAATATATACCAATCCTTATTTTAGAAGTTCAATGTAATTATTAATGATGGGACGATTTCAAAATTTTTCTTGATTCCGATACAATTACCGATTCCTTTCAAAATTTCCTATTCCGATCCGATTCCCGATTCTGATTCCGATTCTTTTAAAATTTATGCATATTTAATTAGAGATTTGTTTTGTTTTGCTTTTGTTTTTTTTCTTTCGTAAATTTTCAAATTATTACATAAATCCCTGGGTAATGTCCGCGTATATTTTTTCTCAAATGTTTGCTTTGTAATTGATTAAAAACAATTGTTCTGTAATTGATTGAAGACAACAAAACATTTATTTTGATTTTAAAACAAAGCTATATTGTATCAGTTCGTATTTACTGTATAACATGCTACTTACATAAATAGTTAAATAGTTGAAAATATTCGAAGATTGGTAGGCAAAATAAGAAAACGATGTAAGAACAACATATTTAACAACGCCACCTCTCATTGTTACAAATGAATTTCTAAATATTAATGTTACTAGTTAGAAAACATTTGGTACTTATACAGTTTAGTGACGACATTAAAAAATGGAAATATTGAAAAAAAATTTTATTGTACGTAACTGTTATAGACTGAAGTTCTCCGAAAAAAAATTTCACTTCATTTGATCAAGTTGGTTTTTTTTTTACAGCGAAAAACAATGATTTATCACGGCTACGTCAACGTGGCCATTTTGGAAATGTTATTGCAGGCCCAGGAATTCCCCAAGGGCAGGTAACTGCCGTACATAGCAGAATACCTCCGTTTTAGGCCAATCTAGCCCTTTTTTCCCCACCAGAATGAGATTTTTTTTTTTTTTTTTTTTTTTGCGAAGACAGATGCCATTTTTGGGGTGTTTTTTTTTTTTTTTTTTTAATTTGTAACAGAAGTAAATAAATGAAGTTTCGAAGTTATCCATGCGTGTCCAACTGCGCATGTTTCGAAAATAATCTCGTATAAAAATTCTTCAATTCTTTGCATTCTTCAATTTCTTTGCATATTCAATAGTATTCTTATTCCAAAAAAAAAAAAGAACGCAAAAAAATCGCAGATTTAAAAAAAATAAAGAAAAAAAAACGTAAAAAATTGCAGATGTGTTGTGCGCATCTCAATATGGCGAGAAAAAAAAGGCTAGATTGCGAAATTTTGCCTAAAATGGAGGTATTCTGCTAGGTACATTTCCAAAATGGCCACGTTGACGTCGTCGTGATAAATAATTGTTTTTCGCTGTAAAAAAAAAAAAACTACTTGATCAAATGAAGTGAAATTTTTTTTCGGAGAACTTCAGTCTATAACAGTTACGTACAATAATTTTTTTTTTCAATATTTCCATTTTTTAATGTCGTCACTAAACTGTATAAGTACCAAACATTTTTATCGTGAGATTGCGTGAGCTTTCTGTGCCTTCTTTCTATGAATGAACTAAAATTTTATTTTAATTATAAAAATTTGGTAGGTTAATAAATTGTTTTACTTTGCTATAAAAAATAAAACAAAGCAAAAACAAAACGAAGTGCAAATGGTGATGATGATGATGACGACAACAACAACAACAACAACAACAACGAGGACTTTGTAGATTAACACGCAGCTAAATCCCTATTCCAAAATGAAATATTACTTTTATAGATTACGTGTTATAACATTTTTTTTTAAATTGACGGAAAGAATAGCGATCATGGTACTTGTGCAGTTTACGTCCCTCATTAAAAAACGAAAATGTCAAAAAACAATTATATTCTACGTACCCGTTATGGAATGAAGTTTTCCGAAAAAAATTTCACTTAATTTCATCAAGTAGTTTTGTTTTTACTTTTTATATTTATTTATTTTTTTATAATCATGAGTGTTTATAGGCAATGTTTATATTTCATTTTTAAAAAGTTACGTGTAAAACGGTACGAAGATGTAAATAATGTATTCTCGTGAAATTATCAGTGTATTTTATTCCGTTTTCATTTTGCGCCCATCGCAATTATAACTTTTTGTTGCGAAAAAAAAGTTCGATTCTCCATTTTATAAACGACACAGCCCTTTCCTACTACTAACCCTAAGTCCGTGATAATACAAAAAATAAAGCGATTATTTGTGTTTTATGATTTTGCCGATTGGGTTGTGAGTCAATGGTAACAAAAATATTTAACTGCTTTAAAACGATGAGAATGGCTGGGAAACGAGTGATCATTTTATATTGAATTTAGGAATTTAAGAAAATTGGGCAACGGAAAAGGGCCAGCTAGGAATAAAAGGGAAATTATTGAATAAATATCGATTGAAAATTAATTTGAGCCCGGTTCTTGCGGAAGAGGACTCCCCAATCCCCCACCCCAATTCAAAAAAAAATATTAATATACTAATTGTTCTGTTTTGAGCTCGCGAATGCGGGAATTTTTCGGTTGAAATTGAGAATCTGCACAGAATTTTGGTTCAAAGTCACATCGACCGAAACATTAACAAAGTTTAGTATCTGTTCTGATGCTACACTTCACATCTTTTCGTTCAATGGAAGAGAAATGACTGAGGCAATTTTAATTTTTGTTCCGACCAAAAGTGCCCCTTTTGGGAGCTAGATATTCCCCATATTTAAAAACGACTTTGTGTCTAACTGTACTTTCTGTGGGGGGGGGCAAGTAAATAGAAACAATCAATATGTAAACAGTACATAACTTATAGACATCGATTTTATTTGGTTTTAAAGAACCTTTCACATTTAAATGTTCTTTTTAATATATTTGGGGTGGATTTTTAATCGATATTTTTTTAATAATTGCCCGAATTTATATGGGCTACTAACTCTTCATGCTAAATTCTAAATTAATTTTGTTTTTAGTGGGTTCACAAATATCGCTCAAAAGTAGAATTTCAATGCGGGTGGGGGTACTTTTAAATGTAGATATAATTTCTTTTTCAATTTGAAAAATTTCTAAATGTTTTCACTTGATCTATTTTATCCAGACTTTGATAAATTCATTGTGATACATTCATTTGTTTGTGAAACCCCGAGAATGATACGATAAAAAAAGACGGCATCAGACATAGTGGCTCCAGGAAAATAAAATAAAAATCGCCCAGTCGTTTGAAATCTTCTAATATTAAACTGTGAACTCCCTAGGAAGCGGCCTGTAAACATTTGGCAACTCGGTGCGAAAAAATACTTGACCGTTTTAAACCGTTTGATAAGGGGATGGACAAGTGACCTCTAAAACATTTACTTAAACCAATAAAAAATCAAACGAAAGTTGAAAGCGATTCCCCTACAAAAATACAAAACAAAATTAATTGCTTTTTTTATTAATCATGTTTTGTCCAAAAATGTGACCATAACAAATTCAGAAATAATAAAATCTAAGAGTCTATTTCTCCATCTCAAATTACATATATCGGTAGAAATTACATTGTCTTGTTTTTAGTAAAAGTTAATTGCTTTAGAGTTTTTTTTTATTTCTCACCTCTTTTACTGCAGTGATATATTTTTTTTAAATTACAACAAATATTTTTCCATACCAATTAACTGTTTGTTTGTCAATAATTAAATTTATTCGGATATCGAATTGTCCTAAAACTTCATACGAAAATATTTTGTAAAAAATATTAGAAATTGGAAAAATATTACATCTGACTTTTCAGTACTCCTCCATCTCCGAGTGCTCAATTTTACGTGTAATATTTTTGGGTGGCTATCTGAAATATTTTTAAGATTGTTTTATGCTAAAGTTGGTGTAGAAAATTGAATGAACAAAGTGTGGCGTAGTCCCTGGCATTGGCAGGCTCATTTTAGACGACAATAGTGTTTTGAGGTATGCCAAAAACCACAGCAACAATAAAGGTGACGTTATGGCTAAGGTAGAAAATGAACCATATTAAACGAACGTGTATTTATATTAAAATGGAAATAATTGATACAATGAAGAATATAATTATTAGTTAGCAAATGCTAACATAACAGTAACAATATTTTGTAAATAAAAAATCAAGAAAAACATGATAGAATTGCAAAACATTTATATAAATGAGTTTACAAAAATATGTTTTTTTAGAAAGATTCATGCGGGAAAGATTAAGAAAACTCGTGTTTTTTTAGGAAAATGTAACATTTAGTAATAGAAAATGAATATGAAAACTTTTGAAATAACGATATTCTTTTTTAATTAAAAAATAATTTGGTTAATTACAATGATTACAAGAGAATAATTTAGTTATGTAATCCACTTAAGTATCTAATTGTTACTCATATTTAAGTCCTAAAATTCTTAAATTATAATGTAAAAACATAAACATTTCTCCAGTTTCACCTTTCAGACGATTTCTATTTGGTAAATAAATATTACCTCCAATACTAAATAATCGTTCACTTTCAACAGAAGACGGGGGTGCTGATAAATATTTCCTGGTTAAAGATGCCAGGATGGGAAATTCATATTTATTTGAATTCCGCCATTGAAAAATATAATCTTCAAATTCTATATTTTTTAATTTTTGATATTTTTCCATTTCTATTTTTAATGAGTATATTTGTTTGTTTATTTCACTGTCTAATTCATTCTTTACTGGTTCGACTTTTATTTGTCTTTTTTCTTTAATTCAGTGAGACATTTTTCAAAACTAAAATTAAAGTCATTATCATCATTACTTTTCTCCACAGATACATCAGACACATCAGTCTCCATAACTTTTGATACATTGGGTGACGTGTCTATTTTTTTTCATTGGTTATAGCATAGATATCTTGTGTTAACCATTCTGTAACAGCCTTCTCATGGGGCAGGCCACTGTAGTTATTTTCAAAGAAACCAGACTTGAATTTGGGATCGAGATATGTTGCTAGAATAAGATTTTTATCCTGTAAATAATTACTAAATCTAGCATTAAAAGAAGTTTTCCATGCTGAAAGTGTTGAATCTAACCCATGAAATAGTCCTCTATCTTCTCCCCTTTTAAAAAATGATGAGTCACTTTAATTTGTGGTATAATATAAGACGCAGTTACTTATCTGCTAGATAGTACATTTGTGCATTCATTAAATTGTTTCAGTATTTTTCTACCATCTTCCATTGGTTGGATTCCAAAGAATGTGGTTTTACATGCTCACTGCAATATGAAATAAGAGCATTCTTTGTTCGAATACTCTTGAAAGCATAGCAGGGTGACTGTTCCATCTTGTATTCACATCCTGAATAAATCTATGGTTGGGCAAATTAATTTTTTTCTGGTATTCTTGGTACTTTGCAAAAGCTGCAGGTGAATGGTTGAAGTGCCCAACTATTTGTTTACAAACCTATATCATGACCTTCACAAATGTCTGTGTAAAAATGACACCGTTAATCGTCAACTGTAACGTGTGTAGAAAACATGGTAAAGCTGAATAATTCGTTTGCACAGTTGCTGCTGCCATATTAGTTGCATTATTTCGTATAAGAACATGAATTTTGCAAGAAATATCAAATTCTTCTACTGCATTTTTAATAATATCACTAATATTGACTGCAGTGTGTGATGCTTTAAATGGAGTGATTCTTAAAACTGCACTTCTTTGCTCAAAGTTTTCATTGATCCAATGAGATGTCCAATGAGATGTCACACTTAGAAAAGATAAGTTCGCTTTACCAACAGACCAACCATCACTGGTAAGAGATACATAAAAAGCAGTGTTTATTTCCTCCTGTATCTTATTTCTGACCTTCTTATATATATCATGCACAATATTTTCTTTGATATACTTTCTAGAAGGTATTATATAATTTGGACAAATGTGCTTCAATAGTCTTTTGAAACCAACATCTTCTACAACAGAAAAAGGTTGTAAGTCAATTGCCAATCATTTCACCAATATATCTGTGAATTCTGTGAGCTTTCCTATCATTTATATCACAAGTTTTATTTTCAACGACAATATCGTGTAAGGTTTGTTGTTTAAAGGAATCTCTGACAATTTTGGCGCGTTTCATAGTTAAATCCTCGATTGGCCATGCTCTTTTCATCTCTTCTTTCCTTTTCTCGTCTTTTTCTTTTTGAAAATCTTTGCGATGTTGTGTATGTAAGTGTTTCAACATGTTTGTTGTAGTAAAAGAAGCAATGTGTGTTCCTCTAGTTATTTGCTTATTGCACAATCAGAAATATTCATTTATTTTGATTATCATCAGAAATCTTTAAAAATTTGCAAACTTTACTTTGCTGCTTAGCACTGGATCTGCTTGCCATAATTTTTGTCTGTAAATGATAAACACCAGTTAATAATGTTTGGACTTTATTTATGTGTAGATTTTATAAAGATTTAAACAATGTCTTATGAATTGTATAATAAACAAAAGTTATATTTTCTTCACTTATTTTAAGCTGACATGAGCAATTTCCTCCAAATAGTATTCGTGCATTTTTCAATCATTGAGGATAATTCAATTTTAACATTCATTCTGAAAATAAGAGACACAATATTGCAACATTATTCTTAGCATGAGTGCTTCAAGTATTTTGGCTTACATTAAATTATAGAAATTTGTTTAAACTAGCTTTGATTCTTAGTAATGCTTATGTATTAAAAGATTGAATGTTTATAAACTTTTTAGATCTAATCATTTTTATGAATAGACATTAGATCAACTTTAGTGTAACAACCAATATTATAATTATTTGATTAATAATAATAAATTTAACTTTCTATTTAAAAAAATAATTTGGTAAAATAAACGGCTAGATTAAAAGACTGAGAATAGAAGCAAAAGAAAAAAAAATGAAGGTAAAAAGGCTAGCGGGCAACATCAGGTAAGGACAGACGTTATATGTATAAAATTAAAATAAAAGTGTATAATTTTGACGGTATATAATTTTTAAGGTATATAATTTTGAAAATATATAATTTTGAACTTTGGAAAGATAATATGGGAACACTTGAATTTAGGTAAAAATCGCAATGGCAAAAATGGCAGAAGTGAATAAATAGGTAAAAATGGCAAATTGAAAAAAATATAGGTTAATATCTCACAATAGGTTTATTAAAATATTATATACTATAATGAACAGAAAACATGAGAAGTTTGTCAAATTAAAAAACACAAACGTTGATACATCTTTAATCCAAAAGCACCCCCCAAAAGAAAATTCTAAAAACAATTTATTTTTTCACTTTTCTGAATCATTTGTTTTTGTTTTGTTTATTTTTTTAGATATAGTTTTAAAAATGATTTTGAGATATAGTTTCAAAAATGTTTTTTAGATTTAGTTTTAAAAATTATTTTTAGATATAGTTTTAAAAATGTTTTTGAAATATAGTTTTAAAAATGTTTTTTAGATATAGTTTTAAAAATGTTTTTTAGATAAAGTTTTAAAAATGTTTTTAGATATAGTTTTAAAAATGTTTTTTAGATATAGTTTTAAAAATGTTTTTGAAATATAGTTTTTAAAAATGTTTTTTAGATATAGTTTTAAAAATATTTTTGAGATATAGTTTTAAAAATGTTTTTGAGATATAGTTTTAAAAATGTTTTTTAGATATAGTTTTAAAAATGTTTTTGAGATATAGTTTTAAAAATGCTTTTGAGATATAGTTTTAAAAATGTTTTTGAGATATCATTTTAAAAATGTTTTTGAGATATAGTTTTAAAAATGTTTTTGAGATATAGTTTTAAAAATGTTTTTGATATATAGTTTTAAAATTGTTTTGAAATATAGGTTTAAAAATGTTTTTGAAATATAGTTTTAAAATGTTTTTTAGATATAGTATTAAAAATGTTTTTGAAATATAGTTTTAAAAATGTTTTTGAGATATAGTTTTAAAAATGTTTTTGAGATATAGTTTTAAAAATATTTTTGAGATATAGTTTTAAAAATGTTTTTGAGATATAGTTTTAAAAATGTTTTTGAAATATAGTTTTAAAAATGTTTTTGAAATATAGTTTTAAAAAAGTTTTTTGAGATATAGTATTAAAAATGTTTTTGAAATATAGTTTTAAAAATGTTTTTGAGATATAGTTTTAAAAATATTTTTGAGATATAGTTTTAAAAATGTTTTTGAGATATAGTTTTAAAAATGTTTTCGAGATATAGTTTTAAAAATGTTTTTGAGATATAGTTTTAAAAATGTTTTTGAGATATAGTTTTAAAAATGTTTTTTAGATATAGTTTTAAAAATGTTTTTAAGATATAGTTTTAAAAAAGTTTTTGAGATATAGTTTTAAAAATGTTTTTGAGATATAGTTTTAAAAATGTTTTTGATATATAGTTTTAAAAATGTTTTTGAGATATAGTTTTAAAAATGTTTTTAAGATATAGTTTTAAAAAAGTTTTTGAGATATAGTTTTAAAAATGTTTTTGAAATATAGTTTTAAAAATGTTTTTGAGATATAGTTTTAAAAATGTTTTTGAGATATAGTTTTAAAAATATTTTTGAGATATAGTTTTAAAAATGTTTTTTAGATATAGTTTTAAAAATGTTTTTAAGATATAGTTTTAAAAATGTTTTTGAAATATAGCTTTAAAAATGTTTTTGAAATATAGTTTGAAAAATGTTTTTTAGATATAGTTTTAAAAATGTTTTTGAGATATAGTTTTAAAAATGTTTTTGAAATATAGTTTTAAAAATGTTTTTGAAATATAGTTTTAAAAATGTTTTTGAGATATAGTTTTAAAAATGTTTTTAAGATATAGTTTTAAAAATGTTTTTGAGATATAGTTTTAAAAATGTTTTTGAAATATAGTTTTAAAAATGTTTTTGAAATATAGTTTTAAAAATGTTTTTGAAATATAGTTTTAAAAATGCATTAAAACGTATTTACTGTTATTCCTATTTACTCGCCTCCCAACAAATGCAAAGTTAAACACAAGGTCGGTTTATAACGTGAGAAATATACAGCTCCCCAAAAAGGGGCACTTTGGATCAGAACAAAAATAAAAATGACCTCAGTCTAGAAGAAGTTCTTCAACAGTTATTATATTAATACAAAAAATTGGAGGGAAGGGGGTTAGCCTCGTCTTCAAACAATATCCCCCGCAAAAACCGTTCTACAATTTATTATTAATCAATATTTATTCAACAATTGCCCTTTTTTCCTGGCTGGCCAAAATGGTCCCTTTTCTGTTGCCCAATTTTCCGGACACCTGCAATTCATTTACGATTTTTACCGAGTGAGTAAATACTTTTCAAAATATTTATTTTCAAGCATGGAGGGACGCCGTGTTTCTCTTTTAAACTATATCAGTGAGAACCTAACACCTCCCATCAGTGTAAATACTTGTTTACAAATAGTCATTTTAAAATTTGGCAGAGAGGGGTTAGCCATATTTTAAACTAGAGGGTAGAGAGCTGAACCATGCACTTCTCTAACAGTCCTAATTTTCTGTTACTAAAATGCGGGTTTTCCCTATTTATCCATTTTGACCATTTTTGCCGTTGCCACTTTTACCCTGCTATTTATTCCCTTGCAATTTTACCGAGCACCAAGAACACATAACTTCAAAATAACAGAGTAAAATATTAAGCAATATTTATTTTTAAATATGATTGGGGAGATGATTTAGTTCCCAATTAAAACTAGCGTAGCCCACTAAATCCCTCTTCAGGACGGTCTTAAAATCTATTTTAAAAATTAAAATTATGGATATTGTAAATATCATGACCTCTAGAATAAATATGCTATTGTGATAACTGAAATGATTCTAGATAGTGTAAGATAGAGTATTACCACAACTTCCAATTTCACACACATTTGATAGTATTGTGCCTATTTGTGAAAATATGCTATATATTTTACCCAATAAATAATTCAAAGTGTAGTATCTGTTCTGATATTACACTTTATCCTTTATGCCCTCTGCCACTGGCAGAAAAATCCTTCTAGACTGTGACAAGTTTCATTGCCGTTTCAATCCAGAGTATCCCTTTTGGGAGAGTTGGATACCCTATATTAAAAACCGACCTTGTGTCTAACACTGCCTTCGGGTAGGGGACGACAAGTAAATCAAGACGAATCACATGTAAACTAACTTCCACCCCCACACAAAATGAGATCCTACATTTTTAGGCGATTATGTGAACATATAAAAAAAAAACACAAAAAAAAGACAACTAATTTAAAATTCAGAAAGTGGGATCAGTTTAGTATATATATTTAAAGTAACATCGTCTTCATTTTCAGGCTATTATAAATTATTATGATTGTTCATTAAATTCTTTTACGACTTCGCCCAAGTTAGACTGGTAAGTTCATAAAACCCGCATATTATCACTTAAAAAGTAACCTCCCACATACACACACGCACAGAACTTACATGTATATTTTTTTTACATTTTCACCCCAAACAAGGCAAATTGCCACTTTGGTGTAGGGGGCTACTATCAGGGGCAGCAACCACTGGGACACTATGTTGGGATTTGGGCAGCAAGATGTCGGTTCACGTTACACTTGAACTTCTGCATGTCAGTACAGTTGGGGAAGCAGGGATCTGGAATGGAATGCCAGAATCTAGAGGTTCTGGGGAAGAAACTACTGAAGTAGAAAGATCTTTTACATCTAGGGATTTCTACTGTGTGGGGGTGCCTGTCGGGTTTGTTGAGGGTGTCTACGTCGTGGGGACAAAAGTGTCTGCAGTTCGTCAGAGCATTCACCATTAAAATACTTGTAGAACAGGCAGAGGGATGCAACGTTTCGTCGATGGGGCAGAGGCTGAAGCTTCGATGCCAGTTCAGGGCCTGTCAGATTGGCGACTCTCTTTTGAACCTTGTCAAGGAGCGAGAGACTAGCAGCAGATGCACCAGCCTAAATGTGACAGCAATACTCCATACATGGGCGAATGGTGGCCTTATAGAGGTACAGGATACTTTCAGGTGTCAGTAGTTTTCTAGCACGGTAGAGAGAGAGAGTCTACCTTCTTCGCAGTGGATCAATGTAATTGTTCCAACTCATGTTTCCCGTGAACGTTAGGCCAAGCAGTTTGAAAGATGTACTCTCAGATAGGGAGTCACTAACCATTGCTATTGGTGGCAGAGAAGGTTTCTTGTCATTATTGAAGGAAACCAGTTTAGTCTTGGCAGCATTGAATGACACCATCCATTTTTGTCCCCATCCCACTACAGATTGGAGGTCATCCTCTAGTGTTTTTGTCATTTCTTTAGTTATGTGTTCATTTGTTTTCCTGTCATGCCTGTTATAGAGTGTGGTGTCATCAGCATATATACCCATCTCAGAGGCAGTTTTGTTGGGGAGGTCATTAATAAATATTAGGAACAATAGAGGTCCAAGGATAGACCCCTGAGGCACTCCCGCATTTATATCATATTGTTTAGATGTACGACCGTCGAGGAAAACCTGGATTTTTCTCTTATCTAAGAAGGATTTAATTATGTTAAGTATTCTACCAGTGATGCCATATGATCTAATTTTTCTGAGGAGACCCTCATGCCTACCCTGTCAAAAGCCTTAGATATATCTAGAGCGACCGCTCTGCCCTACCCCGCTTTGTCCAGTGAATGGTATATACGTTCAGAGATTAAAGTGAGGATGTCTGCTGTGGAACGGGCTTGTCTAAATCCATTTTTTTTGTCAGTCAGAAGTTTAGCATCTGTAAGGTGACGGACTAGAGCATGGTTAATTATGGTCTCAAATATTTTGGCGAAAAGTGGGAGGAGGCTAATAGGGCGATAATTTGATGGGTCAGTTCTTTCGCCAGAATTCTTGAATATTGGTACCACAGAAGCAATTTTCCAACAGCCCGGAAAGCAAGCTTCATTAAGGCATTTGTTGTAGAGTTTGGAGAGAACTGGAACTACTTCGGCTGACCACTTTTTTAATAGCACAGCTGGGATGAGATCAGGTCCACATGCTTTTGAGGTGTCAAGGTTTTTTATGATAGCCTGCACCTGAGCAGAGGTGATTTTTAGATCGTCTAGCGTGGCGTCTGTCCACAAAGTAAAGTAAGGCAGGGGGTGGTTGGAAGGATCCAGTGTGGAGTTTGAGGCAAACCGGCTGGCAAGCATATTAGTCTTGTCGGTTGCTGAGCAAACAACCTCGTGATTGTTGGTTAGTGGGGGAATTGTTGATTGCCCATTTTTTACTACACTGTTGTAGATTTTCCTGAAGTCACGATTTCCTAATTTTTGTGCTTCGATGCGTTTTTTAGTGGTTTCAGTAAATTCTTTCTTAGCTGTCGCTATTTCTTTCTTAACGTTAATTCTAGCTTCTATATACTTCTGTTTGTTTGAACTGGACTTATGTCGGTTAAATCTGCGGTATGCATGCTGCTTTTGAGCCATGGCGGTTGCGCAAGTAAAAGTAAACCATTGGGGAGAGTGGGGCTTCCTATAAAATTTCCGCATGGGAACATGTGCTTCCATTGCTTTTTTGAACCATTCAGTGGTCTCATTTGCGCACTGTTCAACAGGAAAATAAAAAAATATTTCCCCATTGGGCATCTCTGATATGATCTCTGATGGCTTCCCAGTCAGCCTTTTTATAATATCTCGTTGTTTTGAGCACTGGCTCTTCAGTTTTGGGTCTAGAGTGTAGGGCGATTTCGACCATTATCACTGCATGATCAGCGTTCCCGAGTGGGCTGTCAGCATTTGTTATACAATCCTCGGAAACTGATGTCAGAAACAGATCTAGAAGTGATGCGTGTTGTTCTTGCTGGTCAGGGAAACGGGTTGGAAACGTAATAATTTGTGATAGGGAGTGAGATATAGCGAATCTATGTGTTCAGCTGCCCGCTCAATCTGTGTGAGTAGAGAATCCAAGCCAGTTTTGTGGTGAGCATTAAAGTCACCAAATACATGGACTTGGGCGCTAGTGTCGAGGGAGAGTGATGTGTCTATGCTGTCAGAGACTTTGTTTATTATGGTGCAGTCCTGGGTCGAGGGAGAGCGGTAGAGAAAATAAAAGTAGCTAATGTTGTGTTGTATGTTTAGTCTAAAGCACATAAAGGCTTAATCCTCCGTTTCTAGGTTTGTTTCTCTAGTCAGGGATAGGGTGTTACGAATTAGACTCCAAGTTCGTTCATATGTCTGTCAGAGTCCTTACGGCAGAGTGGGAGATAGCCAGGCATGTTAAAGTAGTTAGAGGGGATGGAGGAGTGTAGGTAGTCTCGCTTAGTGCTAAGATATCCGGGGTATTTGTTAGGAGAAATGCTTCAACATCAGCTAAATTAGTTCTAAGCCCACGGATGTTAGTGAATGCAAGCTTCAAGTGAGGAGGCAAGTTGGATTTGTTTGTTTCTAGGCCTGGGTTAAGCTTATTTTTTGATTGTACTATCATCATGTTTTTAAAGATTGTCAGTTAGGTAAGGGGAAGCTATACAAGAGGTTATGCAGGGTATCAGGCATGCAACACAAGTAGACCATTAGCTGAACTTTCTTCAACTAGGACTGTGGCGTCAGGAAAGCCCATCGGGGATGAGTACAGGGTCCTTTTCCATGCGCGACATGGCACTACAAACATCCCGATATCATACAACTGTTGATGGTGCAGCCGCTCTAAGTGCTACCAAAGAGTTAGGGTACCTGTACTACCAGTCGGAAACAGCAGCCAGGAACTGTCAATCCGGTACCCTCAGCCCATCAGAAGAAGGTCACCCCAATCTAATTGCACAGGCATGTGTGGTACTCAAGCACTCCCAAGTTCCCAATTTTGAGGGGTGGGATGTGTCGGGAGTGGAGAAACGGCATTCATTGCCCTAGACAAGAAACAAGATCTGCGCCTGTCTAATAGGCAAAGAAGGAGTATGTAAGCCGGGCGATAGACAGAGCCTATCTACTCCTTAATCAATTTAGGTTTGCAGACCGGTAATTTGTTTGAGTCATCAGCTCTAGGAAGGTTGTCATCCAAGACTTGAAAGGTTTCCCTCCCCTTGGTTTAGTTTCAGAGTTTTCCTTCTCCTGGACGGGTGATCTGGAAAGATCTACTGGGTCCATCAGCCCTGAGAGGGTTTGCTCCGCGCCTGGGTCCTAATCCATGTATTTCTGCGATCCCGCGTGGTTAGTTAATGTTACAGGGTTAGTTTGTAGAGGTTATATATCTAATGAATAGTTACACTCCTCAAAGTGATTTAGGGACATGCAGTAGAAGCAGTTATGTGAGCAGGCTTGTTAGAAAGGCGTTAGTGCGGATTAAGACTTTTACCTTTAGATTTTTCCATTTTTTTAACTTTATGTTAGTTTAGGTACAGGATAACGTTATAGTGTGAGTAGGTATAAGGAATTGAGCTAAGAATTTTGCCCAGTCACTGTATATTTAGATTTAGGAGGGTTAAGATGTAGGTGCAGTACAGTAAGGGTATAACTGGAGGTACATCTTAAGTCATGGCGTATTCCGTATGTATAATTAAGTAAAATAGATATTTGGGCAAGTTTTCAGTAGATGCAAATAGATAAAAGTTGTGTTAGTGTTTCTACTATTGAAGAGAGATAATTTCAGTTTTCATTTAAGAGTCATCGAGCGTTTTGCTTAACAGCGAGTATCGGATTTGGTTTAGTATTGTTCGTTTCAAAACCATCTAGGAAGAGGCATTGTTATGTAATGAATATCGCTTTGCATCCGAGTGCAAACTTTGGCTGGTAAGTACCAAACTGGATAGGAATTAACTCTAATGCCTGTCAGAGGTAGAAATGTATAGATGTTTAGTGATGACTGTTAGGCGGTTAGCATGTGAAAGTTAGGAGCTGAAGGCTAAGGATTCCACTACTAAGGCGTGTGTAATGTAGGGGTTTAATGGCAGCTAGAGGCGGGAGCAGATTGTTAGCTTTTAAGGGTCGGCGTTATTAACTTACAGAATACAGTAAAGTTTCATTAGGATTTAGAGTTTCAAGTAATGTTTTAGCTCGGGAGAAAGGAATAAAATTTTCCCTTCTTTTCCTCTATTTTGCATGCAGGTTAGACATAGGCATTCGTCTTGGAGGTAAAGAGAAACAATTATTTCGTCGTGATTCGGAATTCATATTTATAGGCAATCATTAAGGTTGGGGACAAAACATTGTATCTATTCAGAAAAAAGTCCCAGCGACGCAGCTAAGATCACTGTAGATTTCAGTTACAATTATAATAACAGTTAATTACAAGCTATATCCAGTGGTTTGGTAGAGATATCAACGAGGCCTCTTTATTAATACAAGCGAGCATATGGCAATTGCAGATCTTAAGTATATTACTTAAATAAAATTCTTCTGACTTCTACGGTTGGAAAAATAAATCCACGTTTTTGCTAATTTCGGAAAATTTATCCTGCCTAAAGTATTTTATCTCTAGCCTTATATTATAGCAATCTTTGGTTAACTGTCCTTAAACGTTAGAATTATTTGGATATGGAGGCTCATTTTCTGATAAATTTACCTGTAAAACAGACGCTATAAATTCTTAAATTTATTATTTTCTGCTTCTCGTCTGGTGGATGATTTTTCAGAATAAGAAAGGAAGAAAAGGGGGCGAAATAGATGAATACAAAACGAATAAATGTTCTCAAAAACAAGCGAAGCTACATTTTCAACTACCTGAATAATTTTTTTCTTTTCTTTTTTTTGCACTTTAACTTATTTTGAAGTGTTTTTTAACTTTAAATAATGATAGTGTAGAGCCTACTGAGTTAAAACAAAATAAAAATGGTGATATTATTTAAGCCATATTCGAGCCTGGATAATAGCTCAGAAATCAGAAACGCACCCAAGAAATGTCACTATGTTCACCCAATGTTATGTGAAAACAATAAAAAAAGGCCGACATACGACTTTTAACTCTCGATAATGACTCAAAAATTAAAAATTACACAATATGCTAGTAGAAACCCACCCAATAAATATTACCAAAGGCAAGATAAGTTACACTTCTACGTTTTTCCCAATTTACATGTGTGACTTACTGTAACATACAGCACAATTACTTTGACACACCGGTTCCGTTAGATCAACGAATTAAAGCAACATTGGGCCTAGTCATTAGTAAAATGGGTGACCATTTGAAAATTCCAGGTGCTATATATGCTCTCCGCTTATCTCGGCATTGTTTTCAGCCGTCCTTGACTTCTTACCGAAGCAGTGCCAATTCACAAGACGTGTGGTTGGCGATTGAGCAACTTTTATCTCACCAGAACACACGTAACCACATTTAGAGAAGATATCCATTGTTTCTTGAGACTGAACAGAGCAGTTCATTGCACCATGATAACTCTTCAACTGCTGTGACGTTTGTATATTTCTCTTGCGAGAAATTTGCGCAACTGAATTAATGGAATCTTGTGGTAATAAAACTTTCTGCTTCAATAGAGCTTCAGCTGGTTTACTAAAGTTAAGGGCGTTTAGATTTGTTGTACCTGTTAAAATGTTTTTGACTGCTAATGAGGATATTTATATTGGTGCCCACACCACCAATATTTGACACAAGGTCCAGAAAGGAAGGGCACTTCTGCTTCAGCAAAAATTGCCAGGACACCCCGTCGGCATTCCTCGATAGGGGCGCCTAAGGTGACAAGCAATAAACTTGCCCCATCCGATAGCCAGATGGCAAGACTTGGGAGGGTGGACCTCCTGGGTGATACTCAAGCGGTATACCTCAGTCCGACAGGTACAGGGCCGATTCCCGGTCCCGCACCTGTCAGGCTGAGTGGCAATAATGGATCTTTGATATGTACTCTACCCTGTCTCCCTGCAGCCGAAGCCGCTAGGAGACCATCCTCACTACTAATGAGTGTATGACTCCAATGATTTCGAAGATCGTTTTGATAACCACAAGTTATAACAATCAATAAATCAGAAGCTTCAAAAGTTATAAAAAATGTCGAATTTTGGATTCAATCAGTTCGCCGCCGGCCTCTGTCTCAGGACAACTGAATCTTGACTGCATTGATTCTTCGCCGCTATCTTTGTCACTAGGTCTTATTTAACACTCAAAATCGGGACTGCATTGATTCTTCGCCGATTTGATTTACTGCCGCTATGTTTGTTCAAAATAATGTCTAAACACTTAACAGTAGCTTTATAACTTAAAACGAAATTTAAGCAGTGCTATTTTCAAAGTCTCTAGAACTCCACATATACTGGGTGGAACGATAAAATTGTCACCCTAAAGAAAACAACACTACAGCTTTATTTTATGACTTTTTTGAAGTCTCTTTGGAGTTGTGAGCTGACATCGAGTCCGGTCGCCACACCCAGGGTCAGCTAGCGGCCACCTAATTGCATCAGGTGAGCATCACACTCTTCAGCACATCCAGGTACACTTTGGTGTTGACTTTCAAGTCGACTTCAAAGATGTGAGGTGGCATGATGTGCCCCTCATTTGAAACCATACCAAAGACCATAACCGTCGGCGAAAACTTAGTTATCATCACCCTGTTATTCGTGACAATCCAGCGATGCATTTTGAGGATGCTGGCAATGGTCCTGATGTCATAACTTGGATCGGTAGAGAGCATTAGTTGGACAGCGGCGTATCTCCGATCTCGGTCGTTAAACATTCCGTCAGTTTCAGACATGATAGAAGGCTCCTTCCGTTTTTGGGATTTGTACACAACTGGGCAACTGGTGCAATCAGGTTGCTACTGGCAGACCCTGGGTGTGGCAGCAGGACTTGGCGCTTGTCCACAAGTCCAAAGAGACCAAGGCTCGACTTTAGGAGTGATACGACTTTGTACCCTCCTCTCCCTACCCACCTCCTCTACCAACCTGCACCCACTGCTTCGTTTGGTTATACGTCGAAAACATGACCAACATGACCTTCCGTAACACCAAAGCCAACTTGATTGCAGCCATCCGTCGAGTATTCGGCGAACTTCAGCAGGAAGTTGTGGAAAAAACATGTTCACAGTTTTGGACAAGTATCGAGGCGGTGCTTGAAACTGAAAGAGGCTCCATTGAATAGATGTCAGCTCTACTACATAATCAAGTTATTTGAATGGATTTTTTTTTCAATAAAAGTTATAAAAAAAGATGTAATGCTATTTCCTTTAGGCCAAATTTATCGTTCTACGCTGTAGTAGTAAAAAACAGTTTCTATCAATGAGTTGTGCAAATCCAATATAAGGATCTGACCATTTTTTTGTAACGTTACATACGTTAACATGTAGACAGCCGGGACTCAACACGTTGTAGACAGAGTACGTCGCAAGGAACATAAGACAAGTAATAATTCGACACGTTTTTGTAACAACGACATTTATTTCCGGGTACTTTCTTGAATAAAACGTGATCGTGCTGTTCTCTGATCTATAGCCTCTCGAACGTCATCGTCTGTCCATGCACACCTTCTATTTATAGTCTTTTTCTTTTTCCCTACCGTGACGTCACTTCGCACTTCGAATCAGATCTGTTAATTCCTTGTCCATGTTTGACTGGTAAACATACTCTAATACGGCTAATTCGTTGATATCCCCCATCCTCAAATTGTTTTAACACACGGTTTTGTCATTTTAATGGAACGATCATACGTTCTCCAAATAGAACGCACTCAACAACTCAAACGAATCATACTCAAAATAGGGTTGAAGTTTTTTGTGTTTATATACCACAGACAATCTTGCACATTGGCAGTGCATCGAGAAAAAGGTCGGAAGCAGATCATTTGTGATATACTTGGCAATGCTCTGACAGTTGATGCGATCACTGAAATAGTTTTTGGTTCCACCGGTTGATGTAATGAATATGATTACATCCGGGTCTTTTCTCTTTACTAGCTTGTAATTGGCTAGTAACACCATAAGTACCGACTGGTGAAGCCGTCTAAGAAAGATGTGGAAGGGTACGTAAGCTTCACGCTTCGACTACGACACGCATTTCCGTACGGCAACTAGATGTGCAGCAAGACCGCCCAGCCACTTCAAACAATATTCCGCGGGGTAACATTACAGATACTGATGAAATACCTAAATCCTCTTTCGCTTTAGTTCACGTATTCATGAGTTTGTATAAAGCACCTGCTACCGATTACACCAGTTGAACAATATCGGATAGAAAAAGAAATATAATTCAACAAGTTGTTTATCTTTGATGGCGGTTACTTTATACGATGCGATACCGTTATTGGACTCGAAAATGCTCCTATTAACTTGCCTTCCCACGAGGGCTGAGTGAGACACAAGCTTGGTTTTTAATGTGAGGAAAATCTAGCTCCCCCTAAAGAGGCACTATAGATAGGAATAAAAATAAAAATTGCTTCAATCATAAAGGATTTCTCCTTCACTGATAAGAGTTTTATGATCTATAATCACGGTACAAAAACCTTTATGTATTATTTCGTGACTTTTTTGTGGAAAAATTATTGCCACTGTTTCCTTTTTCATCTGAGGATAGTGTTCCTCGGTATGTGTCAGTGACCTTGATACGTGGGCTTTGCTATTGGCTGCCAGCGGGAAAACTATGGAAAATAGCAATTCAAACACTTTACACTTCTGATTTTTTGAGATCGTGATAAATTATTCGTATTATTTTGACCCGTGGCGCAGTTATGTTACGGGTTCGAGTCTGTCTGCCTACTACCACGTTTTTTTTAGCACCTCTCTTTACCCAAACTACCCCTTTTTCTACCCCCCTCCCCCGGGCGTTCCTTGCTACACCATCTACACACACCCAGGCAACGTCGGGTACCACAGCTATTCTTATTAAAAACCGACTGTGGATCATTTCTATGGAAAATCTTTTTTTTTTTAAGCTTGTTGAGAGAGCACGAACTTGAAATTCTGGCAAGAATGCATTACGATGATTAACCAAGTAAAGGAAAACCATCGACTATTTTTGTCAAAATCAATCCCGGATATTTAATAAGGGTTTGTCTCGGATTGGAGATTTTAAGGTTTCGGTTTCGATTTAAAATCATGGACCCAGCTTTATTTATTTAGAATTTTATTATTTTTTATAATTGCTGTAAAATTGTCTTATTCTACGGCTCCCAGCTTCCACTGTAATATTCTAACTATATGAAAATCGCGTCTGCAATCTAATTGGCTCCACTTTGTCAACTAAGCTCCAACCTCTGTCCCATCGCTGCAATGTTGCATCTCTGTTCCTGTTTTACAAATATTTTGATGGAATGTACTCTAATGAACTCGTTACACTTGTACCCCCTCGGCGTACATATCCCTGACAAACCCGCTTAACAACAAAATCGCACCCCTTCACTGTTAAGGTTGCTAAATGCCAGAAAGCTTTCTACTCTAATAGTTTCTTCCCTAGAAGAGCTCGACTTTGGAATTTCCTTCCTGCTACCAGCTCCCATGACTGTACCAATAAACAGAAGTTTACACGTAACGTAAACCAACATCTTGTTAATTTTTCCTAAGCATGGTCCTTACGTGGTGATATGTCTTGTTGGGAGTGAACGCGAGTAGAAATGAATAAATAAATAAATAAATAAATAAAAATGGGACATTAAGAGATGTACCGTTAATAGCACTTTTCCTTGTCCTGACAGTCTACAAAATCGACTTCACAATCTACGAGAGTTATTCCAAAAAGTAAAGCCTTCTTTTGTAAATTAAAAAAAACTAAACGTTAAAGATCCATGAAGACGGAAGCAGTATTATTAAAACGAGCGACATTTTGTTCTCCCGAATTTATTTATCCTACATAGTCACCATCATTCTCAATGCACTTTTGCCAGCCTCTTTTGATGCCTCGGTTGTAAAAGTCAGGAGCACGCTTTGTCACTCAAATCTCTACTTTCACTCTGAAATCGACGAACCCATTTCCTAACTATGCTGACATTAAGCGCATCAACTTTGTAAACGTTCAACGGACGCTGGTGAAGTTTGATCGGTTCAATTATTTATGCATTGGAGCAATTCATTGACGCACCTCTGCTTCTGACGCACGTCTATGACAGAGGTTGCTTTCGTAGAGTCTCACACTGTCAGTATATGCATAATAAATGCAACTTCTAGGTCATAGATTCATAAGTGCAGTCATAATAACAATGCAATTTACAGTCCTTCCTGATCCATTCAAGGGAAATAAAAAAAATAGGAGGTATTACGTTTGGAACGTCCCACGTAGTAGATAGAAGGTATTACGTTTGGAACGTCCTACATCCCCCAAGCCGAAGATTGACCTAGAACCATCGCGTTTATAGTTGGCAGTTCTACCCATGAATGACCCCAACAAATGTCAATATCAAAGGATCATCCACCACTTTCATAGTGTTCAAACCGCTTGTTTACAAACAAGCAGCGAGCCTCGAATTTTTCAGCCAATTAAGTAGTGGGTGAGATTATTTACGACAGTGCTCTACCCAAAGAGGGAGGGGTTGCTTAAATATATTTGTAGCCATCCACATACAGTACTGTGTCGTTGTATGAGAAGTCACATGAATATTGAGAATAAAGATTATTAATTGTAAATTATGAATCAGTTTTAAAAGGAGAAGCAAAACAAAATAAAATTGAATGTACGATCGTTTCGGAAATGATAATCATTTTATTAATATTGACAAATAATATTGACAATGAATTTCTGTTTTTTAATATTGTCTCCTAATCAGCACCAATAGGGTGGGGATAGGGTAATACACCAAAATAAGCTAGTATTTTTGTAATACGTAAAGTGGATGGATCTTTATGGTATCTATTCTTTACTCTACGTAATATCCAATACTTATATTTGTTGACTAATCTAAATTTTGACACGTACGATTTGAAGGTTAGTACTATATAAAAATCATATGAATCTTTTATTAGTGGCGCAATCTATATGCTAGACCGAGGACTTATTGAGTGATATGTGTTGTTACGACCCATTCCTTCCTAACATCGACGCCGTAAAGATAAAGCGAAATAAAAACGCCACGAAGCGACAGAGGCAAAATAAAATGGCTTCCATTTGCGACCAGAAAGACAATTGTTGCACTTATCATTATCGACTGATAATACAAAAAAATTATACGGACACGTTACACCACAAAAATATCTACTAATAAAAAATAATCTGGAAAAAAAAAGATCAAATCTGATCATCGTCAATAGATTAGCACCCATCAATATCGAAAATGGACAGATAAAAATATACAGAGTTAGATGTACCATTAAGATCGATGATATGAGGTAGAAGTGGAGACCCTCACAAAATTGCTACAAAATTAGTAAACACTGTAATATCTATTTTAGTCTTTTAAATAACACTAACACCACTATCCGATGCTAGCCGTATATATATATATATATATATATATATATATATATATATATATATATATATATATATATATATATGTATATATAATTTAAAGGAGATTAGAACAATAGTCTAAAGAGCTGAGTGTATTTCAATGTAACAGTGAAATTACTAGTTTAATTAAAATACAGGAAAGAGAAAGTGCTCATTGTAATTTAGATATATAATAAGCTCGATAGGTAAATATCCTAGAGCTAATTCAATATTAAGTAATGTGATTGATAATTTAAAATTTAAAAATCAAATTATAATTAAATTAAAAATCCGTTTCATAAGAAGGAACAACAACAAAATCAAATGATATATATATATATATATATATATATAACATACATATATATATATAACATATATATATATATATGTGTGTGTGTGTGTGTGTGTGTGTGTGTGTGTGCGGTCGGGTTTCGATCCTGGCTTGAGGTAGTTGCTTATCTACCCGTACTGATGAGCTGTGAAACAGCGAAACAGTACTGTATATGGATGATTATAATGCCCACTATCTTAGGTTGAGCATATTTGGAGGCGATATGCAAATTACCGTTAGCGTATTAAGCGATGCTCGTTGCGTAAATAAATTGAGCTTAGGTATTTGGACAATGTTAAAACATTGTTAATTCAGAGCCTACATAGCAGCAGCCGAATAGCACAACGGTTAGAAGCTCCGACTGTCGTTTGGACGGTCGGGTTTCAATCCTGGCTTGAAGTTGTTTCTCTAGCCGCACTGATGAGCTGTGAAGCAGCGAAACAGTACTGTATGTGGATGACTATATATATATATATATATATATATATATATATATATATATATATATGTAGTCATCTACATACAGTATTGTTTCTTTGTATCACAATTCATCAGTACGGCTAGACTAGTACCTCTCCCAGGCCGAGGATTGAACGTAGAACCATCGCGTTGATAGCTGGCAGTTCTACCCATGAATGACCCCAACAAATGTCGATATCAAAGGATCATCCACCACTTTCATAGTGTTCAAACCGCTTGTTGACAAACAAACAGTGAGCCTCGAATTTTTCAGCCAATTAAGTAGTGGGTGAGATTATTTACGACAGTGCTCTACCGAAAGAGGGAGGGGTGACTTAAATATATTTGTAGCCATCCACATACAGTACTGTGTCGTTGTATGAGAAGTCACATGAATATTGAGAATAAAGATTATTAATTGTAAATCATGAATCAGTTTTAAAAGGAGAAGCAAAACAAAATAAAATTGAATGTACGATCGTTTCGGAAACGATAATCATTTTATTAATATTGACAAATAATATTGACAATGAATTTCTGTTTTTTAATATTGTCTCCTAATCAGCACCAATAGGGTGGGGATAGGGTAATACACCAAAATAAGCTAGTATTTTTGTAATGAATAAGATAGATGAATCTTTATGGTGAATAATTGTTTTTAAGTTTGTCACTATATATATAAGCATATTATTGTCCTTGTTTATACAGGGCGAGTCACGGAAAATATGATGATTGCAACATCTTGTCAGACGAGTGCCACCCCCTCAGACACTTAATGTCCAAGAGTCCAAAAATAACGTTTTTTTGTTGTAATCCCACTGGTGAATTCACACGCTCAAGCAGGCATGATAATGAAGACGGTCATCGAGATAAATTATTACATGCTTCCAGCATTTTAAGCCTCCACGCGTCACAACCTTTCCATCGCCGCAGGACCATTATATATAGACAAATGCCTGAAGGAGTATTTATACACAGATGATGTTACAGAGCCTTAGCTTTGTACGACAGCTAAATCTCTCTCTCTTTCTCTCTCTCTCTCTCTCTCTCTCTCTCTCTCTCTCTCTCTCGGTTCAAAATGTTGAGATCCAGCAACAAGCAAGAGAAAGATAGCCAGCACCAAGTTAAACTGCAGACCAGCTTAATGCGGGCACTGGTCTCCCGCTCCATGTTTTTTTTAAATCAGAGATTTGCTTCTCCTAAAAAGGTTGCCTTCACCACGGTTTACGGGAGCCCTCTCCACCCCAACACACCCCAACATACACACAAATATACACGGTGCTAGTTGGCCGTTGACCTAAAAAAAAAAGGCTTTATTCGCCCTTTGGAAGGTCTTGTTTTTAATCCTTCAGGGAGACTAGCCACCCTCCTCACCAAACAAGTCTGGTGGGGGAACCAGTTTAGTCGCCGGTGACCCGACCATGAGGAAGGTAGTACTGGGTTACATTGTACCAGCAGCATATGACATGACCTGACACTATTATATATATATATATATATATATATATATATATATATATATATATATATATATATATATATAGGGTGAGTCACGGGAAACTGATGTTTTTAGAACGCTCCTTCCTTGGGTTGGAGATAGGGAGTGAGGAAGGTAGTCTTGAAATGTCTTGTAATATTCGCAGAGTTTTGTTTTCCTTAAAAACATCCGTTTCCCGTGACTCATCCTGCCTATATATATATATATATATATATATATATATATATATATATATATATATATATATATATGCTAGCAATAAGATCCGGCGTTGGCCATGATTGAATGATGATCAACGAAAGTTTCACACTCCCATATTTTTATTGTCATCGATATCAGTAAAATCGCCCATTTTCAATGAAATCGATTTATTGCCTTTTCTAGAGTGGGACACATCGCAGTTCACCTGGAGAGAAGCTTCACATGCCTCTCCGCAGCAGTAACTTAGTCCACAATACAATGTATAAAACCTACTGATGATTTTATAAAATTATTTTTCTGTATAATTTAATGGCTGGAAGTTTAAAATGTCAAAGTCAAATATGCTTCAGTTGTGCTCTAAACAGACACATTTATTTCAAACGCTCCCTGTCATACCAAAGAAACTACTGTTTATTTCATACGCATGGCCTTACTGTTTGTGCGATGATAATGGCTTGAATTTAAGTTTAAAATGAAGAAATCAAGTATCATAGTGCACGCTTGCTCTAAACAGAAACATTCATTTCGAACACGGTCCTTTCATATCAAAGAACCTATTGTTGATCCAATATGTCGAGTCCTTCGGCTTGTGTGATAATAACACTTCTTAAACGCACTTATGATGTTAGGCTGTGTAAGGTGTTAACTTTGGTCAAAATTGCTTGTTCCTTCTTTCAGCGAATTATTTCGATTATTGATTATTGGTACTTATCGGAAACATTCCGATACAAAACCTATGTAAAACACTGGCAAGTACATGAAGTACCTTCGTGTAAAATTTCATAAAAATCGGCTGAGCCGTTTTCGAGTCCATAAGGAACGAATTCTCACACACGCAGGTGCACACACAAGTACACACACAGCTAAACACATACAGCTACACACACAGCAACACACACACAGATAGACATACGCACGCACACACACAAGTACACACACAAACACCCACATACACACAAACACACACACACAAACACACACACATACAAACACACACAGGTACACACACAAACACACACAGGTACACACACAAACACACACATACACACAAACACATACGCAGGTACACACATACAAACACACACACAGATACACATACGCACGCACACACACAGGTGCACACACAAACACCCACATACACACAAACACACACACACAAACACACACACATACAAACACACACAGGTACACACAAACACACACAGGTACACACACAAACACACACACATACACACAAACACACACGCAGGTACACACATACAAACACACACACACAGATACACATACGCACGCACACACACAGGTACACACACAAACACCCACATACACACAAACACATACACACACAAACACACACACATACACACAAACACACACAGGTACACACACAAACACACACAGGTACACACACAAACACACACATACACACAAACACACACGCAGGTACACACATGCAAACACACACATACATACACAGGTATACGCACGCAAACACACACATACACACAAACACACGCACACAAAGTTCCTTTCGATATGAAAGTAGATATAGAGATGTTATAAGAAATAAGTGAATATATTGTTTTAATTTACCGGAATGACATTAAACATTTTTGGTCATAGTAATAAAATAGAACGACGAAAAGAAAGATAAGCGAATAATATTAATAATAATAATAATAATAATAATAATAATAATAATAATAATAATAATAATAATAATAATAATAAATATATGTGTATTAAGAATGATCGATGAATGTTAGGTGTACGAATGACAGTGTCTTCCGTATTTCCAGGTAAAACTTTATCTGCGCAAAAGTGTCGTTTGTGCTTTTATTTTTTTTTTCTCCATTTTTGTTAATGTCTTCCTGATGTGCAACTTCTGCTCCCCATGCGTCTTCGCAGCTCTGTAATAAAACATGGAGAACGAAAATCCAGAAGAATAAAACAAAAACACGGAAGAACAATACGGGCAGCCAAAGAAAGACAATAAAATCTGCCGTTGATTTACGACGCATTTCCAATTTCTTTTTTTTTTTCCCGTTCCTTTCCTTATTTTTGTTTTCTTTTCTTCTTTTTAACAAGTTCCACTTCGCCTTTTAAATATTTAATGCTTGCATTTGCAGTAGGCGTTTCTTGCAAGGCGGCGCCTTCTTCAGACGTTTATTACGAATGTCTTTTCTCCATTTCTCTTGTTCTTTTTTCTACGCTCTTAATGTCTTTCAGATGCGACCTGCGTCCTTATAAAAAAAGCCCAGTAAAGCAGGCGGTCACACGCCATTTATAAATAACATTAGCATCGCTAAACACCCAGATTGAATGAACGTATCTTATTTTGTACGCGTCCATCCGTCCTAAAAATGTCCCTTGTTTAGATGTAAGTTTGAAATAACATTTTCATTAGTCTGTCACATTCAAAGTTTCAATGACGCTTGTATCGCTCTGCGACAGTTAATTTTTAAATAACATTTTTGTTGGTCTGTCATGTTTAAGTTTGAAATTATATTCCCATTGGTCTATCGTGTTTCGACCCGAATAAGATTTTTCTCGGTTCGTCACACTTCAATTTTGAAAAGAATTTTCGTCAGTCTGCTATGCATTAGTTTGGAAACGAATTTTCATTGGTTTTTTTAGGCTCCAGTTTGAAATAACATTGTCGTTGGTCTGTCAAGTTGAAATTTCCAAAAGCATTTTTTTTTGGTTTCAATTAAAAAATTGTTTTTTTTTTCGTAACACTTCAGTTTAAAATAATATTTTTCCTGATCCGCCTAGCTTAATTTATAATCTTCGAACAATTGCGAGTGTTATTCACAGAACGTTTCGGCCGATGTAAACTCCTACTTTCTTCAAAGTGTATCTTGCCAAACTCGTGACATCTTTTTGTCGGACTCAGAAATCTGCAGAGACATTCGAGCGAAACCGTTTATTTAATCCTCGATGTCGGTATGTTTTCCTTAAAATAATTTACAGTTGTATCCTTAGTGTCGTCGGTACTTTGGTCATATCTGAGGGAACCAGAGCATGCTATCTCCTTGGATTAAATATAAGAATTCGTTTGAAATTTCGTGTGGATTCTCTAATACGACAGGAAGATTCATGAATTCGACAAGATCCACACGAAAGAAGGTTGACTGTTTCATCAGCTAAAACGCTGTGAGAATTATACTCAAGTTGAGAACAGTAGCCTGAATAATACAACTAATATCGTGCAAACGATATTAGTTGTATTATTCGGTAAACGATAGTCAAAAATACATTTGTAAATTACTTTGCACTTTTACTTGGTCAAGGCTGACGAAACGAGAGCATACTAGATTTGTAGATTAAATGAAGGGTTACGTTTGAAATTCCGTACATATTACCGAGTTAAACAGAAAGATTCCTGAGTTGGACAAGATACGCCTTAAAAAAAGTCGGGTTTAATTTTTACGACGTGCCCCAGCGTATTATAAACACCCCAATCACCCTATGGACGGCTTTTGGAAGAAACACCCTCCCCGTGTTAACGGCTTTCTAGGTTGAGTGATGTTTATTCTGAAATCTGCTCTTTACATGGGGAGGTTGAGGTGTTTATAATACGCTGGGGCATGTCGTAAAAATTAATCAAAGTCGGGGACCGTTGTGCAAATAACACTCAGGGTGAGAACAGTAGTCCGAAGAATCCAAATAATATGAATAATCAACTCTCATCTAAAAAAATTCAGAAGATTTGTGTTAAAAATCGTCTAAAAAATTCACAACATAATGTCACGCCTAACTTTCCAAAAACATTTCCATCAGTCTGTCACGTTTTAATGTGGAGAACCATTTTCATTAGTCTGCCACGTTTTAATGTGGAAAATCATTTTCGTTAGTCTGTCACACTATAATTTAAACTGACATTTTTGACTTGAGTTTTAAATATCATATTGATCGGTCTGTCACACTTCGATTTAGAAAACCATTTTCGTCCATCGTTCAATCTTCAGTTTAAAATGACATTTTCTTTGATTTAAGTTTTGGTTTAAGTTTTTCGTCTGTCACGATTCAGTTTGAAATAACATTTTAGTTTAATGCACTTAAATCCAAACCGAATGCCCGTCGGTCCGTCACACTTAAATTTAAAACAGCGTTTTGATCTCTAAGCGTGTCGATGACATGGACGTAAGAATACCCATTGATGTAATTTAGTTTCATCCTTATTTCCGTTTATCTGGTCTTGTTTTTTCCCATTCTTTTTCTATTTTCAATTTTTCTCGGAAGCGTTTCTTTCTGCCAGTCATCATTTAAGAAGAGAAAATTGCAACTCAAATTTATAGCTCAGCCATTATGAACGACTTTAGCTCTGTTCTTAAATCGTTGCTTCATAGCTGCAGAAAATTACACACAGAGCTTCTTCCATCTTATACATTCACCGACAGAAACACCAACCCTTAAAACCGGCTCTTGGAACCTTTAATAGATAAAAAAAAGTGTCCGTACACAAAAATAGACTGCCATATTGAACTTATTTGAAAATAGGGATAAGTTATGGCCTAAGAACCTTGAATTTAGATTTTTCTTTATAAAAACTAGTTTGGGTTAGTCTATAAAGTCTAATGTTAATAAAGTTAGTAAAGTTAGTTCCTTTATCGTTTCTTTAGCTTTCCAGCATTTAGGCACATCAACAGTTAAGGGGTGGGATTTTGTTATTGTCGGCTTAGTCGGAGATATTTACACAATATCAGGACACAATATGAATTCTTCAGATCACGTTCTATGAAAGTACTTGTAAAAAAGGCTAAAATGTAATACGTACATCAAATCCGTTGCCAAGATCACTGGAAAAATGATTGGATCTTTCTATCGATCCAGTAGATATCTACCTACTGATGCAATTCTCTACATATATAAGAGCCATGTATGCCCAAAGATGGAGTATTGCTGTCACATCTGGGCAGGAAGACCTTATCCTGCCTTGACAGAGTTCAGAATAGACTTTGTATCCTAGTGGGGGATGCTCTTTCTCTTCCCTGCAGCGTCTTTCTCATAGAAGAGACGTTGCGAGCCTGTCTCTATTTCATCGTTATTTTTATGACAAGTGCTCGTCTGATCACCAATCTATGGTTCCCCTCCTCGCCAAACATCCACAAGAAACACTCGTCCAGCTGAAAACATCAATAATTTCCCCTACTTTTTATCTGTGCCTAAACCTAAACGTAGATTCCATGAATAAAGCTTCTTTCTTAGAACTGCACACCTGTGCAACTCACTTCCGTTTACCTGCTTTCCAGCTGACTACAATATATCTGTCTTCAAGTTCAATTCAAGTTCTTGATGAGTCGTTCCTCTTAAGTAATCCAATTAACCAAATTTACACTTCTAACGATTACTATGATATTGTCCTTTTGGCCACTGTATACTCTTTAACCCTTATTCTCGAATAGCCTCTCGGTCTTGATAAGTGGTGAGTCCTTTGTAAATAAAAAAGGATACAGCATTGCAACGATGGGACAGGGGTTAGCGTTTGGTTGATAGTTATGAATTTATTAGATGGAGACGTTTTTTTTTTATATATATCCTGGAGATTATTGTTAGGTACACCAGTCAAAATGTTGCAACAATACCCCATGAATCGTGGCTTTCTAGAGAGATAGGATACTCTTACTCTTAGGCGTATTGTCAATCGCTGATCTATAGAGCTGTGACAACAGAATAGTCTTTTCATTCTTTTGACTCTCGGGTATATATCCGACACAGTTAGACGCACTTAATCAATCGAGAACCACATCTGTCCATATAAAACATGTAAGATATTAACGGATATGAACTCAAGAGTCAAAACAATGCAAAGATTATGTTGTTGTCACAGTCCTACTGATCAGAATACCCATATAAATACATCCTTTTCATATATAACAGTATTGTCTAGGGAGTTCTTTTAACGTATTCCGTGGCAAGAGAAACCTACAATCAGGCCAATTTCCTTCTGATTATAACATGGTCATCTTCAAATTCGAATCTGGTAGAGGTGTCCTCTTCTCTTGCTGACGTCCTCTTACGGACAGAAGGGAGGGTGATAGTCTGTCCTTGCTGTATCATTATTTTCATGGTAAGTGCTCGACCGAGTTCTAGTCTATGGTTCCCTTTCACTGGGAAATTCATCTAGCTACAAGCATTGTAAATAATATTCCTCCTTTTCTTTGTGTATCTAATATAAAAGAAGACTTCCATGAGCAAAGTTTATTTCCAGAAACTACCCCTCTGTAAAACATGCGACAGGGGTGCATTCCAGTTTATAATTACTAGGTTGATGCAAAAACAATGTCGTTTTTGTAATCAGATATATATATATATATATATATATATATATATATATATATATAAGTTAAAAACAACATTATTTTTGCACCAACCCAGTATATTGCCGTTTTCAAGTCCAACATTAACAAATAATTGTACAGCCGTCTGTTTAAGTGAAATAATTAACCCTTATCCTCGAGTTGCCCCCGGGCCTTTATAAGTGGTGACCCATGAACAAAAAATATTGATTATTAATATTTTTATTTATCCAATGTCATACGCTATTTCCATCATAATTCAAATCAGATACGGTAGTAGAATAATTGTTAAGTCCTTATTTATTAGCCTTACCACGAGGGCAGAGTTCGAAACAAGGTCGGTTTTTAATCCGGAATAATTCATCTCTCTATAAAAGAGCATTGTGAAATAAGACATAAATAAAAATTGCTCCAGAACAGCAAAGAAATGTAGTATCATAACAAATATTACACTTTGCTCTTAACCAACATTGATGTTTTCTCGTGAATGTTGGTGTTTTAGACTCAACTTTAGAATTTGAAATAACATATTTCTATATCTTATAGATACAAAATATGTTAACGTTTTTGGCGGGGCAAACAAACGCATGTACTTAGCCAACGGACCTCACTTTAATTGTTAAAACTTTAAAAGAAAAGGATAAGATATTCTAATAAAAAATATAATAAATTTATAACTTAAAATATTGCAGCATTAGGAATTGATTATATAATGTTATTAATTGAATTAAAAATCAATTCCTTATGCTACATTATTTTAAGTTATAAACTTATATATTTTTTACTAGAATATCATGTCATTTGCTTTTCCAGTTTTAACAACTAGTTTTTTACATTTCTATGTTAAAGCTTAACGATATTACTTTTTATGCTCTTATTTTTCTATTGCAATCCATGATTTTTCCAGGCTTCCAATAAATTCACTTGTTCTTTGTTTAATTTCAGTCTTATTTTTTTGCCCCCATAAAGACATATATAATTACAATGTACGGCACTTGTCTGCTTTCAATAAAATCCGCCCAATTATCTCCCCTTCGTGTTTTCATTCTCTCTGATTCACTTGTTACTTCTCTTTTTGAATTAGTAGCAACAGTAGTGGAAACCAGTCATAAAAAGCTTCGCTCACCTCCTTACATTTTTCCCGATTTTGAACACCAGAGAAAATTCATCATAATTTTTGTGTTACTGAAGGAAAATTGAAAATTTATTTTTTTAAAATATAGCTAAGAAGGTGATCTATAAACTATAATGATTGTTTGTAAATTTGGTCAAAAAATGAAGTTTTAAAGCAGTTCTAAATGACTAAAACTGACACTTAAACATATATTATAACACTACCGTGTTTGAATAACACACACACACACAGAAACACACACACACACACACACACACACACACACACACATATATATATATATATATATATATTCACACTGAGGAAGATCGAAGGATCGGTCGAAAATTATGTGCTTTTGAAGGACACATTCTTGTTTGTTTTTTTTCAAATTATGAATTAGAATTATGGAAAAGCAAAATCCTTTGTTAGGCTCCCCCCAAATTTCTCTTGCATTGAGTAAGAGAATCAGACGGATTGTTATGAATGACAGAGGACTCTAGTGAAATTAAGGCGGTTACAGATGCTGATTGCAGTCTAATAATCATCAGACGCCACCTACAACAAAAAGGCATCGTAAATAAAAAGAGTAAACAAATTCCACGATTACTTCCACGTCACAAATTGGACCGCTTAAGATTTGGTCGTGAATACCAAAACTGGGACGTTGAGAAGTGGAAAAAAGTCCTGTTTTCTGATGAGAAAAAATTCAATTTAGATGATCCTGATGGCTTCCAGCGATATTGGCATGACAAAAACATGCCTCTTGAAATTTTCTCCACACGTCATAGTGATAGTGGGTCCGTGATAGTATGGGGTGCCTTTTCTTACAGAGGGACGATGGAACTCCAGGTGGTGTAGGGTCGTTGGACAGCAGCTGGTTATGTTAGCATGCTACAAAAACAGCTTTGATGATGGAGGATCATCGTTTGGGGATGGATAGGTATTCTAACAGGATAATGCTGCAATCCACACTGCAAAACGGACATTGAGGTTTCTACAAGAAAATGGAGTCCATCTTTTGGGACATCCTGCATGCTCACCGGACTTGAACCCAATTGAAAATGTTTGAGGATGGATGACAAGAGAGGTTTTTCGAAATGGCAAACATATGTTGTAGTATATCTTTTGTTTTCGTCTCTTGGGCTTACTGACAAGAATTTATCTAGTCTGGTGGAGTATCCAGCTTTGTGCTATTACTTGAGGTAACATCATTTGGAGAAGATGCATTATTCCTCTTAAAAGCTAATGTGAGTTAGCCATAGAAAGGAGATCTTATTTGGGCAGCGAATACTATGTCGTTTTGAATATTTGGTCAGGGTTTACTTCTATGGAAAAGTATCCTCATGCCAGGATGTTCTGACAAACACCTGTACAGATAGACTTAAGATACTCATGGATAGTGTCTAGTAGGCCTTCAAGTTCTCTCCTTTAGCCAATATTCTTGTATGTGGAGATTTTAATGTTCTCAATGTTGAATGGCTAGTTATGAGTTCTCCCTTGATTTTTACATAACTCAGCTTGTTAACGAATCTTTTTTTTTTTTACACGGTGGTCACCACTTATCAAGGCCCGGAAGCCACTCAGGGATAAGGGTTATTGCAGGAACAGAGTTCCACAGGCGTGCAGTTCTAAGAAATAAGCTTTGTTCATGGAATCTACGTTTTGATTTAGGCACAGATAAAAAGTGGGGGAAATTTTTCACAGTGGATTCAGCTAGACGGGCGTTTTTCGTGAAGGATTGGCGAGGGGGCACCAGAGATTGGAGTTCAGACGAGCACCTGCCATGGAAATAACGATAAAACAAGGATACGCTCGCAACGTCTCTTCTGTGGGAGAAAGATTGCAGGGTAGAGAAAAGGGCATCCCCCACTAAGCCACGAAGTCTATTTTGCACTATGTCGAGGCAGGATAGGCTGTTTTTAGCAGCTCCTGCCAAGATATGGCAACAGTACTCCATCCTTGGATGTATTACTCGAGTACTCGCTGCTGATGGATAATTTGCAAGTCTTTTAGATCTTTTTCTAACAATCCGCCCTAAACTGTGCTCAGCCTCATTTCTGTCCTCTACCTCCCGAATTTCCTCCCAAGATCGAAAATAATCTGAGTGACATCCACATATCTGTTCGTGATATTGCTACACTCATCTAAAGCCTTGATGCTAACAAAGCAACTGGTTTTGACAATGTTTAGGGTATACTTCCCAACAAGCTGCAACCGAAACTAGCACCCATTCTCGCAAAGCTGTTCACTCGATGCATAAAGAAGAAATGATTTCCAACAAACTGATTAGTTTGTCAAATATTGAAAAATACTTGTGATCGATCTTCTGGATCTCAGTATAAATCAGTTAGTCGTATGGGTGTCATAAATAATTTGGGGTTTGTATTACTGTACAAATAGATTCCAAAAAACAAATATATAACAAATAAATATTATCAAAGGCAAGATAAGTTACTTTTCTACCAAACAGGATACATCTTTTGTGTTTTTATTCAATGTAACATGTTTATTCAGCTCGAAAAACATGCAGTGTTTACCGATGTACTGGAAAATTCAAAATGGCGCCCGACACTCTCTTTAACACGGTAAGTTTGGGAAAGGTGTTATAAATAATAAACTAGACAAAATACTATTGAAAAAAACACCGAATATATATCAACTTATGTCACGGTAACATATATTGAGCGAGTTTCTAACAGTATTTTGTCTAGTTTATTATTTATAACATCTTTTCTTGAACTTACCGTGTTAAAGAGAAAGTCGGGTGCCATCTTGAATTTTCCAATACATCGGTAAACACTGTATGCTTTTCGAGCTGAATAAACATGTTACATTGAATAAAAACACGAAAAATATATCCAGTTAGGTAGAAAAGTAACTATCTTGCCTTTGATAACATTTATTTGTTATATATTTGTTTTTTGACAACTTTTTCGAATCTATGTGTATAGTAATACAAACCCATAATTTGCATGAATCCGTGTTAAATAGAGAAATTGTCAACCACCTCAGCAAAAAACAACCTACTTAGCGACAAGCAATATGGTTTCTCATCTGGTGAGATCTATAGCTGATGAACTAACTGTAATTACACATAGGACTAATGAATCAATCAACGAGGGTTTCCTCTCAAGAGCAATAGCTCTTGACATATCAAAATCATTTGATAAAATTTGGCATAAAAGTCAACTTTACAAGATTTCCAGCTGTGGAATATATGGGAGTTTCAATGTTGCCTCAGTAACCAATCCTGCACCATCTCTTCCTTATCTTCATACACAATCTCCCAAATTACATTCGTTCATCCGTCGACATATACGCAGATGACACTACGATCTATGGCAACACTTAAACAATAACAAAGATCTCACTAAGTCTCCCCCCTCAAATCTTGAGCATGTGCTGCAATGAGGTAAAAAGTGGTTAATTTTAACGCATCCCAAACTAAACCTTTATATTTTCACCATAAACGCTCTGATCCTAACTCGGTCCCAGTTGATATGGGCGGCTCTCTTCTAAAAGAGGCTTCCTGTTTTGACAAACTCCTGTGTCCGACTTTTACTCCTGACCTGAAATAGAAGACTTACATCACATTTGTTGCCAATTTCGATAGAAAAAATTGTTGTGCAATTTTACCGCTCCAAAAGGTATATAAATCCCGACGCAATCGTCTACCTGTATGAGCGCCAGATACGTCCTAAAATGGAGTAGTTGCCATATCTGGACGGGAAATTCTCAAAGCACCCTATCTCTTGACAAAGTTCAAAACCGTCTTCGAATCCCAGTATACGATGCCCTTTTTTCTTCCCCTGCAACCTCTTTCCCATAGAGGAAGCGTTGCGAACCTGTTTCAACTCTACTGTTATTTTCATGACAAGTGCTCGTCTGAGCTTCAATCTCCCCCCTCCTTATCTAAACTTTCACAAAAACACTTGTCTACTTACAACAACCATAAACAGTTTCCCACACTCTCTAGCTGTGCATGAATCTAAACGCAAATTCTATGAACAAAGATTATTTTCTAGAATTTCCCATACATGAGAACTCTGTTCCGTAGACCTGCTTTCCAGCTCATTACAATATGGCCGTCTTAAAGTCCAATTTAAACAAGTTCTTATTGACTTCACTCCCCGTAAATAATCCATTTCTACCCAATTTCCACCACTAACTACTAATACGCTGTTGTCTCAATAACTACTGTATACTCATTAGCCCACATCCTAGAGTGGCTTTCGGGCCTTGATTAATGGTGACTCACATGCAAAAACAAATCCAGGTACATTCTTTACAATGTGTTGGATTTTTGTTTTATGTAATCGCTTCATCAGGATAGCGCCGGATAACCCTGCTAGTTTCACGTATTCAGATTTGTTTTCTCTTCGGCAGTTAAATGTAGCATTCAAACGGAGACGTCTTTTTAATGAATTTCATTCTCACTTTCGCAGTTCTGTTGATGACAGCTGGGCGATGAAGAAGAAGAAAAAAAAAGTTCGCAGGTGAAAATTAAAACGTACATTGAATTTTAAACAAGAGATACGCACGAAAATTGGAGTTTGTCTCACACGGATTCGATTTACTCTTTCGGTTGGCCATCATTAAAAAAACAAAAACAAGCAAACCAAAAAAATACAAAAAAAAAAAAAAACAAACAAAAAAAAAAAACGAACAAATGCAGAAAACAAATGAAAAAAAAAAAAACCAAAAGTACAAGAAAGTTAATAAATGAATGAATAAATAAATAAAATTAAAACTCCGTTAGCTGAATATTTTCTATTTTCATGAAAATAAACGAAGGAAATGCGGAGAGACGGAAAGTATGTGTGTGTATGTGTGTGTGTGTGTGTGTGTGTGTGTGTGTGAGAGAGAGAGAGAGAGAGAGAGAGAGAGGTGGTAGAGGCGAAGTAATGGAAATATAAAAATGATGTTTTCTCGAAACAAAACGCGAAACGGCAAGACAACAAATACGCAATAAATGAATTGCATAACAAATTAAAAAATAAAAATAAATAACGAAGAAAATGAAAAATACCTAATAATAATAATAATAATAATAATAATAATAATAATAATAAGGAAAAAAATGCTCGTTGTGAAAAAGGGAAAAGAACACGCAGTTTTTAAAATGGCGCGTTTTAACAGTGGTTCATAAGTTTGGCGCCAAAATAAATAAAAACAAGCAATTCTTTTATTGATAATCATTACATTTATATACATACATATGTATATATTAAGATTGTCTTTATATTCGGATATATCATAATTATTAAACGAAAATGTATTTAAATTAAAAATTATTTATACACATATATATGTGTTAAAATTGCCTCTATATGCAAACACGTCATAGATGTATTTAAATTAAAAATTATTAAAGTACATACATACATACATACATATGTGCGTGTATGTGTGTGTGTGTGTGCGTGTATGCGTGTGTGTGCGTGTGTATGTACGTGTGTGTGTGTATGTGTATATGCACGAAAGCAATATATATCTTAAATTAAAGCAAGAACAGAACAAAGACAGCAGATTTGTAACAAACTAGTAGGCCACCTGGAATTGCCCGGTCATAAAATATACTTAAATATGATATTTTGATAAATGCAGATTTCGTATTTATTATTATACTGGACCCAATATATAGTAATGATTTAAGAATTAAAAAAAAAAATGACTCGTGCGTCACCAACGAGAATCGAAACTAAAAGGTGAAGCTTACGATTTACTTTTTCCTTTGACGTTAATGCCTGAGCTATGAAGACATACACGAACCAATAGCTATTACGTTACGCATGCATATTCGTAATGCCGTCGTTTGAGCATTAATTTACAAATTCCATTTTTTTAATTTTCGCACTTTAGCACCGATTTTCCCCGACTAAAACCCAAATATAAAGTTTCGAATGGGTTCGAATACCCTATATATTAAGTTTAATGATTGTCAACCAAAAACTCTAGGAGGAGTTTAGTAGGCAAATTTAAACAAATATATATACGCATACTTAAATATATATAGAAAGAGGTTTGTGTTTACTATAGACATTTTACGCAAATATTACGCAAGTATCAATTATGTAGAACATCTGCATGAATATAATTACACATAATAGTTAACTAAAGATGATCATCTTAAAAGAAAAGTTTTATTTTATTTTTAAATGAATAGAAAAAAATGTTTTTAATATGAATATCAATACACAAAAAACACCAAATTTATAGAAGTATAGATAGATAGATAGATAGATAGATAGGTACATAAAATGCTCAATGTCCTATAGTTTTCAGCTTCACTAGGTTGAAACGACTGCCTATGAAGGAGGAAGTGTCATGTGATGGGAATGAGGCATTCAATACGAGGAGAGGACGTTAGGTTTTCGCAGTTTTTGTAGGTAGGTGTCAACGTTTCCCTACATGCAGCGCCCCGTTCCCCGAACTGGTCACTCATTTGTTACTGACCAGGATAAACATTGCTTAACTTCGATTATCTAAAAAAATCGATGTTTCAATGTTATTATGCCTTATATAATATCGTATTAGATATAATTCTATCCAATAGGGTATTGGATAGAAGTATATCTCTACTATTATGTAAAATGAACTGTGTGTGTGTGTGTGTGTGTTTATGTGTTTCCTGTAGACTGCGCAACAGTTCGGCCGACTTCTACGAAATTTCACACAAATGTAGCTTATGTGTCTGGAAGTGTTCTTAGTGTTGTATCGGAATGTCTTTGATAAGTATCGACAATCGATAATCGAAAAAAATTCGATGAAAGAAGGAACAGGTGATTTTGACCAAAGTTAAAACCTTACACAAAATAACATCACATCTGAAATGCTTTATTACCACACAAGCAGGAAGGATCGGCATATAAAATCAACAGTCAATATAACAAGGGGTGCGCTGAAATGAATGCGTCTGTTTAAAGCATAATTGCCACATGACACTAGACTTCTTCATTTTAAAGTAAAATTCAAGCCATTATAACCGTACAAGGTCCAGCATAAAAAATCAACAGAAGATTCTTTGATATAAAAATGGGTGCGTTCGAAATAAATGTTTCTGTTAAAAACATAATTGCACTATGATACTTGACTATTGCCTTTTAAAAATTCAATTCAAGTCATTATATATAAAAATAATTTTATAAAATAAACAGTAGGTTCTAATAATAACAAGGCCGATAGCCATTAGTCGCATGCTCTCGTGTAACGAATGAATGTGTGAATGTAGGATTGACATGAAATTCTTAAAGATAAGCTAAAATGACCGAAAAATGGGCTGAAATGACTTAAATAAATAAAAAGTAAATGACTTAGAATGACTTTAATGAACTTAAGGATGAATTGAATGACCTTAAGAATGACTTGAATGCTTAAAAAATAACTGGAATCATTCAAAAACAACTTGAATGATCTGGAGAATGACTTGAATGACTTTGAGACTGACTGGTTGTAAAGTGGGTGCTCATTTTACATTAAATTAATACAGAAAATCCCCCACTTTATATCACAAAGTTACAAACATAAGTACAACATGTAGTAAGAACATATACTACACTTTGATCTTGGCCAAAAGGCCAAGAAAAGCTTAAAAAGCTAAGAACAGCATCTATTAACAACAGACCTTTGATCTTAACCAAAAAGGCCAAGCACATAAGTGTTACGGACAGACCGACAGACCAGCCGACGACAGACCGACCGACGGAGCGACGGAGTGACTTATAGAGTCGCTTGCACACGACTAATAATAATAATAATAATAATAATAATAATAATAATAACAACAACAACAACAATAACAATAATAATAATGTTATAATATATGCTGATGACACTACACTCTATGGCAGGCACGACAGGAAGACGAATGAACACATTTCTAAAGAAATGGCAGAAACACTAGAGGAAGACCTCCAATCTGTGGTGGAATGGGGACAAAAGTGGGTGGTCGCGTTCAATGCTGCCAAGACTAAACTAGTTTCATTCAATAATTACAAGAAACCCTCTCTACCACCTCTAGCAATGGCCAACGACTCTTTATCTGAGAGTACATCTGTCAAACTCCTTGGCCTAACGTTCACAGGAAACATGAGTTTGAACAATTACATTGAAGGCATTGCCAGGGTCTCTGCAAGAAAGGTGGGCTCTCTCTACCGTGCCAGAAAACTACTAACACCCGAAAGTATCCTGTACCTTTATAAGGCCACCATTCGCCCATGTATGGAGTATTGCTGTCACATCTGGGCTGGTGCATCTGCTACTAGTCTCTCGCTCCTTGACAAGGTTAAAAGAGTCGCAAACCTGATAGGCCCTGAACTGGCATCTAAGCTTCAGCCTCTGTCCCATCGACGAAATGTTGCATCCCTCTGCCTTTTCTACAAGTATTTTAGTGGTGAATGCTCTGACGAACTGCAATCACTTGTGCCCCGACGACGTGAGCACCCTCGACAAATCCCACCCCACACTGTAAATCCGACCCCCACACTGTAGAGATCCCTAGATGTAAAAGATCTTTTTACTCCAGTAGTTTCTTCCCTAGAACCGCTAGACTCTGGAATTCCATTCCAGGTCCCTGCTTCCCCAACAATACTGACGTGCAGAAGTTCAAGTGTAACGTGAACCGACATCTTGCTGCCCAAATCCCTACATAGTACCCCAGTAGTTGCTGCCCCTGATAGTAGCCCCCTACACCAAAGTGGCAATTTGCCTTGCTTGGGGTGAAAATGTAATAAAAAAAATAAATAAATAAAATAAAAATAATAATAATAATAATAATAATAATAATAATAATAATAATAATAATAATAATTGAAGGAAATACGAAAATAATTGAAATTAGTTAAGATAAATACAGTATAGTCGTAATCTTGGTACTGGAAAAATGGCAGAGGGTATCGGTTGTATGAACCACGTAAGTTGTTAACAATGGTGGCTTACACACACACACACACACACACACACACACACACACACACACACACACACACACACAAACACACACAAACACACACACACACACACATATCATTAAAAAACCGGTAGTGTTTGAATTTATGGTGAAGTGGCAGTTTTAGTCATTTAGAACTGCTTTAAAACTTCACCGCTCACTCATTTTTCGACCAAATTTCAAACAATTATTACAGTTTATAGATCACTTTCTCAACTATATTGTAAAAAAATGTTTTTCAATTTTCGTTCAGTAAAACAAAAATTATCATAAATTCACTGGTGTTCAAATTGCAAAATATATAAGAAGTGAGCGACGTGTTTTATGACTGGCTTCATAGCAACCACGACGCTTCAGTGACTACTGTTGATGCCAATTCACTGCTCTCGCGAAAAGAGAAGTAAAAGTGAAACAGAGAGAATGAAAGAATGAAATTTTATTACATATGTGCAATTGTTATGTTCATGGGGGCAAAAAATAAGACTGAAATTAAACAAAAATCAAGTGAATTTACTGGAAGCCTGGAAAAATCATGGATTACGTAGAGAAAAATGCGAGCATGAAAAGTAATATGGTTAAGCTTAAACATGGAAAAATAAAGCACTAGTTGTTAAAACTAAAAAAGAAAAGAACAAGATATTCTAGTAAAAAATATAATAAATTTATAACTGAAAATATTGCAGCATTAAAAATTGATTTTTAATTCAATTTCTAATATTATATAATCAATTCTTAATGCTGCAATATTTTAAGTTATAAATTTCTATTGTAATATATATATATATATATATATATATATATATATATATATATATATATATATATTATTTGTTTTTACATAAGCAGTAATGGCCACATTTCCGTCAGGTAAGTTAACAGTAACTAGAGACCTCTTCAGGTGAGACAGATATACGGAGGCAAAGTTATATATATATATTAGTGCTCAGACGATTCTAATATTTTTCCCGATTCCGATACGTTTATCAACTCTCATCAATATTCCTGATTTTAATGCAATTATGGACTCTAAAATCGTGCAAAACAAATAAAATTTCATTTCTTTTATTGGGAGCAGGGGATAGCGGGGAATTGTGATCTACTTTTAAACGTAAATAGGATATGCTTTTTAATGTGGCAAATTAATAATTTCATATATTTTATGCAAGTTTTTAATAAACTCAGCTTGAGATTTGTATTTACATTTTTTTCTTTTTACTTCAATCAGCAACAGAAAATTAAGTTTTAAACAAAAACAAATAAATAATAAAATAATTGTTTTCAGAATCGGGAATTTCGCTCATTTTTTTTTCCGATTTCGACACTGATTTCCGATTTTCGATTCTGATTCCGATTAATAGTCTCAACACTAATATGTATATTTTTATAATTTATATAAGTATGTAATCGATGATATTTACAGGAAAAAAGTAAAAATAAAGTGGAAATTGTGGAGGGGAGGGGCAATCTCACCAACGCCCCCCCCAAAAAACAACAAAACAAAAAAACAAACAAACGAAAAAAACCTCTCCGAAACATACTAGCAATAGATAGGATTGATGTGTAGTTTACTACATACTAGCAATAATTTGATTTTGTTTTTCCCTTCAGTATTTCCACTAAGGGGAATTGATTTACTAGAACTATGTATTAAAAACTGAGTATCCCTTGAATATCTGTAATTATTGAAACTTTTGCATTTTTGTTAAATTTCTTAGTTTGCAATCGGCGATAATTCATTCAAAAAATTGAAAAAAAAAAAAAGACAAAAATGTAAAAAATGGTAATCTTGCTAAATTTGACACGAATCCTCGGGATCAATTATGGTTAGGGCTCAACCTGCAATCACCGGATTAAGCCGAGCGTTCTTCAAATGTTGAAACGCTAAATCGACATTTTTTTTTGTATAATTGATTGATGATGGGGGTATTTTTTCTGTTTATATTTTTATCATCTATTGACAAAAAATGATTTGTATATTCTCTTAAAAAAAACCCAAACTGTTATGTACTTTCACCTAACAATTTACAGTTTACATAAAAAGTATTCATCTTTTCTCATAATAAAAATTCTGTTTGCAAAGAGAAACGTTTACTGCCAATTTTCCTCGTAATAAAAACAATACACACACACACACATATATATATACATATATATATATGTATAAATATATATATAAATATATTTATATATATATATATGTATATGTATGTATTCAGTAAATTTACAGTAGATTTTTGTTACTTTTTATTCATTGTATTTCTATTTTTTTTCTGATTTGTTTGATTTGAAATTCGTCTGCATCTGTTACTTTTACTCGGCTTCTCCGGTGATAGCCTGTCGATCTCGAACCATAATCGACGAAAAATCCCGAAAATCGGGGTCAAATTATGCAAGAGTATCAAAAGATCTATACGGGTTGTTCATTGTACAGCTTAGAAAAAACTGTGTACCCATACGTACTCTCAAATTAAACCTATAAGAAACATGCATTATCTCATTATGGAATTTTTTCCATTGCGCCAATTTGAGCCACAGCAACGTGTGACAGAGTACAGCTAGTATATATATATATATATATATATATATATATATATATATATATATATATATATATATATATATATATGAAACTCTGTGGTTCGTAGATACATTATATCCACTTTATTGTAGTCCCAATTATTTGGAATGTATACTAATATTTGAAGCACTCAACTACATAATTTATTATTATTATTATTATTATTATTATTATTATTATTATTATTATTATTATTATTTACTCACATGAAGTTTTCACAGACCATTATCAAATTTTTCTCTTCGAACACAACCTGTGGGGTTTTCTGAAGTCTGAGTGACTTACATTACTCTCTATTTCTCTTGATAACTTTTGCAAATTATTTTGCGTTATTACACCAGAAATTTACCATTAATTTTTCGTTACCAACGACTATTAGTATTCAATGGAATTTTGGTAGCATAAGCCTCCCCAAGTTCTCAGTCTTTTTTCGCACTCACCTAGTGGAGGTCCGGTTAGTGCTTTCTCTCTCCGGTCTTTTCACTCTACTTGAACCTTTCACGACTATTTTATGTGGTGCCAGTTGATGTCGATGCTTTTTATGCGGGGGCGGGAGGGGTACTTACGCTCATACGGTTTCAGGTTTCTTCATTTTGTTGCAGTGTTTCTTTTTGTTTCTTTGGGGTGGGAGGCGATGTTGCGGAGGGGGGGGGGCGGTTACCTAACTTACAAATATACAGTTTCAGTTTTCTTGATTCCATGTTGTATTTCTTTGTGTTTCACTTCTGTAGCAATTTTTCTATGTCCGTTTCGCCTTTTTAGCTCATGTGTATTCGTTTCTTGCATTCAAAGGTTTTCCTTAATATATCAACCGTTTCCATTATTCTTATCCGTTGGATCTTTCCAGCCATCGCTCAGATTTTAATCTCTCGCATTCTTTTTTTTTTTTCAAAGTTATTCAGGATTTTTCCTTATTGATGTTATCTTGACTTTCTTCATCTTCCATATACATTTATGGTCGGTTCCGTGTATTTGACCCGCTTTCCGCACTGAAACATCTCTATTTTGAATAATTACGTAGTTCATATATACATATATCTATTTTTTTTAAATTTTAATTTTCTTCCTTTGAAGACTGTAATGCTGGGTATGGGGCAGCCAAACCAGCTGCCAACACTGTCCTCATTTTTATTGAAACCAACCGAGAGCCCTTTTTAGTATCCTCGCTGTTCCCTTAAGTGCAATTGTCTGGATCTCTTTTGCACTTGTTTCACGAGGAATATTAGCTAGGTAGGATTTTAGGTTCTTCTTTATAAGCCCTGTGGCACCTATAATAACTGGTATGATTGATATCTCTCTAAGATTCCAGTTTCTTTTCATATCATACATGAGACATTGGTATTTGGTCTGTTTCTCACTTTTCGCTCTGTTCAGACCGCCATCATTAGGGACACTCACGTCAATCAAGGTTGCAACTCTCTCTGATTTATTCCATATAACTATGTCAGGTTTGACAGCAGCATTTTCAAGGTAGGTGGCTGTAGGTATTATATGGTCATAATGTATAGTATATAAGTCATTTCCAACTGTTCTTTCAGGTTGATGTTCCAAGGACTTGCTGCTACACTGGATGTTTAATTTTTTACAGATGGTCCAGTGGATGTACTTATATACTCCATCATGTCTTGCTGTATAGTAGCCGTCCCCTAGAAGAACTTTGCAACTTGATATCAGATGATCAACACTTTCCAATTCTGCATAGTAGAACCTGCATTTATTGTCATTACTGATCCCTGCCATCTTCTTGAATGCATTGGTCATCAATCCCAGGTCTTGAGCAGCCATTATAACCCTTTCCTGATCGTGGTGGGGGCTCCCCTTTTGAGCCAGTCCAAGGAACCTTCTTTATCTATGTATTTCTGTGAGAGCCCCCCCCCCAAAAAAAATACTTTGCACGCTGGTGTTGGCTCCATTCTTTAAGGTTCATCCTTTGAAAGGTCTCGGTATATTTCTGCCGGCTCTTTCTTGCTATTTCTGTGGCACACTTGTTCGATGTTTCGCCCTCATCTGAGAGACATCCCTGACCAAAAGATCTATCAGTATCTCTATCTCTATTATCATTCAAACACAGTAGTGTTTGAATATATGGTTAAGTGGAAGTTTTAGTCGTTTAGAACTGTTTTAAAGCTTCACCGCGTATTCATTTTTCAGTCAAATTACAAACAATTATTACATTTTGTAGATCACCTTCTCAGCTAGACCGTGAGAAAATCTATTTTAATTTTCGTTCAGTGAAACAAAAGTACTGATGAATTTACTGGTCTTCAAAATTGTAAAAAAAAAAAAAAAAAAAAACGCAAGGAGGTGTGCGATGTTTGTTCATGACTAGTTTCCATAGCAACCACATCGCTTAAGGGACTACTTTTGCTACCAATTTACCGCTCTAAAAGAGAAGTAACAAGTGAAACAGAGAGAATGAAAGTATAAAAGGGAGATAATTGGGGGTATTTCACTGAAAGCAGACGAGTGCCGTACATAGTTATTACATACGTGTAATTGTTATGTTTATGGGGGCAAAATAATAAGACTGAAATTAAATAAAGAACAATAAAATTTACTAGAAGCCTGGAAAAATCATGGATTACAATAGAAAAATGCGAGCATTAAAAGTAATATGGGTGAAGTTAAACACGGAAAAGTAAAGAACTAGTTGTTAAAACTGGAATAGAAAAGGACAAGATATTCTTGTCCTTTAAAAATATTATAAAATAAGTAAAAATATAATAAATTTATAACTTAAAATATTGCAGCATTAAGAATTTTTTTAAATTCAATTTCTTGCATTATATAATTAATTTTTAATGCTGCAATATTTTAAGTTATAAATAAATGTATTATATTTTTTACTAGAATATCTGGTCCTTTTCTTTTCCATTTTTAATCTTAACCATATTACGTTTCATGCTCGCATTTTTCTATTGTAATTCTATATTAGTAACTTTGTGTGTTTGTTTGAAAGTTCCTTCCTCATAGGTTTCGAAACGGTTGAGTCTATCTTTTGCAAATTTCACACAAAGCTAATTAGGATGTCTATTTGTATAAGTGGTCTTAGATATGTTTTGTACAGAAATTCGTCCGATAATTATCTGGTCTTAAAAATAGCGTTTCCCATATAGATGAAAAAGAATATTTTTTATGGTGGACTATTTTACGTTACACCGGCTTGTGTTACGTACAATATTCCCCTGTAAAAATTCTTTTTTTTAATCTATAACAGAAGAAAGACTATGTTAAAGATTGTCAAGCCCAAATATCAGCTGACGTGTTATTGTAAACAAACACAGACGTAATTTGATGGACGACCTTATCATTATTATCTTTTTATTTTTATTTTTATTTTTTTCGAATTAGTCCACATGGTGAATTATTCCCCACATGACAACTGCAATCATTGTGGAAATGAACATCACATGATGTGTTAGCTTTGGTGTAACACTTCATTTGCAAACAAACCTCGAACGAATATCCCTATTAGTTCTTGGGATACACGATTTAAAATGTCTTTAAAAATATTGTACCCGTTTTCTGACGTTTTTTAAAAGTGGCGTTTAGTCTGGTGGAATCATATGTGGGTATATCTCTGTTCAAACATAAAAACTTAATTTATATCTCTCGCTGTCGCTTTTTGCCCTCTATCTTATATATATATATATATATATATATATATATATATATATATATATATATATATATATCATCATGCACTTCGTCAGTCTTGACGATGACTAGTTGGCGCCTCAGTGCTTTATTCTTCGGTGTTGGCATAGTCCTCTCTCGGTGTGAAACATCCGGTCACAGGTACTGCATATGTGGGTGCCGTGGTTTTGTCGTCTATAGTGTCTCAGCTCTAAGGCTTCTTCAATCTTTCTCTCTATTTCTTTCTTTCCTTTGTGGAGACTGTTCCGCCACCCACTCCTTTCTTTGGCTTGTTCCTTCGGGTGCCGCTTTGTCACATCTTTGTAACGAAGCTTCTGACCTCCTACCTTGCGGTTTCCATTTTCCAGTTCCTTGGAGATCATCTTTGGAATTCGGTATGTATTCTTCCATTCTAGTAATGTGCCCGGTCCATCGTAGTTGCATATATATATATATATATATATATATATATATATATATATATATATATATATATATATATATATATAAACGCGAACGTTTTCGATCTCCATTAGTAATCCTCAGGCGAGTAGTAAAAATAAAAAAATAAAAAATGAAATTGAAAAAAGAAAATAGCGAGATGAAATGAAAAGACGATTAAAAGGCGATTAAAATCGCTTAAAATCATTAAAATACTTAAAAGCATTTGTGCGTGCCCTCCGTTTCATTTTGAGTCTAGTTAATCGTTGGCTTATTCATGTGGATTAACAATGCCTCAAAGATATATATATATATATATATATATATATATATATATATATATATATATAGAGAGAGAGAGAGAGAGAGAGAGTCAATAGAGTTTAGTTTCCTAGAAGTACATCCAATGAAAAACATGTGTCTACCAAAGAGTGTTCAATGAGTGAACAGAGTAGGTAAATATATATATATATATATATATATATATATATATATATATATATATATATATATATATATATATACTTCATTTACTCACATAAAATTAAAAATGAAAGTATAAATTTATGCGTAAACTTTAAGTATTTACTTCAAAAGTGCTCAATACGTAGGTAGAGCTAGTTATTAAGTTATAAAATATATATGGCGATTAAGCTACACTGAATATTCCGCGTTTCATCAATTTCTTTTATAACTTACTATATATATATAGTCTTGGAAGTTTTTAACCTTTAAAACTATACAAAAAAATTATTTTTTTATCATTCGTTAGAAAAAGATTTGGTCAGTAAGTCATTCAATCACTTGCAATCACTGCATCAGCTTGCTCTCTCGAATTCACAATAGTACCTGCAATAATTTATTTTAAGGGATCATCAGTTGTTTACCATGTAACACTGTTTCGGGAGTTTATGCATATATATATATATATATATATATTTAAATAAGGGAGTAGTCACCAACAATGTGTATTTTTTAACATTATTTTATTATTCCGTGTCTTTGTTTTTCATTGAGAATTATGTTTGGATCATTGTAATAATGTTTTTAAGTCATTGAAATCGTTTTTACGCGCGTTTCAGACGTTCTGTGATGCGTCCTCGTCAGAAATTATTTTCAAATTCGAAGCTATCTCTTTACAACCCTTCCTTTTCATAACCTTTCATACTTTCATAAATCAGAGTCCATTTTCTGTAGGCTGTTTTTGAATCCATTCAACGACGGGTACTTTTGCTAGTATATATATATATATATATATATATATATATATATATATACTAGCATATGTAAGTGCATATATGTTTAAATACATTAACAGATAACAGAGAGCTGCTTAATTATAACTTTCTTTTTTAGTTTTTCTTATTTGTCTGTGTGAAAATCAACCAAAGGCAACATTTGCACGCAAATCGATGGAGTTTCTATGGGTTCCCTTCTTAGACTGATGGGCAACCAATTCTACATGAATAACACGAAAAAATATTTAATAGCACTAGTAAATCTTTTATTTATGCAAGATATTTTGAGGATATACCTATTCTGGCGGACAATAATAAGCAAATAGAACCACTAAAGTACCTTTTTTCCAAAATGACTTTCTAATTAAACTAATGGTTGAAGTAAAGGTGAGTAACGAAATTATATTTCTCGATGTTTTCATTGAGACCCTCAACAATACATTCAACACTTCCAATTACAAAAATCGACTTACCAAAATTTTGCCTTTTAAATTTCTAAGAGCTAATGCCTCACTATTGCAGAGTAGCCATTGCCAAAATCTACTAAACCATGCAAAACTAGTTTCGTTCAAACTAGAAGCTTCATCAATGAATTACACGTATTTTGCGAAGGTTCCAATGACTGGAACAATTCACTGTTGCTTAAGTTCAATGCACAAAACTGCGGTGCGGTACTTGATCAACGTCCAAAAGTATGGAAAAAATTTAATGCTGAATAACGAAACAACTTGAGGACTGGGATTGCCTACCGGAGAAAATCATAAAAGTCATAAAGTTCTTATGTGAAAGAGCGTTGGCCTTCAGGGGAACACTTGAAACAGTGTTATGTTATGGGGCTCTAAAAAGGAGTCTGTTGTGTAATGTGTAGGCTTAATGTTACGTTATGTGTATGAATATATTTCATAACGACGTACATGTTGAATAGTGAGGTTTATCTTTTTTCTGTATATTCGTGTACGTGTAAATGCGTGTATTTATGTGCGTCGTATCATTCAGTCGATCGTCTAGTGTGTATATTTTAACATTTATGCAACAGTTCTAACAGGAAACGATTGGAGTGGATATATCAAAACAGTTGTAGACAAACAGTTCTTTTTAACAGATGTAAATAACACAACACGTACCTGAATCATTTACGAACATTTATTTTCATGATTTCAGCTGATATTTTCAAAGATTTCAACGTCTTTGCATCTTGGCTGCCTGAGATGACGCCGCTCCCTGCGTCATGGAGAGACCAACTCCCCCCCTTTTGAGACGTCCGTTCTTTCTGATGTCCAGCTAACGACTGACTAGAATCTCCCCAAATCTACATCTCATCACGTGTCTCATTGCGTGTCTCATTACGTGCCTCAGACCAACAGCTGATGTAACCTCAATCTCATTATTTGTTTATGCGAATCAAAGATCATGTTTACATC
>NC_136504.1:27824333-27841833 GCF_053919585.1 Euprymna scolopes
GTGATCGTTTATGTATATTCATGTTTATTTAATTTATTTATTTTTTTGTTTTCTATTGTTTCTTTTTTAGTTTTAAAAGTTTGTATCGCTATCCTAGAGTAAATTTTATCTTGTGAACACAGTTGTTCGCTGCATCTCTTCTACAGTTTAATAGATGTAGGGGTTCTTTAAAGTACAGGATAGCAAATTTTTCATGAAGGCATAATCTACATATAGGTCTACGTCTCTACACGTGGTAGCTTGTCTTATTATTTTCCATTCGACTGCCGGCGAATGTCCGCTTTCCTTGAGTTCCCAGTATTTATTTGCTAGCATTGTTTTCATATGGTGTTTTTTATTGTTGAATGTACTTTTGTGGTCATAATATCGAGTTTTAGAATCTAAGGATGTCATACCTACGTAATATTTCTTGTCATTCAAGGTTTCTTTCGCAAATATTGTGGCCTGGTAAACTACGCTTTTGGTTAGACATTTATTTTGAAGTGGGCAAAGTGTGCGGTGTCTACAGTTGCATTTATCTTGTTCGGTATTGGTATTTTTATTTCTAGTATGGTTGTTTTTGTCCGGGGTTGGTTTATTATCATTATTATTATTATTATTATTATTATTATTATTATTATTATTATTATTATTATTATTATTATTATTATTATTATTTCTGCTAGTGTTAGTTTTATTTTGTCATGGTGTCTACTTTTTTATTGTTTGTTTTGTTGTTGTTTACATTGTTTTTATTTAATATTTTGTTATTATGTGCTTTATTTATCATCTCTAAATTTTCGCAACAGCTGTAGGATAACTTCAACGTATTTTTATTGAAAATTTTGTGTAAGGGGTTGGTTGCGGGAAAGTGTTTTTCAATAATATCTAGAAATTTCTTGCCAAGTTTTGTTTTTAACATTTGATTTCTGGGGCCGTATACAAAAGTTCTTTTTCTATTTTTAATTTTATTATAGTTATTGGTGTTTTGTTGCTTATATTTTATATCGATATTTTTGTATCCACTATTTTTTAGGGCTGTTTCATAGATATTGGTTGACCTGTTAAATGCATTTTCGATTGAGTTATTACTGAGTCTACTTACGATCGAGTTAGGAATCTGTTTTATAATTGATGGTGGATGATTGGACTTCCGGTTTACGTATATTACATATGTGTTTTTATCTAAATTTAACGTGATGTCCAGGAAGTTTGTTATTTTTATGTTAGCTGATACGTCTGCTTGTAGGCCCAATTTTTACTTAAATTTTACGCATAAATTTATGCTTTCGTATATTAATTTTATGCGAGTAAATGAAGTAGTTATATATATACATATATATATATATATATATATATATATATATATATATATTATATTATATTATGAGAGTAATGAAAATAGTACCGCGACAAAATAGAGTATAAAATGGAACAAACCGAGTCATCTGTTCATAAACATTTCGTCTTTATTTGACTGAGAGGAAGTCTCGAAATAAAGACAAAACGTTCATGAACAGATGTGTGTGTGTGTGTTTGTGTGTGTATGTGTGCGTGTGCGTGTAGAAATTAGAAATTATAAAATTCTAACTCACACAGGAAATAGGGCAATATACTCAAGTGTATATATTTTATTTGGTGCCTTGAAAACTCGTCCCGGGAAAACTCGTCTCCGGAAAACTCAACCCCGGAAAACTCGTCCCCTTTCGCTAGGAAGGAAAACTAGGTAGAAAAATCGATTTTACCCTTTTATAAACGACAGTAAATAAGTAAATTCTTTTTATATTAACATGAAACAAATATGCGGTATCGTTCATGAACATAATAAACGCTTTAAAATAAGTGAAACCACTAAGAACTTAGCCAGTTAGGTAGAAAACGGATTTCATTAAAAAAAAAAACCAAAAAAAAAAACATTAAACAAGTAAAAATATTTTTAAAAAATATTATGGGGGGGGGCTATAGTCTATTTTAAAAAACAATATCTCCTTCAAGAACGATCATAAAATGTGTTTTCAATCGACATTTATTCAATAAGGGACCAGTTTTTCTTACCTAGCGAAAGGGGGCGAGTTTTCCGGAGACGAGATTTCCCGAGACGAGTTTTCCTAAATTCATTTTATTTTATTATTTTATCATTAATAATTAAACCTCCGATTGTATATATATATATATATATATATATATATATATATATATATATATATATATATATATATATATATATATATATATTTTATATATATATTTTATATATATATTATATATATATTATATATATATAATATATATGTATATATTATATATATATTATATATATGTATATATACATATATATATGTGTGTGTGTGTGTGTGTGTGTGTGTGTGTGTGTGTGTGCGTGTGTGTGTGTGCTATGAAAAAAATCTTCTATCCAACGTGTAAGTCACAGTAGTACAATGAAAACTGTGGTCTGCTAAATAAAAATGTAAAATTTAAAAAAAGTCAAAAGAAACTAAAATAAAATAAGAAACAAACTTTATGAGTTTGAATTGATCCTATCTTTCGGCGTTTGGAATGAAAAATAATGGTGTGCGTGTGCGTTTGCGCTCTTATATATACCTTGAGTTGAGCATATTGAGAAGTGAAACACGAATTACCATTAGCATATAAGCGACGCTCTTTGTGTAAACAAATCGAGCGGAGGTATTTCGGACGATATCAAAAACATCGTTAAACTCACTACTCGTTCAAGCAGCCGCCAATAGCGTAATGGTTAGGGGCCTTGACTGCCGTACAAACGGTCGGGTTGCAATCCTGGCTTGAGGTAGTTGCCTGTCTAGCCGCACTGATGAGCTGTGAAACAGCGAAACAGTACTGTATGTGGATGACTATATATATATATATATATATATATATATATATATATATATATATATATATATATAATCTGGCATTGAAAAATATACTAATCTTAGTGGCCTATCCGCTTAAAATATCTTTAGCTGTGTGTGAGTGGATGATGGTGTGTGGGTGTGAGCGTGCGTGTGTTGTGTGTGTGTGTGTGTGTGTGTATGTGTGCGTGTGTGTGTGTGAATGCACTCTTTCAGATCTGTTTTTCACTCGTAGGATCAGTTTACAATGTGCCTGGGTTTGAAGTAGTCTCGGAGACATGTCGTCCACGCACCCAACAAACCCGAACCTCTCAACTTCACTGATCCAGCCTCACATTTGTTTATCTCTTCTTTAACTTTCTCTCGTTACTTTGTTGCTACCACCCGCCCTTGTAACCCCCGCTGGCCATTTCGTCCCAGGTTTCCGGAAGCAGAGATTATTTCCGAGCTGAGAGAGGCGCCAACTTGTACTTGAACCAATGCAGAAAACCAGTTTAAGTAAAACATCTTTTCTGTCCGCAGACGCAACGAGTGCGTCTAATGTTCTAGATATTTTCTCTTCATATATTCAACAGCCAATCTATTTAAGCACACACACACACACACACACACACATATATATATATATATATATATATATATATATGTATATATGTGTGTGTGTTTATTTGTTTTTGTTAGCGATACTTTTTGAATGAATTCAATTATTTATACGAAAGTACATTTTTATCTAAATACGAGTGGGAATAATTTTCCCTTTGACCACTTTGATACCCCCTAAATGGGGAGCGGCATATATATTATTTTTTAAAATATGGTTATCCACTGACACGTGTTTCCTCGTCTACGACTCATCAGATTCAGCCACACTGATGAGTCGTAGACGACGAAACACGTGTCAGAGGATAATTATATTAAACAAATAATATATATATATTTATATATATATATATATATATATATATATACTCGTTAATTATTTTTACATTGCAATACAGTCATGAGGATGTTTCGATCAGCTAGTAACTAGTAACTAGAGACCCCTTCAGGCGATAAAGCTTATACGAAAAAAAAGTTTTCAATATCTATCTCTCTCTATCTCTCTCTCCATATATATATATATATATATATATATATATTTATATATATATATATTCACACATATATATGTTTGTGCATATATATGTATACATATATTTACATATATTTGTAATTAATTCAAACACCAGAAGTATATTTACATCACATTCATATAATTTTATTTAATATCCGGTACGTCTTACACATGTTTCCTTGAATCAAGTACTCAGAGACCCAAATAAATCCATAACAATTTTTTTTTTTGATAGAAGGACCAAAGCTGTAAGGAGAAATGAAATTATGTTAAAGTCATCAAAGTATAAAATTAAAAAGAAATTGTTTACTAATTCTAATTTATTAATAGATCATTCGAGCAAGAAACCCTACTGTATAATTTGGTTTCCTAGATATCCATCTACTGAAACCCCTGTGTTTATTAAATAATGCTCGATGAAGGATAGAGCAGCTATATAGTCTGTTTATTATACAAACATTTTTGGTTACATATGTGCATACATGTTTTAGTGGAGTCTCAATTTAGAAATCCAACTCCATCAGACCGAAAAAAGTGTGTGGGGAGCAGTTTATTAGATTTCTAGTAGTATCAGTTTTGTTCAGGTTTGTGTGGTTTCGCTCCTTTATCGTCCGATGAGGTTTGTTTTTGAATGGGAATACCACTGAAACATGTATGCACACACACACACACACACACACACACACACACACACACACACACACACACACACACACCAGCTAGTGTGAGATCAGCTAGTGATTACACATAGCGCGCGCACACACACACACATATATATATACATATATATATATATATATAATATAACTACTTAATTTACTCACATAAAATTAATATACGAAAGTATAGATTTATGCGCAAACTTTAAGTATTTACTTCAAAAGTGCTCAATACGTAGGTAGAGCTAGTTAGTAATTTATAAAGTATATATGGTGATTAAGCTACACTGAATATTCGGCGTTTCATCCACTCTAGGACTCCTCAGGCTTATGCGCGAATTTTTTTTATCGTTTTTTATATAGGTAGAGGAGCAAAAAACGATAAACAACCACAGAATTCGCGCATAAGCCTGAGGAGTCCTAGAGTGAATGAAACGCCGAATATTCAGTGTAGCTTAATCGCCATATATATTTTATAAATTACCATATATATAATATATAGATATATATGTGTGTGTGTGTTTGTGTGTGTGTGTGTACGTGCGCGTGCGTGTGTTATTTGTATTCACTAGCTGGTCTCACACATTTCATCATCAGACATTCCTCGCTGTAAAAAAAAACGGTAGTGTTCAATAGAGCCTTCGTGACAACAAGTCTCCCCAGATTTCCAGTACACTCTACTTCTTTTGATACCATTTACAAATGACCTTCTTGGCCTTCGGACAAAGATCATAGTGTAGTATCTGTTCTGATACTACACTTCATCTTTTCTGTTCTCGGTCAGTGGAGGAAAAATCCTACATTATTGAGACAATTTTATTTTTGTTCCTATGCAGAGTGCTCCTTTTTGTGGGAGCTGAATTTTCTCCGCATTAAAAACTGACATTGTATTTTACTCTGCCCTCGTGGGGAGGCAAGTATATAGGAACATTTACAAACGATTGCGTTTCCATAACAGACGTCTAGTATTGATTTCTCGCTGGCAACTACAATTGGTTTTCATTGGAATTCGGATGGCAACCGGTCTCTCCAAGTTCCCAGGCATTCTTCCCACTCACCCAGTAGAGGGCTGGACAGAGCTTTCCCTTCTAGGTTTGTCCATCCTCCTCTACCCGTCACGATTATTTTGTGTGGTACCAGCAGGAGCTGGTGCTTATTTTGTTGTGTGTGGAGAGCAGTTATTAAAGTGCCTTGTCGTTTTCGCTTTCAGTTTTCTTTGGTTTTATGTGGTGTTTTTTTTTTCTATCATTTCTGTTGAAGTTCCTCTGTGGCTAGTTTGGCTTACAAGTTTGTGAGTTAGATTCTGCATCCGAGTGTTTTCCTTTAGATTTCTTCCGCTGTATAATCTCAATTTTATTGTTATTATCATTATTTGTTCTGTTTAGAGCACAATTATTCCAAGATACTTGACTTTTGCATTATAAACTTTAAGTGAAGCCATTAATTACAGATAATTTAATAAAATTAGCAGTAGATTCTCTATAATGCAAGGTAGACTACAATCTATAGTGGACTGTCATTGCGGGGAGGCATGTGAAGCTTCCTCCCGGTACACTGTGGTGGAAACACCAACATGAGCTGGCAATCAATTAATTTGATAAAAAAAATGGAAGATATCATTTGTTTTTTCACTTTCAACAATGTTTTTCCTTTTCACTACACATATTAATGCCAAATCCAATATCTATGCTATTTATGAACTTTTTAACAGTCCTGATGAGCATTCTTAGTTTGTCTTCGTTCTTTGCATATAACTTTCTCCTGCATAAATAATAAATGCTTTACCCAGTACTACTTCTTTCTCTACTCAGAACACATATCCACTTATTGTATTATAAGCATGGGTACCATAGTCAAAAGAAATAACGATGTTGACAAGCTGCCCTCCTGGAAAATCCCTCTCTTCACATGAACTTCCTCAGGATCTTCTTTGATGTCGATGACACTTTCCATTGTATCATACTTCTTTCCAAAAAATCTCGCATATTCGCCACTATTCCATGCATTCGCTATTCCAGCTATGTGGAATCAGATCATATGTTTTACGCTAATCTATCCATGGTTTGCCTAGATTTGTGGATATTCTCTTACAATTTCCGAAGCATTGTCCTATCAATAAGCAATTGATCCTTGATCCCTCTACTAACTCGTCTGCATGACTTTTGTTCTTCCGCTGTTGAAGATATTCGTAAATCTTAACTGCCAAAATCCCGGTCAGCAATTTCCATATCAGTGAAAGGAAAATGCACTGTCCTTTGCCGCGTGCTTCATTCAGGACTTATATCTGGCACCATTCTGTTAATTTGAGTCGCAATTCTTCCGAACAATGTGGGAAAGTTGTTTTGCTTTTAACCAATACCCCTATAGCTTTTTTACACTCGAAATGTCACTTCAAAATTTTCCTTTATTGACTAAGCTACTCGAGAAGGTCAGGAGTAGGACTAGATTGTACAAAGGCTATAGATTTGAGCATGCCTTAGGAGTACATTTTTTACATTATCAAGGCCCTGGGGTCACTCGAGGATAAGGGTTATTGAGTGTACAGCAATCAATGGGATAATATCGTAGTAGTCGTTATTAATGGAAATTTGGCAGATTGGTTTACTTAAGGGGGAGGGAGTCATCAAGAATTTGTTTATGTTGGACTTAAAGATAACCAAGTTGCAGTCAGCCGGGAAACAGGCAAACGGAAGAGAGTTCTACAGACTTGCAGTTCTAAAAAAGAAGCATTGTTCATTGAATCTACGTTTTGATTTAGGCACAGATAAAGAGTGAGGAAAGTTATTGACAGTGGTTTCAGCTAGATGGATGTTTTTCGAGAATGATTGGGGGAGGAGAACCAGAGATTGGAGCTCAGACGAGCACTTACCGTGGAAAAAACGATAAAACTAAGACAGGCTCGCAATGTTCCTTTTATGGGAAAGAGGTTGCAGGCAAGAGAAAAGGGCATCACCCACTAAGTTACGGTCTATTGTGTACTCTGTCAAGGTGTAATGTTATGACCTTTTAGGCTGTGATCATAGCGTAGTGTCTTTTTACTGTGGCAAGCGGGAGCAATTGTCAAAACATTATTATTATTGTTATTGTATTCTTATTAATTGATTTGAGCGACGGATGCTCGCTGGATCATTTATTATGATTAGAAGAATAAACAATTAAATTGAGGAAGAAATGATTGACGTGTAAATCGCAAAAGGAATGCGAAAATAGAAAATAGATGTAAACATTCTTTTGGATTTGGATAAACAAATAACTAGATGGAAACATTAGGTTGGTCTGAGACACGTAATTAGGTGACGTAAGAGAACACGTGATGTAGTAAGTTTTGGAGAGATTGAGAGAGTTGAGGATTGACTACCAGAGCAGACAGACGTCTAGAAAAAGGTGGACAGACAGCTAGGAGCGGGCAGTAAGAATAGAAAATGTAGAAACTGCAGATCCTGTGAAAACCATTTGAGACAACTGTAATAAATTTATATTATAAAAATATAAAGAGTTGTCTTAATGGTTTCACAAATAAGAACAGATGTCTCAATTGGTTGGTGCTGATCGCTTCATGGTTCGTCACGGAGCAGCAAGAAGTTAAAAGAACTCTTCAAGAAAAAGGTATGTAGCATATATTATTCTTCTTACATATGAACTGTAAAAATATCCCGTGCAATAAGTCTGATACAACATGACTCGGTTTACAGTCAATATCATGTCCCCTGGCTAAACAACATACATACGATTTATACGTTTATTATCTGTCTGTTAAAAGAACAATATCTTACATCCACTAGATAACACATGACACGTTTTAATATATCATCTCCAATATAAACCAATATGCAACCAAGGCAGGATAGGCTGCTTCTAGCAGCTCCTGCCCAGATGTGGCAACAATACTCCATCCCTGGATGTACTTGGCTTTTATATGGATAGACAATTGTATCAGCAGTGAGATATCTTCTGGAGCGGTAGAAGGATTCCATCATTCTTATCGGAGAGTGGGATCTCGTCCTCACTTCCACTCGATACAATATAGCAACCACTGAACTTATTTTTACTCAGTAGAAGTCACACAGGCCATCATGAAAGAGTGCTCTTTTTGAACAAGTTGTGGTGTTCTCTGGAGTCTGAGTGACAACAAGTTTCCCCAGATATTCAGTACTCTCCTCCTCTTTCACAAATGAATTTGCATTATCACAGCAGCCACTTATTATTGATTCCTCATTGGAAGCGACCACTGGTATTCACTGAAATTTTGATGGCAGTTACCCCCCCCCAAAGTCCCACTCCTCTTTGCCAGCGGAGGTCTTGTTAGTGCTCCCTCTCTCTCCTTTGTCTTTTCATTCTCTTTTACTTTCATTTATTTGGTGTGGTACCTGTTTATCGAGAACAAAAGAGAGGCGCACAGGGGCGAAGGGAGGTTATTTTACAGTTATACATTTTTAATTTTCATTATTCTAATCTTTCCTTTTAACCAGCTTTGCTACTTTTTTGATCGTCTATTAAATCTTTTGTAGAACTTCTTCTGGTCCAGACCAAGCAACCTATTTTCTCTAAACCGTTTAACTCTCTCTTTCTTCATCTTCATTGATTTTTGCACTTTTTACAAGCAATAATTGTTTGATTTCCTCTCGGACATTTTTAATTCCTTTTCTTTTCATTCTGTACTTTTCATTCAGTTGTTTGAATTTCTCTGGCTTCCTCTCACCCAAGTATCATCGCAACCCGCTTTAAAAAAAGTTCACATTCTTTTCTTAATTTTTTACGCCATCTTTCAGTCTTCTTTTCCACCTCGGTTCATTTCTATTCTGATGTCCACATTTTGGTCCCCCGACAAAAAGATGGTGGACTTGTAAATTCACCCTTATCCGTTCGTCCGTTCGTCTGTCCGCACTTTTCTCAATAACTACGCCTTATAATTTTTTGAAAATTTGCACAAATATTAAACATGATATGAGTAAAAAAGTAACAGAACGGATTTTATGGGAACACTCCGGTTTTCCCTCTTAGGTATGTCTTTAAGATTAAAATGGCTAAAATTAACATTTTGTGCTTATTAAAAAACAAATGGATGCCTTGGAGTTTTATAAAACTTTCTGAAAAGTTGTAACTAACTGATTTCTATATAATTTTGCTTTCTGTACTTCGCGATAACTCTTGTATGTGCCCTAGGGGCACTTTAAGGGCTAATAAAAACATTCAATTTTTAGGACTATTTTACCATATTTGTCCAAAATTTCCTGTGTACGTATATTTAGCAGTTTCGCATGGTGCTGAACTCAAATTTAAATATGTTAAGGCCTTGGGAACTTTTGGGGCTAAATGGGAGGGGGGCAGACTTTTTTTTTGCATTGTGCAGAACTCGAATTTACATATGTTAAGGCCTAAAACTGCACCGTTTGTTCATTTTCACCAGCAATTGACATCCCCTGGGGACTTTGGGGGCTCAATGGAGGGGAGAGGGATAATGATTTTATGCCTTGTTCACTGTGCTCTCACGGGGACCATGCATGCTTCACGTGTTTCAAGCCACAGTTTTCCGCAATCCAGACATAACAAAATTATTTGTTTCTGTGATGCCCCTTCATTTATTATTATTTATTTAGTTTGTCTACCTGAACCATCAGAGTTTTTTGTTCATGATCAATTATTTAAACATGATTTCATTACTTATGACTCTTTCAACTATAATCTCGTTCAGTCTTTCAATTCCTTTCACCATCTCAGTTTCTAATGAGTAGTTTCCCCAGTATTACCTCGCCCCTTGTTTCCTCTACATTTCCTGCCGCTTCAGTCACATCTTCCACTTCACCCCCTGTCCTAGCTTCATCATTTACGTTGTTTACTGTATCATCCCCCATTACTTCAGCGTCCACCTGCTTTTTTATGGCCTCCAATTCCAGTTCTGTTTACCATCCATTTTTCCATATTGCTATTACCTGATGATACGCGCGCTATTCTATAGATTCAACCGTTCCTCGTTATCTCCATTCTCTGAACCTCCGTAATGGGGGAGGGGGGTTCACCTCAAACACACAAAAAAGGATTATAATTTCAGAAAGTATCTTCACTCCCGTTGCGCCTACTCTCCTGCCTGATCTGGAATCGCTCAGCACCGAGAAATGAAGCTCGTTTTGTAGTTTCCAGCTTCACGCGCACACGAGATTATTTGAGAACGCACGTAATAAAATGCTGGCCTCCATCTTTGTTTTTCCTTTTCTCGGCCTGAACTCACTCGCCGAGCACCCACGGTAAGACTTGTTTTTTCTTAGCTTCTAACCACACATACGTTATCTGTATCCCCTGATAAGCCTTTTATTTTCATCATAAGGATTGCTTCTGAAGCACCTCAAAATTACCTTGTTAATCTCTTTACTCCACTGCATGATGGCAACAGAGTCCCAAGATACACTTTCCGAGCATGTGCCCATCACTTTGGGTTCCAGTTCCATTCACACCGTTATTCTCAATACTTTGATTTGACATTTTATTCATAAAATGTTTAGTGAATTTTAGGTTATAAAAACACCGGCATTTTTTTTTCGAGGTACCGTCTCTAGTAGTTTGAAATCGGAATTTTCCTTCTCTGAAATGGTTGGTCTTTACCAGATTGTCGAGCACCACTGGCTTTAAGACGTCAGTTATTCGCCTGATGCACGCCCTCCTGTCAGTAACACAGGTTTATTGACTAAACCACATGAGAAAGCCAGGGTAGGGCTATATTGTCAGATTGTCTGCCTTAGGAGTACTTTATAGCAGAATGGGAACTCATTCTCACTTCACCCCCCCGGCAATGTAGAAGTTGTTATTATTATTATTATTATTATTATTATTATTATTATTATTATTATTATTATTATTATTATTATTATGTATTAACTAAGCGTAGTCACAAAAGCAATAATCAAAGATTGCTCTTTGAGAACAACTTGTGGTGTTCCCTGGATTCTGAGTGACAACAAGTCTCCCCAGTACTCTCTCCACCTCTTCTGAAACATCTTCAAAAGAATTTGCGTTATCACAACAGCCACTTACCATTGATTTCTCATTGGCAGCGACCATTGGTCTCACTAAGATTCAGGTAACAATAAACTCCCCTAGGTCCCAGTCCTCTTTTTACTCAGTCAGCACAGGTCTGGCTAGTGCTTTCTCTCCTTTGTCTTTCCATCCTCCTTGACGTTCATTATTTTGTGTGGTTTCCATTCATGGTGACACTAAAAAAAGAAAAAAAGGAGAGGTATCTTACAATTATACAGAAAGTTTTCATAATTCCATGCGATGTTCCTTTTTGTTATGCATTTGTAGCCCTTTCTGTGTCCAATTTGTGTGTAGTTTATGTGTGGTGTTAGTCTTAAAGGTTCAAGGGCTTCCTTAATATTTCTACAGTTTTAATTATTGAAATCCATTGTATTGTTTCAACCATCCCATTCTTTTTTCAAAGTTGTTCAGTGTTGTTTTGAGCGCTCCTACTATTAGTGGTGTTTATTTTACTTTCTTCATTTTCCAGATGCCTTTGACCTCTTTGGCCAGGTCCGCGTATTTGCTCCCATACTCAATCTCCTTGATCTTCACTCTGTTGTCTGCTGGAACAGCAAAATCTACAATCTGATAGGACTCTTCCTTCTTGTTAACTATTTTGATATCCGGTCTTCTTGCTTTGATGGGTTTATCCGTTTGTAAATCCATGTCCCATAGGATCTTGTGACTTTCATTTTCCAGTACTGTTGCCGTTTGTGCTTTTACCATTTGTCTCAGTGTTCAAGATGAAATTTTCAGCACAATTGCTAGTGCACTCACTAGGAATTACTACACAGGTTATCATCAGAGAATACTTGGTGACAACAACGGGTTGTGTTCCCAGGAGTTTCGATGACAACAAGTGTCCTCTGATTCAAGAACTCTAAATCTCTTCCTATATACTTTGCAAATTAATTTACATCATCGAAACAGCTCTTTGTCATTGACTTTACGCTGGCAACAATCATTAGTTTTCATTGGAATCTAGGAAACAACAAGTCTCTTTAAGATCCCAGTCCTCTTTATACTCACCCAGTGAAAGTCTGGTTACTGCTTTCTTTCCTCGATCTTTTCATTCCCCTGGCCCTTCACGACTATTGTGTGTAGTGCCAGGCGTTGCCGTCACTACGTTCAGTTTAAAAAGACAATGGATATCCCCTGTAATTGTGAGGACAGGGTTTCGCAATCACAACCACACCTTTCCTTAATCGGTACTGCTTGAGTCCAGTGGCAAGAAGTGCTAGACGACTGGAAACAATGGACAGCACATACAGCACCTGGTCAAATGGTCACCCGTTTTAATACTGACTAGCGGAACCTGTGGAAATTCCACAGGGGACTCATTCATATATAATATATTGATGTTGGCATTCTGTAGATGTTCAGTGTATATGGAGACGCTCTAATATTATTTTAGCTTTTTTTTGTTAAAACACCAAAAGTATTTATCTAAGCTAGCAGGAACGCCCGGTAAATCCCGGTCGTAAAGTACTCTTAAATATGATATTTAATTCTTGCAGATTTCGTATATATTATCATAGAGTTAATGTTCTATATGTTATAAAGTTGCGATTTCAAAACTAAAAAAATAGATCCATATGACATAGATGCACAATTATTTATAAGAAAATAGATGACTTAAGTGCCATCAGCTATGGTCGAAACCAAAACCAAAACCAAAATTTATTAAGAATTATTACATAACAATTAAACACACACGCTATCGTATTAGTATATAGATTAGACTCATGTTATAGCGGTCCATATACTGATGTCAGGGTAAATGAAAATAGAGAAGAAATACGAAAAGTAAAGAAGAATGCAAGAAAAGGGCGGAACAATGATTTTAAATGATAAAGAAGAAATTACGAGAAGAAAAATTCGGAATAAAAAGTCAAATGAATTTATTAAAAAAAACAAAGCAAAAACAAAAAAGATAAAGAGTGAAAATAGGACTGTTATAAAGAAAATACGAAATACGGAACGAAAAGGCGAAAAAAGAAACGTAATAGGTAAAGATAGAAAATACTACAATAAGAAATAGAATATATAATGCGGACAGAAATCAAGAAAATAAAGGCGAAATAAAAAAAAGAAAAGATGAAAAGGGCGGAAGACGGATAAAGGAAGAAAATACGACAGGATGAAATAAAATATGAAATAAGAGAAAAGCAAAATAAAGAAAAAAGGCGAAATGAAGAAAAAAGGTGAAATAATAAAAAAAGACGAAATAAAGATTAAAAAAAGGGCGAAAGAAGGAATATAAGTAAAAAAGAGAAAATACGTCAAAAATGGATGAAATAAGAAACAAATATGAAATTAAAAAATAAAAGGTGAAATAACGAAATATAAGGCGAAATAATAAAAAAAGACGAAATAAAAAAGGCGAAAGAATAAATGTAAATAGAAAGAAATAAGATACGACAAAAATAAATAAAATATGCAACGTTGAATTCGAAAATAAAAAAGTTGAAATAACGAAACATAAGGCGAAATAATAAAAAAGCGAAATAAAAAAGGCGAAAGAATAAATGTAAATAAAAAAGAAATAAAATACGACAAAAATAAATAAAATGTGCAACGTTGAATTCGAAATTAAAAATAAATGGTGAAATAACGAAATATAAGACGTAATAATTAAAAAGGCGAAATAAAAAAGGCGAAAAAATAAATGCAAATAAAAAGAAATAAAATACGATAAAAATAAATAAAATATGCACCGTTGAATTCGAAAATAAAAGAAAAGGTGAAATAACGAAATATAAGGCGAAATTCTAAAAAAAGGGAAATAAAAAAGGCGAAAGAATAAATGCAAATAAAAAAGAAATAAAATAGGTCAAAAATAAATAAAATATGCAACGTTGAATTCGGAAATAAAAAATAAAAGGTAAAATAACGTAATATAAGGCGAAATAATAAAAAAGGCGAAATAAAAAAGTCGAAAGAATAAATGTAAATAAAAAAGAAATAAAATACGACAAAAATAAACAAAATGGACGACACTGAATTCGAAATCAAAAAATAATAGACGGAAACAAATACATGTAAATAAAACTGAAATAAAATTTGAAACACGGAAAGGAAATGCGAAATTAAAAAAAAAAAGAAATAATGGAAAAAATCGCAATAAATAAATTAAAAGCAGAAAAGATACCCGAAATATTACAAAAATACAGACATAAAATAAAGGCAAAAGAAAAAAAGAAAATCCTTTAGATTGAAAGGAAAGTAAGAAAAACGTAAAGAGTAAGAAAGAATGATAAAAACTGAAAATAAAGACACAAAATGAAAAACAACACAACAAACGGGTGATATATAGATAACAAAGAGAAGTGAACAATATAAAACACAGGTAGAAAAATTTCAGGTTAACTTTTCGCTCTAATTCGTTTCTCTGTTTTTAATCCAATTTGTTGAATTCAATTAGCGGGTGTCAAAAGACGAATCTAGCGAATAATTCTTATCTGCCGTCCGCGCGTTAACTGAACTGCCGAACGCACACTTGGCGAACGATAATTTCATTTTGTTTGACGTTTAATTCGATTAGCGTCGCCGTTGCTCGCATGGTAAACGTTAACTTGATCGATCCGGCCATTTTGAGAGCGGGGCCTTCGGTGCGGACGATGACGATATGGCGCGACAGAATCTTGCTATATCAATGCGTGCGTGTGCGTATGGGTAGATCACTCCCTCGCACACCTGCTGCACTATCTATCCCTCTTTTACACACACACACACACACACACACACACACACACACACATCACCGAGTTAGGCACATGAGTACATACAGACAACAAAACACAGATGTGAATAATTACCGTTCACAACAAAAGAAATAAAACTACACGCTCACACACACACACACACACACACACACACACACACACACACACACACACACACACACATATATATATATATATATATATATATATATATATACATTGAACCACAGATATAAGAAACTTCTTAGGGTCCCGGCAACTCTCTTGAATAAAGTTTCTAATAATCGGGGTTTCTTATATCAGGGTTACACTGTACACTAACGCAGGCTCTGATTTGGGACCACAGAAAATCTCGATTATATCCGTATTTTTTATTCGGGTCTCTTATATTCGAGTTACATTGCATATTAGTCCTCGCGCGAAAGAACAGGACACAAAATGTTTAAAACAATAATAATAATAATAGAATAACAATAACAAAGACTTCGCTGGCGACGACTGCTATTGAGCGTAACCAGTTATACAGTCATTTTGAAATTTTCATCTCTATTTTTCTCGTTATGTACTGAATATTTGTTAATGAAACTTATATGAAATATGTTCCTTGTTAAATTTTAAAGATTTTCTATTCTGAAAGAAGTTTAAAAAAAATTAATCTAAAAAAGTTATTTTAACCTTTTTGTTAAAAAAAATTCAGATTTTCTCACTTTTCAGACTTGTATTACAAAGAGGAGGTTGCAAAAATGAGTTGTGGTGTGAGGAAAAATACAAACTGAAACAGAGACAATATTCAGACCTGTAATAATACAAAGAGGGGGCTGAAAGAATGAGTTGTGGTGTGAGGAGAAATACAAACTGAAATAGAGAGAAGGAGAGTTTTAAAATATAATCTTAAAAAGATAAGATACAAGTTAGAAAAGCATTTCGTCCAAGGTATGAAAATTGGTAAACAAAATGTTTTTACTATAGGCTTTAAAAATAAAGGTACAAGATTCAATTTGAAATTTATTTATCTTATTTATAAATTTTACAAAGTACGGTATAAAAATTTAATTTAAATTGAATCAAAAAATTACCTTGGATTTATTTTATGTAATGTACATTTTGTTGCAATTTAAAAACATTATCTTTCATCTAGCAATTAATGATATAGATATAAAATTTTCAATGATTTTTTTTAAAACTTGCAACAGAATGTACATTACATAAAATAAATCCAAGGTAATGTATTGATTCAATGTAAATTAAATTTTTATACCTTACTGTGTAAAATTTATAAAAGTGCACTTTGAAGATAAATAAATTTCAAAATGAATCTTGTACCTTTTTTTTTAAAGCCTATAGTAAAAACATTTTGTTTAACAATTTTCATGTCTTGGATGAAATGCTTTTCTAACTTGTATATATATATATATATATATATATATATATATATATATATATATATATATATATATATATATATATACCTCTTTTCAATCTCAAGAGACAATGGAGACTCCTGTTAGGGTAGCTGCGCGTGTAATTAAAGTTAAGGTTTCGCAATCTACAACTGCAACTCTTCTGAATCGGTACTGCTTGAGTCCAGTGGCATGGAGAGACTCAAAACTGTCTTGAAAAAAAAAAAAATGGCGAGATAAGGAGAGGGCACATACAGCAACTAGAATTCCCAAATACTCACCCACTTTAATACTGACCAGGCTCAATTTTGCTTTACTTCGGTGATCTGCCGGGAACCGGTGCGTCAACGTGATTATATATATATATATATATATATATATATATATATATATATATATATATATATATATATAATCACGTTGACTGTAACTAATTTGATTTTAATTGTCTCTGAAGAGAACGGTAAATAATGAAGATTCGGTATGCTGTAATTAAAACAACCGTTTGTCTTTTTACCCTTCGAAACAGCTGTCAGACTAAGGAGGAAAAAAATATATAATAACATGTCTTAAAAAATAATAAAAACAAAAATTGTGTACTAATAAATAAAAGGTGTTGTTTTTCTGATTATATAAATTATATTGCTCTGAATTCTCATCGAGCTAAACCGAAGTTAATATTGGTACAATTATCAATAAAATACCATTTAAAAGGTATTAAAATTGATTGTTAAAAAAA